>NC_083344.1:117799974-118438370 GCF_019175385.1 Lycium barbarum | reverse complement strand
AAGCCTTCCCGCGGCTGAAGAAGAGCCAGGGGATCGGTCCGAGACCGAAAGAGCCTACTAAAATTAAAAAATAGAAAGTTATATACTTGAAAAAATAACTTAAGTCATAATACATAATCTATATATATATATATATATATATATATTATAAGTAGCTAAGAATATAAGTTAAGTTTTTTCTAATTTTATAAATTTCTATTTTATAACTTAAGTATATTTATATTATAAGTATTTTCTTAGTATATTTTAGGTATATCTAGTATAAATATACTTAAATTATAAACTTAGAAAAAACTTAACTTATATGCTTAGTTACTTAAATATACACATACTCGAGTTATAAAATAGAAATTTATAAAATTAGAAAAGCAAAAAGTTAAGTTATATAGTAACTTAAGTTATAAACTTGGAAATAACTTAAACATAGTGTATATATATAAGTATATTTATATAATATACATATACTTGACCTTGAGTTATAAAATAGAAACTTATAACCGTAGAGAAAAAAACAATCTAGAATTTTATAATATTCATAAGTTTTTAATTAGTAAATATATAAACTTAATTTATGATACATATAACTTAAGCATATATATATATATATATATATATACTAGTTATGTGAGATCCGGGCTTACTCAAGATATAAAAGTAGATATTTTAACTAAAGAAATATAATAATCTGTACATAGTTAATGAACTTTTAAGACAAATACATAATTTAACTTGTGCAGTGCATGAAGCTGCTCCTCTCTTAATTGGGAATTAGGGGTTCGAACATGGACATGAAAAAAATATTTGGAGGAAGCGCTCCCCCCGAATAGGCGCGATACAGTGCGAATTATATGGATTAATTGGGCTCAAATGCGGATATCGAGCACCAACCAGGAAATCAAAGAATATGAAAAATGAGGTAGGAGGTTCGATATCTTTTCAAAAGTAGACCTTAAAAAAATTGACTTAAATAAATAAGATCAGGACTTAAAAATAATTAATTAAAAAGTTTTAAAAAAAATGGAAAATTATTATGAGGACTACCAAAGTCCCCACATTTGCTCTTATATATAATAGTAATATATATATATATATATATTGTTAGTTAGTAAATATATAAACTTTAGTTATAAACTTATATAACATATATAAATATACCTATAATATACATATACTTAAGAAGAAAAAAAAATACTATTTTTACGTAATCAGTGACCGGTTCCGAATTTTTAACCGGAAACTGACTGATTTTCTAACCGGTTATCAATCCGGGCTGATTAAAACCGATTAACAGGCTTACCCACAAGTAGAAAGTGTTGAACTATTCTAAAAGGATATCAATCACGCTAGCTGGTTAGTAAATAGCTCAATTATACCCAACAGCTTTATACATTGCATACATTTAGTGCTTCGTTTGGTTTGACGGATTGTTGAAATAATCATAATATAAAATTTAGTATTGTTTTATCCAAAATTAGTTTGTGTTTTGAATCATGTATAACTAATTTTGGTATTGTTAATTTAATACATACATAGGTAAAACATTCAAAATATCAAAACCGTTTAATTGTTAAAGTTTCTTCCGTGAAGGTGCGGTCGGTTAGGAAGATGGGGTTGAAGGTAGAAGCAGATCTAATCTAACCTTATACCTACGGGTTCACGTGAATTCAATAATTAGGGTTTCCTCTCCATAGACCATAAAGAAGAAACCTAGCGACCTTATTGAAAACATTAGTGGATGAATTCCAAAATCTTTTCCCAATTGACAAAGGCCAGAGGTTTTGCTTCGTAACATCTCTGGAAAAATTTCTTCTCAAATTTCAACTTTTGAAAATTTAGACTCATAATAGGTGTTGAAGAAGTTGTATTATTCGTCCATTGCTCTTTTACATGTCTATTTGAGAATTCATGCATCTGAAGTGGCGTTGATTGCAAATTTTACATTGAATGTTTTAGCAGCTGTGATGATACATGGTGCACTTCTCTTTCCTTTTTCTTAATTTTAAGCTAGTACTAAAATTTTACTGAATTGCTTCTTTTTGTATATACAACTTTGAGAATTCACCTGTTTCGCCTGCTGTGTGCTCTTTGTTGGTGTACTTGGATTAACGCTCTATTTGTCTATTATGATTGCCTACAAAATGGTGTTTGTCCTAGTTTTGGCTTTGCATAATTGCATTTTTTTTTTTAATCTTAGTTAGTAGTATCGTTCTTTATCAATATATCCGTGAGTTAACTGATTTAAAAATAATCATTGTCTATCAATCCATTAGAAATTGACAAATAGAAAAAAAGGGTTTTGGCACAATTTCTAAATGTAGCACTGTCTGAAGAATTTGCGTTTTAGTTTCGAGAATGCGTCTCTTAGTTCTACTTTTTTTCCTTGCAATATTGAAAATGGAAACCCCGTTACAGGAATTGAGCTTTTATGAAATTTCCTTTAAGTTTTCACTATATTCACTATAAAGGTTGGTGCTTAGCTCTCTTGGTTCAATTATTCTTCAATACACCTAATTCTAAAAATAAAAATAAAAAAATACTTGCATACGACGTAGTGCAAGGTCTGCAAGCAATTTCCTTCGTTTTAATCATTGAACTCTCTTTTCAGAAATGGATTTAATTAAAAAGAACCTTTCAGATAAAAGTGAAAATATCTTATCATGGTTGTGTAATTAGTAGCAGTCAAGAATGCTGCTAAGAATAGACAAAGTTCGTACAATGGCCATTGTTCTTCAAAACAATAACTTTTTTCTTAAATACAGGAAAAAAGGCGTTTTAAAAGTTGAATAGTTATTCTTCTTCAAAACAATGGTTTTCTTTTTTATTACAAGAAAAGGGGCATTGCAAAGTTGGACTTTCAGACCTTTTTTTTTTTTTTTTTTTTGCTTTTATTCGTTTAAGTCAAGAATGTTTAGACACAACTCAAAATATATACCGATTCTTTTCTCTCTTCCTCTATTTTATAATGTCCTTAGACGTTTCAAGTTAAGTTTGAATGTCAAAAGTTGAACTTACTCTCATAGCTCATAACTTTGTGTTCACGTACCAGACAAGATTCAAGAAAATTGAATTGCTTTCTTTAGGAGGGGCTCTATATGAAGCTCTTTTATGCTTCTAGGTATCCATTTTCTTATTTTCTAT
The DNA here is from genome assembly GCF_019175385.1 of Lycium barbarum. NCBI lineage: Eukaryota > Viridiplantae > Streptophyta > Magnoliopsida > Solanales > Solanaceae > Lycium > Lycium barbarum. Next base: position 118,435,232 of record NC_083344.1, on the reverse strand, counting down.
ATATTCTGCTCAGTGTTAGCTTATCGTTTGAGAATCGGTTGATTTTTTGAATGCAGACCAAAGTACAAAATGAAGAGATCCAAATTAATGCGTACCAATTGACTTTCTTTAGGCGAGTCATGACAGGATCAAGATTATTAATATCCAGTAAGGCTGTGAATTCTCATGGAGCTTTTATATTTATGTTTGTTTCATCACTTGGAATGTGAGGCAATTTAGAGGAAAACAAGTTTAAGAAAGATTTTTCCCCGTAGATTTCAGATGAGTCCTTTTTTCTGGATAAGAAAGCTATACTGCAGGGATAAAATTTTTTATGAAGTCTGGCTATCTTTTCATCCTTACTGAACGAGGTGGTAACTTCTCTCTTTTTGTAAGTCCTTTTTTTTTGCTTATCAGGAGGTGTCTTGATTTTTTTTTTTTTAAATTTGGATTTTCCACCCGGTATTCGGTACCCGCATTAGAGCCCAACTATATCCAGATTCACGCCGCGTAGAGCCCCATTTGGGGGGAAGCGCTCTCTACCAAAGATTTTTTCATACCCAGGATTCGAACCCGAGACCTCTGGTTAAAGGAGGATGCAGCACCATCCGCTGCACCATATCCTTTGGTGGTAGGAGGTGTCTTGATTATTGCTCTTCCATGGTAACCATCTTTATAAAAAGGGAAAAGGGTCAAAAATATCCTTCTACTTTGGGAAAAGGGTTAAAAATATCCTTCAAACTAATTTTAGGTCAAAAATACCCCTCGCGTCATTAAAGTTTTCACATATACCCCTGTCTTAATGGAAATTCCCAAATCCGTGAAGATAATTCAGTTTCATTTTTTAAACCCGCTCCATTATTTAAACCTGATCCAACTAAATAAAAACCTATGATCCTACAATCCCCTTTAAACATGTAGACCAGGGTGAAAAAATGTGATCGTAGGATCATATGTTTTTATATAGTTGGGTCGGATTTAAATAATGGAGCGAATTTAAAAAATGAAACCGGATTATCTTCGCGGTTGAGAATTTCCGTTAAGACAGGGTTATATGTAAAAACTTTGATGATGTGAGGGGTATTTTTGATCCAAAATTAGTTTGGAGGATATTTTTAGCCCTTTTCTCAAAGTAGAGGAGTATTTTTGACCCTTTTCCCTTATAAAAATATCTTTTACAAAAAAAATGAAAAGTAAATGCAAATTAAGTTACAAAAAGTCTATCATGTCATCTCTTATCTTTAGTTTACCATTTTTTTAATATCTAATCGGTAATTTGCTATCATTTTATATCTTGCTCATCTCATCATCTTATTTTTATTCAATTAAGCCAGTTTTCCATTTGTATAGGTTGTAGTTAATGAGTTCACAAGATATGGGACTATGGGAACCCTTCTTGTACACCAAGCAAAAGGGAAAATCAGGGATGTCGTGTTTGTTGAGCTGCAAAGGTGAGTTTGTTTATATGTCTATTTCCGGTTTATGTTTTATATTTTAACGTGCTAATACATGAGCACATTTTGTTGATTTGCAAAGTGAATATTAAGCATTAAACTCTCTTCTGATGAGAAAAAATTGTACTTTGTGACCCGATAAATGTTGTTGCTTTGGAGGGCAAATAATTGTTGCATTACTTTTTGGCCCTTCTGTGAGTTACATGAAGGAAACTTCATCCAAAGTGCAGTTGTATCAAAGATACAAATTTTGTTGAAATCTCTTTTCTAAGTTATTGTCATTGTATTTATCTTTATTATTTGTTGCATTTAAGGTATTCTTTAGCTAAGATATATGTTAAGGAGATGATATAAAAAGGCATGTGAATCGTTAGGAAGAATCTACCATACAGAGTTGGAGTTTTGTGAACAAAGTCTTGTGAGGTTAATAGAGTTAGGAGTTTAGAGAACCAGCGTGTGACGTTTGAGATTTTCATGACTTTTCATAATGATTGTCTTGAATCCAGTAGTTGAAGAATAGTCACATTTTCCTTTGGCATTCTTTTTTTCATATTTTTGTTAATTTTGTGTTTCGTTTATTATTTTCTTAATTGTAATGTGAAAAATTCAAGCATTATTGGTTCCTATTCTTATAACAATTCGTAGCTCTCATGGTGATTTTCGTGATGATTTTCGGTTGCTTTCCCCAACTTTATTAGTATCTTTAGGGGTCGTTTGGTTTAAGGACTCATTAGTCCTGAGATTATAATCCCAGGACTAATTTATCCCATCTATTGGGATTATTTTATACCATCTAAAAGATGGTATAAAATAATCCCAGTATAAGTGGGTTAAGAAGATATAAGTTGGGTTATCCCAGCACTAATTTTTATACTATGTTTGGTACAAGGTATAAATTTATCCCAGCACTAATTTATACCTTATACCAAACATGGTATAAAAATTAGTGCTGGGATAACCCACCTTATACCTTAAACCAAACGACCCCTTAGAGTATATTATTTCAACATTTTCCCTTTGTTTTTGAATGTCTCTTCAGGGTTTGGAATATTGAGATCAATCTATCACTCTTGGTACTTATTCCATTCAAAACTGTGAGGAAGATACCAGTGGAATTGAAGGCAACAATTCAGGAAACAATATAGAAGTTTATGACTGATTAGCTAGAGTATTATTTAGATAAGTGGTGATTGAATAATTTTTGTTAGTGTTTTTTTCATCTACTTGAAAATTTTATGTAGGCTTTATAAGTTAAGATACTACTCAATTAATTGATATCTTTTACACGGCACGAAGCGCAATTGAATTTAATAGTTTGTTTATAGTCTTAAAATTCTTCAATTCAAAAATAGAATTGAAAAAGGACAACTCGTACGAGTTGCGCATTAGTTGAGATTATTTAACAATGGAAAACTATAGGTAGAAATTTCAAAACTGAAGTGCATTCGAAATATTTTTCGTCCTCTCCTGTTTGAAAGATTTGGAAGGAAATGGAAAAATTATTGTTAGGCTATGAGAGGAGAGAGGTTAAAAGATTGAATTATCAACCAACGTTACAAATTTTCGGTTAATTAAATAAATCTTATCAGATGGCATATGCGAAAGGAGTTATTTTCTTCTATTCAAATTGTAAGAGGCAAGAGATTCTATTTTCACATTATTACACGTGTTTCTTGGATTGAACTTATCATATTTCTTACGGAAAAGGCCCAGATGTGCCCTTCTAAACTTCACGGATATGCCGGTCGTTAAAAGGTGGTCTCACATATGCCCTTAATGTTATTTTTTGGATTACTCATTCACTTGATATAACGGAAACTCGACAAAAATATTGGAGGGCAAATTTGTACAGATTCGCATAGTATAGGGGCATATTTGATCCACTGAAATGCCTAAATATTATGGTAAAAAACAAAAATATGGCACAAAAATATCATTGCATTCCAAGACATAAAAAATATTTGCAATTACAATTCATGCACCATTACATTACATCTAAATTATACAACTAAAAGATAAAATGCAACTACAATCATCTTTTAATGTTTGTTTTCACAAACAAGAGCACCATTTTCCATTTCCAAAAGATTTGTTTTACTAATGATGATATCATTTTTATTTTTCAATTTGTTAATGACCTGGATATTTTTCGTCTTTTCCCAGTCTCAATATCTACAAGTTAATGCATGCAACAACTGCCACACAAAACATTAACATAAAAAAAAAATTATTATAGATTTGCCACAAAAAAAAAAAAAATCACAAGGAAAGAGAGATAACTTACATTAGACTTATGACACCTGAAAAAACGTCTCCCATAGTGCTGAAACTTTGATAACAATACTAGAGAGAATATTACATTTTAAGCATTTATACGGTCTTACATAAAATTCAATGTGGTCTGGCCCTTTTGCGAATTCTACGCATAACAGAAATTTAGTAGATCTGTAATGACTTGTGATCTGTAATGATTTACATTAGACTTGTGATTTATTTTTTTGACAGATCTGTAATGATTTTTTTTTATGTTTATGTTTTGTGCGACAGTTGTTGCATGCATTATCGTGAAGACGAAAAATATCCAAAAAAAACTATCCAGATCATCAAAAAATTAAAAAATAAAAATGATATGATCATTAGTAAAACAAATCTTTTGAAAGGGAAAATGGGTTTGTGAAAACAATCTTTAAAGGATAGTTGTAATTGCATTTGATTTTTTAGTTGTATAATTTAGATGTAATATAATGGTGGATGCATGGATTGTAATTGCAAATGTTTTTTTATGTTTTGGAATGTAATGATATTTTGTGCCATATTTTTATTTTTTATCATAATATTTAGGAATTTCAGTGGATCAAATATGTCTCTATACTATGCGAAACTGCACAAATCTGTCCTCTAATATTTTTATCGTGTTTCCGTTAAATTAAGGGCATGAGTAATCCAAAAAATAATATTAAGAGCATATGTGAGACCACATTTTAACAACGAATATATTCGTGCAATTTTATATAATAGAAGGGTACATCTGGACCTTTCGGTATTTCTTATTCTGACCATCCACTACTCTATGGTTTGTTGACTCAGCAAGTTAAAAAATAATGTAAAAGGCACATGATTATGTACAAGACTCAACGCAATGACGGTAAGTACGTGCCATTTCAGATTAGTTGGATGGTGTATGAATCATTACAATCTAATTTGTCTGTTTCATTTTACTATTGAATAGTTTGACTTTTAAAAATAAGATGTTGTATTTATTGTTTTTTTAATGCGCGTAAAAACAATTCAAACGACAGTTAAAATAAAAGGGAGAAAGTAATAAGTTAGCATCATCCACGTGGAATAATTTGCTCCGCAGATGCTTTTTTCATAGATCTATATGAAAATCATAAAACAATAAGTTCTGGAACAATAGTTTAGTGTAATACGTAATGTAAGAACGATAACTGACACAAACTCAACAAAAGAATAAATAACATTGAGTAATGGATGGGACAACTTATCAAGCTTTCTTTTTTTTTTGGTAACTAAATTTTTATATTAATCACCAAAATGGGTCCTTACAAAGCTAGGCACAGCTACACACAGCTGGCCATTCTAAATATGACTCTTGAGCAAAACGTACAGAAGCTAAAATTTGAAGTTGAGTACTAGTGGCCTAATTCTGGTTGGGGCTCGAACACAGGTGACATAGGCAATCTCTTTGGCAATAACATTCCATTCTCGGCTCCTTTTCTCAAAGATTCGTCCATTTCGTTCCATCCATATACCATACACAGTCTCAGAATAAATCATTCTGAAAATTTCTGCACGTTGAGAGTTTCCTTTTGAGTTTGCAATCATCCATGTAATGTGCTGCTCCCAAGTTGCAAATGTGCAGGGCATCATTCCCATCCAGTGCTCCATTTTACGCCATATATTACTAGCATATTCACAGTGCACATATAAGTGCTCCTTAGACTCATCATGCTGGTGGCACAGTCCACACTTCGGATCTACTTGAACTCCCCATTTCACCAATCTGTCAGAGGTTGTCATCCTTCCTAGCATGAGCAACCAGGTAGTGAATCTTGCTTTAGGTCTTGCTGCATTTTTATACATAATAGCTTTCCATGGCACTCTAGGTAGAGGAGGCATTAGCTGATAATATATCTGTCGTATCAAGCTTTTCCCACTACTGATGTTCTGCATTTGAAGAGCCCTATCTTTACACTCAAAAATCTTTCTTAGTAACCAGCATGCCTGTCTTGGCACCTGGATAGCATCGATCAATTGACCTTTGATATAGTAGGTATGAATCCAACGAATCCATAGCTTATCTTGTTGTGAGCTATGTCCCAAAATGTCTTAGTTAAGGCTGCCTTATTCCAAATAACAACATTTGTGAGATTAAGCCCACCCGTACATTTTGGAGTACACACCGACTCCCATGCTACCAGTGCCCTTTTGGTGATGGATCCAGTCCCTGACCATAAAAAGCTTCTGCAGTGAGCATCAATGAGGTATAGGATCTTGGCCGGAATGGAGAAGAGTTGAGCCCAGTATGATTGAATCCCAAAGAGAACTGACTGGATTAGTTGAGCCCTGCCTGCGTATGATAGGTGCTTTGCAGTCCATGATGAGATTCTAGAAGTGATCTTGTCCACGAGGGGCTGCCATTGGAGTAAAGAGATCTTCTTAGTTGCGAGTGGTACTCCTAGGTACTTAAATGGAAGTTCACCATAACTATATCCCAGGTGTTGCAATATCTTGTTTTGTTCTATTGTCGTCACTCCACCAAAATAGACCGCACTTTTACCAAGATTGGCTTGCAGTCTTGAACTCTGAGAAAACTCAGTGAAGCAATGATGTAAAGGAATGACAGAGTTTGCATCACCCCTGGCAAATAGAAGTAAGTCATCCGCAAAACATAGATGACTAATGTTGATTTTAGCACATCTAGGGTGGAAATGAAATGACTTGACTTCATGCAGGCCATAAAGTTGTCTACTGAGATACTCCATTCCTATGGCGAATAGAAATGGGGACATGGGGTCTCCTTGTCTCAGTCCCTTGGCTGCTTCAAATGGCTTAGTGGGCTCACCATTTATGAGGAAACTATAGCTCACCGTTTGCACACACTCCATAGTCCATCCAATGAATTGCTCAGGAAACCCAATTTCAGTCATAACTTGCTGCAAATATATCCATTCCAAGGAGTCGTAGGCTTTTTGTAGGTCAATTTTAATCATACACCTTGGAGATATAGCTTTCCTTTTATAGCCTTTTATCAACTCATGAGCCAAAATAATGTTGTCCCCTATTTTCCTGCCAGGTATAAAACCTGCCTGTGCTTCACAGATAATACAAGGCATCACCATTTGTAGTCGATTAGCTAAAATCTTGCCAATGAGTTTGTACAGAACTGAACAGCAAGCAATTGGCCTGTATTCCTTTATAGTAGTTGGTTTTGAATTTTTAGGGACAAGGGTAACAACTGTGCAGTTAATAGGTCTATACATTTTACCATACCTGAAGAACTCTTTAACTGCTTCTGTAACTTCTGTTCCAATAATAGACCATGTCTTCTTAAAGAAAGCTGAGTTGTAGCCATCTATCCCTGGGGCTTTGTCATCCCCTATAGCATTTAGACTGTCCAGAATTTCCTTATCAGTAACCTCAGCAATCAGATTCTTTCTCTGATGTTGGGTAAGGCTCGGACCTCTCTTCATGACTTCTTTGTTGATAGCTGGTAAGGAGGCAGCAGATGTCCCCATGAGTTTCTTGTAAAAGCCAATGATTTCCTCTTTAATAGCTGTCTGCTCGACTAGTCGAGCTCCACTGATAGACGTAAGTTCAGTAATCATTTTTCTTTGTGTCCTTTCCTTAAGGACTGCTGAAAAGTACTTAGTGTTGGCATCTCCCAATTTAATCCATCGAGCTCGTGAATTTTGTCTCATAATGTTTTCCTCTATCATAGACCACTTCTCCATCTCTTGTAATACTAGCTTTTCCTGATTCTGTAGGTCAGATGAGTATTGAGCCTGAAGGCTCCTTTGGATGTATGCTAGTGTAATCCTTGCCTTTTCTAGTTTCTGCGTGATGCTTTTAAACTCCTCCTTGTTAAGGTGTTTCAATCTCGGTTTCAATGTTTTCAGTTTTGCCCATATGTTGCTCATCTTGTTGCTTGCAACCCTCTTATGCCATATATCCTCAACAATATCAAGGAATTGGCTATGCTCCCCCCAGACATTAAAAAATCTGAAAGGAACTTTAATACTACTCTGTGAGGTTTGTAGGGTCATGATCATTGGTGAGTGGTCAGATATGCTAGGCAGCTCATATTCAACAATTACCTGGACCCATTTCATCATCCACTCCATATTCCCAAATGCCCTATCGATCCTGCTATAGATCCTATCATCCCCCTGTTGTTTGTTGCACCACGTATAGTAGTCTCCTCTCCAATGAAGTTCGTTAAGGAGCAGATCATTCATACATCATGAGAAATCTTTTATTTCAGCATATTGCACTGGATTGCCTATTAACCTATCATGTGGATATAGCAAAGCATTAAAATCACCAGCTAGCACCCATGGGGTGGAGATACCTTGTGCAATATCCTTTAGTGAAAGCCACAAGGTTTTCCGAAGTTCACCAGTATTGAGGCCATATATGACTGTTACCAAACAGTCAAAATCATCTAGCACCCCTTTCACCTGGCAGTGTATCAGCTGATCTTCCTCTCGAATCATGTGAACTTGATATATGTTGGTGTCCCACAAAATCCATATTCTACCATTAACAGCAGATTGGTAATTATTTAAGTGCCCCCAACCAGGTGCAACATTAGCTAGTACCCTTTGGCCTTGTGTTGTTTTACTCGAGTCTCTATCAAACCTACAAATTTAATCCTCTTTATTTGAAGCATCTTCCTTAGTTCCTTTTGTTTATGCTTCTTATTCACTCATCTAACGTTCCATATAAGCCATTTCATTTAGATTCAGTTGTTTTCCCTCTATCTGGAGGGTCAATATGTTGCCCCGATCTCTCATTTTGACCTCTAGCACCCTTGTTTTTGACAGTATTGGAGCTCAACACAAGAAAATTTTCTAAGTTGAACATAGGCGTTGGGCATTGTCCAATTTCAGTAGCTACTGTCCCCGCCGTTTCCTTCGTATGAGTTTGCTTTGACACATTTGGGTTATTGAGAAGGTCTGGTGCTGCGTTATGTTGATTCTCATTCACTTCCACTTCAGCCATCTTATCATGCGGTGCTTCCTCTGATAAAGATGCTACAGTAGCAGGTCCAAGAGCAATTGGTCCTTTAGAGATCCATGTAGGAACCACTTTCTTGGGGCCGGCATTAGTTTCCCTCCTGCCTTTACCTTGAGGTTGGCCCTTCCTCTGCTCATTCCTATGATCAGGCGGACAAACATGGCCCAGAGTTTAGCATTTTCCACAAAAGAGTGGCTTCCAATCATAAGTCACAGCTTGAGGAAAGGTTCTACCATCAGGATCCATTACTTTGATTGTGTCAGGCAGCTTTTTGGTGATATTTATCTCAATGAGCATTTGAGCATAGGACACCCTAGTTTGCTTGTTAGTACATTCATCAGCATACATAGGGGTTCCTATTGAGCTAGCTATCCTGCTTAAAGAGTTACCACCCCAGCAATTCAGAGGCAGTTTAGGGAATTTCACCCACAAAGGCACTTCAGTAGGAAACTCCTCCGTGAAATCAAAAGTAGCAGTCCAAGGTTTCAGTATTATGGGTTTATAGTTGAGTGAGTAGGGGCCTGAGTATAATACCTCCTGCATATCCTTCATAGTCTGAAATTTGACAATGAAGTATCCATCCTCGTGCATATATATGGTGGGTTCAGCAATGGTATTCCAGGTTTGTAGTACAAACCGTTGCATAGCATTATATCCAGGTCTCTCTCCTATCACATATGTGATTAGAGCACATTTCCATTTCAATGTTTCCTTGTCAACCTCTGCTTTCTCAAGTTGAACTACAATTTCTCCGTCAATGATTTGAGGAGGAATATAGGTCAGTGCCAGTCCATTTTCAGCTGCTCGATTCCGTTGAAACAAATTGATCCATGTGGTGCCTTCAACCTTCTCTTTGCCCTTGGGATTTCCTGTCGCTGGATCTGGGTTTACTGTTCCGATGTGTCGGTTACTAGATTCACCTTTCTCAGCCCTAGAGTTGCTCGCCTCCGCATTCGTTGCAGGCGGAGGAAGCTGCAATTGTTTAACGATCCCACTATGCGGGCTAGATCCCAGTTCCAGTGGTATTCCAGCCAAAGGCGATTTTGGGGTTCTCACTTCCTCTGTATCAACTCGGTGTTCCGCATCAATACGAGCTCCTACTGAGCTTCCAAACGTTGCAATTGGTACCTTTCGAGGTCTTCCTCGACCTCGATTTTGTCCGTCCGGTGGTGCTTTAGCTTTGTTTTTCCTTCTCGTCATGTCCTCACCGGAGCAGTTAACTGACGTGCTCCGACATGGAGAAGGATAGTAGTTTTGATCCTTTAAGTGAGCACTTTTGACAACTTATTATTATTAGGCAGTTTGGTATCAAACATTTATCAAGCTTTCAACATTAATTAAATCCACTATATATGGCTGCTCATAAGAAAAAGGATCCGGAACTAAAATGCCCCAAAAAAAATATTTTGAACCAAAATACCGTAACAAAAATTTTTTTACCAAAGTACCCATAGCGCAGTAAAATACTGCGCTATAGCACTAACGGAGACGGAGCCGTTAAGTGCTATAGCGCAGTATTTTACTGCGTTATAGAAAAAATATATTTTTTTTGGTACTTCTATAGCGCAGTAAAATACTGCGTTATAGAAGTACCAAATTTTTTTTTCTATAACGCAGTAAAATACTGCGCTATAGCACCTGCGTTATAGAAGTACCAAAATTTTTTGTTTCTTTCTATAACGCAGTAAAATACTGCGTTATAGAAGTACCAATTTTTTTTTTTGTATAACGTAGTAAAATACTGTGTTATATAAACAATACAAAAAAAAATTGGCCAACTTTATTTTTTGCAACACTTAGTGTTATTTTCCATACTTTAACCAATAATTAGTCGTGTGTCAAGATTCCAAACGTCAATATTTTATATAGAACCTGATATTTTTTTTCTGCGTACTATAATGTAGGCTCAATACATCAAGGATACGTAAATGTTCGGATCGTCATTTTAGGGGGTTGAAAAGGTGCCCGAAGTAAGTTTTGTTTGAAAAAATTTAGTGTTTTTTCCATACTTTGACCAATGATTAGTCGTGTGTCAAGACTCCGAAACGTCAATATTTTATATAGAACCTGATATTTTTTTCTGCGTACAATAATGTTAGGCTCAATACATCAAGGATACGTAGACGTTCGAATAGTCATTTTAGGGGTTGAAAAGGTACCCGAAGTAAGTTTTGTTTGGAAACTTTAGGGTGTTTTAGTTTTTAAAATTTTGATTTAAGCGTGTTATTTTTTAATCAAGACATAACTTTATTTTGAATATAAATATAATTCTAAAAAATATAGGGGCAAAAAACTAGTTGTAAAGTCGTCAAACTTTAGATGGTCATAACTTTGCGCTCGGACGTCCGTTTTATGCGTTTTTTTTAACTTGCGTATTTTTTCGAGATCTTGCGGCGGTTTGTCCGAGCCGATTTTTAAAAAAATGCCTTTTATCCCATTCAATTTCGATTTCCCCCCAAATTGGCGTGAAATTTTCAGTTTTATTTACTTATAAGATGGTGATACGCAATAAATTTCAACGTAAAAATCCTGGGGTAATGTAGCTGTGAATGTCAATTTCACTTCTATGGTTTCAATTTTTGAAAATAAATCTGACTAATTTTCTCGACACATAAAGTTGACTAAACTAACCTTACAGTCAAACACTAAGTTTTATCAAACAAAACTTACTTCGGGCACCTTTTCAACCCCTAAAATGACGATCCGAACAATTACCACACGGCCGGTTGACGTTTCGGAGTCTTGACACACGACTAATCATTGGTCAAAGTATGAAAAAAACACTAAGTTTTTTTAAACAAAACTTACTTCGAGCACCTTTTCAACCCCTAAAATGACGATCTGAACGTCTACGTATCCTTGATGTATTGGGCCTACATTATTGTACGCAAAAAAAAAAAATATCAGGTTCTATATAAAATATTGACGTTTCGGAGTCTTGACACACGACTAATCATTGGTCAAAGTATGGAAAAAACACTAAGTTTTTTCAAACAAAACTTACTTCGGGCACCTTTTCAACCCCTAAAATGACGATCCGAACGTCTACGTATCCTTGATGTATTGGGCCTACATTATTGTACGCAAAAAAAAAATATCAGGTTCTATATAAAATATTGACGTTTCGGAGTCTTGACACACGACTAATCATTGGTCAAAGTATGGAAAAAACACTAAGTTTTTTCAAACAAAACTTACTTCGGGCACCTTTTCAACCCCTAAAATGACGATCCGAACGTCTACGTATCCTTGATGTATTGGGCCTACATTATTATACGCAGAAAAAAAATATCAGGTTCTATATAAAATATTGACGTTTCGGAATCTTGACACACGACTAATTATTGGTCAAAGTATGGAAAATAACACTAAGTGTTGCAAAAAATAAAGTTGGCCAATTTTTTTTTGTACTGTTTATATAACGCAGTATTTTATTGCGTTATACAAAAAAAAAAAAATTTTGGTACTTCTATAACGCAGTATTTTACTGCGTTATAGAAAGAAAAAAAAATTTTGGTACTTCTATAACGCAGCATTTTACTGCGTTATAGAAGTACCAAAAAAAAATAATTTTTTTCTATAACGCAGTAAAATACTGCGCTATAGCACTTAACGCCTCCATCTCCGTTAGTGCTATAGTGCAGTATTTTACTGCGCTATGAGTACTTTGGTAACTTTTTTTTGTTGTTGGGGTATTTTGGTTCAAAATGTTTTTTTGGGGGGCATTTTGGTTCCGGACTCTAAGAAAAACAAGTCGTTTTCATGCATGTAACTTGAGGCAAAAATTCTCCTATAAATACCCCGTTAAAACCAAACAATCTAACAAATAATCACAACTTGGTTTGCTTAATTTCAATTTTCCATAGCAGTTAGAAAATTTAGCCAAAGACTATGGAGAAGTTAGCTTACATTGTTGCTCTCCTGCTTCTGGCATCACGTTAGCCCTATTTCTCTCTCTCATTAATTCCCACATTTAGTCTTTTACTTTGTTCACATTTATTTCTATCTATTTCTAAAAAATATTAACTTATGTAAATTATTCTATGACCAGTGTTTCAACCTCTCACTGCTCGAGATTTGGAAATCAATGTCTTGCAACTTGATGTTTCTCAGTCTGATTGCCCAGGTTTTATTTAGTCTTTTATCTCCCTACCACTTCTTCCTAGTTATATATGTTACTTTCTTATATCTAATTATAATTAATTATGCATACTGTTTCTAATTATTTTCATCATATTCTCTCCCTTCTCTAACTAAACTATATGTAAATTATAGGAGTGACAAAGGACACATGGCCAGAACTTCTTGGTGTACCAGCCACGCTTGCGAGACAAACAATTCAGAATGAAAATTCAAATATAACTAATGTTCCCAGTATATTGAATGGTTCTCCAGTGACAACAGATTTTAGATGTGATCGAGTTCGTCTTTTTGTTAATGTCTTGGACTTTGTCGTACAAACTCCTCGAGTTGGTTAAAGAAAATAAATAATTACTCCCATAGTCCATGGAGTGTTTTAAGTATGTCTAATAATTAGTCCCAAGAAAATAAATTGAAGCTGTATGGTTATTGTCTCCATGTATGCCTATGCCAGTGCAGTGATATTTGGACTAATAAATAAGTGTGGCTTTCGATATATCATCCTGACCATTCCGTTTATGATTGTTAATCACCGCCCTTTTTCATTTTATTTTAATCGCTCTATTTTTATCTTCTTTTTTTTTTTTTTTTTCGGAGTAAAAGCACAGGTTTAAGTTCTATTTCTCTTTTGATTCTCTGGAGGACATATGCACGCAGGATATCTCATACTAGCTACCAGTTTGAAGATTTCAAAACTACTCCCAAAATGGATTGAAAAGAAAGACAAAGTAGTAAGAAGAATTTTAAAAAAATCAATTATCAACATATCCCAGTGGCAGATGCAGCATATGTGTAGTGATCGAGGTCATCTGAATTAGTATTTTAATGCGAAACATAATTTAGGTATAAAAATTAAAATTATGATAAATAATCGGCTCGAATTTATCATTTTAAAAATAAAATGAATTCTATAAGAAAATTTTATAGATTGAATCCAAAAATTTAATCGCCTTTGCTCTTAAGAAGAAATGCGGAAAATGGAAGGGAAGAAGAGAGAAAATGAGAAATTAAAAGAGGAAGAAGGAAAAGTTCATTGACATTTTTCATTAAAACAGAGTTAGGACATCAGCTGGCTAATGTAACAACCAAATGCTCATAAAGCAAACACGTGTCCATACTAGCAGGAACTACAAAAGATACCTAGGTGTAAAATAAGAAATTAACAATAAGGACTAAACTGGCCATAATAAGATTTATAGGACCTCTACTAACTTCAACTTAAATTATTACAGTCCATAACTCTCAAAGGAACCTTATCCTCAAGGTTCTTCAAAATTTGGAAATTGTGAAAAACCTCCCAGATTGTCCATAATGGGGTGATATGTCGAAGTGAATTTCAACTTTGTGCACGTCAATTCTTCAAACAATTCAGAATATCTTCTCTCTGTGACTAACAATGGTAGTTGACAACTCATGTAACTTAAAGATATGATCTCTAAATAACCGAGAAAGATTCACAACAGTATAAGGGTACGAATTAATCTATCATTTATTAACTCAACTCAAGACCTGCTCAAATTCATTCCACCTGCTCATTTAACCCTTTTAGATGCGAATAAAAAATATTATTATACCTTTTCACTATTATTTTGAAGTTTTGGTGGCTCTGTTATTGTGATATTTTTTGTGTATATACTGTGTATGATTTAGTAATTTAGGCCCTCAATCCTCATACAAAACAATAATGATCAAGGATGGAGTGGAAGAGGTTACGTGTTAGGCGGGAAGTTTGAAAAAGGAGACAAAATAAATGGTTAGAAAATTTTGTGCACGCAAGGTGAAACTTTTACAAGTATCATTTATTCCTTATTAGGATAATTATTTAGTAAATAATTTTTTAAAATATTTTTTGTAATTTACAAATCCTTTTTTTTTAATGTAACCACTAAGTAACCTTAGTGGAGGATATTTTTATTAAAATTGCCAAAAAGAAAAGAAAACAAACTTCAAGTATAAACAAATAACAGAAGCTAAAAAGACATAAAGTAATCTCAATCCTATTCTGCCTAGATTAGGAAACTGCACATGTCCACCACCTTGTCGCACTCCTGTGCTCTCATCAGGTGCCGTGATTCCTTAGCTATGAAGCTGAATCTCGGAATAAACCAGATTTCTTCCTTTCAGGAAAAAGCTTTCCTGAGCCCTTTGAACTAAATTTAGCTTCCATGATTGAGAATCTAAGACAAACAGTAGTTCTAATGAACCTTTTAGATTATGATCAAAAGATTTGCTTTGACAGATATCGTTAGATTGTGATTTAAAATTTTGTATTATAAATATTAAATGACAGTCTAATGCTTTACCTGTAAAGTTGAGAAATATATAAGCAAACATTAAAATTTAATCTAGCGTTATTCAGAAAAGTAACTTCTTAAAATATATATAAGCAACTTTTAAAATAAGAATAAAATCTAATGGGGCCTGAAAAGAGATATTTGCAAACATCAGCCCATGAATTGTGGTGATAAGTGCACTTTCAAGTGGGTCATTTGCACGATTGTCCTTCGAATGGTCTTTAATTTTTATCCTTTACCTAATATTTTGAGATTCTGGGTTCGAATTTTGGCTTAGTAAAAAAAAAAAAAATAAGGCAGAGGTTTGTAGCAAAATCAGGCCTATTTTTCTTAAGGCGGCAAATTAAAATTAGGCCTATTTGTCTTAAGGCGAACTTTTACCCAAAATTAGGCCAACCTTTGCCTTAAGGCCTAACTTTTCGAGTAAAGTTAGGCCTATTCAGGCATTAAGCCTAACTTTGCTACAAACTTCCGCCTTGTGGTTTTTTTTTTTTTTAATACTTAATTAAGCGGAAATTCGAATTCGAAATTCATGAGTTTTAGGAAAAGGACAAAAATTAAAGATTTCAAATTTGAGGGGAAAACATTGAAGACAAGTGCCTTTGAAGGACATTCCGCACAAAAAAGATATTTTTGGGTCTTACAAGGGTCCCGGTGATGATGACGGTAAGGTGATGGCCTGATGGGCTGTGACGCACTGTGTTATATCCCTTATTTTTTAGCGTCGAATTATTTGTAAGTTGAGGTGAGGCCCACACGTCAAGATTTTTTTTTTTTGGAACATGTGACAAGTTATATGAATCACATATGTAAAGTTAAAGACAACTCACTAAGGACCCTTGGGCCAAATCAAAGTGGAAGCCCTCCAAACGAATATTTTTAAGAAAACGTTTTCGGGTGACCTGACTTTGAGGGGAAAAACGGTATTATAAGTTTGGAATTTGGAAAACTACCAAGAAATAGAAGTTGTAGATAATTGAATTAGCTTTCCAACCATAGGTCGTGGGTTCCCAGGTGACGTCGGTACAAGGAGATATGGACGTTTTAAGGTCGGAAGGTCAGTGGGCTAGGCCCAACTCGGAACCAACCGGGTTAGACCCAAAAAAAAGAAGAGAAAATTTAGGCCCAATAGAGAGGGGTGGCCGGCCATACATGGCCCAAGCCCACAAAATTAATTAATTTCCATGTGTTAAAATTGATAAAAGGGACCATCTATTCATTAATTATCCTTAGAAGTTTCAAGACAAATTGAGAAGGAGAAAAACAAGAGAAAGAGTTGAAGGCCATACGGCCAAGACCCTCCAAATTTGACCCCATGAAATCTTGCTCCAAAAATTATTTTCTTCATGTATTCCTACTAATTCAAGGGTCCTCTACAACGTGGTGTAGTTATTTCGGAAGATAAGTTGCTTGTTTCGTCGGTTTAGCACCTTGGTTAAGTGAAGAAGCTAAGAAGAAAAAGGTAAGATTTTACTTCTTTTGTCTTGGAAGAAATATATATATATATGTGTTGTAGAATGTGGAAAGGGGTGTAGAGTATGAAAATTGTGTGTTATAGGTATGTGGGTGTGTATGGCCGAAAATGGAGTTGATGGATAGGGATGATTAAAATTTTATTTGTTATGTTAATTGTGTTGTTGAAGCCTTGTGATGGAAATGGAAGAAAAATGGTTCAAGTTGGTATGAAAAATTGTTGAAAATGATTATAGGAAATTATGTGATTTTAATGTAGTTTCTATGTAATTATGGAAGTGGAGTTCTAAATGTGAATTGTTATGTTGATTGATGAATTTGGAAGGATGCTAGTCCATATTAGCATGAAAGATTGGTTGTTAAGTTGTTATGGGAAATTTTGTGATTTTATGGTAGATTTATATAATTATGAAAATGAAAGTGTTAAGGTGCAAATTATGATTATTGTTGATAAAATTGGAAGATGGAAATGTGTTATGAATATTTATGTTGAAGATTAGAGGTTTCGGACGAATTATGGTTTTGGTGAAATTTTTGTATATTTTGTGAATATTTGGTAAAATGATATGAAATGCTTCCGAATGGTATTGTAATGATCTTGATTAGTAATGAATATGAAAACATTGAGATTGGTTTGGAAGTGCGAAGTTAAATTGGAAGTTGTCGCACTATGTTGGAAAGAAGCCTATTTGTGCTAAAATGTGTTTTGTAGTGATTGTTGATGTTGTTGGTGTTGTTGTTGATTATTTTGGCCGAGTTAAAATCTCGGGGGTGTTGAATTTACAGGGGAGATGCTGCCCAAATTTCTGTAGACGAGTATTGGTTAAGATTGAACTCTTAAAGCCTTATGACTAATATTTGGTAAATGTGACCAATTGTAGATTTTGGACGAAACGGGATTTGAATTTAGACAAACGTAAAAGGCGAATAAGGTATGTAAAGCTGTCCCTTTCCTTCTCTTGGCATGTCCTAGGTGTACTAGGTTTGGATTTGAGCCTCGGGGAATATCCTCTTCATAGAAATCCGAGTTTGAAATTGTCCCTTTTTTCATTCTAGGCATACCTACTAGCACTGAGTGCTATGGTCATCTCTGCTCACCCTCGGAACTGGAGCTGCTGGGCTCTGGCAGGACAAAATCTTCCTCATTTTCCTCCTCTTCATGTTGTGCTCCGCATACACTCCTCAGAATACTCATCATTTTGTTCAAAAACTTTCTTTGCTTTTTGGCATTCTCCCTTGCCTTTTTCTGCCTCCTCTCTATCTTACCCTGCTTTTCCTTTATATGTTTCATGTCCTCCACCACACCTGCTAATGTCGGACCAGAGGGAGCTGTAGATGTGCCCTCTCCATATGGGCCCGAAGGGAGACTAGCCACTAGTTGCTGAATCCGATTGTCCACCCCATGGACCCGGGTGGAGATATACTGGAAAGGCCTGGCGGCTTCTTGCAGTGGTGGCAAGATTGGTATACCCATGGGAGGAGCAGGTGCCCTACCTGTCGAATCTGATGCAGTAGAGGTGAACTGCCCAAATGACGGGGTTGCTACATCAATCCTCCTTTTCTTCTGCACATTCCCGGGCCCTCTCTTCTTCAATGGATGAATCGATCCACCGGGGCCCTTTTCTTTGTCACCTGGCCTTGTGGGCACCCCATCAGTGGCGCACAAATAAGTGATCAACGACGGGAAGAATAGACTCTTAGTCCTTTCATGCACCACCTCCCGTATTTCTTGCATAATCAGCCTCCCCACATCAACAGGTAATCCTTCCATCACAGCACAAATTAATTTAGCCCTCTCAAGGGGCACCTCTGAATCATGTTTAGAAGGCAGCACCCGAGATATCACAATATCTAGCCAAGTTTTGGCCTCAGCAGTGAATTCTGTGGAGTCAATCTTCCTTTGCATTGTGGTCAACCACTTTGGTTGCTCCCCACCATGAAGGTGTGTCACAAACCATTGTTGCCTCATTTGTTCATACCTCTGTGCCATCTCACTGTTGTCATCATCCTGCAGATTGTAGTAGGCATTGATTCGAGAAGCATTGCACTGGACATCTACACCTCTGACTTTGACAATTGCCCTATGTGTAATGTCTGCCTCTGCAGCATTTGCGTAGAATTCCCGTACAAGGGTATAATTTGCCTTGATTGGTTCATCCGCAAAGCGTATCCATCCGCTTGTTACCAGCCTTTCATAGAATTCAGGCATCTTTTCTTCTAACTTTTCTGTGACGATGCCCCTTTCTTCGACGAAGCTCTTTCCCAGCAGTCTATCATAGAGCTTCGAACATTTTGCTGACTGAAAGGTGGTAGTGTCGTAGTATTCAATCAAGGGCACTTGGGCAGCACTGGATGATGAAGCCATTTTTCAAGTTTAAGTACCTACAAAACAAACGCAATACATATGAACACCTACAATGATGTATAATGAGGCAATTAGGTCAAGGAAATTGGCCACCCAAGTTTTGAGCAGCTCTGTGCGAGCATTCTGTTTGTGCTCTGCCTATTTTCCTTCAGCGCGATCGCGCAACAAACTGGCGCGATCGCGCCATTTTAATCATTTTCTTCACGCGATCGCGGAACAAAATGACGCGTTCGCGCAATTTTGATTCATTTTTCCAGCGCGTTTGCGCAGTGTTCCAGCGCGTTCGCGCTAAGTCGTTTCAGATTTTCAGAAGGCATTTTCACCAACATGTTATGGGCATGATTTTTGGGGCGTCGATTCAATGATTTAAAGCACGTATTTTGCCCCATCTTTTTCACATATCAACACCCAACTCTCAACTCACATCACTCAACAACTAACAACAATTTACATGATAGGAAATTCAACAATTTCATCATATTTTTATGCTTAAACAAGTGAAAGTCAATTTATTTTCACAATTTGTAACATGAAAAGATGATAAAAACAACCCTAGGAATAAGAGAATGAGAGGATTACATACCTTGTGGTTGCAAGTTGAAGATTTTTTCTTAAAATTTGAAGTTGGTTTTAGAGAAAAGTGAGAGAGGAGGAAGGAAAATGGGGGTTATGCCCCTTGTTCTCATGTTTTATTAACTTGGGAAAGCCGAGTTAGCGCGTTCGCGTGGTCAAATAGCGCGTTCGCGCTGACCATTTGTTTTTCATTTCCTTTTGTGAAGCGCGTTCGCGTCCAGTTATGCGCGTTCGCGCAGAGGTATTACATAACCTATTTTTCCAGATCGTTTTTTTTTTAGTTTAATCAAAAATAATAAAATAAACCATTCAAAAAATTTATAAATGATGGGTTGCCTCCACCAAGCGCTTGAGTTAACGTCGCGGCTCGACGGATACCTTTACCACTTTTCCCTCCACTTGGAGGATATGAATTTGCGCCCCAATTTTGAGTCAAGGTTATGATGACGCTCATGGGGCGGTGGTAGAAAATCAAGGAGGCCAACTTTTGGGTATCGCATTTTGCACTTCTTGGCCCGTGAGTGAGGCATGCTATTTTGTCTTCTTGGCATAGCAAACTTCAAACTGAAAACGCTTTGCTTTTCATCTCCAAAATTCTCCATAGGCTTGGTTGGTTCAACTTCCATATCATCCACCAAGCACAACGTTGAAAAAAGGCTAGAATGAGGTCCAACGCGCTCAAATTCTAAATTTGTATGAATTTTTGCATCCTCACCCAAAAATGAACTAGAGTCTTCAAAAATTATTTTATGCAACTCTAGTATCATTTCTTCAATCTCGACATCTTGCATTATTTTCGGATTGGTCGGTTGGCAATTCACCATTAGCTCATGAAAATCAATCTTGACCTCTTCTTCATTGGAAACCAACTCAAAATTATGATCCATGCCCCTTTGATATTGAGAATTACATGCTTCAATCTTTGCATTCAATTCGGCCTCCAATTTCCGGATATCAATTTCAAGTAGCTCCACTTCTTGACTTTGCTCAACATGCATTTTTAGATATTCTTCCATCATCCGTGAAAAGCCTTCACGGTGATCCCCATAGACTTCAAGTTGTTGAGCTTGATTCATTAGCCAATCTAGGCTCACAATATCTACTTTGTCAAGTTTGTCGTCATGGTGAGAATAGTCCAAAGCTTGTAAAAATCCTAACATGGTGAAATCCATGTTTTGGATAGTTCCATCATCTCCATATTGAACTACTTCCCACCATTTGGCTACAATTTTCCCATATTTTTCATTTCTCCCCATAATGCCACTCAACATTTCCTCAATTTCCTCTTTTCGAGTATTGGAGATTTTTTTCTTTATGACTTGACTCATTTTCTTCAAGTTGAACCACTTCTTCAATTTCACAACTCTTGTTGGGGTCACAAGAATTTTCGGGCTCATCTTGTAAATTTGAATTCTCTTCTTCAACTACTTCATTTTGAGGAATAGGCACATCCGTAGAAATTGAAAAACTTTCATCCTCAAGTGATTTGTTCATTTCTGAAATGGATTGCCCGATGAGTTCTCGCTCCTCCTCCCTTTCCCGGTCAAAGTATGCTTGGAGCAATTCCATGACACCTTCATATCCGGTACTTTGCCCTTCATTTGCCATATCATTGTTCCTATCAAACTCAAAAGCACAACTAGTATTTTCATTAGAACAACTTGGAGGAGGAGAAGGAAAATAATTAGGACAATCACTCCAATGTCCATTTTGACCACCACATATATTACAACTATTCCCATCATAGGATTGAGACGGTGCACACATCTCTCTCCAGGGAGAATTTTCACAATCTTGCCAAAAGTGAGGTCCTCCACAATATGGACATGGGTCATCAAAGTATGAACAACTACCATCCAACCAATTTCATTATATGATGCCATTTTATTTTTTGGACAGTTCTGCAAAAACTGGACAGTTTTTCAGAAACTGGACAGTTTTTCAGAAACTGGACAGTTTTGCAGAAGCAAAAACTGGACAGTTTTGCAGAAGCAAAAACTGGACAGTTCTGTAAAAACTGGACAGTTCTGCAGAAGCAAAAACTGAACAGTTTTGCAAAAACTGTGCAGTTTAGCACAAACTGGTCAATTTTTTTTTTTTTTTAAAGCAAAGAAAGTTTGGACCAAAGCAAGTTAGCTTAAATCTCAAACTAACCCAAATACGCCAAATTATTCCCCGGCAACGGCGCCATTTTTGATAACGTCCAAATCCACCCTATTAATTAGAATGGGCACGGTCGTATGCAAATATAATTTACCCAACTATGAGTCGGGGTCGAATCCCACAGAGAACAATATGTAGGCGATTAGGAAAAGTAGAAATTTTCACCAATAATAGCTATAGCCAAACGATAGATAATATTTTGGTTTTGTTTGAGAGAAAATTATAACTAATGCAAAAATGTAAACTAACCTAGAAAGCAAGTAAAATGATCAATGGCCACAAGCATGAATACAAGGGAAACTACGCTCAAGTAACGATCCAATGTATTTCATGATTTACAAATAATGGTGAGTTTATATTACTTAGCCTCGGATAATGACTCTAAATTAGCTTCTTCCGAAGACTAACTAGACTACCTAATTGAATATCCCTAAAGTAATTAGGAGCATTAAGAACACCCGAATATAGCTACAAGTGGTGTCGCCTATCCCTAGGTCGATTTCCATTAGATGAGGGTTAACGCCCCAAATTCTTGTTAATTAATCTTTCCCAATCCCGAGTTTGCCTCTTCCAAGTTTAAATCGAAATAAATGGGCAAGTCTTAGGGTTAGCTACTCCCTTAAGAATCATTCAAAATGAGATTAATTAAAGAAACAATAACCCACTTCATTAAGAATAAAATCATTCAACACATAAGCAAAACAAGAGATTCAAGCCAAACTTAAACAATATATACTTCCATAAACAAGGTTCAAGTATTGAAATGAAATACTACACACATAAATATTCAATACAAAACAAGGAATTGAAGAAAGGATTAAGAAATATCTCATTAAAGTGCTTCCAATCTTCTCCTCCAATGGTGTTGGTGATGAAACCCTAGCCTCTAAACTTGTGAAAACTGCCAAAGATATGTTTAGAAAACCCTAGTTGGCTTTTTATAGGAACTGGAATGGCAAAATCGTCAAAGCCCAAGTTTTGGTCGAATTGGGCTAAAAAAACCTTCTATGCGAACGCGTCAGTATACTGCGCGAACGCGTGGAATCACGTCCGTTGTTCAACACGAACGCTTGAGATTCCAGCGCGAACGCGTATAATTAATAATGCGCGTGGGCGCGAACGCGTAGATTACCTGCGCGAACGTCCAAAGTAATTTTCCACGAAATTTTCCAGAACCTCCAGTTGTTTCCAGTTTTGCAGCTTTTTTGCTCTTTTTTTGCTTGTTTTCCACACTTTGGCTCTAGGGACCCCGTATTACCTGAAACATACTAAAAATCACGTAAAATAACATAGACTTGCTTAAAAACAAGTAAAACTTATAGCCGAAAAGCGTCGATTGTGAAGTAAAATCACGCCACATCAATACCCAATTGCAAATAGTCCATGGGTTAGTCCGGTGCAATGTGTGCCAAAGAAGGGGGGCATCACTGTTGTCCTTAACTTCAAGAATGAGTTGATTCCTACAAGGACAGTCACCGGATGGAGATTGTGTATGGACTACCGAAAGCTGAACACCGCAACTTGTAAAGACCACTTCCCTATGCCTTTTATTGATCAAATGCTTGATCGGCTAGCTGGAAGAGCTTATTATTGCTTTTTGGATGGGTACTCGGGGTACAACCAAATCAACATTGCATTAGAGGACCAGGAGAAGACCACTTTCACTTGTCCTTATGGCACTTTTGCTTTTAGCCGCATGCCTTTCGGCTTATGCAATGCCCCGGCTGCTTTCCAACGGTGTATGATGTCTATCTTCTCAGATATGGTGGAAGAGTTCTTGGAAGTCTTCATGGATGATTTTTCGGTTGTTGGTGACTCCTTTGACGAGTGTCTTTCCAATCTCGGTAAGGTATTGAAGCGGTGTGAAGAAACCAACCTTGTACTTAATTGGGAGAAATGTCATTTCATGGTGACAGAAGGAATTGTCCTGGGCCATAAGATTTCCGAGAAGGGCATTGAGGTAGATCGAGCAAAAGTTGATGTCATAGCCAAACTCCCTCCACCAATCTCTGTCAAGGGCGTTCGCAGTTTCTTGGGACATGCCGATGTCTATCGGCGATTCATCAAAGATTTCTCCAAGATCGCCAACCCGATGTGTAAGCTTCTTGAAAAAAAAGCTAAGTCTGCATTTGATGAGAAATGCCTTAAGGCATTTAATGAGTTGAAATAAATGCTCACCTCTACTCCAATTATTGTATCTCCGGATTGGTCAATGTCATTTGAGCTCATGTGTGATGCAAGCGGATTTGCTATTGGTGCGGTGCTCAGGCAAAGGCATAACAAAATTATGCACCCAATTTATTATGCTAGCAAGACCCTCAATGGAGCTCTAATGAATTATACCGTCACCGAGCAAGAGCTTCTAGCCATTGTCTACCCGTTTGAGAAGTTCCGGGCCTATCTACTTGGATCCAAAATGGTTGTTCATACGGATCATGCGGCCTTGAGATACTTGATGACAAAGAAAGATGCAAAGTCAAGGTTCATTCGTTGGGTCTTGCTGTTGCAAGAGTTTGACTTTGAGGTCAAAGATCGAAAAGGTTGTGAAAACCAAGTTGCGGATCATCTATCTAGACTTGAGGAAGCTGGGAGACCAAGTGGAAATCTTGAGTTAAATGATGTTTTCTCTGATGAGAGGCTCTTGGCTGTATCTTGTGATGTTTCCCCTTGGTACGCAGATATCGCCAACTTTTTGGTGACAGGTCTTATCCCCGACGATATCAAAGCTTACCAAAAGAAGAAATTCTTGAGAGATAGTCGTCAATACTATTGGGATGAGCCCTATTTATTCCGCACTTGTGCCGATAACATCATTCGGCGATGTGTGGCCGAATCTGAGGCCATGGAAATCTTGAAAGCTTGCCATGACTCTCCCGTGGGGGGTCATCACAGTGGGAACCGCACAGCAGCTAAAGTGCTTGAATGTGGCTATTATTGGCCCACCATTTATCATGATGCAAATTTGATGGTGAAATCTTGTGACCAATGTCAACGCCAAGGATCAATTGGGAAGAAGCACGAAATGCCAATGAATTTTGTCATGGAGGTTGAACTATTCGATGTGTGGGGCATCGACTTTATGGACCCCTTTGTAAGTTCTCGTGGCATGCGATACATCCTTGTTGGGGTTGACTATGTGTCCAAGTGGGTTGAGGCTGTAGCATTGCCCAACAATGATGGCAAGAGTGTCACCAAATTTCTCAAAAGAAACATATTCACAAGGTTTGGCACTCCAAGAGCAATCATTAGCGATAGTGGCACTCACTTTTGCAACAAGCAATTCGCTAATCTCTTAGAGAAATATGGTGTGCAGCACAGGGTGGCAACTCCTTACCACCCCCAAATTAGTGGGCAAGTCGAAGTCTCCAATCGGGAGATAAAGAGTATTTTAGCAAAGACGGTTAATGCAAACCGATCTGATTGGTCATCTAAGCTTGATGACGCTCTTTGGGCTTATAGAACAGCGTTCAAGACACCCATTGGTACTTCTCCTTATCGGTTGTTGTTCGGTAAATCTTGTCATTTACCTGTTGAACTCGAACACAAGGCTTTGTGGGCATTAAAAAAATTGAACATGAATTGGGACGAAGCAACCAAGCTGCGGTTGTTTCAAATGAATGAAATGGATGAGTTTCGGTATCATGCCTATGAGAGTGCGAGTTTGTACAAAGAAAGGATGAAACACTATCATGATGTCAAACTTCTGAAGCGAGATTTTCAACCGGGTGATTCGGTGTTGCTGTTCAATTCAAGGTTGAAGCTCTTTCCGGGAAAGTTGAAATCCAAGTGGTCCGACCCTTTTACTTTGGTGAGTGTTTCACCCAATGGGTCAATGGAGTTAAAGTCTGACGACGGGACGCGTACTTTCAAAGTCAATGGTCATCGGGTAAAGCACTGCCATTGGATGGTTGATGGTGACAAGATTGTCCATGCTCACCGGCTAAAACATGGCACCGGACCTTAGCATCCAAAGTGGTATCACGTCGTGCCGCGACGTTAAATTGTGCACTTCTTGGGAGGCAACCCATGTGCATTTTTTGCAATATAATTTTTTCTTTCATTCCGTTGATTTTTGTTGTTGTGTTGTTTTATATGTTTGTTGATATGTTGCAGAACCTAAGTGTTGAAACCCAGAAAATTGCCAGGATAGCAGTTACACGACACATTCGACGGACCGTCGATCCGATCGACGAAACGTCGAATGCACCGTCGAGTAGATCACAGGAAAGATTGGTCACTGGAAATTATGGCAAATCGACGACAGGTTTAACGCTCCGTCGAACTGATCGACGGTCAGATCGACGGGCGTTCTTCTGCTCTTTGTTTATAAAAAAAAAACAAAAACAAAGGGGAGGAGAGACACGGCTAGTTGTGTCAAAAAGACGGAACGTCGTTTGATTGACGCTCCGTCGATTGAACACTCCCTCCGTCATTTTAACCTGACGATTCAGGGACGTGGGTTTATAACCCACGTCTGTTACCCTTCCCATTTTTCATATGTAATGTCTCCCTCTCCTAATTCTCTCTCTCTTTTGCTACCACTTCTCCCCCTTTGCCTTAACTGCTTCCCCGACCCTACCCACTCCTCCCTTTCCTCCCCAGCCTTACCGCCACTCCCGCCCCCCTGCCCTACTACGTTATCCCTCCTTGTGTGTGATTTTTCGAGTAGTTTTCCATCTCTAGCAAGTTGCACTCATCTTCCAGGTATGTGCCTTACTGCATTAGTTTTCCCTTGTAATTGTTTATTTTTGCATTCTAGGGCTTATGTGCTTATTTTTGACTGCTTTCCTTGTTTTGTTTGCATCGTGTTATTTTCGCCTGGCATGCTCATATTTTTTCGCTGGGGGTGGTTTGTTGATTTGTCTGTGGTTGTTGGGTGCTTGATTTTTAGCCAAGTCGGAGGGCATTACGACAAATACACCTCAGTCATGAGGCTGTTGTTGTTTTGCCCACCAACTATTCGATGAAATGCCAAAGAGGGGCATTGGGTGTCACAATGGCTTGGAGGGCATTACGACCTTCGTGTTGTTTTGCCCACCCAATGTTTTCCCTAGTTTAACCCAAGCCGACATGGGGTGAAGTCTGAGTAACCCCAAAATACGTGACGATTGACACATCGGCCAAAGAACGTATAGGATCTGTAGTCTAGCCTGCGAAAAAAACATTCGACGTTCAATTCGACGGCCCGTCGATTCAATCGACGGACCGTCCTATTTAACGTCGAATGAGCCTTGTCTAATATTCTTGCCAAACACAGCATCGACGGTGGATTTGACGGGGCGTCTTTCCCACCATCGTTTAGTTGAAATTTCCAGTGGCAAATTTGGTGATAAAATGAGATCGACGATGAGATCGACGGCCCGTCGAATTGCTCAACGGGGCGTCTTTCTCACCATCTTTTGCTCGATATTTCTAGTGGCTTACCCGCGATCGACAATGCAATCGACGGCGCGTCGAATAATTCGACGGGAACTTCGACGCTTCGTCGATCTATTCGACGATTCTTTAGCACATCGACGGATCACTGGAAACCTTAACAATGATCGCATGTTTTGTACTTTTAACTGATTCTTTTATGTTTTTATGGTTATGTAAACAATGAAGTGTCTTCTTTTCTCAGGAATGCCTCCAAAGAAGCAAGTCAAGCGGGGTGGCGGTCCCAGACAAGGCCGAGGTCGGGGTCAAACAACCCTTACTCTTAGGGACTACCCCTCTGACTCTGACAATCAAGCGGCAGTCCCAATAACTCGATCGAGGGATCAGACCACCACACCCCAAGCAGCATCGCCCACTCAAGTCTCCTCTCAGTTTACCGAGAGGACGTCATTCTCCACATCCGCTGATTCTAGTGATGCAGCGACAGACCAACCAGCCGCTCCTGAGCGAAATTGAGACGAGGAGCACGAACGGCTGCGGCTGCAAAAGATGGAGATAGCGGCAGTCCGCTTCCCTTATGCAGGGTGCCGAAAGTGCTATGTCTGAAGGGCCAATACAGACGACGGGGGTCTTCTAAGGAGAAATATTCAAGAGGAAGAACAGGTCAGTATGAGCGGCTTGGAGAGCTATCCTCGGATCACCGATCTCATCAGGCACTATCATCTTGAGACATTCACCCAGCCTTCAGGTGATTATTGCCCGACCATAGTTCGGGAATTCTATGCTACATACAGGGTAATGCTCGAGCAGCGCCATAAGAACAAGAAAGCTTTGAAAGCCGCCCCTTCATTGAACACGGTGTATGTTCGGGTGTCCATGTTGACGTCTCAGCGCGCACAATCAACCTATTTTACTTTGGTGATGACTTCGTGGCATCGACCACAGTGGAATATGATGATTAAATGGAAAGACAGGCTGAGCAATCTGTACGGGAATGGTTTGCGCAATTGATGGCTAGTGGGCCAGTAGACCAGGCCCCGTGGTTGAGAAAATCGGGTGCCAACATCCGTAAGGCAGATATCAGCTTGGAAGCTAAATTCTGGTGGAATTTCGTCATCTATCGGGTTCTGCCCACGGGAGCAGATAACATAGTCACACCAGAAAGAGCAGTGGTTGTGGCTTCTATGCTATCGAGGTACCCAATGAACTTGGGTGATTTGATCAGTAGGGCCATCCGGCCACGCGCACCATAGGAGGCTACAACCTTAATATTCCCGTGCCTCATCACGCAGTTGTGTCGGTTGGCCCAGGTGCGGCACCTTGAGGCATTTGCAGCTACTCTTTAGGCAACAAAGGTGTGCGACATCACGCGGAGTAGGGATGAGACCCTCCGTACATCTCAGGCCACCAGTACTTCATTGTTAGAGCTCATGGGTGAGCAGACTGAGCATGTCACGGATTCAGTACCTCAGGGCACAGAAGGATTGTCCACCACAGATGCCTCCACACCATCTGTAGCTGATGCTACCCCGTCTTCTGAGGCACCACCTCGGCCCGCTGTTCCATCCGCATCTCATATTCCTCCGTCAGCCACAGTAGCAGCCTCCGAGGATCTCTTTGTCCTCAACAGAGCCAACTTCAGGGAGTTTGCAATCAAAGCAGAGCGCACTGATCAGCAGGTGACCCGGATAATACAGCAGTTGGGTAGGTTCGTCCGGAGAGAGATTGCACCGGAGTTGGAGCCCCTTCAGGAGGCTATGGAGAGACATCATGCTCGAGTCAATGCACGACTTGACAGTCTGGAGATGCGGATACTCAATATTGAAAAGAAGAGTGAGTCTGGCACTTCTGGAGATTTGAAAACCGAGCTTGACCAGATCCAAGCTGAGATTGCGGCCCTTCGGATGAGAGAGCCGATTATTGTGGATGACCCAACACCACCTGCACTAGTCACTAGCATTTTCGATTTGATCAGAGTGGTTGATTTGGTGACTGAGGATGAGCCTAGGGAGAGTCGCAAAAGAAAGAGGCCTGTCACAATAGCTGATGATGAGGATGAGGAGGAGGACAATGCGGATGAAGACCTCGAGCTTCAGGAGGGTATGCAGTGGTCACGCCTGGATATAAGGTTCATCGGCGCATCTTCCAGCACTAGTGCTATTCCAGCGCCAGTCAGGCCGATCACGATAGCTCTTCAGGACCTGCAGCCACAGAGCCAGTCAGCTCCATCGCTTCAGTCCACCGAGCCAGCTGCCGAGAGGACCCCATTCAGACTGCTGCGGGGGAGGCACCTCAGCAGCAAAAGCAGGATTAGAGTATTTCAGGTAGGCACCACCACCATGGGGTGATGGTATGATTTTTGATGCATTGTGGACAATGCATATTCTTTTTGCTGGGGGTGGGGCAACCTGATGTACTTTTCAGTATTTATATTTATTTTATGGATATTTATATTTGTTTTATGGATATTTATAGTTGTTTTATGGATTAAAGTAATTGTGACTCACATGGTTGTTGCATTTTGAACTTATGGCATGGATTTTGGATGAAAAAGGACCTTTATGATGTGTTTTATGGGCTGATTTGAAATTGACCCTTCCAAAATGCCCATTGCGTATCTCAGGTTGTAATGAATTGACATGTATGGTTCTTTTTGTGACATCATAGATATTAGAGTGTGTATGAATTGAGTGTTCAAATCCTTATGCCATTGTGAGTGTGAGAACTTCTTGTGTTCATTATTAGCATATGTGGATCCAGAACTTGCCTGGTAGGTCATGCTATATTGCTTAGGATAGTCGGTTGTGAAGTGATCATAGGCTTTCCTTCTGAATAGTCACGTCAGCCTTAAAAAGCCCAAAACCTGTTCTATATGAATATCACTAGTTCCCATGTTGAGCCTTTGACTTTTTCTCTTGATTTGCTGTAACAAACCTTTTCCCCATTTCATGACTTCATTCCATCTTTGCACCCATTTCCTCCTTGACACTACTAGAGAAAAGAGGCGAATCGCCTAAGCTGGGGGTGGTATATGTGTGAAGTAAAGGCCAAAAGCCTAAAGTTGGGGGGGGGGGGGGGGGTGTGAGTTGCATAATCAAGAACTAGATGTGATAGCGGATTAAATTTGAGAAAAGTTTATTAAAAAAAAATGTTGTCTCATGTATATATACATTTCATGTACATATGTGTACGTATATATATATATATATATATATATATATAGTTTTATAGCAATAATAATGTTGTCTCATAAAAAGATTGTAAATTCTAGTAAGGGTAAAATCACATCGTGGTCATGAGTTGAAGAATGAATAGATTGGGCATGAGAAGAAAGGTCAAATTTTGTAGTGTCAAAGAGGATGAGTCACTAATTCCCAAATGAGTATCCTACCCGTCCCCGAGCCCACATTACAACCCAAGAACAAGTCCTATAGTGATCACAACTGAACCATCCGAAAGTGTTAGGCATTGAAATTAAAGGCAAGCATATGGTATCTGCACTGGTAAATCATGAACTTCTTTGTGAGGGCGAGTGATTTCTATTCTCATCTATCCTTGTCCCAATTCTTATTGTCAAATTGTGTGTGGGACATTTTCTAAGCTAAGTGAGGGCATAATGGTGAACACTCACACGCATAAATGCTTCTAATAATGTGATGTCATCAATTGAAGCGTCATGTTCAATTCTAATGAGTTTGTTTTGAAAGAACCTTGTTTGGGAAATGATGAAAGAGGGAGTTGATTTTAAATTGCACATACCGGTAGCAATGCGCAAACACCATTGTAGTTACTTTTACTTTATTTTTAGCATAGTTGCAAATTTTATTTTGTAGATTGTTTTGTCTGACTTGCTTGAGGACAAGCAAAGGTCTTAAGTTGGGGGTATTGATGTGCCGCAGATTTGTGGCACATTCGACGCCTTTTTACTATGAATCTTGGTTGTTTTCAAGTAAGTCTGGTTCTCGTTAATATGTTTTGTTGTTTTTTAGGAAAACAATGGCCCAAAAGCAAAAAAGCAAAGAACAACAGAAAAAGTTGCCAGAAATGAGAATCAACGGCCCGTCGATCAATCGACGAACCGTCCTTCAAATCGTCGATAATCCTGATTTTCCAGTGATGACAAAGTTGAAGACGACGAAGGACGGAGACATCGACGAAGCGTCGAACTGATCGACGTTTCGTCGTTGGTGTCGTCAAGAAGGATATCTCAGCAGAGGAGAAAAAGACGGGATACTCGACGGAGCGTCGAATTGGTCGACGGCACCGTCGAACGGTACACAGGGTTGAAGTTACAAAAGATGAAGAAATCGACGGATCGTCGAACGATCGACGGTCCGTCGATCTTGCTATCGGGGGCAATTTTGTCAGTTTTTGCTGCGCGTTTTTGGAGGCTATTTAAAGAACATTTTAGGTCATTTTAAGCATTCATATTTTATTTTTGTACTCACTTAAAAAGTCTCATTGGTGGGTGAGCATTGAATACTCGCCTTTTGGAGCTTAGTGAAGACAACAAGATTCTATATTCCATCACCTTTATTACATTTGTAAGTTTTATGTCTCATGTATTGCTTACTACTTTTGAGACCATCATGTGTGAGTAGTCTCTTTAATCAAAGTTGTGGACCCAAAATGATGGGTGCTATGTAATGGGTATCTAACATTGTATATATATATATAATGGGTTGTGATGTATTTTATTATTTCTCATGTTCATTGTTCTATAAGTGGTTGGAAACACTTGTTCATGCACAAATCCTAGTTTATTTGGAAGGATGAACTAGGGTTTGATTTGAAATAATATAACAAGGACTCAGGGCGCTAACCCTCGTTTAATGAACTCGCCTAGGAATAAGACGAGTTCTACTTGGCATATTTAATCAACCTTATTTATAACTTTTCTGCATTGGGGAAAATCATGAAAAGAAATACTTTCTAACTATTGAAAAATATTAGGAAGTGTATTAGAGATTAAGTGCATGCATAACCGCGACCCATTAGAAATATATCATATTGACACCTCTAGCATAACGTCTAATCATTGCGGGGACACAACTTTGGTTCTCCAAATTCCAAACTGTTCAAAATAGCAAATACAAATCAAATCTCCGTTTTAAAATACTCGGAATAGGATTAAATCCTTTAAAAACTAGTATCGCATACAATTAGTACCCTCTTCTCTCCATATTCCCTGTGGGATTCGACCCCAACCTTGTTTGGGTTATTATATTTGACAACGTCCCTTTACGCCATTAATAGGTGTAATTTGAGCGTATCACCTACCATAAAGAACTATACCATTGAAAACTGATTGTGGATATCTGCCTGTTATAGAGATTTCATACTCATCTATACTAACCTTCATTTTTTCATATATATAAGTGACTAGTGATTCATAAAACATTTCAAGTGGACATTTAACATGAACATTTGGTCTTTTATTGTAACGAACTGTACTATTGTCATCAAGGATAATACCATCCCAATGTATTGAAACCTTAACTGGTGGAATATCTTGAGCCATTTTTTTTAGGACTTAAGAGAGGGTTTTTTGAATGACTTAAGGACTTAAACTTATGAAATGGATAAGTTTTTACCTCGTCCAACATTCTTCTTAAATAGATTCGTATTGAGTTCTATTGCGCATTGAAACATTGCGTAATATGAATTAAATTCAAATAAACGGTCAAAAATGCAGCATTGTATTGTCAAATCGGTCCTTAAAGTGTCATAAAAAAGCTGAAATTGGCATGCATAATGTGTTGTCAAATCATGTCCTATTGCGCATTGAAACATTGCGTAATATGAATTAAATTCAAATAAACAGACAAAAATGCAGTATTGTATTGTCAAATCGGTCCTTTACGTGTCATAAAAAAGCTGAAATTAGCATGCATGATGTGTTGTCAAATCATGTGCTATTGCGCATTGAAACATTGCGTAATATGAATTAAATTCAAATAGATGGTCAAAAATGCAGCATTGTATTGTCAAATCGGTCCTTTACGTGTCATAAAAAAGCTGAAATTGGCATGCATGATGTGTTGTCAAATCATGTCCTATTGCGCATTGAAACATTGCGTAATATGAATTAAATTCAAATAAACAGTAAAAAATGCCGCATTGTATTGTCAAATCGGTCCTTTACGTGTCATAAAAAAGCTGAAATTGACATGCATGATGTGTTGTCAAATCATGTCCTATTGTGCATTGAAACATTGCGTAATATGAATTAAATTCGAATAAACGGTCAAAAATGCCGCATTGTATTGTCAAATCGGTCATTTATGTGTCATAAAAAAGCTGAAATTGGCATGCATGATGTGTTGTATCATGTCCTATTGCGCATTGAAACATTGCGTAATAAGAATTAAATTCAAATAAACGGTCAAAAAATGCAGTACTGTATATAACATGATTGACAAACAACTAGTATTCACTTTAAAACGAGTTATCATGACATTCTACACCCAACTTGGTAATCTTGGTTCTATTACATGTTTTACCCCAGCAAATATATTTGAAGCAATGGGTAGGACATGGGAACTAGATGATGATGATTTTCATTATTCAAATAACCCTAACAAAAGATTCAATCAAGAATACGATAAAACAATGAGAGAAGAGTGGAATTGGCGTGTTAGGGAGGCTGAAGCACTGGAGCAAAAGTTAGCTTCAATAGAGCTTAAACGCCCAAAAAAAGGTGTTATGTCAATGCCTCGCGGAACTCCGCAAGAGTTTAATTTTGCTCTTAATGTGTAAGTGAAAATGGTTATGACTAATTGTTAACAAATTTATAACTGATTATTACAAGGTGGAAGATATAAGGCAAAACACTAAAATGTAAATTTATGACAAAGTGATATGTACGTGGAAGATGGGATGAAAAGGTTGATAGTCATTATTAATTACTCTAAAGAAATAAATCGCTCCAAAATTAGATACATTTTTCTCAAGAAAACCAAAAGCTTGACCATTTAAGGTCCCACGTTTTCCTTTTCTAATTTCTAATTCAGTTTTTTATTATCTTTATTAGATGTACATTTACCTCTTTGTACAAAAATATTATTGATATAATGCTTGATTGAAGGGCAAAAATGTCTTTTAACTTTGCATGGACATTTTGATAATTCAAATTTTCAACATAGTGTGTGTGTCTCTCTCTCTCTCTCTCTCTCTCTCTCTCTCTCTCTCTCTCTCTCTATATATATATATATATATATATATATATATACACACACTAGTTTCTCGACACGTGCATTGCACGTGTATATCGAGTCATGCACTACACGATTTTACAAAATAATATTGATATTATCAAAACAAAAGTTTGAGAAATAATTATGCATGAAAAATATAAACTGCGCATATATATATATCCACTAGTATTTTTCTCTGTGCGTGTGTCTCCCTTTTATACTTGGAGTTGGAATTATAGTTTTAGACATTTGTGAGGAATTAAGGCGTGGAAAATTTGTTAGAAGAGCCCTAATGAAATTGGCAAAGGTAAGGGAAAGAAAGAGAGAGTGGAGGTGAGAATTTGTCCTTCTTGTTATTTTAGTGAAAGAGAAGCAAACCAAGTAGGACTTTGAAAGTGTATGTAATGGCACTTTAGTAGTGACATTTGCCTAACAAAATGACATTTGGAGTCCCATTGCTTACTTAGGAACAAGTCAAAAGACATAATACATGACCGTCACTTACGAGGTGTTTGGAATTTTGACAAGTAATTTAGATTTTGAATTTAAAATTTTGATTTGAAATTTATATTTATTTATGACATTTTGAATAAAACATTTCTAAACATCAGAATTTTAAATATGTGATAGCCCCATTTTGTAGACGGGTTGGGAATTTAAAACTTAATTTTAAATTTTAAATTTAGTAAAAACAAGTCTCCTTCACCATAGAGGCGGACCTACCCCTACACGAGGGGACCCCGGTTGTCTAAAAAAATACATATGTATATATGTGTATGTGTGTGTTATATATATATATATATATATACTAGATGGCTTATGCCCGTGCGCATATATATATATATATATATATATATATATATATATATATACTATCTTCAAAATACGATTAATATAACATTGTAGTTTCTGCTCCGTATCTAAAACTTTATTTTATTCGTGTTTACTACGAAAATTTATTAATATTTTTTAAAAGAGAAGATTTGTTTAAAAGAAAACTATTTTCCTCTCTTTGAGATAAAATAATAGCAATATTTAAGCATCAGTTGATACTTTCAATTTTAATTCGATTAATTTTAAAGTGTAAAATACTTATTATTTTTTATCAAATTTTGATTTGGATAATTCTAATTCAAATTATTAAATTAATTTTACATGTTTGAAACGAAACAAAGTAGAAATTAATTTTCTATTTAAACGAAGAAATGCTATTTTTTAATTTTTGGTAAATATTCTCGGTTTAACTCATTTTACTTGTCATGTTATAGTTTTTTAAGGAAATGTGAATTAGAATTATAATTTGACTAATTTACCTTATTCATTATTTGATCTTCATTTGATATTAATCTATTTTCACATTTATTAGAGTAAGAATAAAAATAAAAAAGTAATTAAATTTTATCTTATATATATATATATATATATATATATATATATATATATATATATATATATATATATATATATATATATATATATATATATATATATATATATTTATTTTAGTAAACATAACAAATAAATGACATGGCGGAATAGCAAATACAACAATTAAATATTTTGAAGAAAAGTAATAATATGAGGTCCATGTTTTTTGTTGTGCAATAATTTCATTTGCTCTCACTAATGGGTTAATATACATGTGGCAATGAATCCACTATTATTGATTTGATGGAGATACTTTGGGAATTACATGAATATTGTTTGATTTTTTAGTATAAGGGGTGCACGCTTTTTTTTTTTTTTTGACGTTGCCTTTTTTATTTTCTTTTTTATTATTGGGTCCATCTTTTTTTTTCATGGGTTTGGAGAGAGTGGGGTCCTTTTTTTAAGAGTGACGGTCGACGAAGCATGGGTAAATCGATGCTTCTATATAGTAGAAAAATAGAAATATAATAAAGTATTTCTATCTACTTTTTAAAAGAGTTGGTAATATAAAGTATAAAACGTCATTTTTTTGCCCTTAAATAAACAAGTGGGTGGGACCACAAAGGATTTTTTTACTCTTAAATAAAAAAGTAGGACCGAACACGGACGATGATCTTGCCTCTATAAACCGGCTCTTCTATATAGTAGTAAGTAACAGTGATGTAATACATATAATTTTTTTATCAAGTTTTGATTTGAATAATTCTAATTCAAATTATTATATTAATTTTACATGTTTAAGATGAAACAAAGTTGAAATTTGATTTTTTATCTAAATGAAGAACTTCTATTTTTTAATTTTTAGTAAATATTTTTTGTTTAACTCATTTTACTTGTCATGTTGTTTTTTACACGATTTTTTAAGAAAATGTCAATTAGAATTATAATTTCACTAATTTACCTTATTAATTATTTGCTCTTAATTTAATATTATTTTTTTCTTTTATGACATTAATCTCTTTTCACATTTATTAGAGTAAGGAAAAAATGAAAAAGTAATTAAATTCTATCTTATTTTAATATATAAGTATTTTAAGTATGTTGTTGTACAATAATTTCATTTACTCCCACTAATGGGTTGATACGCATGTGGCAATGAATCCATCATTATTGATTTAATTGTTTGATTTTTAAGCACTTTTTTTTTTTAACATTGTTTGTTTTTTTAATATGGGATTCCTTTTTTTATTATTATTAATATTGCTTTATTTTGTTAATATGGGTTCCACTTTTTTTTTCCCGTGAGTTTGAATGTGGTGGGTTCCACTTTTTTTTTTTAATACTGGTTGGTGTTTAATATGGGGCCATGAAGAACTTCTATTTTTAAATTTTTAGTAAATATTTTTTGTTTAACTCATTTTACTTGTCTATTGTTTTTACACGGTTTTTTAAGGAAACGTCAATTAGAATTATAATTTCACTAATTTAGCTTATTAATTATTTAATCTTCATTTAATATTATTTTTTATTTTATGACATTAATCTCTTTCACATTTATTAGAGTAAGGAAAAAATGAAAAAGTAATTAAATTCTATCTTATTTTAATATATAAGTATGTTGTTGTACAATAATTTCATTTGCTCCCACTAATGGGTTGATACGCATGTGATAATGAGTTCATCATTATTGATTTAATTGTTTGATTTTC
Organism: Lycium barbarum; assembly: GCF_019175385.1. Classification (NCBI taxonomy): domain Eukaryota; kingdom Viridiplantae; phylum Streptophyta; class Magnoliopsida; order Solanales; family Solanaceae; genus Lycium; species Lycium barbarum. Next base: position 118,397,882 of record NC_083344.1, on the reverse strand, counting down.
TAAGCATTTATTTTTTAACATTATTTGTTTTATTAATATGGGATTCACTTTTTTTTTTTAATATTGCTTAATTCTGTTAATATGGGGTCCACTTTTATTTTTCCGTGAGTTTGGATGTGGTGGGTTCCACTTTTTTTTTTTTAATACTGGTTGGTGTTTAATATGGGGCCCACAATTTTTTTTACATTATTTATTTTTTAATATGGGATTCACTTTTTTTTTTTAATATTGCTTGATTTTGTTAATATGGGGTCCACTTTTTTTTTCCCGTGAGTCTGGATGTGGTGGGTTCCACTTTTTTTTATTTTTTTTTATTTTTAATATTGTTTAGTGTTTAATATGGGGCCCACAAATTTTATTTTTTTTTTGTAATATTAGTTGTTGTTTAATATATATAGGACCCACAATATTTTTTGCTTGATTCTGTTAATATGGGGTTCAAATTTGTTTTTAACATTATTTTTTTTTTTAATATGGGATTCACTTTTTTTTTTAATATTGCTTGATTTTGTTAATATGAGGTCCACTTTTTTTAATACTAGTTGTTGTTTAATATGGGGCCCACAATTGTTTTTTAATATTAGTTGTTGTTTAATATATATGGGGCTCACAATTTTTTTTTGCTTGATTCAATTAATATGGGGTTCAAAATTATTATTTTTTAACATTGTTTATTTTTTTAATATGGGATTCACTTTGTTTTTTTAATATTGCTTGATTTTGTTAATATGAGGTCCACTTTTTTTTTTAATACTGGTTGGTGTTTAATATGAGGCCCGCAATTTATTTATTTTAGTATTAGTTGTTGTTTAATATATATGGGGCCCCAATTTTGTTTTTGTAATATTAGTTGTTGTTTAATATATATGGGGCCCACAATTGTTTTTGCTTGATTCTATTAATATGTGGTTCAAAATATTATTTTTTTTAACATTTTTTGTTTTTTTAATATGGGATTCACTTTTTTTTTAATATTGCTTGATTTTGTTAATATGGGGTCCACTTTTTTTTTAATACTAGTTGGTGTTTAATATGGGGCCCACAATTTTTTTTAATATTAGTTGTTGTTTAATATATATGGGGCCCACAATTTTATTTTATTTACAATTTTTTTTAAGGGTCTGTTTAATATGGGGCCCCCAATTTTTTTTTAACAATATTTATTTTTTAATATGGGATTCACTTTTTTTTAATATAGCTTGATTTTGTTAATATGAGGTCCACTTTTTTTTTACTACTGGTTGGTGTTTAATATAAGGCCCACAATTTTTTTTAATATTAGTTGTTGTTCAATATATATGGGGCCCACAATTTTTTTTTATGGGCCTGTTTAATATGGGGCCCAAATTTGTTTTTAAGGTCCCACTACGAACGACGACGGACGACCAAAAGTGACCCCAACTGGTGCTTCTAATATACTAGAAATATATATATATATATATATATATATATATATATATATATATATATATATATATATATATATAGACACCCTCATTCACAAGGGCCGATATTTGCATGAGATGATACAGGGTGAACAAATGATCCTTTTGTTTGGGAGCTTAGGATCGATTCCCACTCGAACATCCGCTCAAACAAAATTTCCCAACATTTTTGTAGCCACAGACTAGTAGTGCCCCCATTACTCTCAAATCTTGGGCCCAATCTGCTTCTACAAACGGTCGAATCTGCTCAATTGAGATAAGTTGTGGTTTTCCCAATCCACCGACAAGAGTTATCTCTAGCAGCACCATCATTTGCGACAAAACTCTTTGACAGTAATTCAGGGAAGTTTTCATAATCTTTATAAATTGTGAACTTTTCATGTTTATGAGAAAAAGTATAATTTTTTAAAGCTAAATTGCACGTTCAAATACAATGTCAAATTCAAATCAATAGTATTTTGACCAGTAATTTGATGGTCATAACTAAAACTTTTGAATAATTAAAGTAACTTAGTCCTTCAATTTTGTCAAGAATTGTTAGAATCAAGTACGATAACAATTCTTTTTTTTTTTGTTGTTGTAAGACGCTCAAATTTAACTTCAATCTATTCTTTACCGTTATGTTATCACATAAATTCATGAGAATGAGTTTTTTTGTGTGTCATTGTCATGAAAGCTATTCATTTCAATTTCTCGCTCCCACGTTGAATTAATAACTAAGAGGCGCATCTTTTATCAAATGAAGCTAAGCATATAATTTGTCTTAACTGATAGCAATTTTTTTTTTTTTTTAGCATAATACAATATTTTTTTTAATACTTCTTTGATGGAAAATGATACAAAGCACTGTTGTATTCACATTGAGGGTGATTAGCCGAATACCTTTTATTGCAGAACATATAAAAAATTATACTATTTATATTAGGCAAACAATTAATTTTTTAATATATATTTATTAAACCTTGAATGCCCTTAAAAAAAAATCTGGCTTCGCCACTATCTTACATAGTTAATAGGCACTTATATCATTTCTGTCAATGTAATGAAAACTCTACATAAGCAAACCATCAACACATTTTCTTTGAACTTTCCTTTCTAGATTTTAATTTTAAATTCTTTTACTGAAGTTTTTTATGTTTTCAATTTATGATTACATATCAAATTAACAAAAAAACAAATAATTTATTGGTCGGGATATCTTTTTGCTATTCCAGAAAAAAAATCTTATTAATGTTAATTGGTTATATAATCTCAAATTAAAATATTTTTCTATACATGAATATGCTTAAATTCTTCCACTTCTCCAATTGCCAATAGGTGTATGTTTAAAATATGGTCAATAAAATAGTTAGCTCTCTATATCCATTGCTTCATTTTATTATGTTGGCTATATATGAACGTAAACCTTGTAGAAACCCAAATTTCTCAATTTTTCATGAAAATAATAGCATTAAGCATTAGTTAACAATTTGAAAATGTAACAACCCGAAAATTTTCAAGTGTTTAGAATTACTTCCTTATTCATAATTTATTTAATTTTAGCGGTCTTGTATTAAAGCGGTTAATTATGGAATATATTCATATAATATGGGTGTATATGTATTTAATTTAATATTATTTATATGATATAATATATGAGATGTTGAATTAGTTAAGAGTAAATAGGTGGGCCAGGCCCACTGCTTCAGCTTACTGGTCACGTTCCTATGTAAAGGGAGAGGCACAGAAAAATTATTATGTTATTTCTAGCATGGAAAAAGAAAGAGTAGAAGGGCAGTTCGTGGTTTTCAAAAGAAAGAAAAGCCACCGGTGAAGATTTTCCTTGGAAAAAGAAAATAAGAGAAATACCCAGGTACATAAGGTTATTGTTTTAGTGAGTAAGCATTGGATTTTATTGTAGAGATATGTATTTAAGTGTTTGGGTGATGACAACAAAAAGAAAGTGAAGAGAAGGGGTAATGATGGCTAGTGGTAGGGTTGGACATAACAAATGGTTTCAAATTGTGAAATCTGCCCCCTTTTTTTTTCTCCCTGCAAATTCACGTACTGCACAGTGCTTCTAGTTTCTTTGCTCTTTTCTTTTCTTTCTTTCGTTCCTTCTTTCTGCTTAATCTATAAATATTATTTATTTTGGGAGTTGGGCCAAGAACACATGTATATATAACAATATATTATATAATTGTTTATTAATGGGATTGAGATACTATTTTTAATTTTTTTTTAAAGAATTATGGAATTAAGGTATGGAATGTTGAGATTTAGTTCTAAACCTAAAATTATTGAATTAGTTTTCCTAGACAAATTTAGACCATTTATTTATGTTGTTGGATAGATTGATGCTATTGGAGTTTGTTGAAGAGAATTTGACATTTTAAGAGAGGTTGCGTTCCGGTTATAAGGCAAGTGAGGCTTAAACTCTTAGTTTACTTGCTTTTCATAAAAAGCATATGGTTTGTGTTGTATGTATGCATTTAAACCATTTAGTTCGTGTGAGTGGGCAAGCATGATCTAAATTGCATAATTTTCAAGTTTCTAAAGTAATGACCATATGAGTACTTTAACGTAATTTCGCTTAAATAGATACTATTTATATAAATGTAAAGTTTAGAAGTGGTATTGATTGGATGTATGTTCCACTTATCATATCTTCAGAGGGGCACACTTCCATAGGTCCCATTGATGGTCAGTGAGAGATAGATGCTAGAATTTTAAGTGACCCGGGTAAGATGGGGGTAAATAATGCCTTCTCCAGAAGACGGGGTAAGACATAGACAAATACATACTATGTCCCGTGAGCATACATTCAGATTCAGTGTATTTAATGTATTGCTCGTCCGGGTAAGATGGGGGTAAATAATGCCCTCTCCGGAAGACGAGGTAAGACATAGATAAAATACGTACTATGTCCCGTGAGCATAGATTCAGATTTAGAGTATATATTTAATATACTTGTACTGTGTAATTGCTTCTATGCATTATCAGGGATTTCAAAGACTTGCCCCAGGGGTAAGCTGAGAGTGTCGATGATCTTGCTGGGTCTTTTAGACTCACGCTTGTTGATGTTGTATATGTGCAGGTGTGGTTAACGGTGACCAGGTAGCCAATACTTGATTCATTCCAGCTTCGTTCAGTCCAGTTCAGTAGAGGTGAGCCACCATTAGATCATGGCGGCCTCTTCTTCTTTAGTTGACTTAGTAGTATTCCGAGCTACGTATCGTACTTTTATATTCAGACTAGTAGTTCTATGACTTGGACATTTTTATGGGGTTTATGGGCAGGACTCAGTATTTGTATTTTGCTTCCGCACTTTTCTTTATATTATGAGACTTTGCGTATTATTCATCTTATTCGTTAATTTCTCCATGATTTGTTTATAGGGTTCGCCTTATGGGTAGAAGCTCGTCAAGTGCGCGGTCACGGCCTGAGTGTCATATTTGGGTCGTGACAAACTTGGTATCAGAGCACTAGGTTTCAATTTCCTTGGAGTCATGGAACAGTGTCTAGTAGAGCCTTGCGGATCGGTACGGAGACGTTTGTACTTATCTTCGAGGGGCTGCATGGACATTTTAGGAAAGTTTCCTTCTTTCATTCCTCCCTCGTGCTATAAATCTTGAAGTATGGAAAGTGATACACTTCGTGTTCTTCCCTACGTAAGGCGGGAACACATTCAACTAATTCAGGCACTAGCGAGTAAGAATGTTTCTCCGAGAGTTACAAAGAAGTTCTAAAAAGTTAGAGGTAAGCCTAAAAGATAGGCTAAAACATTGAAGACGACTGGAGTTGAGTACTAGCTTACAAGGTTAACAGAAGTATTCACGAGTTACTATACAGATCTAAAAGACTCTAAAATTTTGAGTTGGGTTTTAAAGATAGATCTCTTTATGTTTCTTGAAGTGGGAGCAGTGGAGCAACAATTGTGCCTACCACAATCAGTGGCACATATAGCAAGGCTACGAGCAAAACGAGAACTACGGTTCATACATGTTATATTGGAGAGAATATGGGCAAAATTAAGTGAATTATCTTAAGTGTAAACAGTAATAGGAAATGGAATTTTAGCACAGCTACAAATTAAGATGACAGTTTTATGTCACATTCATGAAAGTTGACTACTACAACTTAATGAAGAAAATTAGTTCTGTTCAGCGTATTGAGTTGGCTACGTAAGGCTATTGAGTATATCATATATGGAGAATCAACATTGACATTTCAATCTTCATGACTTGCACATTGGCTGAATCAGATAAACCTACTACTACAACATATTTCAGTTTGGGTTTCGGAGAGTTCCAGACTACTTAGCAGTAATGACTATAAACCTTTAAGGATTTTGCACTTCGAAAGGGTGTGTTAAAAAGGAGTTTAATCTTGTTAAGTTTCTATGTTGAATACACCATAGTTAAGTGATATCACACCTCATTAGATTGATTTTTATTTATCTTCTTATGATTTGTATTTATCTTCTTAGAATGGGCATGCTTTCCCATATAGTCACCAGTGCATTGAGCTCCAAATTCAGATAGCAGGGCACTTTTGCCATCACAATTAGATTTGCGTTGAGCGCCAGACTCAACATAGCATAGCACTTTTGCCACTGTAGTTAGATTTGTGTTGGGCGCCAGGCCCAGTACAATCCCGATGTCAGTTATTTCTTATGACTAGTAGGGAGTACGGTGCTAGACTTATTTTTAGCCGAAAGCACCTTCAGTTATAAAGTAAGACATTGAGCATGAGATTTAGTGTACCAGGATTTGTTTGCCGAATCAGTTTGAGTAAGACATGGGGTATAAGATGTTTTTCCCGCATCAACAAGATGAAAAGTCTAGTTATAGAGGATGTTTGTGACATTTGGAGGTTGTGAAGTGACCAACATCGAACATGATTTGATACTTTATGTAGAAGAAGAAGGAAATTGATTCGTAGGACAAGTTGTTATAGCTTCAGCCTAAGTGGGGTAGTGTCTTATGGTAAATCGTGCCTATTGGAGGAGGGCAATTATAATTCTAGACGGAGAAAGACTAGTGAACCTTATAAGTTTGGTTGAGATTTTCCAAAGGTCAAGTTGAGCATGGATTGATTGTTTTCATCAAAATGGAGCTTAGCCTTATATGGAAGTGAATGTGTAGTTGCATTCAGGCAAGGTTATTCCTTTTATCAAAAGTCCAGTAAATATCGAGAAGTGTGTGTTTAGCTTGTATAATGGTGTCTGGAACGCTATAGTGGAATTTTAACTTTTGAGACATTTTCACCATTTGCAAGTTCCAAACAAATCTTTAAGATGTACATGATATTTTACCTATGAAGGTAATAGAATTCTAACTTGATATACTGAAGTAGTTTTCTAGACCTATGGATGTAGATGACTTGTGTTCAGTCTTTATGGGATTAAGGAACCAAGAGTTCAAATCTGTATTGGTGTTATTGCTATAGCAAGGAGCATATGATAACGGTTTCTGCGGATACTGTGAGTACTATACGTGTTGAGTACTAAGAGAATAAAATTCTACTAGAATATCATATCAAGTTGGTATGAGTCGAGCTAAATATGACATCTAGAAGGATTCTGAAGAGATTGAGAAAGGTGAAATAGTGGAAGTATATCGTTTTATGTATTTAACAAGAACATGACAACTGTCATGTAGCAGACTTGACTACCACAACACTTTTTACTTGCGCAACTTATAAGACAATTCAGTTTTGATGAAGAGATGAGTTTGGACTTTAGATGTTTAAAACAATAATCAAAACAGTCTAAGTATATGGCTTGCCTTCGAGTATGGAAATTTAAAGTAATAGCATAAACTTCTAAATAGATAAAGAGACATGAGGAGAACTACAACACCCAAATTTGAGAATTGACCACGACAATTTAGTATATAGAATTATGACAGACCTATTTGTACTAAGAAGTCATGCTGGTTCAATATTGATCCTAAGAGTTTACAATAGGTCCTCAAGATAAAAGGGCCATCTCAGATATAACAACAAAGATTCGGGTTGATATACGATGTTCTTACACTATCCTTACAATATTTGCAGCAAAAGTACGATATATAAGATTTAGGTTCAGCAGTCGTTGACTTAGTATGCTCATTAGAAGCATCTTGTTATTATCCGGGTAAGACATATTATCGGTGCACCGCGCAAGGCGGGTCAGGCAGGGTCAATGCACTAAAGATGGGGTAAGACATGTGGGTCAGATATCTTATGTCCCATAAGCAGTTATTTATCAATAGTATATTATATTTAGCAGTGTTTTCGGGTAAGACGAACAGTCTGTGGACCACGACAGGTGGGTAGCCACGAGACTAACACTCCGAAGACAGGGTAAGAGATGTGAATCAAATATTTCATGTCCCGTAAGCCTCTCTTATGATTGGTGACATAAGTGACAGTTTCAGAATTAGCAGTGTTATCTTCAATATTAACAGCTTTTCAGTAATTGCTTGCAGCATGTAATAGTTGGGTAAGCAGCGAGACAATCAATCCGTATGAAGTGCATGAGGTTATGCCTTCTGTCACGAATGATAAAGGATGGTGGCTCGAAAAAAAAAAAACAATGCTAATCGGGAATTTGACCTAATGTCTTAAGAGCCTAGGAGATGTATTTCAAGTTGGTACCAATTTAACCAAAAAGGAATGCAATCTATGTGCCGTTTATTTTATCAATTATTAATAGTTTCCCTATGTTTGTTCACGGATCAGATTGGAAGACCTGATATTTGTGGAGTTCTGTTTATACATAATTAATTTTGTTCTGTTTATACATAATTTGTTGTCGTTTAGATTTTGAAATAATAAGGTAGAGTGGTGGTTACAGGATAGTATCTGTATGAAGTGAATCCTAACTTGATATTTTAAGTAAGTAATAATTTATTAGTAGGTGAAATGGTTTATCACTTGGGTAACTGTGGTTTTATCACTTAAATGAGCCACTATTGATTTGAATAGAAAGTTTTAGGAGTAATATTTATTTCTAGGTGAAATTGTTAATTTGTGATTCATACATTACTTGGTGTAAAGTGTTTTTGTTGACAATGAATATTGGCTATCTGCACTTTTATCATTTAGTTAGCCTAGTCATGATTTTTTTGTCCATATTCTATGGGCTTATGAACCAGAAATACTACAAATATCTAAATGAGCACTGTTAGTTTCAAGAGAAAGTTTACTACTCCAATTACTACCCAAGAGGAATTTAACCATAAAGGAATCCGCTATTTATCCAACATTTGTTAAGGTATACAATTTACTTTATGCAAATATTAACAGTTTTCTTGTCATCTTTGCGCCTAGGCATGAAAACATTCACGACGCATTCTATTAGGAAGATTAGACATTTTAGTGAATCTTGGATCCTTTAACGGATCATATCGTGACCAAAAGAAGTTCCAGTGTATGTGCATTGGTTACATGTGTACTAGATCATGTATTTACTTGTTCATATTTATATGTTGATTTGTTCGAGATACATTGGTGTTATATTCTTTATTTGAAAATTTGCATGATGGTACGGGGTCGCCCGGTGCCCCATTTTGCATGTGATTGATGGTATGGAGTCGCCCGGAACTCCCTAGTATATGTTAGTTTATAAATTATGACTGTTGGTTGTTGTTGTTAGCTATTTTAAGACAAGTACATAGATAGCGTTAGTCCTAATTACAGGGGAAATTCTGTCGAAATTTTTGTAGACCTAAGAGACTTGTTAAGATAGTTAAGGTTTGCCAATGCGTTGATCTTTGACCAAGGGTAAAACTTGTTGATCTTTGACTAAGGGTAAAACTTTTCTTACGTTCGCAGACGAACCTTACTTTAAGGGAGGGAGAATGTAACAACCCGAAAATTTTCAAGTGTTTAGAATTACTTCCTTATTCATAATTTATTTAATTTTAGCGGTCTTGTATTAAAGCGGTTAATTATGGAATATATTCATATAATATGGGTGTATATGTATTTAATTTAATATTATTTATATGATATAATATATGAGATGTTGAATTAGTTAAGAGTAAATAGGTGGGCCAGGCCCACTGCTTCAGCTTACTGGTCACGTTCCTATGTAAAGGGAGAGGCACAGAAAAATTATTATGTTATTTCTAGCATGGAAAAAGAAAGAGTAGAAGGGCAGTTCGTGGTTTTCAAAAGAAAGAAAAGCCACCGGTGAAGATTTTCCTTGGGAAAAGAAAATAAGAGAAATACCCAGGTACATAAGGTTATTGTTTTAGTGAGTAAGCATTGGATTTTATTGTAGAGATATGTATTTAAGTGTTTGGGTGATGACAACAAAAAGAAAGTGAAGAGAAGGGGTAATGATGGCTAGTGGTAGGGTTGGACATAACAAATGGTTTCAAATTGTGAAATCTGCCCCTTTTTTTTTCTCCCTGCAAATTCACGTACTGCACAGTGCTTCTAGTTTCTTTGCTCTTTTCTTTTCTTTGAGCCCGTTTGGATTGGCTTACAGCTTAAAGCTGTTTGCAGCTTATAAGCTGAAAAAAATAAGTTGGGGTAGTCCAACTTATTTTTTTTGGCTTATAAGCTGTTTTCAGCTTATAAGCTGCTTTAGATAAACTAAGTCAAATGAGTCCAATTATTTTTTTGAGCTTATTTTAAGCATAAAATGACTTTAAGCTGGCCAGCCAAACACTCAAAAAAGCTGAAAACAGCTTATAAGCCAACTTATAAGCCAATCCAAACGGGCTCTTTCTTTCGTTCCTTCTTTCTGCTTAATCTATAAATATTATTTATTTTGGGAGTTGGGCCAAGAACACATGTATATATAACAATATATTATATAATTGTTTATTAATGGGATTGAGATACTATTTTTAATTTTTTTTAAAAGAATTATGGAATGTTGAGATTTAGTTCTAAACTTAAAATTATTGAATTAGTTTTCCTAGACAAATTTAGACCATTTATTTATGTTGTTGGATAGATTGATGTTATTGGAGTTTGTTGAAGAGAATTTGACATTTTAAGAGAGGTTGCGTTCCGGTTATAAGGCAAGTGAGGCTTAAACTCTTAGTTTACTTGCTTTTCATAAAAAGCATATGGTTTGTGTTGTATGTATGCATTTAAACCATTTAGTTCGTGTGAGTGGGCAAGCATGATCTAAATTGCATAATTTTCAAGTTTCTAAAGTAATGACCATATGAGTACTTTAACGTAATTTCGCTTAAATAGATACTATTTATATAAATGTAAAGTTTAGAAGTGGTATTGATTGGATGTATGTTCCACTTATCATATCTTCAGAGGGGCACACTTCCATAGGTCCCATTGATGGTCAGTGAGAGATAGATGCTAGAATTTTAAGTGACCCGGGTAAGATGGGGGTAAATAATGCCTTCTCCAGAAGACGGGGTAAGACATAGACAAATACGTACTATGTCCCGTGAGCATACATTCAGATTCAGTGTGTTTAATGTATTGCTCGTCCGGGTAAGATGGGGGTAAATAATGCCCTCTCCGGAAGACGGGGTAAGACATAGATAAAATACGTACTATGTCCCGTGAGCATAGATTCAGATTTAGAGTATATATTTAATATACTTGTACTGTGTAATTGCTTTTATGCATTATCAGGGATTTCAAAGACTTGCCCCAGGGGTAAGCTGAGAGTGTCGATGATCTTGCTGGGTCTTTTAGACTCACGCTTGTTGATGTTGTATATGTGCAGATTTGGGTCGTGACAGAAAAGTAAAGCAAGCAATTTGTGATTTTTTTTTTTTTGGGTCAATGTATGTAGATTGAACCCAAAACATTTTTATTCTTTTTATCAAATTTTAATTCGGTAAAGTTTAAAATTAAATCAAACTCATAATAATTCATATTCTTAAATTAAATTTTAAGGGTCTATAATGATACAAAGTTCACTTATATTCTCTATTTAAAAAATTACTATATTAAAAATTTCAGTGAATACTCTTAAATGTACCTTAATTGCAATACAGGTAGTAAAAATAGAAAAATTAGTTTGATGTCACGCTGATTTAAATAGGCGTTTAGACATGCGGTTTGAAACCATGATTTGAAACCATAAGATGAAACCAGCGTTTGAACATGAATTTCATCTCGTGATTTTAAATCATGGTTTGAAACCCCAAATCATCGAAAAAGGCATGATTTGGGGTTTCAAACCATGGTTTCAAAAAAATTAAATATAAAACTTAACCCATAAATTTATATTTTATAAAAAAAGACCCATAATTGGTAAATATTTTTAGCAATTACTCTCACCAACTACTTACCAACCTCATTAACTTTCACCAACCCTTATTTATGTCTACCATGTGGGAGGATTATATTAAAGAGTAGTTACATTACTATTCATGTTAAATTTTCGTTTTTATTAAACTAAAGTTTGATCAATTGATGTTGTATTTTTTAGAAAGACCTTCTAGTAACGTATTAATTTTGCTATGAATTATGACTTGCTCATTTGGTAAAATTGTATAAAAATTGGAAATGGTTTGATAGTTTTCACAACTTATAGGCTTTTATGTCTATAAGAGAAAATATAACTTAAAATATTTAAATTATATGTTCAAATATAATTTTAAACTATGATTTGAAATCATGTCCAAACGGCTGTGAAGAGAAAAAGAAATTGAATTGGCCTTGGATGCTAATTTTGCCACTTACATATTTGTCTGGTCCAGAAAAAAGGCAAAAACTTGTCTGAAACCTTCATAAGGCAAACAACAAAACAGGGCCCACAAGTTTAGAAATCTATACGTAGTACACACACGGCAATAAGTGAATTCAAAATCTTGCATTGATAGTGACATGTGATTGCAGTAGCTAGGGATACTATAAAAATTAAATCATTGCCTGGTTTTTTAGGAAATTTAATGTTCTCGCTGCACAATGTACATCAATTCTGAGCTGGATTTTTTGTCAACTGACCAAATTGCCCTTGGTCGTCCTAGTGGCTGAGGTTTTTACCCAAGCATGCTATTGCCAGAACTCCAAGTAAACTATAATCTCTATATATCTCTCATATGTGTGTTTTTGTGTTGAATACATAGAAAGAATCAGTTGGAACCTTGCCAAGCGATGGCACCGTTGCCGGCGGTAGAAAAAAATTCGGCGGTGTATTTAAGATTTCAAATTTGAGCATATTTTTTTTTTATCTCAGATCTCAATGTATTTCAGTTTATTCGTTATTTTTTTAGTATAAAATAAGGTGTTTCTTTATGTATTTTTCACCTGTATTTCGAAAGAGATTTTATATACAAATAAATACAGTGAATTTGAATACAACTGAATATCCCTCTATTTGTTTGCACTTATGTTGTTTGAATACAATCGAATTTAAAATACAATAAGTTGAATACAGTATAAAAATAGTTACGAATGAATAAATCCGAATTGAATACAACAAAGTACAGCCGAATTGAAATACATGTTACTGTAGCTGCGAAATGTAATTAGCAAAAGTGTAGCTATATCAATCATTATGAAAGTTGCTCTTTTTTAAAAATATATATTGATCGTTGGGCTTTTAAGTTGAGATATTTAAAAAGTTCAAACTGACAACCAATCCAAAAAAAAACGTGTTTGATGTTCTTTAATTAAAATATTTACAAACCCCCCACCCCCAATCACCCCACCCCACCACCACAAAAAAAATCTAAAGATCCGAGTCCTCATATATGTATATTTTTTTTTTTGTTTTGTTATTTAAGTTATTAAATGTACATAAAGAGAAAAGAAAATTAATTTCAGAATATCACATGATATAGGACAAAAAGAGTTGCTCACCTACTTTGTCTTGGGTAGAGCCGTAGAGCATTACATTTCTTACCGTCACATTTTATTTATTGATTTTATAAACATTAACAGGTTCAAAAGCAATATACAGAAAACGTTATTTGTGAAACAATCAACCTTAAAATAAAGGGAAAAGGGTAAAAAAATACCCTCTATTTTTAAAAAAGGACTAAAAATATTCTCTGTTATAAATTTGAATAAAAAATACCCCTCCCATCATTAAAGTTTTCAAATATATCTCTGTTTTAACCGAAATCTCCAAATCCCCCAAAATAACCTGATTTCATTTTTAAACCCGCTTCATTTAAACCCGACCCAACTACATAAAAAACTCATATGCGATCAACTTATTCCCGAGTCCTACATTTGAGCCACTAGGCACAGGAACGGGTAACCCATATGGGTTTATTATTTAGTTGGGTCTCGTTTAAATGGAGCAGGTTTAAAAAATGAAATTGGGTTATTTTGGAGATTTTCGTTAAGACAAAAGTATATTTGAAAACTTTAATGACAGGAGGGGTATTTTTAATCCAAATTTACAATGAGGACATTTTTAACCCTTTTCTCGAGGTAGAGAGGTACGACCCTTTTTCCATTTAATAAAACTTTAGTGAAAGCAAAAAGAGCAGCATCTTGTTTTTAACAAGATAAATATTGTTTTTAACAAGATAAATATCATACTTAGTATATACTAGACAATTTAAGCCCATGCTCACACGGGCTCAATATAACTAATTATAAACTTTAGATCAATTACATATTGTGCAAAAGAAGTTTTTATTGTTATTGTGCCTATTTGAGGAGTATTAAAAAGAAAAAAAAAATGAAGATATTGATTTTTTTTAAAAAAAATAGCATGTACAGAGTTGCTATTTTGACCAGCAATTTGATGGTCATAACCAAAACTTTTGAATAACTAAAGTAACTTAATCCTTTAATTTTGTCAAGAATTGTTAGAATCAAGTACGATAACGACAAGTGAGGGATGGCTCAGTGGTTAAGCACCTCCACCCACGACCGGTAGGTCCTGGATTCGAGTCACACTGGAGGGGAAGTATGGAAACACTATAAATCCTCCTAAACTGGGAGAGGAAAAAAAAAAAGTACGATAACAACTTTTTTTTGTTGTAAGGCGCTCAAATTAACCTCAATCTGTTCCTTACCGTTATGTAATCACATAAATTCATGAGAATGATTTTTTTTTTGTGTGTCATTGTCATGAAAGCCATTGTCATGGTCATGAAAGCCATTCATTTCAATTTCTCGCTCACGCGTTGAATTAATAACTAAGAAGCGCATTTTTTTTTATCAAATGAAGCTAAGCATGTAATTTGTCTTAACTAATAGCAATTTTTTTTTTAGCATAATACAATATTTGTTTTTATCTTTGATGGAAAATGATACAAAGCACTGCTGTAGTCACTTTGAGGGTGATCAGCCAAATAATTTTTATTGCAGAACATATAAAAAATTATACTATTTATATAGGCAAACAATTTTTTTATATATATTTATTAAAGCTTGAATACCCTTAAAAAAAATTTGGCTTCGCCACTGTATTACATAGTTAATAGGCCCTTGTATCATTTCTGTCAATGTAATGAAAATTCTACATACGCAAACCATCAACACATTTTCTTTGAACTTTCCTTTCTAGATTTTAATTTTAAATTCTTTTACTGGAGTTTTTTATGATTACATATCAAATTAACAAAAAATAAATAATTTCTTGGCCAGAATATCTTTTTGCTATTCCAGAAAAAAAATCTTATTAATGTTAATTGGTTATATAGTCTCAAATTAAAATATTTTTCTATATATGAATTTGCTTAAATTCTTCCACTTCTCCAATTGTCAATAAGTGTATGTTTAAAACATGGTCAATAAATAGTTATCTCTCTATATCCATTGATTCATTTTATTATGTTGGCTATATATGAACGTAAAGCTTGTAGAAACTCAAATTTCTCAATTTTTCATGAAAATAGCAGCATTAAGCATTAGTTAACAATTTGAAAAGTAAAGCAAGCAATATGTGATTTTTTTTTGTCAATGTATGTAGATTGAACCCAAAACATATTTATTATGTTTATCAAATTTTAATTCGGTAAGGTTTAAAATTAAATCAAACTCATATTCTTAAATTAAAGAGAGAAAAAAATTGAATTGGCCTTGTATGCTAATTTTACCACTAACATATTTGTCTGGTCCAGAAAAAGGATAAAACTTGTCTGAAACCTTCATAAGGCAAACAACAAAACAGGGCCCACAATTTTAGAAATCTACACATAGTACACACACTGTTGTTGTTGTTACACATAGTACACACACGTGGCAATAAGTGAATTCAAAATCTTGCATTGATAGTGACATGTGATTGCAGTAGGTAGGGATACTATAAAAATTAAATCGTTGCCTGGTTTTTTAGAAATTCAATGTTCTCACTGCTATACATCAATTCTGAGCTGGGATGTTTTGTCAACTGACCAAATTGCCCTTGATCGTCCTAGCTCTTCACTCTTCTATAGAGTAGAAAATAACATTCCATAACCATATCATAACATCTTAAAAACTTTTAACTAGGCATTTGGACAAAATCATAAGATGAAATCAGCGTTTAGATATGCAATTTCATCTCAAATTTCATCTCATGAGATGAAATCTCAAATCATCCAAAAAAACATAATTTGGGAATTAAAATCATGATTTCAAAAAATATAAATGTAAAATTTGACCCATACGTTTATATTTTGAAAAAAAAGACCCATAAGTTCGTACATATATTTACCAATCATGTTTACCAACCATTTGTATTAAATATTAATATACAAGTTGGTAAAATATATTTACCAATCATGTTTACCATGTGAGAAGATTATATTAAAGAGTCGTTACATTACTATTCATGTTAAATTTTCTTTTTTATTGAAATATTTGATCAATTGATGTTGTATTTTTTAGAAAGGCCTTCTAGTAGTGTATTAATTTCATTATGAACTATGATTTACTTATTTGGTAAGATTGTATAAGAATTGAGAAAATTTTGATGGTTTTCACAACTTGTGGGGTTTTTATGCTTATAAAAAAAAATTGCAACTTAAAAAATCTAAATTGCATGTCCAAACATGATTTCATTTCATAATTTCATCATATGATTTCATCTCATAAGATGAAAATATGATTTCATCTCATAAGATGAAATCATGTCCAAACTGCTCCTAAGACTATATTACTAAGTAATCGATGTAGCATAATTAAAAAACTCATTTAACTATTAAGTTTTTCAGTCTTTTCTCATTATTATAAACTCTTCCTTGATATTATTAGTTGGTGCGATTATCATTGTAGCAATTATAGAGTTTATCAGAGATAGATCCGTATCTTATAAGAATAAAACATGACCAATTCCATTTGATTCCTTTTCTTTTTTTCTTTTATTTTTCTTCTTCACCTCAACTTCTGTAAAAGTCCCCCCCCTCGCCCAACCACTTTAGCCACCCCCATCACCGCCACTTTAGATCCATAATTTTTTTTTCTTATCTCACGCATTATTGGAGAGTGAAATACACTCAACATGTCAATTGGGCTCACAAGGGAGTGATAAATCTACTTTGAACAAGAGAGGGGGTGTTAGGATCCCGCAACGTTTAAGTGTCTTTTGAAAAAAGTGTTATAGTTAAGGAAGGTAACGATGTATTTCCTCAAAAAAAAAAAAAAAAAAAACTAACAGTGACTCGTATTGACAACTCATCAAGCTTATCTTCAACATTATTAGTGTACTATGGCTGCTCATGAGAAAAACAACTCATGCATGTAATTGAGGCAAAAACTTTCCTATAAATAACCCTCTATAACAAAATGAAATCAAACACGTCACAAAACAACTTGGTTTGCTTAAGTTAATTCTTCAAAGCAATTAGAAATTTAGCCAGCAAATACTATGGAGAAGTTAGCTCTCGTGGTTGCTTTCTTGCTTCTTGCATCACGTTAGTCCTATTTCCCTTTCGCATAAATCCCCACATTTACTTTTATATATACTTTTTATTCACATTTATGTCTATTTATTAAAACAAAATTTAATGTAAATTTATTCTATGAACAGTCTTTCAACCTCTCACTGGTCGAGATTTGGAAATCGATGTCTTTCAGCTTGATGTGGCTCAGTCTGGTTGCCCAGGTTTGATTTTTACTCTTTCATATATAGATATACATGTATATATATATATATATATATATATATATATATATATATATATATATATATTATGCATTTTACTAATTTCTAATTCTTTCTTAAATTATAGGAGTGACAAAGCACCAATGGCCAGAGCTTCTTGGTGTGCCAGCTATCCTTGCGAAGCAAATTATTCAGAAGGAAAATCCAAAACTAACTAATGTTCCAAATGTACTGAATGGTTCTCCAGTGACATTAGATTTTAGATGTGATCGAGTTCGTCTCTTTGTTAATGTGTTGGACATTGTTGTGCAAACTCCTGTAGTTACATAAGGGGGAAAAATTACTCGCATCGAGTGTTTAAGTATGTCAAACTAGTTAGCCCCATGAAAATAACTTTGGAGGTGTATGGTTAATGTCTCCATGTATTACACCATTTGGTGATAAATAAGTGTGTCTTTTTGTATGTTACTATCATCCTCTCCGTTCTGTTTATAATTGTTAACCACTGCATTTTTTATTTTATTTCAACCATTACCTTTGAAAATAAAGATGCAGGTGGAGTGACCAGAAAAAGGATTGTAAAAAATAGAACTCTTGGTTGTCCAAACACCTTATCCAATTCCCTTTTTATTCATTACATTTACAAGGAAAATACTCTCTCTATGAATAGCAAATTAAAGACACTATCGTCAAATACTCTCAGTTCACTTTTACTTATTCAGTATTTTAAAAATATATTTTCACTTTTACTTGTTATTTTTAGCATATCAAGAAAACATAATTTATTTTTTCCTGTTTTACTTATAGTATTAAATAATTACTTCAAATTATTTTTCAAATCCAATAAAAATATGCACCAATTAATATGAATACATTAATAAATTATGTACTTTATTTATTATTTTTTAAATAGCGTGAAAAGTTTAAAATATATAAGTAAAAATAAACGGAGGGAGTAGTCAATAAACTACGACTACAGGACTCGCAAGACCAGTTCTGTTACAATCCCCAAGATTGACTTGTAACTAGAGCATAACTTTAGGAATGTGCTCAAAACATCATAAATGGAAAGGACGAACAAAAACAATAAAATAATGCCCACACGTAAGCCTGTCAACAGGTCCGGTTGAACCGGTCAAAACCGGTAATCGGAACTGGTGGACCGGTTTACCGGTCGCCGGTCTACCGGGTTTCTATACCGAACCGGTTTTTAAAAAATGTGACCGATTAATCGGTAATTTTTTTTTAATATTGCTGCAGTGCACTGGACCGTTGGCCAACGGCTAAAAACGGCCATTTTGGCCTCCCTTTGTTCCCAACCCCCCCAAACTTTTTTTATACACTTTAACCCATCCCCCACCTCTATAGAAACCCCTCTCCATTTCATTTTCATCCACACCAGTTCACTCTTCTCTTTTTCTCAATTTCTCTCAATTATAGCTACTTTGCAACAATAAGCCACTTTAAATTTCTCTCAATTACTATAGAGTTTTATTCTAGTTTCAATTTTATATTTTGCAATTATAAAAAAAAAAAAAACTGTTGGTGGAGTTGGTAATTTTGCAACAATTCGAAGTAGCTTCAAAGCTTTGGTGGATTTGCAATTCTAGCCGCCTTCACTTTGGTGGAAACTAGTCCGGCAATTTGGTACCTTCGTTCCAACTCTGTCGTTATTTTTCGCAATTTAATTTGTTGCAATTTATTTTCTTGTGATTTATTTGCGTGTGATTTAAATTATTACTATTTAATAATGTCGAAGAGAGTGAGACGTGGTGGCGGTAGTAGTGGTAGTGGTAGGGATAGGTTTATGGAGGAAACATTTGTGAACGAAACACCTAATTTAGGTATTAATATTGGTGGAAATAATTCACTTTTAGATCATGAGGTAATGCAACACTATACCGGCACTTTTAATGAAATTGATGATGGTGATGAGACACAAGCCCCCGAAAATCTCACGGGAGATACACATCCTGCACAATCACATACACAAGACAAACCGCCAAAAACTCGTAAGCCAACCGCTAGAATTTGAAAATTTATGACTAAAGATAAGGAAAGACAATTAGCTATATGTAGTGCAAAAGAATTTGTTTACAGGCAACAAACTAGTAAGGATGGTGGAACGGGTTCATTAACGGGTCATATGAGAGCTAGACATAAGGATGTTTAGGGAGAGAAAACGGGTTCAAATGTGGGGGGTGTCATACCCCATTTTAACCGGGGTTAAATTAGAAGTACGACATATTTATGATTCCTATTTTTTGTTTATTTTTAAGGAGTCGCCACCTAATTATTTATGGTGAATTAGGACACCTAAAGTTTATTAAAGTTATTTTAAAGTTAACTCTGTTTTGAAAGTCTGCGAAACTTAAGATTCTAGGTAAGTGTTCAATTAGTCTAAAGGGAAGGTATTAGGCATCCTTTAAGACCCATTAACAACGGTTAACCGACCGAACTAAGAGTTAATTAGGCTAAGTTATGTTTCAAGTATAGATATAGGTACGAAATCTTATGGCATGTTGAAAAATAACTCGTAATTATTAAATTTATAAAACATCAACAAACACAGACTAAAAATGACCCAATAACAAATTGTTTTAAACAAGATCTGGGCAAGGTTAGAACAGACGACTATCGACTTAAGTACTATTTCAAGTTTTAGCATATTTTAAAATTACGTTTTTTATAGGAGAAATCATTTGCACTTGAAAAGAGGAAAGGATATTGGGTTGTTGATTTTTAGCGTTCGAACTCAAGTCATACTCTATATGATAAGAAATATTATGACTAACTGCCTTTAAGGGACGTCTACTACCATTTGTGATAAAAATATTTCCTTAGTTGCCAGTTGTAGATGATATCCATCATGACTAAATAAACCGATTGTTAGTTTTAGTGTTTATCAAATAACACACAAGCAAATAAAGGCAACTAAGCCAACAAAATAAAACATATCAGTGGCATACTCAGCCAAGTTCTGAAGCCTTTTTCACAGCCTGACCACAGAAAACAGTGACGCCACAGCAGCTTATGGTAAGCAGTAGGCTTAGGCTTTAAATAGGTCAAATGTTGCCTAAGAGACGCGGCAATCCGTCACAGAGAAACAGCAGCGATTATCTCGTGAATGTGGCAGCAAGGTTGTCGTTCATTGGTGGTATAATCGAGTCTCAAAAATGAGACTCTTAGACTCCGGGGTTCATGCAACAAAGAAGGAAACAAGAAATAAGAATTAGAAAGAGAACCCAATCAAAGCAATTATGGAAGACAAAGGAGAAAGTTAAGGAAGTTATTCCAAACAAATCTAAAACATTACATTTTACCATAATGTCAACAATCTGAAAAATAAAGAAATTCAAAGTCAATACCAATACATCGAAACATAGTACACATCAGTTTCCCCCATATCATACTACAAAGACAGAAACAAAGAAAACATTTTTCATGGACACTTCACATAATTTCTGATTTGGTTCCATTTCCAGGAAGAAACAAGAATATCAACTTTACACAACTTCATTCGAATGTAAGCTCAAATTCCTAATCGCAACATTGAAATAGGTTTGTTTGTGGCTGTTGAAACAGATGCTAAACATGATTTTCTCCAACAGCACATCATAATAACATAAGAGGGCTACCCCATAAACATCAAAGCACCTATCTTTGCCTTTTAGACTCACGATTCAGAGGCGAAGGAAACGAATAAAGTAAACAAATATTGACCAGTTACTACTATCACTGCATTTCCTTCACTGGTTTTACTTCTATTTACTTTTTATGAGAAAGTGTTAGCGTGAGTATGAATAAAAATGGCACAGCAAACAGGATTAGCACGACCAGCTAGTAACATCTCTTTCCACCTTTATTTGTCTTTCAAATTGGGGTCAATCTTACTAGTTATAAAGAATGAGATTCACAGAAATATTCTGCAGTCTTGATAGTGCGGGAGATCATGCGTATTTCAGAGTTCGCAGCTAAATACAATAGCAACACATGCAGGAAAGAGAGACAATACCAAACAGTTTAGGACAGGGGCGATATACCAAGCAAGTTCAATTATACATGGCATAAACAGCCTCAGTTAAATAGGTACAACAGAGTTATTTAAGAAAATAAATCCTTATAAATAAAGTATGCAGACAGATTTAACAATATGCTCACTAAGCAGAATTTGAATTCACTAACTATGAGCAAGTGATTAACATAGAACTTATCCGTGTCTATGAACCAAAAGAGTAGCCCATGCCAACTCCTACTAACAAAAAGGATAAGTCTCGATTTTTCTTTTTACTGCAAACAGCCTTAAGCTTATCTGATCATTTGAATCAACGAAAGGTTTCACTTCAAGTCATGAGAATTAGAGTATGATATCCAGAAACAGCATAGACATGATTTATTTCATAAGTTTTCATAAACGAAACACTCGTACATAACTGATATCAGGGTCTAAGACATATTTAATTTCATACAAAACATACTCATCAGACAAACAATAGAACTAAGCCTAATACTTAGTTGCTAATAGAATTGAGCATAGAACGTAAACTAGAAGCCAAATCGAAACAGCAAACAACATCGACATATCATATAATCATTGCATCGTATCTAACCCAAGCAGATTACATACATATCAGTGTTTATTGCTTGAACAAACAGAGTAAAAGAGAGACAAGTGCCGACCTGCTTCAATCGTATACACAATGTACCTAAAATGTACACATCACAATGTATATATCAGATGTATATCGAATATATCCCTTCTTATTATCTTGATAACCCACTGTATATCTTATGTATATTCGGCTTTAAATCGGTTCCAAGTCCTGGAAATTCAGTCTAAATATTCAAACTACAGTATACGCCTTTCCAAATTATTTCTTAGCAATTAGTATTCTATCCTAACAGCTCCCAAACATCAAACAAATAACGTAACGACACAGAAACTACATAACTACTAAAATATAGCAGAATAGGCTAGAAGTTTAATCAAACAGAAACTAAAGACTATAAATAATAAATGTATCGAGGTTTACCTCTTGCGAGTGCAGTGAAGTGAGGCGTCGAGGTCTCGAATCTACGCTCGATCTTCAAGTAGCAAGCCGAAAGAGTAAAACGACTTGATTTTCAAATGAGTGTTCCCAAGTATAGCAATTGAAATATGTAAAAATAATTAGGAATGGTTAAAGTGGCTTCCGAAGAACTGAAACGGAACAGAATTCGAACGAATTCCAGATTTAGAGTAGTAATCAAAGAGATAGGAAAATCGTTAGGAGTCCAAAAAAAATCCCCCCTTTTAACGATTCAACTTCGACATATTTATAGGGTTTTGTTAGCGTTAAAGTGAAGAGAGGAGCGTGGGAGAGAGATGAACGGTGTGGGGAACAAGAGGAAGTGGGGAGCAGAGGAGTGTGGAGGTGCAGATAACATGGGGAGCAGGGGAGTATGGAGGTGCAGAGAACGTGGGGATGGCAGAGAGAGGTTCAGCGAGAGAGAGAAGGTGAGGGGGAGAGTAGAGAGAGGGAAGGGAAACGAAAGAAAGAGAAAGAGGAAGGGGTTAGGTTTAGGGGGAAATTGGACCGGGTCGGGTAAAAAATTGTTGGGCTGGACCGGGTAGATTTAGGTAATGGGCTGGTAGGGAAATAATGTGGGCTGATTTGTTTGGGTAGGGAAATAATGTGATGATTTGTTTGGGTAGGGAAATAATAGATTGGTCCGAAAAATGTGTGTCCTTCCTCCGCTATTTAATTATTTTTTTGGGCTTCTAAATTAATAACTAATACAAAATATATTAGGTGAAGACAAATAGTAATTAATATGTAGAAAAGTAAGGATTTTACAAAGTGTTGTTTTGTAATTAATTTAACAAGTCCGAACCCGAAAGAATGCAACGATGACGGACATTTAAAATTTGTGATAAAGTAATGCTTGTGATGTTAAAAATAAACGTAGCGAAAATAATAGTATAGTAGTGACATAACAATAAAGTATTTAGCTTGTCAATAAATTTAGAAGCCCGAGTAAATAAAAGTCGAATAAAGGAGGGACAAAATTGGGTGTCAACAGGGGGTATTCAACAAACAATGGACCCACGAACCGGCAAAATTTTTAGCTATGACAAGAAAAAAGATCGTATAGAAATAGCTAATATGGTTGCTTTTGATGCTCTACCATTTTCCTTTCCTTTGGGTTTGAGTTTTGTTCTTATATTCAACGTTGTTATAATCTGTTGTTTGAGGGTATTCCTAGAAGTACTTGTAGATCCGATATTATTGATTTATATAAAAAAATATAGATTTTATTTGCGCCATGTATTTAATTCTTTAAATTGTAGTGTTTCTCTTACCGCCGATATTGGTCTTAGTCTTCACAAGTTAGATTGTTTTTGCTATTACATGTCATTGGGTTGATGATAGTTGGGTGATGCAAAAAAAAGAATTATAGCTTTTTTAACACTTACATTATGTTACAACAAGCATATGATTATAGGATTCCCATATAACAAGTTCACAATCATTTTAATACGGAAAGTGATGAGTGGATAAATAATAACGATTGGGAAGATCTTAAGGAATGTATTGAACTTTTACAAAAATTTTATAATGCAACTCTTACTTTTTCTAGACAATTATATCCCACAGTAACCGGAATTTTAGCCTACTTAACGGAAATAGCTAGAGTTTTATATGAGTATAAAGATAAATCCGGTTATCAAGCGGCTATTTTTTCTATGACAACAAAATTTAAGAAGTATTTTATTTATATTGGGTTCTCTTTTAAATCCTTGTTTTAAAATGTCTTATACTAGAGGATTGGTCGGTCAAATTTATAAATATTTAGAAATTTCCGAGGGAGTTAAACCATCTTTACTTGACGCTGAGCTCGCAGTTGATGCCGAATATAGAAAAGCTTTTACTCATTATTCTACTTTTGAAGAAAGTGCTACACCCGTTGCTCAACGCCCTACTACTTCTCAAATTAGCAAAAAGGGCTTGTCGGGTTTGTCGAATTTAAAAGTTTTACATTCACATCTAACTCATTCTCATAATGCAAACTTTGATGAATATCATCTTTATTTGATGCAACCAAATGTGGCTATCAACCAACTAGATGATTTGGACCTCTTAGCATGGTGGAAGAAATACAAGGCGAGTTATCCGATACTTTCAAGAATGGCTCGAGATATCCTTATGGTTCAAATATCAACCGTGGCTTCGGAAAGTGCATTTAGCCAAGGAAGACAACAAATTGGAGACCATAGATACTCATTATCCGGATTTAGCTTGCAAGTACTAGTTTGCATTCGTGATTGGATTAGATCGGAGC
This sequence comes from Lycium barbarum, assembly GCF_019175385.1. Taxonomy (NCBI): domain Eukaryota; kingdom Viridiplantae; phylum Streptophyta; class Magnoliopsida; order Solanales; family Solanaceae; genus Lycium; species Lycium barbarum. The sequence goes on along the minus strand of NC_083344.1, from coordinate 118,373,162 downwards.
GACGCAACCAAAACTTAGAAGCGGTGGAAGGCCAAGAAGAAGAGATTGAAGATTTGATAGCAAGCGGAGTAGACCAAATGGAAGACTTTGAAGATATCTTAATGACCGAATTTAATATTGCGGAGATTAGCGAAATGATTCAGACTTTTTGATTTTATTCTTGTACTACTTTTTTGCAACTTATGTATTGTTTGGAAGTTAAAAAAAAAACTACAACTTGCAAATAAATGTTATCCATTAATGAATAAAATATTTGGCTCATTGAGCTTTCTTCTATTTACTTGTGTTCATATTCTTACTTATATTAAGTTAGGAAAATACCTAAAATATACTAAGAATACACTTATAATATACATCTACTTAAATTAAAAAATAGAAAGTTATATACTTGGAAAAATAACTTAAGTTATAATACATATAACTTAAACATATATATATATATATATATATATATATATATATATATATATATATATATATATATTATAAGTAGCTAAACATATAAGTTAAGTTTTTTCTAAGTTTATAAATTTCTATTTTATAACTTAAGTATATTTATATTATAAGTATATTTTAGGTATATCTAGTATAAATATACTTAAGTTATAAACTTAGAAAAACCTTAACTTATATGCTTAGTTACTTATAATATACACATACTTGAGTTATAAAATAGAAATTTATAAACTTAGAAAAAAAAAACTTAAGTTATAAACTTGGAAATAACTTAAACATAGTGTATATATATAAGTATATTTATATAATATACATATACTTGACCTTGAGTTATAAAATAGAAACTTATAACCTTAAAGAAAAAAACAATCTAGAACTTTATAATATTCATAAGTTTTTAGTAAGTAAATATATAAACTTAATTTATGATACATATAACTTAATATATATATATATATATATATATATATATATATATATATATATATATATATATATATATATTGTTAATAAGTAAATATATAAACTTTAATTATAAACTTATATAACATATATAAATATACCTATAATATACTAAGAAATACTATAATATACATATACTTAAGAAAAAACAAAAAAAAAACTATTTTTTATATTTTTTACGTAACCGGTGACCGGTTCCGAATTTTTGACCGGATACCGACCGATTTTCTAACCGATTACCGATCCGGGCTGGTTAGAACCGGTTAACAGGCTTACCCACACGTAGGGAGTGTTGGACTTATTCCGATCAACTCTCTCCTAGTGTGTCACACTAGAGTGAAAGGAGTAATATTTACTTCAGCTAGTGAATGTTTAATGATGAGAAAAGGATATCAATCACGCTAGCTGGTGAGTAAATAGCTCAATTATACCCAACAGCTATGTACATTCATACATTTAGTGCTCCGTTTGGTTTGACGGATTGTTGAAATAATCATAATATAAAATTTAGTATTGTTTTATCCAAAATTAGTTTGTGTTTCGAATCATGTATAACTAACTTTGGTATAATTAATTTAATACATACATAGATAAAACATTCAAAATATCAAAATTGTTTAACTGTTGAAGTTGCTTCTGTGAAGGTGCTGTCGGTTAGGAAGAATGGGGGTTGAAGGTAGAGGCAGATCTAGTCTAACCTTATACCTACGGGTTCACGTGAATTCAGTAATTTCCGTCAACAATCTGTATTTGTATAAAGAAATATATTAATAAATATTTGATTGGTAAACCCAATTACTATATCAATTTAAAGTCGCTTTAAAAACTCATAAATTTCAAATTCTTAATTTAGGTTGAAGATCCTCCTCCCCGTCAATGTCAAGCATGGGAAAATCATAACTGACAAAGCTAAAAGAAAATTAGCTTAAACTCCAAATACAATTCGTGGACAAACAAGTTCAATTAAGGTCATTTGGGGCTCTCAATAGTGCATCCATATATTTCAACCGGGCAAGCAAAAGGCCAGCTAACGTGACATCACAGAATGACAAAGTTGGTAAAATCCCCAAGGATTATAACAACATAATATGTTAGTGTCAAGTTTTTATGATGACAATTTTACTTGTGCAGGTATAGTAATTAAATCAAATAAGGAATATATGTGAGCCCACAAAACAGCTCAAACAAATTGGAAGCCCACATAACAGCCCCAACGAGCTGGGCTCACTCGACAAATGGCTTCCTAGCCCAAACGTGGTTAGGGCAACTAGCTTTAATCTTCAGCCGCATATCTTTCAAGAAAAGGAAAACACATCTGCAAAATAAAGAGGAAATATTTCAGCAGCATCAAATCGTTTCAAGAAGGAAATAATATCAAAGGCATATCTCATGAGGTGTAAGAAATCTGTTGCTGCCTCAACGCACAAGGAAAGCAGCAACAGCTCAGTCTTATTCTTGGAAATAGGATCTCTGATTCCATTTCCAAGGATCAAATCCCTTGGGTTGAACTCTCTGCGTGAAGAGCCTAAAACAATATAAAAGGGGTTGCTTCACAAACGCAAGACTAATGCAATTGTCTCATTACCTCCATTGCTCTACTTTACTTTCAAACAAACATTGTTAGTCTGTGTGATTCATAGTGTAATAAGAGAGAAAGGAGAGTTATAGTTTGTGAGGCTTTGTATCAAAAGATTAAGAGTGTTTTGAGTGTAGACGTAGGAACTTCATTCAAAACCTTCATTGTACCAAATCTTATAAAAGAGTTGCAGAGATCACCCTTGCAACCCAAGGGGACTGGACTAGGATTCACATTGAATCTGAACCAGTATAAAATACGTGTGTCATTTATTTTCCGCACTTACCTTAATATTCACTGAGTAGGTAGTCGACTACTGGCTTGACCTAGTCGACTAACAGAGCGAAAAAATTTAGCAATTCACCCCCCCCCCCCCCCCCCCTCTTGCACTTTCAATTGGTATCTGAGCAAGGTCTCACTTTCAGTGCTTAACCGCACGTGAGAAAAGATCAAATGGCTGGATATCAGATTCCTGGAGCAATATTGCAAGATGGCCACTCCACAACAAGACCACCATACTTTAATGGTGAACATTATGGCCACCGGAAGGAAATGTTTAAAATATTCGTGCAATCAACTGATTATCAAGCCTGGGTCGTTATTAAAAAGGGACCTAAACCCATTCCCAGAGTGAACACTGAAAACAAAGAAGATGCAGAAGTTTCTGAAATTGATCTAGAGTCACACGACATTACTAAAGAACAACAAGAGACTCTACAAATAAATGCAAGGGCAATAGCTTTGCTCTACTGTGCAGTGAGTGGAGAAGAGTATGCAAAAATTTCAAATTGTGATACTGCCAAGGAAATGTGGGATAAACTTGAGGTCACTTATGAAGGAACATCAAAAGTAAGAGAAACAAAAATTGATGCTCTAAGACACGACTATGAAGCCTTCATGATGAAAGATGATGAGAACATCGAATCAATGTTCATAAGATTCAACAAGATTATTGGAGAACTCAAATCGCTTGGAGTAACCTATACCAACTCTCAACAAGTTAGAAAAATTGTCAGAAGTCTGCCAAAGACTTGGGAAACCAAAGCCATTGTTCTTGAAGACGGAAATCTGGATAAATTCACTTATGATGAATTAAGAGGAAATCTTATAGCTTTTGAAAAGAATCATATCCAAAGATACCAGAAGGACGAAAAGAAGAAAGTAGTCGCATTCAAGGCTCAAGTTGAAGAATATTGATGATTTTAAAGAAGAAGAAGTAGCAATGATTTCGAGGCATGTGATAGAAGTCATGAGAAGATCAAGAAGTAACAGAAAAGGAAGCCCAAACTTTAGAAAAGGCAAGACCCCCACTAGACAGCCTAAGAATGACGGAAAATGTTTTGAATGTGGAAAATATGGCCATATTGCTTCTGAATGTCCTGAGATAAGAAAGAAACCAACCAGAGGCTATCAAAAACAAAGAGCTTTCAGCAATTGGAGTGAAGATGAGATCTCAGATGAAGAACCTGAAGAAGGTGAAAATATATGCTTCATGGCTCTCGAAGAAGGCAGCAAGGTAAGTTCTCATTCCTGTGCTAAATGTGAAGAAACTCAAGAATTATTAGATCAAACTCTTATAGATCTAAATAATGTTTTTGATGAATATAGAAAACTGAAGAGAGAGAAAAAGGAATGGGAATCAAGATTAGAAATTTGTGAAAAAGAAAAAAAAATTCAATCCAAAATGAAGTTTACAATCTACAATCTAGATTAGATATCTTATTAAAACCTTCCAACCACAACCATGTCAAGTCAAACCAATCTAATACACCCAAGTTTACTGGGAAAAAGGTTGTTAAATAACTGGAAATTTTGAAGGAAAGAAAACTGGCAATTTGAACACTGATAAGTCAACTAGAACTCTTAAAAGAACTGAAGGGAAATCTGGAATGCACAGTTCAGCCGATTCCTATATTGTGAAAAGAAAACTTTTTCAAACGTGTTTTTGCTGTGGAAAACTTGGGCATAACTATTATAACTGTAGATTTCGTTTTACAACTGCACCTGGTTGGATGTGGAAACCCAAGAAAATCAAATATTTTGAAACTAACCATCAAGGACCCAAGAACTCTTGGGTACCTAAACAAGAATAAAATTTTGTCTTGCAGGAACACCACAAGAAAAAGAAAAAGGGAAAATGGTATCTAGACAGTGCGTGTTCAAGACATATGACAGGCGACAAAAATTTAATCAAATCAGTCGCTGACTTTGATGGAGGATTGGTAACTTTTGAAGACAATTCAACTGGAACGGTAATTGGTATTGGTACTATTGCTTTCAATAATTCCTGTGACATTTCAAATGTCCGGTTGGTGAAGGGACTTAAGTATAACTTGTTAAGTGTAAGTTAGCTATGTGATTCAGATCTTGAGATAAGATTTAGTAAATCAGGTTGTGTCATAGAAGACTCCTCTGGAATAAAGATTCTTCCTGGAGCAGAAATAAAAATGTGTACACTCTGGACTCTATCAAAAATGCTAAAGGTCATATATGCTTGGTATCAATGGGAGAAGATCCGTGGATGTGGCACAAGAAGCTTGGGCATGCTAGTATGCGATTAATTGAAAAACTAGCAAGACATAATCATGTAATAGGATTGCCAAAACTCAACTACACAAAAGATCACTTATGCGATTCGTGTCAAAAAGGTAAACAAACTAGAAACTCCTTTAGTTCTAAAGATATTGTGTCTACATCAAAGCCCCTGCAATTACTTCATATGGATTTAGTCGGTCCTACTAGAACTGCTAGCATTGGAGGAAAAAGGTACGCATTTGTTATAATAGATGACTTCTCTCGTTTTACTTGGGTAATATTTCTTGCTCATAAAGATGATACTTTAAAGAATTTTAAGTTTTTTTGTGAGAAAATTCAGCGTGAGAAGGGATATTACATTACTTCCATTAGAAGTGATCATGGAGGAGAATTTGAAAATAAAGCCTTTGAGGAATTCTGTAATGATCAAGGATACACACACAATTTCTCCTCACCTCGATCTCCGCAACAAAATGGTGTAGTTGAACGAAAGAATAGAACTCTTCAAGATATGGCAAGAACAATGATCATAGAAACAAGCCTACCACATCACTTTTGGGCAGAAGCGGTAAGTACAGCGTGTCATAATTTGAATAGATGCCTAATTAGACCAATTCTTAAGAAAACTCTGTATGAGATATGGATGGGTAAGAAACCAAATATTAGCTACTTTCATCCTTTCGGATGTAAGTGTTTTGTTCACAATAATGGGAAAGAAAATCTTGGTAAGTTTGATCCTCGAAGTGATGAAGGTATATTTCTTGGTTACTCTCCTACTAGTAGATCTTATAGAATTTATAACAAACGTACTTTATCTATTGAAGAGTCTATTCATGTTGTATTTGATGATACTAATAACCTGGCCGAGAAAAGGAAAATTGCAGATGAAGAAGACAGTCAAATACTTACTGCAGTGGTTACAAAACCCACTGAAGAAAAGGCACCCTGTGAGTCGACTTCTGATGAACCTCAGTCGACTGATGTTACTATTGGAGCAGTTCCAAACGAATGGAGAAGTGAACCTGACTATCCAAAGAAATTTGTTATTGGAGACATCCATGAAGGAAGGAAAACTAGAGCATCTACTAAAAATAACGTAAATCTTGCTCTTATTTCTCAATGCGAACCAAAGAAAGTTGGTGATGCCTTAAAAGATGAATACTGGGTCAAGGCTATGGAAGAGGAACTTGATCAATTTGAAAAGAACAAAGTGTGGAATCTAGTTCCCAAACCTGAGAATGATTCAATCATTGGCACAAAATGGGTATACAGAAACAAGCTAAATGAGACTGGAGAAGTAGTTAGAAACAAAGCCCGGCTCGTTGCTCAAGGATATTCACAACAGGAAGGTGTTGACTATGATGAAACTTTTGCTCCTGTTTCCAGGTTGGAATCCATAAGAATTTTGCTTGCATATGCTTCTTTTAAAAAATTCAAACTTTTTCAAATGGATGTTAAAAGCGCTTTCTTAAATGGGTTCATTGAAGAAGAGGTATACGTCAAACAGCCGCCAGGTTTTGAAAACTTGAAATTTCCTTATCACGTTTTTAAATTAAGTAAAGCTTTATATGGTCTTAAACAAACACCTAGGGCATGGTATGATCGCTTAAGCTCCTTCTTGGTAAGCCATGGATTGTTTCGAGGAAAGATCGATACAACTCTTTTTATTAAACGATCCTCCTTAGGAAATCTTATCATACAAATATATGTTGATGATATTATTTTTGGAAGCTCTAACCCCTCTATGTGCAAGGAATTTTCTGATCTTATGCAAAGCGAGTTCGAAATGAGTATGATGGGAGAATTAAAATTCTTCTTGGGACTACAAATTCATCAAACTGACACTGGAATATTTATATGTCAAGCTAAGTATGCTAAAGAACTCGTCCAAAAATTTGGGATGTCTGACTCAAAAGCTATGGGAACTCCAATGAGTCCTACTTGCTCTCTTGATAAGGATGAACAAGGAAAACCTGTTGATGAAACCAAGTATCGCGGTATGATTGGGTCATTGCTTTATCTAACTGCTAGTGGACCGGATATTATGTTTAGTGTGTGCAGGTGTGCTAGATTCCAAGCTGCTCCAAAGGAATCTCATCTTACTGCCGTTAAACGTATCATTAGATATGTTCATGGAACAATTAACTATGGTTTATGGTATCCTAACACCACTGATTTTACGCTTGAAGGTTTTTCAGATGCAGATTTTGCAGGTGATAAAGATGATAGAAAAAGTACCAGTGGTACTTGCCAGCTTCTAGGAAAATCTCTTATTTCCTGGAATAGCAAAAAACAGGGATCAGTCTCTTTATCTACTACTGAGGCTGAATATATAGCCGTTGGTCAATGCTGCACACAACTAATTTGGATGTCTTACCAACTAAGTGATTATGACTTGTTTTTTAAACCTGTAAAAATTTTCTGTGATAATTCGAGTGCTATCTGTTTATCTAAAAATCCCGTGCATCATTCTAGGGCCAAGCATATAGATATTAAGCATCATTTTATCAGAAATCATGTTGCTCAGGGAGATTTTGAAATTGTTTTTGTTAACACTGAAAACCAGCTGGCTGATATTTTTACTAAACCCCTTCTTGAGGAACGCTTCTGCATGCTAAGAAGCTCTTTAGGAATTATTGATAAATCTATCTAAATGTTTTAACAAACCGTGCCAATATTTTCGGGTACTCAAATCTTTGCCATAAATGGTATTCCCATCAAATTTATGACATTCCCATCTTCCCATATTTACTTTTTACCTTTTCCATAAAACCTTTTGCTTTTCCCTACACCCTTTTACCCGTATCCCCATAACCCCTTTTCGTCTTCCTCCTCACCTTTCTCTTCCAAAGCTTCCGTTCGTCTTCTCCTCTCTCCAATGGCGAAAAACGCGAAAACCCCTACCCCCTCCACCCGTCAAAGCTCAAGGATACAGGAAATGGGTAAAAACCTCCCCTCGCCTCCTCATGACCCCGTCATCTCCGATGACCCTGTTTCCTCCGACGACTCCGACTTAGTTCCCATTTATCATCTTGGAAAGCGAGCCCTTTCTGAGGCTGCATGCTCTACCTCCTCCAAGAAACTCAAAACACTTTGTGATAAACCTCTTGATCTTCGGAAGAAATTTTGGGATGACCATCATCCGGCACTGTTCTCGTCTCTTGAGGACAAAGCCATCGTTTCTGGTAGGAATGTCGACCTTGACCTTATGCTCGCTCTCAGTTGTAAGGTTAAACATTTATTTGTCTATCAAGGATGGGAAAACTTTTTTAAAACCCCTCCTCATGTCTATGAAATTCTTGTTCGCATGTTCTATGCCAATCTTAGGTCTTCTAAATCTAATGAACTTGAAACATTGGTTCTTGGCACTCATATTGTGCTAAATTGCTCTGTTCTTGACTCTATTTTTCGTTGCACCTGCTCTGGTTTTTCGGAATTACCCAAAAAATTTTGGCCAGAATCTCTTGAAGTGTCTTTTGACGATGTTAAAAATACCCTCTCAAATTCCTCCTCTGTTCCTGCTCAAATTGGTCCATCCAATATCTCGTCTGAGGCTCGTGTGCTTGCTCATATGGTTGCTACTGCCATTGTTCCTCGTGCTGGGTCATACTCTACCATCTCCCAGCGTGATGTTATTTTTGCCTTTTGCCTTCTGTCCAAGAAAAAAATTAATTTGTCCTCCATCGTTATCAATTATATGATTGAGTGCGCTTCAAATCCTTCTAGCCTTCCATATGGTATGCTTATCTCCCGCATCCTAGAGGTCCACAAAATCGACTTAGTCGACTATCACATCACTCCAGTTAAGCAATGCTACAACTCTAGGGCGTTTGGTAGCATGGGATATGTTTTGAGTAATGATTCCTAGTCCCTCCACCAAAGAAAAAAAATCATATCCCTCTGCTGTCTCCTCTGAATGCTATGAAGAACTTCACGCCAAACTTTCTGCTATGGATGAAAAAATTGAGTCCATTAAAGACTTAATGGCATCCACATTATTTCAAGTGGAGAAGATTCGTGATGTGACTAGGGAAACAGGTGCTGATGTCTCTAAGCTGAGGCTGAAATTGGATGTTGTTATTAAGGAAGCGGTCAAACTGTCCACCAAGCTTCAAGCTAGTGTTGCTGCTATGCCTGAACGTCTTACTACACCGCTGACGGAAATGAAGGATGCTATTGTGCATACATTAGCCTACTTTCTTCGTAGTCCAGTCTTCCGTCGTCAAGAATAGTTTTTTTTAACTGTTTAAACAATGTTTTTTGTGGAACTTATGCTTGGCAGTGCTGCTAGTTGCCTTTTGTTATTTGTTATTTGTCCTTTGGTTTTGCCTATTTGCTGTGTTGTTTGTTTACTGGTTCTTTGTCTCTGCTTTTGTTTTGTTGTGTTTTTGAGTGATGCCAAAGGGGGAGAATGACAGTCAACTACTCAGGGGGAGCCTATAAGGACTAGTCGACTAGTCAGGGGGAGCCTCCACCTATTCAGGGGGAGCATCCGTTACAGGGAAGTTGACTACACTTTGTCTAAAATTTTCATCCTCAAAAAGGGGGAGATTGTTAGTGTCAAGTTTTTATGATGACAATTTTACTTGAGCAGGTATAGTAATTAAATCAAATAAGGAATATATGTGAGCCCACAAAATAGCCCAAACAAATTGGAAGCCCACAGAACAGCCCCAACGAGCTGGGCTCACTCGACAAATGGCTTTCTAGCCCAAACGTGGTTAGGGCAACCAACTTTAATCTTCAGCCGCATATCTTTCAAGAAAAGGAAAACACATCTGCAAAATAATGAGGAAATATTTCAGCAGCATCAAATCGTTTCAAGAAGGAAATAATATCAAAGGCATATCTCATGAGGTGTAAGAAATCTGCTGCTGCCTCAACGCACAAGGAAAGCAGCTACAACTCAGTCTTATTCTTGGAAATAGGATCTCTGATTCCATTTCCAAGGATCAAATCCCTTGGGTTGAACTCTCTGCGTGAAGAACCTAAAACAATATAAAAGGGGCTGCTTCACATACGCAAGACTAATGCAATTGTCTCATTACCTCCATTGCTTTACTTTACTTTCAAACAAACATTGTTAGTCTGTGTGATTCATAGTGTAATAAGAGAGAAAGGAGAGTTATAGTTTGTGAGGCTTTGTATCAAAAGATTAAGAGTGTTTTGAGTGTAGACGTAGGAACTTCATTCAAAACCTTCATTGTACCAAATCTTATAAAAGAGCTGCAGAGATCACCCTTGCAACCCAAGGGGATTGGATTAGGATTCACATTGAATCTGAACCAGTATAAAATACGTGTGTCATTTATTTTCTGCACTTACCTTAATATTCACTGAGTAGTTAGTCGACTACTGCCTTGACCTAGTCGACTAACAGAGCGAAAATTTTTAACAATTCACCCCCCCCCCCCCCCCTTGCACTTTCATAATATATCTGCCTAATTTCCCCATCATGCTCCCAAATCTTCTGCCTACGGTAGCACCTTCCTCTCCATATCCTCTTCCTAAGCAGAAACATAGTACAATCACAATGAAATTCATCTATGGACCATAAAGAAGAAACCTAGCGACCTTATTGAAAAAATTAGTGGATGAATCTTTTCCCAATTGACAAAGGCCAGAGGTTTTGCTTCGTAACATCTCTGGAAAAATTTCTTCTCAAATTTTCAACTTTTGAAAATTTAGACTCATAATGGGTGTTGAAGAAGTTGTATTATTCGTCCATTGCTCTTTTACATGTCTATTTGAGAATTCATGCATCTGAAGTGGCATTGATTGCAAATTCTACATTGAATGTTTTAGCAGCTGTGATGATACATGGTGCACTTCTCTTTCCTTTTTCTTAATTTTAAGGTATTACTAAAATTTTACTGAATTGATCAGTTGATTCTTTTTGTATATACAAATTTATTGTTGGTGTACTTGGATTAACGCTCTATTTGTCTATTATGATTGCCTACAAAATGGTGTTTTTCCTAGTTTTGGCTTTGCATAATTGCATTGTGGATTTTTTTTTTTTTAATCTTAATTTGTTGAATTTATGACTTAGTAGTATCGTTCTTTATCAATATATCCGTGGATAACTGATTTATATATCAATCCATTAGAAATTGACAAATAGAAAAAAAGGGTTTTGGCACAATTTCTAAATGTAGCACTGTCTGAAGAATTTGCGTTTTAGTTTTGAGAATGCGTCTCTTAGTTCTACTTTTTTTCCTTGCAATATTGAAAATGGAAACCCCGTTACAGGAATTGAGCTTTTATGAAATTTCCTTAAAGTTTTCACTATAAAGGTTGGTGCTTAGCTCTCTTGGTTCAATTGTTCTTCAATACACCTAATTCTAAAAAACAAAATACTGGCATACGACCTAGTGCAAGGTCTGCAAGCAATTTCTCTCTTTTTGTAAGTCCTTTTTTTTGCTTATCAGGAGGTGTCTTGATTTTTTTTTAAGAAATTTGGTTTTCCACCCGGTATCCGGTATCCGCATTAGAGCCCAACTATATCCAGATTCACGCCGCGTAGAGCCCCCATTTAGGGGGAAACGCTCTCTACCAAGGATTTTTTCATACCCAGGACTCGAACCCGAGACCTCTAGTTAAGGGAGGATGCAGCGCCATCCGCTGCACCACATCCTTTAGTGGTAGGAGGTGTCTTGATTATTGCTCTTCCATGGTAACCATCTTTATAAAAAGGGAAAAGGGTCAAAAATATCCCTCTACTTTGGGAAAAGGGTTAAAAATATCCTCCAAACTAATTTTAGGTCAAAAATACCCCTCGCGTCATCAAAGTTTTCACATATACCCCTGTCTTAACGGAAATTCCCAAATCTATGAAGATAATTCGGTTTCATTTTTTAAACCCACTCCATTATTTGAACCCGATCCAACTAAATAAAAACCTATGATCCTACAATCCCCTTTAAACATGTAGACCAGAGTGAAAAAATGTGATCGTAGGATCATATGTTTTTATATAGTTGGGTCGGATTTAAATAATGGAGCGAATTTACAAAATGAAACCGGATTATCTTCGCGGTTGGGAATTTCCGTTAAGACAGGTGTATATGTAAAAACTTTGATGATGTGAGGGGTATTTTTGATCCAAAATTTAGTTTGGAGGATATTTTTAGTCTTTTCTTAAAGTAGAGGGGTATTTTTGACCCTTTTCCCTTATAAAAATATCTTTTACCAAAAAAAATGAAAAGTAAATGCAAATTAAGTTACAGAAAGTCTATCATGTCATCTCTTATCTTTAGTTTACCATTTTTTTAATATCTAATCGGTAATTTGCTATCATTTTATATCTTGCTCATCTCATCATCTTATTTTTATTCAATTAAGCCAGTTTTCCATTTGTATAGGTTGTAGTTAATGAGTTCACAAGATATGGGACTATGGGAACCCTTCTTGTACACCAAGCAAAAGGGAAAATCAGGGATGTCGTGTTTGTTGAGCTGCAAAGGTGAGTTTGTTTATATGTCTATTTCTGGTTTATGTTTTATATTTTAACGTGCTAATACATGAGCACATTTTGTTGATTTGCAAAGTGAATATTAAGCATTAAACTCTCTTCTGATGAGAAAAAATTGTACTTTGTGACCCGATAAATGTTGTTGCTTTGGAGGGCAAATAATTGTTGCATTACTTTTTGGCCCTTCTGTGAGTTACATGAAGGAAACTTCATCCTAAGTGCAGTTGTATCAAAGATACAAATTTCTCTTTTCTAAGTTATTGTCATTGTATTTATCTTTATTATTTGTTGCATTTAAGGTATTCTTTAGCTAAGACATATGTTAAGGAGATGATATAAAAAGGCATGTGAATCGTTAGGAAGAATCTACCATACAGAGTTGGAGTTTTGTGAACAAAGTCTTGTGAGGTTAATAGAGTTAGGAGTTTAGAGAACCAGCGTGTGACGTTTGAGATTTTCATGACTTTTCATAATGATTGTCTTGAATCCAGTAGTTGAAGAATAGTCACATTTATAAGCCTTTGGCATTCTTTTTTTTCATATTTTTGTTAATTTTGTGTTTCGTTGATTATTTTCTTAATTGTAATGTGAAAAATTCAAGCATTATTGGTTCCTATTCTTAGAACAATTCGTAGCTCTCATGGTGATTTTCGTGATGATTTTCGGTTGCTTTCCCCAACTTTATTAGTATCTTTAGAGTATATTATTTCAACATTTTCCCTTTGTTTTTGAATGTCTCTTCAGGGTTTGGAATATTGAGATCAATCTATCACTCTTGGTACTTATTCCATTCAAAACTGTGAGGAAGATACCAGTGGAATTGAAGGCAACAATTCAAGAAACAATATAGAAGTTTATGATTGATTAGCTAGAGTATTATTTAGATAAGTAGTGATTGAATAATTTTTGTTAGTGTTTTTTTTCATCTACTTGAAAATTTTATGTAGGCTTTATAAGTTAAGATACTACTCAATTAATTGATATCTTTCACACGGCACGAAGCGCAATTGAATTTAATAGTTTGTTTATAATCTTAAAATTCTTCAATTCAAAAATAGAATTGAAAAAGGGCAACTCGTACGAGTTGCGCATTAGTTGAGATTATTTAACAATGGAAAACTATAGGTAGAAATTTCAAAACTGAAGTGCATTCGAATTATTTTTCGTCCTCTCCTGTTTAAAAGATTTGGAAGGAAATGGAAAAATTATTGTTAGGCTATGGAGAGGAGAGAGGTTAAAAGATTGAATTATTAACCAACGTTACAAATTTTCGGTTAATTAAATAAATCTTATCAGATGGTATATGCGAAAGGAGTCATTTTCTTCTATTCAAATTGTAAGAGGGCAAGAAATCCTATTTTCACGTTATTACACGTGTTTCTTGGATTGAACTTGTCATTTTTCTTACGGAAAAGGTCCAGATGTGCCCTTCTACTATATGAAACTTCACGGATATGCCCGTCGTTAAAAGGTGGTCTCATATATGCCCTTAATGTTATTTTTTGGATTACTCATTCCCTTGATATAACGGAAACCCGACAAAAATATTGGAGGGCAAATTTGTGCAGATTCGCATAGTATAGAGGCATATTTGATCCACTGAAATTCCTAAATATTATGGTAAAAAATAAAAATATGGCACAAAAATATTATTGCATTCCAAAACATAAAAAACATTTGCAATTACAATCCATGGACTATTACATTACATCTAAATTATACAACTAAAAGATAAAATGCAACTACAACCATCTTTTAATGATTATTTTCACAAATAAGAGCACCATTTTTCCTTTCCAAAAGATTTGTTTTACTAATGATGATATCATTTTTATTTTTCAATTTGTTAATGACCTAAATATTTTTCGTCTTTTCCCAGTCTCAATATCTACAAGTTAATGCATACAACAACTGCTGCACAAAACATTAACATAAAAAAAATTCATCACAGATTTGCCACAAAAAAAAAAAAATCACAAGGAAAAAGAGATAACTTACATTAGACTTATGACACATGAAAAAACGTCTCCCGCAGTGCTGAAACTTTGATAACAACACTAGAGAGAATATTACATTTTAAACATTTATACGGTCTTACATAAAATTCAATGTGGTCTGACCCTTTTGCGAATTCTACGCATAACAGAAATTTAGTAGATCTGTAATGACTTGTGATTTTTTTTTTGTGATCTGTAATGATTTACATTAGACTTGTGATTTTTTTTTGACAGATCTGTAATGAATTTTTTTTATGTTTATGTTTCGTGCGGCAGTTGTTGCATGCATTATCGTGTAGATATTGGGACTGTGAAGACGAAAAATATCTAAAAAAACTATCCAAATCATCAAAAAATTAAAAAATTAAAATGATATGATCATTAGTAAAACAAATCTTTTAAAAGGGAAAATGGGTTTGTGAAAACAATCTTTAAAGGATAGTTGTAATTGCATTTGATTTTTAGTTGTATAATTTAGATGTAATATAATAGTGAATGCATGGATTGTAATTGCAAATGTTTTTTATGTTTTGAAATACAATGATATTTTGTGCCATATTTTTATTTTGTGTCATATTTTTATTTTTTGCCATAATATTTAGAAATTTGAGTGGATCAAATATGCCTTTATACTATGTGAAACTGTGCAAATTTGATCTCCAATATTTTTATTGTGTTTCCGTTAAATCAAGGGCATGAGTAATTTAAAAAATAACGTTAAGAGCATATGTGAGATCATCTTTTAACGACGAATATATCCGTGTAATTTCATATAATAGAAGGTTACATCCGGATCTTTTCCGTATTTCTTATTCTGGCCATCCACTACTCTATGGTTTCTTGACTTAGCAAGTTAAAAAATAATCTAAAAGGCACATGATTATGCACAAGACTCAACGCAATGACGGTGAGTACGTGCCATTTCAGATTAGTTGGATGGTGTATGAATCATTACAATCTAATTTGTCTGTTTCATTTTACTATTGAATAGTTTGACTTTTAAAAATAAGATGCTGTATTTATTGTTTTTTTAATGCGCGTAAAAACAATTCAAACGACAGTTAAAATAAAAGGGAGAAAGTAATAAGTTAGCAGCATCCACGTGGAATAATTTGCTCCACAGATGCTTTTTTCATAGATCTATATGAAAATCATAAAACAATAAGGGGTCGTTTGGTAGGACATAAGTTATCCCATTTAGATGGGATAGGGTGGGATAAGTTGGATTATTAATCTCACCCTTTATGTGAGATTACTAATCCCACCTTATTCACCTTTTATTCCATCTACATGGGATTAGATGGAATATCAAAATCCCACCAATCAAACATAAAATTAATTCTAATCTCATTAGATTAATAATTCAGCTCATCCTACACCTCCTACCAAACGACCCCTAAGTTCTGAAACAATAGTTTAGTGTAATACGTAATGTAAGAACGATAACTGACACAAACTCAACAAAAGAATAAAACAACATTGAGTAATGGATGGGACAACTTATCAAGCTTTCAACGTTAATTAAATCCACTATATATGGCTGCTCATAAGAAAAACAAGTCGTTTTCATGCATGTAATTTGAGGCAAAAACTCTCCTATAAATACCCCCTTAAAACCAAACAATCTAACAAATAATCACAACTTGGTTTGCTTAATTTCAATTTTCCATAGCAATTAGAAAATTTAGCCAAAGACTATGGAGAAGTTAGCTTACGTTGTTGCTCTCCTGCTTCTGGCATCACGTTAGCCCTATTTCTCTCTCTCATTAATTCCCACATTTAGTCTTTTACTTTGTTCACATTTATTTCTATCTATTACTAAAAAATATTAACTTATGTAAATTATTCTATGACCAGTGTTTCAACCTCTCACTGCTCGAGATTTGGAAATCAATGTCTTGCAACTTGATGTTTCTCAGTCTGATTGCCCAGGTTTTATTTATAGTCTTTTATCTCCCTACCAGTGTTTTAAAAGGCGTTTTTGAGGCGAGCCTCGGGGCGAGCCCCGGGGCGGGGCGTACCAAAAATGTCTCGGGGCGATGGGTCGGGGCGCAAGTCCCCAAAGGCGTACGCCCAGCAATTTGGGGCGTACGCCCAGGCGTTTGGAGCGAGTTTTTTTTTTGTTGGGGCGTAAGCCTAGGCGTTTGGGGCGAGTTTTTTTTTGTTGGGGCGTAAGTCCAGAAAACTTCTTCAAACTAAAACGAAATTTGTTAAATAAGTCCTTAGTATAATGCCCAAATTTTCAAAAGTCAACATGTAATTACTCAAATATTTTAAAAAGGAACTGAAACATTAAATTTAAAAGTCAAGACCTTTTTTTATTGCTAGAATGCCTAATATATATTCTTTTCCAATTATTTATCTTGTCTTCTACTATCTCAAAAAAGTAACGAGCAGTCACTTATACTTGTAAGTACGTATAATAGATTGTTCTAATTAGTTTTTTTGTGGGGGTGGAGTATGTATATGTGTGTGTGTGTGTGTGTATATATATATATATATATATCACTTATTTATTGTTTTCTTCAATTTTTTACGTTATTTAACCAATTTAAAAGTATTTATTATAATTATATCATTTTATAAAATACTAAAAATTAAAGTCCCATGAGGCTTACGCCTCGTGCCTCGGGGCTTACGCCTCGCTGAGGCAGACATAAAACGCCTCGCCTTACGCCCCCGCCTTTTAAAACACTGCTCCCTACCACTTCTTCCTAGTTATATATGTTATTTTCTTATATCTAATTATAATTAATTATGCATACTGTTTCTAATTATTTTCATCATATTCTCTCCCTTCTCTAACTAAACTATATGTAAATTATAGGAGTGACAAAGGACACATGGCCAGAACTTCTTGGTGTACCAGCCACGCTTGCGAGACAAACAATTCAGAATGAAAATTCAAATATAACTAATGTTCCCAGTATATTGAATGGTTCTCCAGTGACAACAGATTTTAGATGTGATCGAGTTCGTCTTTTTGTTAATGTCTTGGACTTTGTCGTACAAACTCCTCGAGTTGGTTAAAGAAAATAAATAATTACTCCCATAATCCATGGAGTGTTTTAAGTATGTCTAATAATTAGTCCCAAGAAAACAAATTGAAGCTGTATGGTTATTGTCTCCATGTATGCCTATGCCAGTGCAGTGATATTTCGACTAATAAATAAGTGTGGCATTCGATATATCATCCTGACCATTCCGTTTATGATTGTTAATCACCGCCCTTTTTTTTTTTTCGGAGTAAAAGCACAGGTTTAAGTTCTATTTCTCTTTTGATTCTCTGGAGGACATATACACGCAGGATATCTCATACTAGCTACCAGTTTGAAGATTTCAAAACAACTCCCAAAATGGATTGAAAAGAAAGCCAAAGTAGTAAGAAGAATTAAAAAAAATTCAATTATCAACATATCCCATAAAGACGTGTGACAATCTGAGCTAACATTGAGCTCAATTCAGTGGCAGATGCAGCATATGTGTAGTTATCGAAGTCATCTGAATTAGTATTTTAATGCGAAACATAATTTAGGTATAAAAATTAAAATTACGATAAATAATCAGTTCGAATTTATCATTTTAAAAATAAAATGAATTCTATAAGAAAATTTTATAGATTGAATCCAAAAATTTAATCGCCTTTGCTCTTAAGAAGAAATGCGGAAGATGGAAGGGAAGAAGAGAGAAAATGAGAAATTAAAAGAGGAAGAAGGAACAGTTCTTTGACATTTTTCATTAAAACAGAGTTAGTACATCAGCCGGCTAATGTAACAACCAAATGCTCATAAAGCAAACACGTGTCCATACTAGAAGGAACTACAAAAGATATCTAGGTGTAAAACAAGAAATTAACAATAAGGACTAAACTGGCCATAATAAGATTTATAGGACCTCTACTAACTTCAACTTAAATTATTACAGTCCATAACTCTCAAAGGAACCTTATCCTCAAGGTTCTTCAAAATTTGGAAATTGTGAAAAACCTCCCAGATTGTCCATAATGGGGTGATATGTCGAAGTGAATTTCAACTTTTTGCACGTCAATTCTTCAAACAATTTAGAAATATCTTCTCTCTGTGACTAACAATGGTAGTTGACAACTCATGTAACTTAAAGATATGATCTCTAAATAATCGAGAAAGATTCACAACAGTATAAGGGTACGAATTAAGCTGTCATTTATTAAATTGACCTGCTCAAATTCATCCAGCCGGCTCATTTAACCCTTTTAGATGCGAATAAAAATATTATTATACCCTCATACAGAGAATAACAATCACCACTATTATTTGAAGTTTTGGTGGCTCTGTTATTGTGATATTTTTTGTGTATATACACTGTGTATGATTTAGTAATTTAGGCCCTCAATCCTCATACAAAACAATAATGATCAAGGATGGAGTGGAAGAGGTTACGTGTTAGGCAGGAAGTTTGAAAAAGGAGACAAAATAAACGGTTAGAAAATCTTGTGCTCGCAAGGTGAAACTTTTACAAGTATCATTTATTCCTTATTAGGATAATTATTCAGTAAATGATTTTTTAAAATACTTTTTGTAATTTATAAATCCTTTTTTTTTTTTAATGTAACCACTAAGTAACACCATGAAGTAACCTTAGTGGAGGATATTTTTATTAAAATTGCCAAAAAGAAAAGAAAACAAACTTCAAGTATAAACAAATAACAGAAGCTAAAAAGACATAAAGTAATCTCAATCCTATTCTGCCTAGATTAGGAAACTGCACATGTCCACCACCTTGTTGCACTCCTGTGCTCTCATCAGGTGCCGTGATTCTTTAGCTATGAAGCTGAATCTCGGAATAAACCAGATTTCTTCCTTTCAGGAAAAAGCTTTCCTGAGCCCTTTGAACTAAATTTAGCTTCCATGATTGAGAATCTAAGACAAACAGTAGCTCTAATGAACCTTTTAGATTATGATCAAAAGATTTGCTTTGACAGATATCGTTAGATTGTGATCTAAAATTTTGTATTATAAATATTAAATGACAGCCTAATGCTTTATCTGTAAAGTTGAGAAATATATAAGCAAACATTAAAATTAAATCTAGCGTTATTCAGAAAAGTAACTTCTTAAAATATATATACGCAACTTTTAAAATAAGAATAAAATCTAATGGGGCTGAAAAGAGATATTTGCAAACATCAGCCCATGAATTGTGGTGATAAGTGCATTTTCAAGTGGGTCATTTGCACAATTGTCCTTCAAATGGTCTTTAATTTTTGTCCTTCACCTAATATCTCGAAGTTCTGGATTCGAATTTCAGCTTAGTCAAAAAAAAAAATAGCAAGGTAGAGGTTTGTAGCAAAATTAGACCTATTTTTCTTAAGGCGGCAAATTAAAATTAGGCCTATTTGTCTTAAGGTGAACTTTTACCCAAAATTAGGCCTCAAGGCAGAACCTTTGCCTTAAGGCCTAACTTTTCGGGTAAAGTTAGGCCTATTCAGGCATTAAGCCTAACTTTGCTACAAACTTCTGCCTTGCGGTTTTTTTTTAATATTTAATTAAGCGGAAATTCAAATTCGAAATTCATGAGTTTTAGGCAAAGGACAAAAATTAAAGATTTCAAATTTGAGGGGAAAAAATTGAAAACAAGTGCCTTTGAAGGACATTCCGCACAAAAAAATATATTTTCGGGTCTTACAAGGGTCCCAGTGATGATGACGGTAAGGTGATGGCCTGATGGGCTGTGACGCACTGGGCTCTGTTGTAAATTACAGGCCCACTTACAAGTCCATCGCTGCCCAATCACTCTGATAAAAACTTCTCATCCATCCATTTTGTGCTAGTTTTTAATTTTTATCTGGTTATCGGGCGAATAATTACTCTTAATGGTTCGGCTTTTAAATGTACTAATCAGCTAGCCAACCGATAAGATATCAGTTGGTTCGGTATCGTATTAGCAATTATCGGATATTTATTGGGTGGTATATCAGCTAAATTTAAGAGAAAATGAAAACTTAAATCGCAACATGGAGTTTAGCTTTCAGGGACAAAATAAAAGTCGCAGCTTCCAAATCTTTCTATATATGCCATTGGTATGCAGATACGGAGTATTGTCTTTAGGTAACTATCAGAGAATTATATGAGTATGTTGCGGTGATTTGAGTATGTTTAAAAACCAAGAACGTAGTAATTTCTACGGTAAAACAATTCTTGAAAGAAGAGGGCAATAGAACAATCGGACCCGACACTTTTGTAACCCAAAAAAAAAAAAAAAAATTGGAACCAAACTAACCCATTAAAAAAAAAAAAGAATCAAACTAGGCTTCACGCATAGAATGTGTGCGTGAAGCCTAGTTTGGTTTTTTTTTTTTTTTTTATATAGAACTTCATATTTTATTTTAGTGTACAATAATATCGGCTCATTACATCAAGTATATATATACATTTGAATCGTCATTTTAGGGGTTGCAAAGTGCTTCGAAGTACGTTTGAAAACTTGTTATATTTAGGTTTAAGTGTCATATTTTATAGGGTTTTGATTATTCTCTTTTGTTTTACTCCCAAAGCTATGAAAGCACTTTTTTAGTTCAAGAAAGATAGAAAAGAAAAAATTACTCTGCTTTGTATTAGTTTTTTCTTCTTTTATGTCTTTTTTATTTTGTTATTGTATTGTCTAATTGGCACCTTTTGAATGTGCAAAAATAAATATAATATTTAAAAATAATTCCAATACGAGAGGTTCATAATAATTGAAAAATATTTCATTCCATTAGCAACGAAATACATCATTAAATTACAATAGACTTAAAAAAAAATCAAGTTCTAGACACTCTTCTACTTCCAGATATGCTGCCACCACGGGAGTTGCCCAAATGAACGCTTATCATGCCCAAATTGCTTACATGTCGAGCACTTGCGAGAGTAAATCTTTTCGCTAACATCCATTTGATTGTGATAACAGGTTAACTTGTTTTTTCCCAATTTATGGGCATGGTTCTTGTTCGCTATCATAGAAAACGGCGCGGCTGGCCAATAAGCTTGATCACCAAAGGGACGGAAGTGACCGGAATATGCTTTAAGGTATTTTACGACCTTATATTCCTCTGCTACATAATCAGTTACATTTCTGGCCATTCTCTCAAAGCACTTGACTGCATGAGAACATGGTATATGGTACGTTTGCCACTTACCACAAGTGCATGATTTTGTACGCTCAGTAACGATATGTTTGTTTCCTCCTTTTCCGTCGCAATAACCCGTTCTAACTTCATACACATGTATTAGCATGACGTCATACTCGGTCATTTGGTAACCCTCTGCCTTTCTTCTATGGTGCTCCATCTTTTTATAGGGCTTTGGCATCCATGTTCTCTCGTCGGCTAATATAGCTCTGGCCTGCCTTGTCTTATCCACAAATCGCTCCACGACCTGCCTGAAAGTTAGTCTTACCATTGCGGTGATAGGTAGTCCTCGAGTAGATTTGAGGAGTCCATTGAAAGACTCCGAGCTGTTCGTTATGAGCATGCCCCATCTCTTTCCTCCATCAGCATAAAGCGTCCATTTTTCAACTTCTAATTTCATCAACCAAACATATGCCTCTTCACTCACTTCCTTTAGCAGCTCCATTTTTGCAGCCCATTTTCTTTATTGATGCTGCATTGCAGCCCCCCACATCAATTTGTTTACAGTGCCATTTCCAAACTTTGATTGCAAATTAGCCTTTAAGTGCCTTAAATAATGTCGATGGTAAGCATGTGGAGGCTGTCACCCTTCCAGAATATGCATATTGTGCAATATGCCTTTATGACAATCCGATAGGACACATATGCCATGACGATCCTTAATAACATGAGTTTGTAGATGAGTCAAGAACATCCCCCATGTCTCATTGCTCTCGTTGGCTGCAATTGCGAAAGCAAGAGGGAATATTGACCCATTGGCATCCATACCTACTGCAATTAGGAGCTTAATGTCATATAGTCCATATACATGCGTCCCATCTATCGATATCACATTCTGGCAGTGAGCAAAATCATCAATACTTGGTTTGAATGCCTAAAAGACAAAGTCAAAAATTCTGCCCTCTAAAGCCGCCACTGTACAACAGTGCAAGGATTAGCATGTTTTAGAGCCGCCATATACCTTGGCAACGCCTGAAAAGAGGATTCCTAAGTTCCAAAGATCGTCTCAAAAGCACATCTATGCCCGAGAAATCCCTTTCTCTTACTTATGATTTTACCATATTTTGAGTGGACCATGCTAATACAAGTTTTGATAGGCATCTTGCATAAGTTTAAACAAACAACATTTAGCAGTGATATTTTAATTGCTATAAGATATGTAATGTAAATGGTCAGATAAGTTACCTTGGAGTTTCCTCAATGTGTTTAAGTAACACATGAGAAATTATGTTTATATCTAGATTAAAATGATCTGCTCGACTTTGTCCCATATCACAAGTGTGCTTAGGGTAGAATTTTGTGATTTCCCACAGACCAACAGGCTTAGCAATTCCCCGAAGCAACCACCGACAGCCTTGAGTATGTCGCTTACAAATCAGCCTCCATACTGATTCGTTTGAGTCATCAACCTTAAACTCCCTCATATCCTTTATAAAATACATTCTGACAGCCCGTTGCAACATCTTTTTTGATGTGAACTGCATTCCCTTTGCAAGGACGCATTCATCAGTCATGGGATTTTTTGGTTCAATCCACGTTTTTTGGCGACTTTGATCATCATCTCTTGTGAAGACAAATGCATCCTCACGACCTTGGAGACTGTCAAGATATGGAATATAGTCAGAATGCCACTGCATTGGGCTGTCAGGAATTGAGTTTTCCGCCATCGGAGGTGGTGCGTGGTGGTGAGTTGGTTCTGGTTGCCTCTGGGGACTAAAATTCGTATCTTCTTCATCCCCTTCACTATCTTCATTATCGGTTACCTCTGAATTATTAGCCGGTTCATCGCCATCACTCTCTGATATATCCACATAACTTGGACAATCAACTCCATCTAAGAAAGGCCTCCTCCTACACGATAAAAAGCATATGTTAAATTCCAAATTCAAATATATATATATATATATATATATATATATATATATATATTAATTATTTAACATCAAGGTGATTAACCTACAGATATTGATAATGAGCATGGTGTGGAGAATGATCAACTCCACCAAACTGAGAGGACTGCCTTTCATTCACAGTTGGTACCACTGGTGAGTTTTGATAATAATCAGCTGCACCGAACTGAGAATTATTATAATAATCAGCTCTACTGAACTGAGAGTTCTAATAATAATGAGTTGCTCCACTAAATTGAGATGATTGCCCAATATTACTCGTACTACAAAGATTTAAAAATAGTTATTTACCAATACATACAATAAACATGTGCTACTGCACAAAATAATAATATAAGAATGCATATTTACCAAGTTTGATTTAATTGTTGGGTAAGATTTTCAAGCGGCACCTGGCCACTCAAAATACCCCCGTAAGAACTAAAATCTCCATACATGTTAGCTTGAATGGACTGTTCTTGCGGGACCTCTCGGGGTATCTTTTCAACATACATCTCAAGAACATTAAGGGCGACTAAATGTTTTAATTCTTTTGGCGCATTCAAATAATCCCTCAAAGAATCATCATCATTGATATAATGCCTACCATAAAGAACTATACCATTGGAAACTGATTGTGGATAT
The DNA here is from genome assembly GCF_019175385.1 of Lycium barbarum. Taxonomy (NCBI): domain Eukaryota; kingdom Viridiplantae; phylum Streptophyta; class Magnoliopsida; order Solanales; family Solanaceae; genus Lycium; species Lycium barbarum. Next base: position 118,348,981 of record NC_083344.1, on the reverse strand, counting down.
ATGCCTGTTATAGAGATTTCATACTCATCTATACTAACCTTCATTTTTTCATATATGTAAGTGACTAGTGATTCATAAGACATTTCAAGTGGACATTTAACATGAACGTTTGGTCTTTTATTGTAACGAATTGTACTATTGTCGTCAAGGATAATACCATCCCAATGTATTGAAACCTTAACTGGTGGAATATCTTGAGCCATTTTTTGTAGGACTTAAGAGAGGTTTTTTTGAATGACTTAAGAGACTTAAACTTATGAAATGGATGAGTTTTTACCTCGTCCAACATTCTTCTTAAATAGATTCGTATTGAGTTCTATTGCGCATTGAAACATTGCGTAATATGAATTAAATTCAAATAAACGGTAAAAAATGCAGCATTGTATTGTCAAATCGGTCCTTTACGTGTCATAAAAAAGCTGAAATTGGCATGCATGATGTGTTGTCAAATCATGTCCTATTACGCATTGAAACATTGTGTAATATGAATTAAATTCAAATAAACGGTAAAAAATGCAGCATCGTATTGTCAAATCGGTCCTTTACGTGTCATAAAAAAACTGAAATTGGCATGCATGATGTGTTGTCAAATCATGTTCTATTGCGCATTGAAACATTGCGTAATATGAATTAAATTCAAATAAACGGTCAAAAATGCAGCATTGTATTGTCAAATCGGTCCTTTACGTGTCATTAAAAAGCTGAAATTGGCATGCATGATGTGTTGTCAAATCATGTTCTATTGCGCATTGAAACATTGCGTAATATGAATTAAATTCAAATAAACGGTAAAAAATGCAGCATTATATTGTCAAATCGGCCATTTACGTGTCATAAAAAGCTGAAATTGGCATGCATGATGTGTTATCAAATCATGTCCTATTGCGCATTGAAACATTGCGTAATATGAATTAAATTCAAATAAACGGTCAAAAATGCAGCATTGTATTGTCAGATCGGTCCTTTACGTGTCATAAAAAAAGCTAAAATTGGCATGCATGATGTGTTGTCAAATCATGTCCTATTGCGTATTGAAACATTGCGTAATATGGATTAAATTCAACTAAACGGCAAAAAATGCAGTACTATATATAACATGATTGACAAACAACTAGTATTCACTTTAAAACGAGTTATCGTGACATTCTACACCCAATTTGGTAATCTTGGTTCTATTACATGTTTTACCCCAACAAACATATTTGAAGCAATGGGTAGGACATGGGAACTAGATCATGATGATTTTCATTACTCAAATAACCCTAACAAAAGATTCAATCAAGAATACAATAAAACAATGAGAGAAGAGTGGAATTGGCGTGTTAGGGAGGCTGAAGCACTGGAGCAAAAGTTAGCTTCAATAGGGCTTAAACGCCGAAAAAAACGTGCTATGTCAATGCCTCGCGGAACTCCACAAGAGTTTAATTTTGCTCTTAATCATTTTCGCGAAGAGAACAATCGGATGCAAATATGTTATCATAGGGTAGAATATGGTATACATGGTAGCACAAGATTTAGATCCAAGTGGGATTCGGACTATGAAATGTTCGATGAAGATTAATATTTTTCTTATAATAAGGTAAGTAGGTAGGGTCATAAAAACACCCCCCCCCCCCCCCCCCCCCCCCCGAGGGTACTTGGGGGTTTGCAACTATATAAGTAGTCATTTCTTTTGTTATTAGACTACAACATATTCAATGTCGAGTAGTAGAAACTCAGCTTGGTCTTTACTCCTTTCAAAAGAACCAAATAGCAGTGATGATAAGAGTTCAAAACATAGCAGTTTTTCAAGTGATACCAGTGATTTCAAACTAGATGAGCTAAATCTGCACCTTCTTATAGAGCGTAATGATGATTTCAGCAATGTGAAATATTCAGATCCGCAAGAATATTATTGCGGTTTACGCCGAGAATGGTCACATCGGATTATCGAATCAGAACGTCTTGTTCGTGACTTGAAAAATCTCAACACTTCAATCCCAACAAGGTACTCAATAACCATGCCTTGAGTAGGTCCAGCAACTTGCGAGATGGCCGTACAAAGGATTAGAAAAGAAAACAACAGAATGCTAGCAAGATGTTGTAGATTTTACATGCTAAAGTTGGCCGAAGAACAAGCATCATCAACCGGTAGAGAACTAACATCTCCTGAAAAAAGATGTGTGTTAAGAGACCGCCAATATCGTTCTGAGGACGATATTGAGGACTTCTATTCTGATGACGATTAGGGTCTATTTAGGCTCATTGTCTTAGATTATGGGTCATTTAAGTTTTGGACTAAGGCTATTAATTTGTATTTTTATTTTATGATGAAGTCATAAATTTGAATTAGTTTGGCATGTTTTTAATTCTTCAAAGTTTATTGTTAAAGTCTATTATTAATTGACAATTTCACAAAGAAACACAAATAAATTAGTACATAAAGGGTGCGGATTACATTATAGGGGAAAAGGTACACCTAGTAAAAAACATAATCCATAGAAATATTAAACTTAATAAACAAAATACATATAAATAATGAACAACAACAAGATAGCACAAATAATCTTCCACAATTTAAGTTTTCTTTCAAAGATATTTTCTCGTGTTGAGCCTCTCTAAGTTTAGCCTTCAGCAAAATTCTTTTTTTTTTAATCGGTGAGCAAGACCTCCAAACGTTCAATTTTTTCTTCAGCTTCCACAAGCTTAAATTGCGAGTCCAACTTAGCGGTATCTCTAGAGATACGTGAAGTCTCGGTATCTCTATCAAAAAGTGGATTTTTAAACTTCACCGCCACCGTTTTATCCACATGAATGCTATCTTCCCACCGAAAGTGTTTGCAACCGCCCATATCCTATAAACATTACAAGAAAATCAGTTTTTTAAAGTAAAATATATAGATAACGTGAAAAAAAAAACACTAAAAAATGTAAAAATACTTACTTCAGGCACTTTACAACGTCAAAAACGGCGACCCGGATTATCTTGGGTCTTTGATGTTTTTAGTTTACAGTAATAAACTGCATTCACAAATGTCGGGTTGTATAGCAAACACTGAAGTTTCAAAACTTTGAGACATGTTTTTGGAAGTGCAAAAGTGTGTTGAAAGGGTGAAGATGGAGGAAATGAAAAAGAAGAGCATGAATAAAGGTTGGGGTCGGGGGTTTTAGGTATGGGTTTCACGCACAGATTCTGTGCGTGAAAGGACCAAAGTATAAATGTACACTTTGACCCTTTCACGCACAGAATCTGTGCGTGAAGCCTAATTTGTTTTTGTTTTTTTTAATGGGTTAGTTTGGTTCCAATTTTTTTTTTTTTTTGGTTACAAAAGTGCCGGGCTCTAGAACAATCATGTGTTGCTGTTAGTTTTTTAACAGATGATGGTGTTTTTTGTTTGTTAGACTAAAAGTGATCAACTTTTACAAACTTAAAAGGACAAATAACGCTTAAGGTTATATATGAAGGACAAAGTTAGACCTACCTTAAAAACAAGGGATAATTTTTGCCAAAAACTCGTAGATACTTTATATACTTAGGGTAAAAATATAACCATGATAATTCTTAACGGGTTAACGATTTACCCGATAAGAAAATAATGTAATTCGGCCTCGCACCGATAAACCGTTAACTATAAAAGTTTAATCCGTTCACCAACCGTTAATCTGATAATACAATATCAATAGGCCAATTTTGCAGTTAGGTTATCGGTTACGGTTCGGTTTTGAACAGCCTTACTCAGGGGAAATAATTTTTTTGTAGGACATAAGTTTTATTTTCGCATCATAATATTGCACAAGTTATACCCCACACCTAAAAAAAATTTATCCGCTAGACATAAATTTAATTGCTAAGGACAAAAAATTAAAGACCTGCCTATTTGAAGGACAAAAATTAAAGACCAACCCATTTGAAGGGAAAAAGTGCAATTTTTTCTATCGCCTGTCCTTGTTTTATTTGATAAAAGGGAAATACATAAATGAATATTTAATTTTCCAAATGACCAATAAACGAAGGAACTTCACAGATAGCCGACTTTGAGAATTTCATTAAGTTATTAGAAGTTTGTAAGTTTAATCACTTCATAAATAACTTCGATATATGTGATTAAAGTTGTAAAATTTTGCTTCCGAAATTATAAATTTTGCTTGAAGTTGTTATATTATTTGTGCAAACGAACTTCTGATACACTCGTTTGAAGGTTGCCAATTTCGGATATATACGGCTGAAATCTTTCAATAGTAAAAAAAAATCATATCTTGCTTGAATTTTATATCCCGTCAAAATCATATAAGTAGTACATTGATATAGACAAAAAGTATAATTTTCTCGATTATTGCTTTATTCTTGCTCTCTTAGGGAACACTTAAAAACAAGGTGGCCCAAATTCCATCAATCATTTCACATCAATCCATAATGGGCCAGAGTGATTGTGTGCGAGCATATATCTATCTCAAGATTACAAGTGCTGAGTGGAGAGACACCTCATTTTGGCGTTGCCATTTAATTTGTATTCGTTTGGCTTAATATTCAGACGGACCCTTAAATTTAGCATGTTTTGTAAGATAAGCATATAAACTTATAAGGTGACCAGATAGACACTTAAACTTACTCAAAGTGTATTTTTCAAGTTTTTCAGTTGTTTTGACAAAAACTATATTTTTCAAACACTCACAATTTTCATGGTCAAACAAGCCCTAAATATATCACAAAATATTTTTTTTAAAATGCAAAAATAAGGCAAACGCATATACATGAGACTATAAATGTGCACTTAAACCAATAAATACTCGCTAATCGCAATTTTGCAGCTTTCAATTAACTCGATTTTTTTTTTACACTTGAATAATTAAAAAACAATAACTTTAACCAATAAAAATCCTTAAAAAAAGAAATTTCAAATTAAGAAATTTCTTTTTTTTAAGGATTTTCTTCTCGGCTTTACAGTTTTCTTAATTTGAAATTTCTTTTACACTTGAAATGCTGAACTTAGAAATTTCTTAATTTGAAATTTCTTTTTTTAAGGATTTTTATTGGTTAAAGTTATTGTTTTTTAATTATTCAAGTGTAAAAAAAAAAATTGAGTTAATTGAAAGCTGCAAAATTGCGATTAGCGAGTATTTATTGGTTTAAGTGCACATTTATAGTCTCATGTATATGCGTTTGCCTTATTTTTGCATTTTAAAAAAATATTTTGTGATATATTTAGGGCTTGTTTGGCCATGAAAATTGTGAGTGTTTGAAAAATATAGTTTTTGTTTTCAAAACAACTGAAAAACTTGAAAAATACACTTTGAGTAAGTTTAAGTGTCTATCTGGTCACCTTATAAGTTTATATGCCTATCTTACAAAACATGCCAAGTTTAAGGGTCCATCTAGGTATTAAGCCTATTCGTTTTTAAAAAAATTTTGCATGTATATTTACTTCCAAGTCTCATATAGTTTGAAGTTCATGTACACATGATTGAAGTTCAATTATTTTTGTCCAATTTCAATTCTTTTTGCTTGACTTTATCTATTTTTGCTTAAATTTCAGCCATATATTCATTAACTTTGAATAGATAATAGATATAGCTGAAGTTACACCAAAATGATTGAAGTCCAAACATTTTTGCCTGAACTTTATGCAAAAATGACTGAAGTCCAACCATTTTTATCTGAACGTTATGCAAAAATGACTGATAAATTTCAATCATTTGTAACTTCAGATGGCTTTGTTAAACCAAACTTCAACCACCGCATGTCATAGCGGGTATTATATACAAAAAAACAAATCATTAAAAAGCGGATGCAGGTTAGATATCGGTATTAACATGCCTTCCCATGAAATTTTAACATATTGAAGTACTAATAAACGAATCGTCATTAATTAGCCTCCCTAGACGCATGCATCGCAGTATGATTTATGCGTCTGTTCATGTAATTAGAAATCATAATCAGAGACAGATTCATGATTTAAATTTTATAAATTCAATATTTAAGGTTTTTAGTATTAAATATTATATTTTTAATAATGATTTCATAACTACTATTTATTACTTACAATGTTCGTGATCTTTTATACATATATCTATACTCTACATAGAATATTAGATTTAAATAAATTCGGTGTTAATTCTCAACCCCCAATTCTTATCTTAATCATATCTAATCAAAGAGAAATTAAGTGAAGATAAAAATATAAAAGGGAAGATCACAGGAAGTTGCTAACGTGTTTGGAAGCCGCGTTTGAGATTCAATTCATCCGAATCTGATTGGTGGCTCTATGATAATTAATCTACTTTGGTTTGAACTTTGAACTATTAAAGATAATGAAAAAAAGAACAATGAGATAAGACTCACAATTAGGCAATGTCATGAGGATAATCATATAGAATTATTTTATTCAATGTAATCCATTCGTTTCATTTTCAATGACACGAAATTTAGAAAAGGAAGACTTTTTTTTAATTACCTAACCAATATACTTATAAAGTTTGTGATCTTAAATATATTCTTACATCTCTATCGTTGTAAGAGCATTTCATTAAGAGTGAAATGTGAAGTTAGGTGAAAAAAACTTCCAAATATAAAAAAAATATCATTCTTTTTTAAACAAAACTAAAAAGAAAAGATTTTTTCATAAAAATACTTCATATGTTCCCTTTTACTTGTACATAAGATTAAAAGTTTTTTTATTTTATTTGTCCATTTCATAATCAAGAGAGAATATATATATATATATATATATATATATATATATATATATATATTAAGTAATCATTTTCTAAACTTATGTTAGTCAAATATAATTTTTCAAAAGCATATTAATAAGGACAACTTAGTAAAATAAAGTAACGAGTATGCAAATTGAACAAGTAAAAAGGAATAAAGGGAATATAAAAGAAAGAGAGCGCAGTATTATATTTTATAAACTTTTATATTAATCATAAAATAAAGAAAAAAGAAAACAATAAAGAAAGGAAGAGAGTTGATAAAGAGGTCGACCCTCGACCCACCATTATATAAAGAAACTTAAAAGTCATATACAAGTCCCTCTCCTTTGATCAAAACACAAAACAGATAAACTAAAAAAACTAACAATACCATATCTCCTTATCTTTATCAGCAACGTCTCATTATCCTTTTTAGTTAATCATTTTCCCATTAATGGCATCAAGAAACGGCAGAATTAGTCTTATTAGTCCCAATGATTTACAATTTGAGTTTGATGAAGCTGATATTTGGAACAATAATAATAGTAATATCGTTCCTAGTCACTCTGAGTCCAAAAAATTAATACCAAGTTCACGTTTCTTGAAAAAACCAGCAAAAATATTTGTGCCTGCAGCATCAACATCATTGCCCGTGAAAGTACCTGATTGGTCGGAAATCCTAGGTAACGAGTACGAGAATTGCTTGAAAGAGACCAACTATAATGTTCGAGACAATGATGATTTTGATGAGGATAACAGAATTCCGCCTCATGAATATTTAGCAAGGACAAGAATGGCTTCATTTTCTGTGCAGGAAGGTATGGGGAGGACACTTAAAGGAAGAGATTTGAGTAGGGTGAGGAATGCTATTTGGAAACAAACTGGTTTTGAAGACTAACAATTTTGGAGTTTTTTTGGTTCTTTTATTTTTTTTAGTTTTTTTCTCTATGATCGTAGTGTTGGGTCAGCTTGCGCGTACTTCAACTAATTTCACAGAGTACTTGCTACCTTCCGTCAGCATAGATATCGGATAACTCTATTCACCAAGGCTTAGACTGATGAGAAGAAATCGCATAGTATTTTTACCTCAAACTAAAATTTGAACTTCAGATCTCCTGATTCTTAGCTTTATCATTTCATCACGAGGTCACACCTTTGGATATTTTTTGGGTTCTTGTCTTCTTGATGGACTAATCTGTTATGTTTTGCAAGTGTTTTTTGGTAGACCGATTCTCTGGTTTTTCTGGTTTGTTTGTAGCTATGACTTCACGTTACAGAGAATCACTTAGAAAATTCGTATTATTCCCCATTTTGTTGATATCCTCTTTCCTTGTAGAATCATCGGAATTTTGCAATTGAAACATCAATCAAGAGGATGATCAGTTTGTAGTTTCTAGTAATTTTTGTATTCTGTTTTCCTGAATATCTATAGAATTGTCACCAAATGATTTTTTGTTTACTTGATAAGTACTCCGGCATTTCATTTTATGTGATACTATCACGATCTTGAGAGGGGTAAAACTTTACTAGCACCGGCATTTATACCAAGTCAAAATAAGAGTGTGTTTGAATATAACCCTTTAACACTTAACCATGATTAATTAACATTTATGATTACCTCATTAACTCAAATAACTATAGTAAATTTATATGGTTTGGTGTAAACACCGGATATGATTACTCTTACCCAGAGGAAAGTTATAGGTTTGATGTAAACACCGGATAGATTACTTATTCACGATTTGTTCATTTTACCCCGACCCCATGAAAGCAAGAGTGAATTAACAACTGAAACGAAATTGGAACTTTGATTTTTCGAACTCAAGAATGCATGAGGCACATGTAATTTTAGGATTACTATGCATTCTTATGTGCACTTCCTTATTTGTAATTATTGAAGAAAACCAAAGGGAAAATGTTAAAAGATAAATAAACAAATATGTTAAGCCTATCATTGTTGTTTCTTGTTTTTGCAGTTACGTTTTTTGGGTAAATGCAGAAAGAAGTCAAGGGGAGAGAACAAACCCATAAAGATGTTAGTATTACATAAAATGAGATGAGGATGTGTAAACTTTTGGGTAATATTCAATTGAGTACTGCAGTAGGTAAGAAAACAACAGATTAGCTTACACAATCCTTACAAGCTAAAATCTACACGCTAACACACACTTCTGTCCCTCTCATCATCGAGAGGGTGATGGAATGGTTGATGTATCCCTCCATTTTTATTCTAAAGACTCGGAATGATAAAATTTCTTAAAAAAGAAACGTTTTATTCCTTTAGTGAACTATTCAATGTGAATACAAATTAATTGGAACAACAATTTTTTATATTACAGAATAATTAAACAAAAATTAGGTCCTCTTAATCACCTCTTTAATTGACATATCTTCTAGTAAAGGAAAAAAGAAGTTTCTCTTTGTTCTTTTGAACAGATTTTACAGAATTATCTGCTAAGAATAACCTCATTAACCTATAATATAGTACTCTAGCAGCGGCGTACTATCTGCTAAGAGTAGCCTCAATCCATAACATGTAATCATATACTATTACACTTACCTTGATAAAAAGCATGTATAATATGTAGGAGGTTCCTATGGACAGGTGGGACTGAGGCATCTAAAAAGGCTTTATTAGCATGGAATAGACTGCGTTTTATCTGCAGGTGGACTAAACTTCTTATACATCATAACTTGGAACGAGGCAGCTATTTGCAAACTCTTATGGAATCTATACTCTAAGAAGAATGGGTCCATGCCAACTATGAGAAAGGCAGAGCAGTGCGCAAGATGCAAGCCAATACAGCTTCTTGGCTGCTTAGGAAGATTCTGAAATCTAAACAAGTACTAGAAGGTGTTGGCTATATAGAGGCAGCTCTGGTCCAAATGCAAAGTTTCTCAATTCAGATAATGTACAAGGTACTTAGAGGCAACTTCTGAAAAGTGACTTGGAGGAAACTAGTGTGCAACAATTAGGGATCACCTAGGTGAACTTTCATGCTCGGATTGGCAATACACTGAGAGTTTGTTAACTAGGGATAAACTGGCACAATGGGGACTCATTGATGATGCTACTTGCCCCTTGTGTCATACTACCAATGAGACTGTATCACACCCACCTTTAGAATGCACTGTATCAGCAGGGCTGTGGAGCAGGTTGTTAAGATGGCAAGGGATCACTAGATCACCTTTTAACTGGCAGAATGAAGTTGACTGGGCAACAAGACAGTGCAAGAGTAGTAGTAGTACAACTGACATATACAAAATGACTTTGGCAGGAACAGTATACTACAAGTGGCAAGAGAGGAACATAAGAATTTTCCAGCACAAGCAGAGAAATGAAGATGCTAGTGCTAGAGATCCATTGTAGAGGAAGCATTACAAGTAGACTTAGAAAACTGTCTAGTTTGAATTTTCTATCCTTAGGCTAGACAAGTTACTGGATTAGTGGTTCTGATGTAATAGGATGGAAGGATGAGGCTGTTTAGCTCAGACTTCTAATTAGTCTTGGAAACTTGCTTTGTACAGATTACTTTGGTAAATAAAGTCGACAGTTATTAGCCAAAAAAAAAAGCATGTATAATATACTATGAGGACTATATACATCTGATATAGTACTAGAGCATTTACAGCAGTGGGGCGGTCCTACAACTAAAATTAGACATGTGTGCACTGTGGGAGCTACGACCCTACAATAGCAATTTGACATCGCAAGAATGCATGCATTATATGGTTTCATGGTACACACATGTTTCAGTAACAATTCACGAATCAAATAGATATCGAACACTCTTTGCAATAAAGCATTAAAGAACAACAATTTTGAATTCATGTTCAAAATGATATGGTTTACATGGAAATCATCGTGTCACTTACACGCATAGTCAATTGACTGTTAGCCCACGCATGGCTAATTATATACTTTGGCACTCATGGCCTTTTTCAGAAAATTCGTATAATGAAAGATATTCATACACACTTAATCGAAACACAACAAATTTTTTGATGCAATAGTTCATAAAACATTTTATTAAGGGAAAAGGGTCAAATATACCCCTCTACTTTGTTTTATTAGTTAAATATACCCTCCGTTAGTGAATGTTAATAAAAATACCCCTGGCGTCTTCAAAATTCACACTTATGCCCCTATTAGGATGGAAATCCCCAAATCCTCTCAAATTACCCAATTTCAAAAAAATTACCCACTTGTTTTGTTGACCCGCCCGCCCGACCCGCCTATCATCATCAAGCTCTAGCTTCATCTTCTTCCATGGAGAAAAAAAGAAAAAAGCAAAAACACACCCAAATGATAAAATCCCAAAACAGATATTATGTGAGACAATTAACCAGCAATGTAGGCACGCCTTTAGAATTAGATAAACCGCTATAAAAAACAGAACCAGACCTGGTATGGCTAAATAAAAGTGTGGACGGTGGCCTGAAAAAGTTTAGGTTGGTTTGGAGGATGAAAATTCTCCACTCAAGGGAATATGAGAACGTCCCAAATAATTGTAAGCACGGTAGAAGTTTTTTGCATGTGATGATGAATTGCAGAGTTCTAGAAAGGCAAAAGGCAGCTAAAATCAAGAACAATGAAGTCAGAGTGGAAATGGATGAGGTAAGGGGTAATAAATGAGATACTTTTAATTGCAATCAAATAATATGCTTATGAGGAATGAACGAACCACACGTTCATTCTGGGAGTTATTCGTTATAGGCTCCAACATACCTCTTTTAAACTATTTTACTCTGTTCTAAGATGAGCATTTAAGCCATCAAAATCTTTAACTCTGCTATGGGATGGACAATTAAGTCATCATAACATTCAACTCCGTATAATCTAACATATACATGAAAATATGCACTGGTAACTTAACTAACTTAATCTTATTGCAATAATCATTTCATACTCTTGACAATCCATATAACAATTGTAAATAATCATACAACATATGTATTAGATAATACACACAACATTACTACTAGCTATAACCATAACCCAGTTCCTATGTATAGCAGTATTCAAACATCTCTATTAGTGTTGGATTTTATCACTTGGTGCAGCCAGTACTTGGATTTTATCATTTGAGTGTGTTCTTGCTTTTTTCTTTTTTTCTCCATGGAAGAAGATGAAGCTAGAGCTTGATGATGATGATAGGCGGGTCGGGCGGGGCGGGTCAACAAAAAAGTGGGTAATTTTTTTGAAATTGGGTAATTTGAGAGGATTTGGGGATTTCCATCCAAATAGGGGCGTAAGTGTGAAGTTTGAAGACGCCAGGGGTATTTTTGTAAACTTTCACTAACGAAGGGTATATTTAACTAATAAAACAAAGTAGAGGAGTATATTTGACCCTTTTCCCTTTTATTAAACTCATATAAAATAACTGCAATAGTAAAGGGTATAATATGGGAAGGAAGTAATGAACAGGCGTCTCTTGCCAGCAGAATTTACCAAAGGAGAAAAAAGAAACAAGAGAAATGGTGTACGCACTATGCAGTGATATGATTTCTGAAAAACAATAACTTTAGAACCCTCAGATATCGAAAATTGTCTCTGATGTTCCATGAGCAGTTATGGTTATATAAAACTAGGAAGTCGAGTATAAAACACTGAAGAGGTTAAAAATCTGACCAGGAGATAGTAAATTAAACAAGTTAGAGGCTTCACGAGCAGTCTTGTCACATAACTCAACAGAACATCCAGAAATAGTCACCCAAACTTGCAGATCTATTATAATGTTGAAAGCGATATTGAGCCAAATATTTGAAATAGTTCTACATCAACTTTGTAAACAAAGAGGATTCTTCCTCATTAAATATGTCAAGCAGTAATACAGTGATATACAAATAAGAGCAGTTAAGGTGGCCTTACTGCAAATAGAAACACTGCACAGGCAGAGTAAGAGCCTTCCCCTAGTCCCTTCTGCAGGCGAACGGAACTGCATCTATGGGGAAGCCAGAAACCAAAAATTCACGAAAAAGGATGGTGATGCTGCAAACCAGCTTAAAAATGCCATTGCTGTAGCTGACATAAATCTCGTGCAGTGGTTCACTTTACATTTGTCAAGATCATTGCTAATAAGAACTGTAATTCCAGCTGATGCACAGGCGGCAGCAAATGTAAGAGTAGAAGTGATCTGCACCACAGAGGAATCACAAACCAAAGTGATCACATATTAAAAAAATCCTTCTACAAGTGCACCATTAAAACTTCTTTTTTACAGGTGCCCCATTAAAATTCAGTAGATCGCCAATGATGTGTATCAACATTCCTTACAATAAATGAATATAAACATTATGCTTGCAGTTGGATATAGCAGAAAACAGAGGGGGATTCAAGATTTGAATTTTATGGGTTCCTACAACAGCTTCAAGTTAATACTATAATAATAACGGGTTCACAGTCAAATATTTATAGAAATTTAGTATATTTCTTACTATATATACAAAGTTAGAACAAAAACTACAGGGTTCACGTGAACTCATGACCAGGCTTCTAGATCCGTTCCTGGCAGAAAACTGACCAGATTGACCTTAAGAGTAGAAGTGATCTGCACCAAAGTGGGATCATGAACCATAGTGATAATCACCTACTAAAATCATTCCACATGTGCCCCATTAAAAGTCAATAGGTTGCAAACAAGTTGTTTAAACAGTCCTTATTTAAAGGCCAAACCCATCGACAGACATCTGTGGTCGTCCACTTCTTTCACTTGAGCACCTAAAGTGCCCCTTGTTCCATTTAGACACTTTAGGTGGGCACTCCCTGTTCCACTTGACACTTTTGTACTATCAGTCAAATATATAGTGTGAGTGTAATACACTCGCCGATGACGTGTCAAAACAGCGAATTAAATGAAGACACGTGGCATATATACTAAAAATAATTATTAAAGAATAAAATATGAGCAGAAAAATTATTTTAAAACTATTTAGTAAACTAAAAAAAAAAAACTATTTTCACCCCTACCCACCTAACCCCTCCGTCCTCCACCTGCCGTTCCCCCAACCTCACCCTCTTCCTCCATGTTTTTTTCTTACAGATTCATTTCATTTTCAACAATGATTAATTTATCAAGCAAGCAATTCCAAAGAAAAAACAGCAAACCCAGACGAATGGCTTTTGCGGGGAAAATTTTCTGATCGAAATATTTGAAATTTCACCTTCAAGCTTCATACGAGCTTCAATGGAGTTCTGTGAGTTTTCAAGTTCAACTTCAACAATATTTCAGTTGGTTTTAGCATCGAGTTAGTTCAAACACAACTTCACTTTAGTTTCAGATTCGACATGCAATAGAACTCCAAAACCAATACTCAAGTCGAAGCTCCGTCGGCCAACAATGGCGGATTTAATTTTTTGCCCGACATATGCTTCAAACCTGATGTAGCTTTCATATTTTCAGTAGTGAACACCAATGATTCAAAATTGCAGAACCAAAACTCGTGCAGTGAACTAGACAAGACCAACAGTGATAGATTTTTTTGTAATTTTCTAATGATTTTTTTTTTAATTGATGTAAAAGAAAGAGAAAATGAAAAAGAAAATAAAAAGAATTAAAAAAATAAAAATAAAATACGTTTTTTAGGTCTTCACGCGCTTGTTTGTTGTGCAATTCACCCAAGTTGCCAGGTCAGCAAAAATTGTCTAAATGACACAGTCTAGCCCTACCTCAGGTGTCTAAATGGAACAAGGGGCACTTGAGGTGTTCAAGTGAAAGAAGTGGACGACCACAGGTGTCTGTCGATGGGTTTGGCCTTATTTAAAACATATGCATATTGCATTGGCTTACATACCCAGCTCAAAAATCTCGGAAAACAGCCTAATCAAGGGTATGGAGAAGTGGCCATTCAATCTTGTAAACTATACATTACGCTAGGGGTTACAATGTATCCAAAAACAGACGATGCAAAAGATGATCCAATTACTTCTCCCAATCAAATAATAACTACACCTGCTCCATATATTCCCCTCCTACTCTGCTCCGTTCATCTAATGTTGTTAAGTACTTGTATTTTAAAGCACATTATGGGGTCTCTAAAATTAGATGTTCTACAAATCTCAAACTTATCCCTACCCGTATCTAATATAAGTGTAACAACAACTAACCTTAGTGCCAACTAGTTGGATTACCGGTTCATAAGAAGTAAAGGTTCTTGTAAGTTGGGTCAGCGGTTCCAGTGCCAGCTAGTTGGATTAACTGTATGGATATTTTTGCTTCCATTACACAATCAATGTTTTGCTTCCATTGTGTTCAAATCTTAGCTAAATCCATAATGGTTACTAAAGATAGAAAGTCTTTTGAGATAATTTCCACGTAAGAGATTTCAAATCTACCTCATTTCTTTCTAGTTTCTACCATCTTTAATACCACGCCTAAAGACTAAATTTGGTGGTCTAGCTAGAAACTGATCAAACGACCTTCAATTTTTATATGTTAAGTTGGGATTGGTTCGATTATAACAAGGTTGAATCTTGACTTTATTGATGATCAACTTAAGATAATCAATCAATCCGACATCTATTCAATTATGTCCAAAAACTAGAATGCTTCTCAGGTATACACTCATCCACCATCGAACGTCTAATTAGAATTACCTATTTTGGTGGTGCAGATAATATTATGATTATCTAAGTATGACTTGGACAATACCTACCTCGATTATCTTAACTAACACACGTAGTACCAAAAAGGACATGAAAAGCTAAGTGGAATTCTAGAAACTAATTTCGATCAAGATTTAGTACAAACATCAACAAGAACTCATTTATGCTGCAACATCCAAAAAGGCTATTCGGCACTTCACCTACCTCAATTAATGCTTTGAACAATAAATAGGACACTAATGACGAAATTGCACATAGGGGATAACATGAAATAATTAACTTAACTTAATACATCATGATCCATCAATTATGCAACAATAAAGTCCACTCAATCAGAGTTCAAATTCCAAATATACATAAGCTTTAACACAAATAACAACTAAAACAAATAGTGAAAGGTAAAGGCAAAGTTTCACAAATATTGTCTTTACTCCTTGAAATAGCTTGAACTGGGGACAAAACTTGGTAAAAGTCTCCTCCTTAGCTTGAGTCTCCTATTTCCGGTAGGGACATTTTCCCTAGTGAAGGAAGCTGGGGCTTTTGCCCTGGAGATTTTTACAATTGCTATTTCAAGAAGTAAGGACCAAAAGTTCCATTTAAAAAAAAAAAAAAAAAAAAAAAACAAAGGACCAAAAGTTGTGAATCTTACTTTTACCCTCGTCTTTTTATCACAGTTATGATTTGTATTAAACTTGTTTGTGTCTTTGGGAATTTGAACTCCATCATGGAGTAGAAAATTGGAATATTGATGGATCTTGAAGTATTAATTTAAGGTCAATCTTTCTTATTCTATCCAATGTGTGATTCCCTATTACTCCCTCCGTCCCACGAAAGATTGACACTTTTCACTTTTCGAGAGTCAAACTTTTCAAGACTGTGTGTTTGAACATAGAATCTTTAATTTTTTCGAAATGAAATTTACATATTTGGAAACTACATAAAAAGTACTATAAGTCACCATAATTAATAATTTAAAATATTGAAAAGACATGAAAAAATTACAGTCACCATAATTAATAATTTAAAATATTGAAAAGACATGAAAAACTTACAGTCAAAGAACAACTCGTTTGACTCTCGAAAAGCGAAAAGTGTCAATCTTTTTAGGACGGAGGGAGTAATATCTTATTTATGGTTCAGGGTATTTATTGAGATAGGTGATGGACCTTTTCACTTTCGGTGTTGCACCCGTGTCGACACGGCATGGGTGTGGGTGTGGGATCCGTACCGGATATGGTCAACCAATATTGGGTACTTTGACCAAAAGCGACACAGAAATTCGGGGTAGATACAATGATTACTATAATTAAAACAAAAGCTAAGGTGAAATTGAAAGAAATGGAGTACCTTGTGTGTGGAGGAATATAATGAAGGGGTGGGATGCCTTTACTAATATCATTGCTTTTAAGGTCGAGGTTGGGAGTAGAGTTGGTTTTGGGGGGAAAAAGTGGTGTGGAGTTTTGGTGCTTAAGGACGAATTCCCGATGTTGTATAGAGTCTCTTGCCAAAGGGAATTGTCTGTTCAGCAAGTTAGGGGGGACACAAAGGGATGGGAATTTTCAGGGTTTGAGGTTTAGGAAGAATTTCAAAGATTGGGAGGTGATCGAGCTTCAAAGATTGCTAGATTTACTTCAAAGGCAATACGAGCCAGTTGACAGACCCGATGCTTTGAGTTGGGAGTTGGGAAACAACAAATTGTTCTCGATTAAGTCCTTCTATGAGAAACTTCTGGTTAGGGCAGAGGTTAGTTTCCCTCATGCCTCGGTTTGGATCCCCTAGGTGCCAAGGAAGATGTGCTTCTTCGCGTGGTTAGCTACTAGAGGGGTGATCTTGGCGGCGGAGAACCTTAGGAATAGAAAGGTTGTATACACGAGTTGGTGTTTCCTTTGCAAGGAGACGGGTGAGGACGTGAACCATATTAGATTACATTGCAAATTAGCCACGAGGTTATGGGAAGATATCTTTAGATGGTTTGGCGTTTCTTCGGTAATGCCAAGAATAGTGAAGGAATTGATGTTCAGTTGGAAGAGTGGAGCTAGAAGAAGATGACGTAAGGCTTGGCAGGTTACACCACTTGCTTTAATGTGGATCATTTGGAAAGAGCGAAATAGGAGAGTTTTTGAAGGGGTGGAGATGAGCTATGCTCTTTTGAGGAGTAGTCTCTGATCCCTTATTTTCTTTTGGTGCACCTATGTAGTTCCTGTTTGTATAGAGGATTGGGCATCTTTTGGAGAGAATCATTTTTTATAGGTTTCTCCTTGTGGTATACGATATATCGCTTGTATACGGCCAAGTTGGCCTTGTTATTATTAATCAAATCTTTGACCTGATCAAAAAAAAGAAATTTCTATGTCAACTTGTTTCCTTATATTTTCTTCTAGGATTCTCCTCTTGATCAATATTTCTCCTAATAATACCTTGTAAGTTTTCCACATAATGTTACTATAATTTTAGATATTTGAATTATCTTTAGTCGTATACCCTCACCGGTATCCGTATATGGATCCATACTCCCCGATCTTAAAAGTTAGATCATGAACGATCCGACTCCTAGATCCGCACCCGAGTCCGAGCAACTTAGGTTGTTGTTGATGGGTTTGCATAAAACCTTAATCGAAAAATAAGATTTAGTTTTTACAATTCCACTTAGCTCCGTATAGCATTTTTTGATTGTTAGCTCTTCATAACATTTTTAATGCAACTCTTAATCTTAATCGAGAGGAGCGGTTTTGGTATTATATTAATTGTAGTAGTCAAGATAATAATAGAGATGTCTTGCACTTCCGTGGAATATAGCACATGTTTAATTCATACTTAACGCATAGTCCAATTACCGAAAGGGGTGATTTTATTTAGACGTACTATACAAACAACAACAACATACCCAGTGTATTCCCACAATTGGGGTCTGGGAGGGTAGGATGTATGCAGACTTTAACTCTACCTTCGTGGAATAGAGAGGTTGTTTCTGATAGACCCTCGGCTTAAAAGAAATGTAACCGATGCAGAAACATAGGAATCTAGACATACTATAGTAGATAAGTATTCGTAAGAAGTATTCTAAGTAGTAAGAAGAATTGAATAAGGAGAAATTTACTTAATCAAGTGAAGTCAAGATTCCCAGCCTTGTAATAATCTATGTTGCTCAGACTCTTCACTTTTAGTGTCGCACCCGTGTCGACACAACATGGTTGTAGGCGGGGGATCCGTACCCTATCTAGTCAACCAATTTCGGGTACTTTGGCCAAAATCGAGGGAGAAATTCCAGACAGATTCAATGATTTGTGTAATCAAAACAAAAGGTATGGTGAAATTGAAGAATATGGAATACCTTGTGTTATAGAAACTTCTATGTCACTCCTTTTTCTTTTATCTCCTCCAGAGATTTTCCTCTTGATTAAAATTTTCTCCTCAAGGTTTCACATAATATCTCATAATTTAGGTTTTATAACTCTATTTTAGATATTTGAATTATTTTTAGCCGAATCCCCGCACCCGTATCCATACCTGGATATGGATCTTAAAATTTAGATCATGAAGGATCCGATCTCTAGATCCGCACCCGTATCGGACACCCACACCTGAGTCCGAGCAACTTAGGTTATAATTGACTCATTTTCAACTTAGCATTCATTCCTTTCTTTGGCTTTTTATTAAGTTTAATTTAATTGTTATTTAGCTACACCAATTACCATACCTATTACAATTTCTCATATAATGATCAAGCAATTAATTTGTTCATTTGAGAACCAATCCCGAGTACGATAACTTGTTTGGCTTAGTACATAGTTTACTCCCTGAGCTTATAGCCAAATCCCTTTGACACACCCCTCCTTCACGGGCAACCTTTTACACACCAAACGTTTCACGAATTATGTCTAAACACAAGGCTTTTGCTCTGCTGGCACTAGCGTGTTCTAGCACAAAAGGGGAAAGTGAACTCAATTCATTTTGTGTTTGAAGCCTTTTATGGACGCAAGGCGTAGCTTTTTTCATTTTCATTTTTTAATCATCCTTTTTTTTTTTTTTTGAAAAGTTCCACCCTATTGGTGCTTTTAGGTAAAAGCCATGGTTGTGGCTTTCTTTTCCAAATGTGGTCAGACTTGTGCTTCTTTTTTTTTTCCCTTTCCTTTTGGTGTAAAAGGAAAACTTTCCTCTCCAAATGTTATGGCTATTAAGCATGGTGTGTTGCTTCTCCATGTTGACTTGTCAGTGGAGTGAGGCCATCTATACGTGCACATCCGGGTGCTTAGTTGCTCGCAAAGCTTAGCCAAATTAAATTGATGCTACTTCAAAATGTGCTTGAATAATGGACTTCAAATAAAGATTCCTTAATATTTTGAATATTGAATATTTGAAAAATGAGAGAGAGTTCACAACATGGTGGTGGCAACCCTCGCAGTGTGATAAAGCAAGAAGATAGGTGTAGATTTATGATTTTATTCTTTTTCTTAAGTTGATGCCACGGGTTATGACAACATTGGTGCGTGACATGCACTCGTTCTGAAAAGGTGGCCAAACACCAAAGTGGTATGTATTAATCACACTTCCTGAAACGTTTATTGTGTAAAAGGTTGTTCGTGAGAAAAGGGCATGTCGAAGGGATTTGGGTACAAGCTCAAGGGTCAATTATTTATTAAGCTCTTCTATACTATGATTTGACTTCTACAAGGAGAATTGTACACGGTTACTTAGCACTCATCACTTCTGCATACATACCCATATGACCATCCTCATTTTGATGCATATTATTGAAAAGTTTGTCATAAAAACCCGTATACAAGAGGTACACCAAAAAAAAAAAAAAAAAAAAAAGAGGTAGAAATCCATCAATATATAATTATTATTTTTTTATGACGAGGGAACCCGCAGCCGCTACCCTTCGGGTGCGCACAGGATAAACCCCGCTTCTGTGCAATAGCTCGCAAACAACACAGAAGAGATAACCCGCACTAGGCAAGCCCCGTGCGACAAGCTCGATCCAGAAGGTACCAATATATGGTTCTGTACAAATAAGGCACAATCTTCTATAGACAAAGGAACCTCAAGAGTGCACCAAAGAGAAATAAGGGATAGGAGACTGACTTCTCGATTGTACAAAGTCCATCTCTATCCCTTCAAAAGCTCTTCATTCTTTACCTCCAAACGACCCACATAAGTGCTAATGGAGCCACATTCCAAACCCTGCGTCTTCTCTTCCATCTACTGCAATTCCAAGGTTACCATCTTAACCACAGTTTTTCTTAACCCTCACATTTTTCCTAGCACCCTTTACTTAATTATACCCGATTCTATGAATATAGCTAATACTTTTGTCTATCCCAGGTGTATGGAGATTTGTGAAGTTATGCTTGTGATTGTATTAAGCATTTGATTAAAATAGCCTCTTTATCTCTCCTCGATCTCACTATCTCCTATCAAAATTTCTAAAGATTGTTTTGAACTTGGTTTTTAGTCTTTACCCCCTTTCTATCAATAATATTAGCTTATCCATTTCATTTTATCCTTTCCGCATCCTTATTTTCAGCCAGTCTCCTTCTAAACTGCTCTCTAAGCTCTTTTATTTTTTGATGAAGCGCTGTCTTAGCTCTTTTATACTCTTCAAAGGTTTCTCCATCTTAGCAGTTGAAAATTTTCCATACCATTCTCTTTAAGCTCTATTCACCACTTTATTCCACCACCAAGACTTTCTTAATACTTGTTAATTCCCGATGCGGTGGTATCTACCTTAACTTCTCCCATGACTATTAAGGTAAGTTCCATAGGAAAGAATACTTATCTCAAGAGGTATACTTGACATAATCAGTTGAATATAGCTCCCGCCTTGGCTCCATATGAAATACAGGAGGAGGAAACTCCAAAATAATATCAGGGAGACAGATCTCAACGAGACAACCTAATAATTTAGTTAACATGTTCCTGTTTTACTTGGATAACTTAGGGAGAATAATGACCAACATAACAATTTTGTAAATCATACTTTTCCTCAATGGAGTACACTACCCTGGTGTTATTATCTCCCTTGCCAGACTATTTCCAGAAATCAGATGATAGAGCATGTTATAAGTAATAACTTTGTAGCGAAAAAGATTACAATATGTTGAATGGAGAAATCACAAAGAACAATAGGGTTCATAATTGATGCATAATCACTTTGTCATCAACACTATCAAGTTACAATCAAATAAAACTAAATGCAACACATTCAGAACCACTCCACCCATGTTTTTCAGCTCATTCTATAACTCCATGAAATTGTAGAAAGCATCATAATGTCATCAACATCTATCATCTATCATCCACTAGTAGGAAATTCATCATCACATACAGTGATGACAGTGTAGAAACATATGGTGCTACCATAAGAAGCTCACTTCCTAACTGAAATTAATTCACTTGAACAGAAGGGAAACCACCAAATAAGTTTCAACCTGCCTCTAGCTTGACATCATGAAGCAATTTGAAAACCTAAAGTAACATACGGGAAGACATTTTTGGTAGAGAAGAAAGGTTGATAACTGAGAACACAGAAAGCAACCCCACGGATGGATGGTCAATATATTTGCAAAAAGATGTTTCTTACCCCATCACCAACGGCAAATAGACTGACAACTGCTGCATTTCTATAACTTCTTTTCACCAATATTGCATATACATCAGCTATAGCAAGTACAAGGCTCCATATGATCTGTAATCCAACAGCTGCTACAAGGTAGCTGAAACAAACAAGGGCGCGAATCCAGGTTAAATTCCCTTCACGGAACCAATTTTGATCAGTAAAAGATAATTTTATTAAAAAGTCAACTGGATACAGATCCCTCAAATCTGAAGGGAATCTAAGAATTCCAGTATCGCATCAATATCATAATCAGAAGCATTACTTATATTTTAAAACTCAGAATACATCTATTTTTCACAAACAAAATATGTTCCTTCCATGAAAGCACCTTCGACTTCTTGTCCAATCCCTTCTCAAACTAATGCAACTGCGTTACAGGCATATGAACACAACATGGCACATACGCGAAATGGCAAAAAAGAACAAGTAAACGGAGGTGCAACTAAATCCAAATCCCAGCTATTTTCTGGAGAATATGTGATTAAACAAACACTAAGGTGTGCCAGAAGTAGGACAAACTAACAATATTATCTCCAACTTAATCCATCGAATATTTACACCGTCCATTTGATAATAAGAATACAACACAAAGCATTCAGCTTACTAACTCTCCAAACAATAATAGTATCAAACAGGCTTCATCAAATGCACAGAATCCCTAAACCATGGTTTCTACCGGTTGCTTTTGAAGATCCGACTTAATGAATCATTGATCAACACGAAAGTGCAAGTAAGCTAGAACAAAAACAATTCAGCTCAAAGCACAAGGCAAGCACTAAGAAACGAAGTTCCTTTCGGAACTAAGTTACTCTTAAGACTTCCTAACACACACACCTGCTACACATTTAGCCTTTTCTTTTTCTTCTCCATTCTTCATCCATATTTCTTCAATTTATCAACATCAAATTTTATACTCCCTCCGTCCCCAAATAAGTGTCGTTTTAGCTCATTCCACGCCCATTAAGAAAAACAATAAATAAACGGTATAGTTTCCTGAGTTACCCGTATTTCTTAGACGTTTCCTGGGAATTGAGCACTATCAACAAAAAGTAGTTCTTTAATATATGGGTATAGTTGGAAAAGTTACTACTCCCTCCGGTTCAAAAAGAGTGTCCACTGGGCCATTTGCACAGCCCTTAAGAAAATACTAACTCCTAGAAAAAATAGGTAAATTGACTAAACTACCCCTAATTAAATAAGTGTTGGAATATGGTCACCTAACACTTAATAAGGACAAATCTAGAAAAATAAATTAATTCTTTATTGATTTGGTAAGTGGACACTCTTTTTGAACCAAGAAAAAAGGCTAAGTGGACACTCTTTTTGAACCGGAGGGAGTACTATTCATTGTCTTGAATTCCTAGGGGACATTTATTTTGGGACAAATTTTGTCTGCTAAAGCGACACTTATTTTGGGACAAATAAGGGTAAAATTGGAAGAACATCATTAATGTCTTCTTAATTATGTAAAACACCATTTATTTTGGAGCAAATGAAAAGGTTAAAACACCCCTTATTTTGAAACGGA
Source organism: Lycium barbarum (assembly GCF_019175385.1). Classification (NCBI taxonomy): domain Eukaryota; kingdom Viridiplantae; phylum Streptophyta; class Magnoliopsida; order Solanales; family Solanaceae; genus Lycium; species Lycium barbarum. Next base: position 118,325,557 of record NC_083344.1, on the reverse strand, counting down.
GTGTGTATAAAGCTATAATTGGAAACAATTACTAATTTTTATCTTGAAATCCTAAAGCGACACTTATTTTGGGACAAATTTTGTCTGCCACAAAAAAGTCCATTTTTTTGTAACCACGGATTTGGTGGTTTTTGCGTGGTTACGTATTTCATTTCCCTATTATACCCCCAACCCACCCCACCCACCCCCATCACACCCTAACCCCCACCACCCCGCCATCACACCCAAACCACCCACCCCCACACCACCCCACCAACCCCCTACCCCTCTGTTTTTTCCACCCACCACCACCCACTACCCCCACCCATTATCCCTCACAACCCCACCACCGCCCACTGCTAAAGCAGACACTTATTTAGGAACGGTGGGAGTATTTTCTATCATCAAAAAAGTTTTTAAAACAGTAGTAATATGATCAAACAGATGGAATATAAAATATCTAGACCGTCACAAGTTATGTATGTATACCTGAAAGCAGTAACACTGGGGAAATCAGAGGTGGTAACCATAACACAAATAGAGATAACAGCAAAAACCAACTGACAGAGTCGTAAAATAAGGCTGCCAAGTGTACCAGGCATGCCTTGTATATCCTTCATCCTCACTCTCGGTGCACCTATGATCATTGGTGCTATAGGCACTGGGTGCACCGCTGGCCTACTCATCATGTTTTTCTTAATCTCTCTCTGTGTGAGTCTGTGTTTTAGACTTTGGAATAAATGGAATTATAGATTAAGACATTTGTGAGGATTTTGTTAAGAGAACCCTAAAAGGGATTGGGAAAGGCAATCGAAAAGGAAGAGGTGGAGGTTTGTTTTCTTGTTAGTTTGGAAACTTTTGAGTTTTGAAAGTGTTTTTGTTTGGGAACTTTTGACATTTGCCCCTTGTTTTGGCAAACAACAAAACGCAAAATACGGGAACCTAAGTCACATTTTTATTACTCCTCCGATCCAAAATAATTGAGGTTTTATAGCCTATTTGGCCAAGTTTATTTTTCCCCCAAAAGTACTTATTTTTTCAATAAGTGCTTATTTGAAAAAAAAAATGAGGTGTCTGGCCAAGCTTTTGGGAGAAAATAAGTGCTTTTGGGAATAGCAGAAGCAGTTTTTCAGAAGCTAAAAAAAACAACTTTTGCCCGAAAGCACTTTTTTGAAAAGTACTTTTGAGAAAAATACAAATAGAAGCACTTTTTAAAAGTTTGGTCAAACACTAATGAATGCTCAAAAGTACTTTTTTAATTAATTGGTCAAACACAAACTGTTTTTCGCTAAAAGTGCTTTTTTGAAAAGTACTTTTAAAAAAAAATATTTTTTAAAATAAGCAAATTTTAAAAGCTTGGCCAAACAGGCTATTAAGCTTGAGCATATAAATTAAGAAATTCCCTAATTCCTAAAAGTTAAGAGAACTTTTGACTAAGATACCCTTAATTATGATTATTTTTTTCCTTTTTAGGTTGACATAATTATCACGGGAATATGGGAATCTGTTGAGGGAAAATTTGAAACAGAGAACTAAATACCTTCTTGATAGACTAAAACCTCAATTCTTTTGGACCAACTTTTAGAGGCTAAATCCGCAATTATTTTGAACCGAAGGGAGTTGCAAAAAAAAAAAAATGGCAGTTAGGTGCATTAAGTTCCCGCTATCCACGATTTTCAGGAAAAGACCGGAGTCCAGTGTTTTCAGGGGCGAGCCCCGGGGCGAGGCGTACCAAAAACGCTCCGGGGCGCAAATGAAAGGCATAGATTCATAGGGAGTACGCTCTAGAATTTGGGGCGTAAGTCCCGAGCGCAAAAGAGTAATCCCGGGCATAAAAGCGTATCCGGGGTGTTAGTTTAATTTTTATTGTTTTAAAAGTGTTTTTGCTATAGATTATGATTTTTATTATTGTTGTAATAATATTTATACTTTCTGTTATCATGTTGTAGTGATTTTTTTTAAAATATACTCCCTCTGTTTCAATTTATTTGAACCTATTTCCTTTTTAGTCCGTGCCAAAATGAATGACCTCTTTCTTAATTTGGAAACAAATTCACTTTATGAATGATTTACAGCCACACAAATTTTCAAGGCTTATTTTGAACCACAAGTTTCAAAAGTCTTCTCTCTTTCTTAAATGTCGTGCCCAGTCAAATAGGTTCATATAAATTGAAACGGAGGGAGTATAAATTAAGAAAGTAACTCTCATAGAAAATAACACTGTCATAAATAGTTTTTTCAAATGAGTATGTCTGAAATTGATATGATAGAGATTTCATAGCACTGTGTTCCTGAAGCAATTTCATCATTTTTTTGTCATTACTCCTACACTTTTTGTCTTTCTCCTTCGTTGAATGTAAAATAAAAGTCAGTGCAAATATTAGTTGTGGGTGGGAAGGACTAATAATTTGGAGATTGATGATGAAGTGAATAAAGATTTCATTTAAAGATTATCTAGGCTATTATCAGTTTTGTGTTGTGACCTTTTTTTTTTTTTGGTAATTAAGTAACTTTTTATTAATCACCAAAGTGGAATAATTACAAAGCAAAGCAGAATCAACTCAATCTGCTTGATCTCATACTACCTCTCTCTCTTGGACTACTTACCCCCAACAGACATATCAAACTCATCTTTACCTAGAAAATCTAAAACTAACACAGCTACTAGAATTTACATTTACTAAGCAGCACCTTCAAGTATCCTTCTGCCTTGATATTGCTGAAACATGTTACTCGTCTTGCCAACATCTCCACATATGACTCCTTCTTTTCAAAGACTCTTGCAATTCTCTCAAGCCACACAGTGTGAATAAACTCTGCATAGATGAAATTGTACAGTTTAGCCTGAAAACTCCTTCCTGTGGTGGGATTGATGATCCACTGGTGCATTTCAATCCAAGATCTAGCAGGGTAAGCTAATATATGAAGACATAGACTGATCCTTGCCTATAGCTGCCTAGTGAAGGTGCATTATGCAAAGAGGTGATCTCTAGTTTCAGGTAACTGTAACTGATTGCATAAGCTACACAATGGTTCAACTGGCATGCCCCAACTTACCAACCTATCTGCAATGAGTAGTCTCCTATGGAACTGTAACCACATTGTAAACATTGTTTTTGGCCGAGCCATGTTCTGGTGCGTTAGTCCCTTCCATGCTACTTTGGGAAGATTTCCAAGCAGTTGTAAGTACACCTGTTTAATGATGCTTCTATTTGCAGAATCAGTTGTATGAATAAGATGGAGTTGAACTCTAACACAAAACACTTTCCTCACCATCCAGCATGCCTGCTGGGGAATATTCATAATTCCAAAGTCCTGCTCCTTAATATAGTAACTATGGATCCATTTGATCCATAGTTTGTCTTTTTTTGTTGCCAAGTCCCAGCAGTTCTTAGTAATTGTAGCCTTGTTCCAAATTCTCATGTTTATCAGATTCAATCCCCTGTTGCTTTTGGAGCACACCTCTTGTCCCAATCCACCAAAGCCCTTTTAGTGATAACATTAACACCAGACCAAATAAAGCTTCTACAATATGCCTCTATAGCCTTCATAACCTTTGATGGAATAATAAACATTTGAGCCCAATATGCTTGGATCCCAAATATTACGGTCTGCACTAGTTGAATCCTGCCTGCATATGAGAGCTTTTTTGTTGTCCAAGAAGTTATTCTAGCCATGACTTTATCAATCAAAGGCTTCCATTGCAGTATACTGAGTCTTTTTGTAGCCAGAGGAATGCCTAAATATCTGAATGGTAATTCTCCTTGGCTATAACCCAGAACTCGTATTTGCTGCTTCACCTCAGGATTTACTCCTCCATAGTAGATAGCACTTTTGGATAGATTAGCTTGTAAGCCAGAGGCTGCTGAGAAAGCACTGAATTTAGCATGTAGCACTGTAACTGAAGGGACATCACCTCTGACAAATAACAAGAAGTCATCTGCAAATGATAGATGGGTAATGTCCAACCTTGAGCACAATGGGTGATATTTGAATTTCTCATCTTGTTTAAGTATCTTCAAGAGCCTACTCAGATACTCCATTACAATAGCAAATAAGAATGGAGATATTGGATTTCCCTGCCTAAGACCTCTTGCAGCATCAAAAGGTCTTGTGTGCTCCCCATTAACAATGATTGAATAATTGACTGTTGACACACATTCCATAATCCAACTAGTGAATCTGTTAGGGAAGCCCAAACTATCCAGCACCTGATGTAAATAATTCCAGTCCACAATATCATATGCTTTTTGAATATCCACCTTGATTACACACCTTGAAGAAATATTCTTCCTGGAATATGCTTTTACTAGTTCATGAGCTAATATGACATTATCTGCCACTTTTCTCCTTTGTATGAAGCCTGCTTGTATGTCTGAAACAATTAAGGGCAATACCTTCTGCAACCTAGAGGCCAAAACCTTTGCAATCAACTTATAAAGCACTGTACAACATGCAATTGGTCTATACTCTTTAATATTTGCTGGATTTGGAACTTTGGGGAGAAGGGTAACTGCTATACAATTTACTGATCTTACCAGTTTCCCTGTTTCAAAGAAATCTTTGACAGCTTCACATATGTCCAGTTTGATCACTTGCCAGGCTTTCTTGAAAAATAATGCATTATACCCATCAACCCTAGGTGCTTTATCATCTTCAATATCACTTAATCCTTTATAAATCTCCTGCTCAGTAACAGGTGCACACAATTCTAACTGTTGAGCATGAAGCAAGACTGGTCCCAGTTTCATTGTCTGCAAATTCACTGCTGGTATGCATGTTGTGCCCATTAGTAATCTATAAAGGCTACTATCTCTTCCTGAATTTGTCTCTTCTCAGTCAGTAATGTCCCATCTAGAGCAGTCAACATTGATAGAGTCATTCTGTGCTTCCTTTCTTTCATTACAGCAGAAAAGTATTTAGAATTAGAATCTCCAAGCTTCACCCACGTAGCTCTAGATTTTTGTTGGAGAATACTTTCCTCAATCATGGACCATTTTTCTAGTTTCTCCAATATTTCTTTCTCATCATTCACCAACTGATCAGAGTAATGACTAACTAGCTTGGTTTGTACATCTTGCAATTCAATTCTGGCTTGAACAATTTTTTCAGTAGTACCTTTGAATTCAACTTTGTTTAGCTGTTTTAACCTATATCTAAGAGATTTCAGTTTGCACCAAACATTTCTCATAGCTTCCATTGTAACTCTGCCTTCCCATGATTCATCTACTAATGTCAAAAACTGATCATGATCTTCCCAAACATTGAAGAATTGGAATGGGATTTTAATACAAGGTTTATCATCCTTTAAAGTTATTATCATAGGTGTGTGGTCTGATATATGTGGTAAACCATAATCAACACCAAGTTGGCCATACTGGAGCATCCATTCATCATTCCCAAATGCCCTATCTATCCTACTGTACACCCTGTTTGCACCTCTTTGCTTGTTAGACCATGTATAATATTCCCCTCCCCACATTAATTCATTTATATTCAGAGCTTGAACACAATCAGCAAAATCTTTAATATCATGACTAGTAATTGAAGCACCATTGAGTCTATCTTGAGAAGTTAAAATTGCATTAAAATCCCCCCATATGATCCATGGAGTATTACCTGACAGAGTCTGAAGGTGAGTCCATAGAGATTTTCTAAGTTCCACTGTGTTGTATCCATAGACCACAATCATCTGGCATTCTATTTTGATCTGCTTGCCCTTCACTGCACAGTGGATTTATTGCGCATCTTTGGCCAGTGGTGTAACCTCATATACATTTGTATCATAGTACCCATAGCCTTCCATTTACTGTATAATCATAGTTATATTCAGCTTGCCAGCCTGGAGCAATTCTGTCTGTGATAAAGACTATATTATTCTTCTTGACTCTTATTTCTACTAAACCCACTAATTTAACATTATTCTCCTTAATGAAGGTGACCAACTCTTTCTGTTTGAATCTCTTGTTGGTACCTCGTATATTCCACACTAACCAGGACATCACAGTTGAGAAGATCCTCCTATATCAAGTGGAACATTGACTGACCTCTCTTGTGCATTGGCTTGTAATTCAACAAATCCATTCTTGAGTGCAACTGTTACTGCCTTTGCATAACTCATATTTCCTCTTGCATTTGTTGTAGGTGACTTCCCATACACCATTTGCCAAGGTGAAGATTCTGGTATAGTCACTTCAGGATTAGGCAAGATTGAATCTACTTGCTAAACTGTATCTTTTCTTGGGACCTGATCACCCACTTTACTTTCCTGAGTTGCTTCTGATTTATCAGCTACTTGTGATGTCTCATGTATAGGTATTAGCTATAATACCTCAGCTACTGGCTGAACTTCAGCTACTTTAGAATGCCAAACTTGCTTTCCATTGTTCTGAAACTTCTTTTTCCAAGGTTGTTGCTTCACTTTAGGGTTAAGCTTTTTTTATTGTTGTTTAGCCACCTCTGGCACAACCTTCTGTGATTGTTGTTGCTTAGCACAGTCATGACCAATCTTTATACATCTCCCACAAAATTATGGCTTCTAATCATATTCTATTGCTTGTACAAACATATCAGCATCCGATCCCATGGCTTTGATCTCACTTGGTAAAGGCTTTGTAATATTTACTTCAATCAACATTCGAGCAAGTGAGATTCTGGATTGCTTTGCAGTGCAGCCATATGCAAATATTAGAACTCCTATACCACTTGTAATGCGACTCAAAGAAGCACTACTCCAACAATCCATAGGTATTTTAGGGAATTTCACCCATAGTGGTATCTCGGTTAAAAATTCAGCATGAAAATCAAACTTAGGAGACCACTGCTTCAATATTAAGGGCTTATTATTAACTGCATATGGACCTGAGTATATAATTTCCTTCAAATCCTCCATACTTTGGAACTTCACTACATAATATCGCTCATCGTGATAAAATAGCTCAGGTGTGGTAACAATACTCCACATTTGATTTATAAATCTCTTCATGTAATTATATCCTGGTGTATCTCCTACCACGTAAACAATCAGTGCACATTTCCATTTCTTTGTTTCATCCTCTACTTCTGATTTCTCCAATTTGAGTACAATATCACCATTAACTATAGTTGGGGAAATATAAGTAAGTGCCATACCATTACTAGCAACTCTATTACCAGCAAATAGTCCATTCCAATAAGTTTTCCCCTTCATTTGTTCATTATTACCCCCGGTGTTACCTCTTGAGCTTCCTCCACAGTTTGCTCTGCCACCGACGATTGAACATTATTCCCATGTTCATTAGGGCCAGTTGGGGTCATTTGAGCTCGAAATTCCGCCTGCAAATGGTTAGGGCTCATGGGTAATCTTGGAATCTGACTAGCAGACCTGGATGAACCTATATGTTCATCCTTAGAGTTAGTAGAATTCCCTTTATTCCGTGCCGCTCCCGATTTAGGTTCCGATGTTTCCTTTTTTTTTTTTAAGTTAAAGGCCACTATGAAGGTGGAATTTTATTAATAAAGAAAATATATACACATCAATCCAAAAGAGATTGATCCAGCTAAAAACAAAGAACAGAAAATACAAAAAAGGATCAATCCAACAAGATTGATCCTAAAATGAAAGAAAACACAGAAAATCTAGTGACTTATGGCCAGTAGAAGTAGACATGAACAAATTACACCAACTAGAATCCAAGATCCTTGGCTTGATAACTTCTCTCACACCTCAAAGTCTCACAGGTGGAAAACTTCAAGTCATCTGAATCATTCTTCAGGCAATCTTGAAAGTAATTGTATATTGCTGTGTATATCACCTTCTGCATGAAAACCAGGTCACTATACTACTTGTTCCATAACTAGTACAATCTACAACTTAGATCATGAGCATCACACCATTTATATTAAGGAATGAGCATGCCAAGCACACTGATACCACCCTAATACATATGCTTCAATTACTCACAATCTATTGAAAAAATTGTACTCAGCAATGGTTTAAAGTTCTGATGTCAAAGACTAATCTGGTGCTTTGTCTTGAAGAGTTCTTATTCTCAAGTTAGGAATTCCACTTTTTTCCATATTCAGAATCCTCTTAGCTTGACTTGGTAATTCCTGTAAATTATGAAACTGAACTGCACCTGCAAAATCAAAAACCAAGTTAATTAAAAAATCTGCAAGTCCATTTCCTTCTCTATGTATATGCTCCACAGTCACTCTATGATCTTCCATCATCCTCTTGATATCATCCACCAACATTGAGATGCTCCAATGGATCTTCCATTCAGCATTTATAATCTTCTTCATGGTCATGGAATCAGTCTCTCTAATAAATGGAAACAGTTGCTTTTCCACATAGTACATCAGTCCCATTCTAATAGCCTCAGCCTCAACAACAATATTTGATCCATCTGTCAGAATTTTAGCAGCTGCATACACCAAATCTCCCTCTTCATCTCTGATACAAAAAGCAACAGAACTTGGTCCTGGATTTCCTTTAGCAGCTCCATCAGTATTACACTTGTAGAATCCAGATGCAGGTCTCATCCATTTAATAATTCTGCATATAACAGTTGGCTTATATCCTTCAAAGAATTGAATAATCTGCTGCCATCTAGTTGGAATATTTAGCCCAGGAAACTGAACTTTGCATAACATATAAATGTTCAGATTTATGTCATATAGCACTCTATTCAGATTCATATTACCACCATGTAGCCTATTGTTTCTCCACTTCCATATTTTCCACACAATGAAAGCAGGCACTGCTTTGTATATAGTCTTAATTTTGAAGTGGCATTTTGCTTCCCACCAACTTCTTATGGCATGTTTCACCTAAATACAATTCATGCTCAATCCAGCCCCTATATTAAAGAATCTCCATACCGTAGTAGCTAAATCTCCACACAGAAATAGATGGTTAATAGTCTCAATCTGAGCAGTATGACAGCAACAACACTTTGAGACTATAGGAATGCCAATACTTGCCACCACTTCATCAATTGGCACTTTAAACTTCCTCAATCTCCACATGAAGAATGAAATTTTAAAAGGCACACCTTTGATCCACATATTCTGAAATGGCACTGTTACATTAGCTTTTTGTCTCGATAACTCCGATGCACTACTTATTGTAAACCTTCTTGTACTTGTCATCATCCACCAAGGTCTGTCCCATTCATTTGATGCATATTTAATATCAATTTCCTGTATTATATGTTGCACAATATCTTCAGGAAACGGCTGCATGAGTTTGTTGATATTCCATCCTCCATTTGACATAAGCTCAGAAACATCTTCACCATGATCATTGATTTGCTAGGACTGGGGAACCACATAGCTGAGAGCACCTAACTTAGTCCAATTGTCAAACCAGATGTTTGAACTTTCAATCTTTGGCTCCCACCAGATTTCCTGCTCTATACTTTCCCTTGCTTCCAACATCATCTTCTAGACTTGTGACCCTCCCTTCCATTGAACCACCTAAGGAATTTGCTTCTTACAGTATTTGTTCCACATGAAATTAGCCCAAAGAGAACTAGTGGTTCTAAACTTCCACCAGAGTTTAGCACATAAGGCTTTGGACATGTCATAAATAGACCTGAAACCCAAACCTCCTTCATGTTTGGGAATGCACATGTTAAGCCAAGATGACCAGTGTCTGCATCTTCCTTCCTCCTTATTATTCCAAAAAAACCTAGCAAAGATCCTGTGTAGTTCTTTTATAACATAGTTAGGAGGCTTTATAGCAGATAGAACATGAATTGGGATACTTTGAAGGACACTTGTAATCAACACTGCTTTTCCTCCATAAGATAGTTACTTGCCTTTCTAAGTTTGCAACTTGTCTTTGACTTTCTTCAATAACTTAGTATAATCCACTTTCCTTTTCCTGGCATGAGTAATTGGTACTCCAAGATATGTAAAAGGAAATTGTCCTCTCACAAATCCTGTTACTGCTGCAACCTGCTGACTTAACTCATCTGATACTTTGCTGAACATATAAAAAGAACTTTTCCTCTTGTTTATCAGCTGTCCAGATATTTTCTCATATTCCTGAAGAGTATCCATGATCATTTGTAAAGATTGGTTGTCTACTGCAGAAAAAATGATTGTATCATCTGCATATGCCAGATGATTCAGGTCAGCACTCCACTTTGGCATCCCATATCCAACAAAACCAGGCTGATCAAACAAAGAGTTCAATGCTCTTGAAAGAACTTCTGCAGCTATAATGAAAAGAGCAGGAGAGAGTGGATCCCCCTGCTTGACACCCCCTTGTAGAGTGAAAGAAACCATGTGCCTGACCATTCAGAAGTACAGAATACCAATTATTTGCCAACAGCCTCCATATAAGTTCAATGAAAACTGAAGAGAATCCCATCTTTTTCATTACTTTACATAGGTATAACCATGAGACCCTATTATATGCTTTTGTCATATCCAACTTAATCACAACATTTGCTGGTTTTCCTCTCTTCCTTATATCAGTTACAATTTCTTGTGTCAACAATACATTCTCAATTATATTCCTACCCTTAACAAAACCTGATTGATTTGGAGAAATCACCCTTGTGAGTAACTTGTCCACTCTGTCATGAACTACTCTTGATATGACTTTATTGATAAAGTTGCTAAGACTTATAGGTCTCATATCAGAGAATGACTCAACAACATTCTTCTTTGGCAGCAAAACTAGATTAGTGTGAGTAATTGACTTGGGAAGAGTCTGTCCTTCAAAGAAAGCTTTAACAACACTAAATACATCAGCCTTGATCACCTCCCAACACTTCTGATAAAAGATCCCAGAAAATCCATCAGGGCCACAAGTATTGTCCCCATTTAGTTTAAACACTGCCTTCTGTACTTCCTCCATAGTAGGTTGTTCAGCAAGTAGTATATTATCCTCCTCTCTAATCAGTTCAGGAATATGATTAAGAATTGGAGAATCTTCACTAACCTACTTATGGAAAAAATTAACAGCTTCAGCAGCAACTCTATCAGCATCCTCTAGCCAATTTCCAGTAGCATCTTTAATCCTCTTAATCTGGATTCTTTTCCTTCTTCCTTTTACCAGACTATGGAAATATCTTGTATTCTTATCACCTTCTAAGAAACAGTCCATCCCAGCTTTTTGCCACCAGAATTCTTCCTCATAGTGAAGATACAGTTTAAGTTCTGCTTGTGCCCTTTGCATGACCATTCTATTTTCTTCAGATGGATTCTCCTCAAACAAATGCTCTTTAATCTTAACTATATCCTCTCTGATTACTAGTTGTTTAAAAATTTCCCCAAAAGTATCCTTACTCCATGTACTTAAAGCAGCTTTCAGTTTCTTCATCTTGAGTTTAAAGGACAGAAACACATCATCAGATAAGACTGCTTCCCATTGTTGCTTAACAAAGTCAAGAAAAGTATCATGTTCCACCCAGAATTTGAGAAATCTGAATGGTTTGATAAAATTGTCCACTTGATCTCCACAAGATACAAGTAATGGTGCATGATCAGAACTAGTCCTTGACAAATGTTCCACTTCTAGTTGTCTAAACCAATTCTGAAATGTATCATTATGCACAGTCCTGTCCAATCTCTTAAAAATGCAGTCATTGGCAGCCCTACCATTCCACCAGGTGAAAGGACTCCCTTTGAAAGGCATCTCATGCAACTCACAAGAATTCAAACAAAAGGCAAAATCTTTATATTCTTATGGCAATACTGGTAAACCTCCTATTTTTTCTTCTTCATTCAATATAACATTGAAATCTCCACCAATCAGCCAAGGAGATGTCATGTTACTAGCCAAGAAGTATAAACTATCCAACAACTACATTCTCTCCACTTCTGAACATTTAGCATAAACCATTGTAACCACCATATCTCTATTCAAATCTTGAAAATTTAGCTTTACAGTAATGGATTGTTCAGTATCCAACAGAACCTCAGCATCTACATTATGTTGCACAAAAAACCAGATTTTACCATTACAATTGAAATTAGCATAAGGCATTCCAAGTCTCCTTCTATATTTCTGAATCTGTCTATGATGCTAAAAAGGTTTCATCAGAGCTACCAAAAAGAACTTGTGATGCTTATTTAACATTTGAACTCTATGAAATGCTTGTTGGGATTTCACTGATCTTATGTTCCAGAATAAGGATTTAATAATCATTTAACAGATTTCTTAGAGTTATTCCTTGTTGAGTTCTTCCTTTTCTTGGCCCTTTGCTTTGTGATCTTGGAGATAATCCTGCTTCTACACACATCTGTTGTAGATTCATATCAATAGCAGCACCATCAGCATCTTCCTTCTTATTGTTGACCAAAGTCAACTTATCATTTTCATCCTGTAGCTTGTGAGAAACAACATCATGCAAAGCCTTATTAAGTGATATCCTTACAGCAACACACAGAGGCTGAACCTCCTTAACATCAGGAATAATGGCCAAAGCTAAATTCCTTTGTTCTGCATCAACAACTTTCTCAGGATAATAGCCAACCAACTGCAAGTTACAATTAGAATTGTGTACCTCCTCATTAGAAATCTCCTCATGTAATTCTTTATGAGGAGAAGGTTTCTTCTGTTTAGCTACTACATTAGAATTATCCTTCAGAGTTAAAGCCTGAGCAGAAACCTCCTGATCCATGGAACCAGTCTTACTTGGAGAGCAACTAATAACCTTTTTATCATCATTGTCCAGACAAATTGAGTACTTTCCAATCTCACCTTGCATCTTCTCATTAGAAACTTCATTCAAATTCAGATCACCTGCTTGAGTACATTCAGGCATCAGATTTTCCAGAGACACTTCAGAAGCCTCTTTTACACCATGATACCTGTTAATTACATCAAAACTCTGATGAAAATCTGCATCACCCCTAACACCCCTATCTTTCTCTCCTAGTTGCTGATCATCTGTATCTGCAAGTGCTAGTATACTGATCAAGTTATTCACCCCATCCCCCGGATTATGCATAACTTCCAAAACACCTTTATTTTGGTCAACTTCATCTTTGCCCACATATTGATTAAAGGGTTCTGACACTCTTTCTCCAACATTAAGATCTTCATCAATTTTTCCATGCACCATTACAGACTCTTGAACATCTTCAGATACTTCATTATCCTCCTGTTCTTGATACTCATAAGCCTTCATTGAACCATAATCCACTTTAACCGCCTGAGATTCTGCTTTGCCATCTAGCTGTGGATTATTAATCTCTTTTTGAATAGGATTACTATTAACCTGCTGTGTTTTGTCAATAGCTACTACACTTTGATTATAAGCTTCACTATGGTGCACCTTAGAAATTTCATTCTCATAAAATTCACCCTCTTCCAGAGAATTGGTTCTATTTTTAGCCTGATGTTCGTCCTGAGACAAACTTGCAGCTTCTACACCATCATGCACATTATTATGATCCTTCTTGTCATCAACAGATGCAACTGCAACCCTTTGTTCTACAGAAACATCCTCTTCTACCACATCCTCCACATTTCTCAACTTATTAACTTCAATATCCTCTACTCCTTGGTTTAATACATCAAATTTGTTTGACACCTTAACTTTTTTGTTTCCCTCATCCTTCCCAGTTGGAATCACTTTGTTCTTGTGCTGCCCTTTGTTTCCAGGATAAGTTACCACAGTACCATTGGATAACACTTTTGGTAAATATAATTGCATTGGCTTTTTCCACCCCTATATCCTCTATATCTTCCTTGTTGGACTTGCCCTTGTTTACTTGTTCCAGGTTCTTCAGCTACAAATAAAGCCTTTCCCTTGTTCTGAACCACTTCTTCTTTGTCTGCCACCTCCTTTTCTAGCAATTCTGGATGAAGCACCCAACAATCTTCATTGGAATAACTTTGCAAAAAACACTTTGTGCAATACTTTGGTAGGTAGTCATACTGAATATTAACTTTAATGGACCTGATATCCTTTGTAACATCATCTTCAATCTCCATCTATACAGACTTAGGCAAAGCTGCAAGCAAATCTACCTGCACTTTCACTCTTGCACTATTTGGCCTAGTTTTATTGATAGTAGTAGCATCTAGTTGAATTGGATTTCCCACAACTGATGCTAATGTAAACAAGGATTCCTTGACAAAAAAAGTAGGAAGAAGGTTTGGAAACGAAATCCAAGCCATAGCAATTGAAGTCTCCTTTTCAATACTGAACTTAGAATCATATATCAATGGTCGCATTTGATAAGAGTGACCATCTTTTGATTTCAACCAAAAGAAACTTTTTGATGAGATAGTAATAAAATCTCCCCTTAAATCACATCTTATTAAAACATGTCTATCTCTCAAAATGCCTACACGACAGTTACCCTTTACTCCTCACTGTTGAGGTATAATAGATCTCAACTCATCTAACTCAGGCCATCCATACAAAAACTTACCAACAATGGCATTTTGTAGGTTTTCAATCCTCTCCATTCGTAGGACTTCAGAGGAAGACCATCTTACAACATGTTTACCATCAATAATCTCAACCTTCTTCATAGGAATGGATTCACACGTTTGCATGGGATTTTCAACAGTGTCATGCATTAGGGTTTGGAGATATTTCTGTTCTGTGTTCGTAGGGATTACTGTTTTTGGTTGTTGAGGATTGCTGGACAAGGAGAGAGGAGGGAAATCTTGAGGAGAGAGAGGTTGACCAACCACCAGACGCGGTGGCTAGCCAGTGGCCCGAGTGGCCATAGAACTTTTAGGGTTTTCAAATTAGGGTTTGCATGGGAGGAGAGAGAAGAGAGCTTTTTTCCCGATGTTTCCTTAGATTTACCACCGGAGGGGATAAAGGTGAGTAAGCTTCCTTCTCCAGTTAGTGGTACCTTTCTTGGTTGACCTCTCGCCCTCTTCCTTGCCATGGACAAGGTCGGCGCACGTTAGTCTTAAACTACGCCGAGAGCACCGGAAGAGAGAGAGAGCCGCCGCGATTTTCACCGGCGAAGATGATGTATCGCTGTTGTTGTCTCCCCATGTGTTGTGACCTTTGTCAAATAATAAATATAATAATTATTATTATATTATTGGTGATTTATTTGAATTTATTTGCGTGATTTTAGTGAAAAATTTACATTTGCTTATTTTTTTGTAATAAAATTATAAAATTGAAGATACATGAGACGTACGCGCCGTAGATCCATGAGACTTATGCCTCATCCTGTACTGCATAAAACGCCTCGCCTCGCACCCTCGCCTTTTAAAACACTAGATCGGACTACAAGGGTCTATTATGAGCCCGTTTGGATGGACTTATGCTTTTGGCTTATTTTAGTTGTTTTGGCTTAAAAACATTTTTGTATTTTACCAAATACTACGAAAGTGCTTAAAAGCTATTTTGGCTTAAAAGCGCCTAAAATCCACTCCAAACAGGCTCTATATGCAGTTTTACCCTGCATTTCTACGAGAAGCTGTTTCCACAAACAATTTTTTATTAGGAATATGGTCAAAATCCTTATTAACTGGAGAAAATAAAACAAAATGCTTTTCATTTAATTTTTGGTCAGAAAATACTTTTGAATTAATTAGAAATATGATAAAAAAAAAAAATACACCCTTGTTGATAGTAAACGGGCTCATTATGCCCTTATATCCCATTAACAGACCTTTAGATCTTATTTATCAGCGTTTAAAACATATTCTTTTGCTGCTTGAAAAACTGGCAACCTCACTTTTTTTTTTGTGTGTGTGTGTGTATATATATATATATATATCACCAATTTTCAGACTGTATTTAGATTATTTGTAGATTACAGAATAATAATTAATAAAAAGAAGATGGAATTATGTAAAAATTATATAAATTTCTCAGGAGTAATCTTAGGAGATGGAAAAATTAGATTACAACTCCATATAGCTAAAAAAATCTTTAGAATTTCCAAACAAACTAGATAATATAAAAGAATTATAAAAAAAACTTAGGAATAGTAAATTATGCAAGAAATTTTATAAAAGACTTAGGGAAAATAGCAGGACCATTCTATTCTAAAATAGGTTTCACATGACAAAAGCATTTTAATATTGAAGAAATTAAATTAGGCCAAACCCAACACCTGTGGTCGTCCACTTCTTTCACTTGAGCACCTAAAGTGGCCCTTGTTCCATTTAGACACTTCAGGTGGGCCATTCCTATTCCACTTAGACACTTTTTGCACCGTTATCGGAGCAAAACCAACACCAGTCGTCTCCTATGTGGATTAAGTGGCCAATTAAATTGTGCCAGCTCATTTAAATTGTGTCAACTCAATTAAATTGTGCCAACTCATTTTAATTGTAAATTCACTAATTTGTAAATTTGTGGAGTTTTGACCATTAAAAATTGGGGCTTTTGGGCTTGTTGGATGTGCAATGAGGTGGCGCCCCCTTTGGTGTTGGTTTTGCTCCGATAACGGTGCACAAAGTGTCTAAGTGGAATAGGAATGACCCACCTGAAGTGTTTAAATGGAATAAGGGTCACTTTAGGTGCTCAAGTGAAAGAAGTGGACGACCACAGGTGTCTGTCGATGGGCTTGACCATTAAATTAGTTGCAAAAAATAAAAGAAAAAAGAAAAAATATTCCTGATTTAGGTCCAAAAATCTTTTGGCTCTGATACCAGTATAATGGGTAATTTGAATTTTTTTAAAAATGTTAAAATAAATTTTAAAAGCTTTTTTATTAAAGTTTGAATTTATCAGAAATTTAACAATCCTACTCGGTACTTCCTCACTTATATTCTGACTTCAGCCGGGTACACTTTGGGCCCTATCGTCACATGAAGTTTTCAGAAGATGCTTGAATTATTGTCCTTGTTGGTCCTGTGATTGCTTTAATAAAGCTACCTTATCATCTTTGTTGCTTTATCAGCTATTACCTCCTTAGTAGTCTGCTTTTTCTTCTTAACGATCATAATTACACGTCTGTTGCCTTTTCGTGTTAAGATTGTGTAAGGCTATTGAATCGAAGCTCATCCCTAAATCATCGTTTAGCTCTTGTGAATCTTAAAAATTAGCATTCTGAAAATCTTTGTTGAAATCCTTGTTTTCTGAACTATGTATTGGGGATATCTCTGGACTAGGATTTTTTCCTATATGCTTGTCTTGATTTTCTTTTTCTTGAAAAATCATCTCTAATGTCTGTTTGACTGTGTCTTCAATTTAGTCATTTTTTTTCTTTTTTGAAATTATGTTTTTCTTCTTTAATGTTTCTCCTTGTACAAATGTTCTGGGTAGTCTTCGTCTTGTCTGAGTGGATAAACCTTCATCTTCACTTTTTGGCAAAGTGACAGCCATTAACGGATTTGATGAGTCTTTACCGGCTACCGTTTGAACCGGACTAGCTGTATCTCTATCCGATACAGTGGATTTTATTGCATTCATTGGGGAATGCTGTAACACCTCGTACTCTCATACTAAACCATATTGGTAACATTCCGTAAATCCGAGTTAGAAGTGAATGTATGAGACTAGTATAAAGATGATATTTTAGCTATATGAATCCATTCGGGTGATAAATAGTCGTTTTGAAGTCAAACCAAAAAGTGAAGTTCTTAAGGCCTTCTAAATTCGTCTAAGTCTGAGACAGTATGTACTTATGGCCAGTTTTTGGATAGTGACGTTAGGAATTTGAGAAGAACTCAAAACATGAAAGTTGTAGGCCTTTGAAATACGTTTCTAACCATATATTATAGAGCTCAAACGGAGCTCTGTGCTAGAAGTTATCCCCGTTTTACTGGATGTTGCGCAGTCTGCACGAAGTACCCTTCAGGTGCGCGATCGCGCACCAGAGGCAGTGTTACTGCCTTCGCTGCGCGATCACCTGCGCGAAGTACCCTCCAGCTGCGCGACCGCGCACCGACCACGACGTTTTAAGAGACAAACTTCGTTATATTCATTCCCACTTCGTTTTAAACCAATTTTTCTGAGGTAAAGAACCCTAAAGAAGTCTCTCAAGCCCTAAGGACGAAGCTCTTCTCTCCCAACCTTCAAGATACTTTAAGGTAAGCCTATTCCATGCATTCCAAGTCAATTCCAACATACGTTCATGATCATTAAGCAAGAACTTATCATTCTTAACATAGGATTTTCAAGAAAATCCAATTAAAGGGATTCAAGACTAGGTTTTGGGATTCTTAGTCAAAGTTCATATTTTCATTACAAGTTTGGAGCATTACCAGGTATGTAGACGTTATCCACGTGTGGGAACATCCTTGTTCTTCCCCATGTTTCAGTATTCCATAATTACACACTAGGTTTTAGAGTTCTAGGAATAATCATGATAAACCCTAGACCCTTGAACCATGATATATCATATTGTCAGTTATAATTCCATTTTTTTAGTCTTAATTTACTGTTTTGGTGATTGAGACTCAGTCCGTAATCTATGAAAAACCCACAACTTGCATCCCATGGGTTCTATAACACAAGATATGAGATATTATGCTTATTTCCATGAAAACCTTGTATATATGTATTTATTGCCATGTCTTCATGTATCCATGTTCATGTTAAGAATCAGAAATCATGTCTTCAGCTATCTTTCATGTTCGGGAGTTGTATTAATACCGAGAGGGCTCAGACAACCTGAAACTACGTATGCCAACGTAGGATAAAGATCGCTCCGCCCAGTTAGGACGATTCCTTCATGTTTTCCCTATTAAGGGATTTTGGATCCATCCATGTCATGTTCATGTCTTGTACCCTGGCAAGGTACAAGATGACTTAGCTGATCGGGCCGAGATTAGACTCCACGTTTCTCCCCGTGGTGGTTCATGTCGGTATTACAGTTATTATCATGTTTTCATCTCAGTTACAGATTACTCCATACTTACAGTACTCATGTTCATGTTCAGTTTTAGCAATCAGTTTCAGTTTAAATTTCATGTCTATGTATTATGTGCCCGCTTATTCTCTCATGTGTTTATATACCAGTACATTCAAAGTACTGACGTCCCCGTTTATTTCCTTGGGGCCTGCATTTCACGATGCAGGTACTGAATTACAGGACAATGCATCTGCTCAGTAGGACAGCTCTTGTATCAGCTTTTGGGTGAGCCCCATTCTCTTCGGGGTTTAGTCAGTAGTTTACTTTATGCAGTAAAGGTATGCTGGGGGCCTTGTCCCAGCAAGCATGTCCCATGTTCAAACTCATGTTAGAGGTTTCATAGACTAGACAAGTGTCATGTTAGACTTTCAGAGTCGGTTAGCCGTTTTGGCTCATGCATGTTATTTCCGCACTCATGATTAAACAAGTATTTTACAAATTATTATGACTTTATGTGTTTTCTTAAAGTCCATCATATCTCATGTTATATCTCCGCTCATGTATGCCTCATGATGATTCAGCAAGCCATGTGGTTCGCTCGGTCACATGCAGTCAGGCACCGAGTGTCGTGTTACGCCCAGGCCATGGTTCGGGGCGTGACAAATGCATACCCTTCTCATCCATTTTGTCTTGAGATGGAAAACTCTGTGATTGGGCTAGTTCAAATTTTACCGACTGGAGTCTGTGTTCCAATATCCTTACATGCTCCACAAGTATTGTCTTTTCTTGTATCAAAGTCTTGTTCTTCTGATTTAACCTCTTGAATGCTTCAGTCATAGATGAGCAGTGGTCACAGAAAATTACTTTGTCTGTGTCTTTCTGGATATTGTATTGAGGGGTCTTTTCTGCGTTTTGTCTGAGTGCTGGAGAAATATAGTAATTTGGTCCTAATATATCTCTAGCATAATCTAATGCTTCTATGAAATATTAAAACCTTTAATGTATATTATTAGTTTTCTTTTTGTAAAAATCTATGTTTATATAAATCCATGTTTAAGTAAATTCATGTTGTTATGGATTCATTACTCTTAGTATATGGTTATTCTCTTAATTTCTTAATAAACTCGATGGATTAACCTGTAAATTTCTAGGTTTTGAGAGGCCTTGAAAATGTTCAGATTATAAAGGATGAAATGTCGGCCATGTTCGGGGTGTGGTTAAAGAAAAGAGTTATTAAGAACAAAAGTTAAGAGAAAGAGATGAACAGAGTAAGAAGAGTCCAGACTGACTGGACAAGTCCCACTTTTTTTTTTAAAAAAAAAAAAGGGAGAAAACACTGAAACTTAGAAATGTAAAGACAAATGCATGATGAAAAGATATTTAAGAAGTGAGGAAGTACCGAGTAGGACTGTCAATATATATATATATATATATATATATATAGAGAGAGAGAGAGAGAGAGAGAGAGAGAGAGAGAGTATTCTCTCCTTTATTGGGCAGAGAAAATGCACCTAAAAATCGCTAAAGAGACGATTGCATTAATTCACATATTCACAAAAGTTATTCAATATATGACTTATTTACAATTCTAATTAGTTGATTACACCTCAATTATTTCATAAGTACTTTCTAACTTTCACTAGTATTTTTCTCTCTGTGTGTCGCCTTTTATACTTGAAATTATAGTTTAGGCATTTGCGAAGAATTCAGGTATAGAGAATTAGTAGAAGAATCCTAATGGAATTGGTAAAGGTAAAGGAAAAGGAAGAGAGAGCAGAGGTGAGAATTTGTCCTGTTGTTATTTTACTGAAAGAGAAGCAAACGAAATTGGAGTTTGAAAGTGTAATGGCACTTATTAGTGACATTTGCCAAACAAAAATGACATTTGTAGTCTTGCTTACTTTGGAACAGAACAAAAGCCAAAATACATGAACCGACCAACTTGTTTGGAAGGTTGTTACTTTCTCCGTTTATTTTTACTTGTCCATTTTTAATTTTACACGTCCTTTAAAAGTTATAAATGAAGTATATATTTTTATTATAATACTCATATTTATTGGTGTATAGTCTTAATAGATTTGAGAAATAATTTGAAAATGAGTGATTAATGATAAGGGCAAAACAAGAAAAAAAAAGTTTGAAATTCTCTTAATATGCTAAATTGGAGGTAATAATAAAAATTTATTTATTTTTGTATAGTGGATAAGTAAAAGTGAAAGTAGGGAGTACATAGTATTGTATTGTATACTGTTATAAATTGTTCCTTCGGTCCACTTTACTTGTCGTACTTACTAAAATAAATGGTCCAAAATACTCTCTCCGTCTATATTTACTTGTCCTCTATACTAGATGGCCTACTCATCATGTTTTTCTCAATCTCTGCGTGTTGTGTCTGTCTTTTAGACTTTGGAATAAATGGAATTATAGTTAAGACATTTGTGAGGATTTGTTGGAAAGAGCCCTAAATGGGGTTTTGGTAAAGGTAATGGAAAAGGAAGAGATGGAGGTGAGAATTATCTGTTGTTGGTATTAGTGAAAGAGAAGCCAATTTTAGTTGGATTTTTTTGGAGCTTGAGAGTTTGAAAGTGTAATATAATGGCACTGTAGTGACATTTGCCCCCTTGTTTTGGAAAACAAACAAAAGGCATAATACATGAACCTAACGTGACAAATTTTTATTAGGAAAAAAAAAGCGGTGCATTAAGTTCCCGCTATGTGCTGTCCGGAGAAAGATCGGGCCACAAGGATGTCTTATACACAGTCTTATCCTGTATTTCTGCAAGAGGATGTTTTCACGAACAAATTTTTATTAGGACTGTGGTCGAAATCCTTATTAACTAGAGAAAGTAAAACAAAAATGCATTTCATTTAAATTGGTCAAAAAATACTTTTGAATTATTAAAAATATGATCAAAATACCCTTTTGATAGTAAATTGGATCATTATGCCCTTATCCCATTAACGGACCTTCAGTTCTTATTTATCAGCTTTTGAAACATATTAGGAAATTTGTTCACGCTTCGCGTGATTATGAAAATGAATCATTGCTAACAAAATACTTAATCTTCTTTAAAATTTCAGTCCAGATAAAAGAATAAACTTCATACATATAGATAAAAAAAATTGATTTCATATACAAATTAAATCACAAATACAAATTGTTTTTCTTGAGCTCTGTGCCCTCTCTATTTTTACCTCATAAATGAATAAACAACAAATAACTTCAATTGTTCCGAGTCATCACACAAAGTTGAGATAGCAAGTTCTAAAATATATAATGTAAAATTTATCACCAAATCAATAAATGCATGACGTATGTTTGATATACGCAGCAACCACTTAGCCATTATTAGTTAATATTGCGTCGTTTTTGTGTAAATTGCTGATGCTAATAAGTATTACCATTATACGTAGATACCAATGTTGAGAAAACTATTAGTCATATAAATCCGAAGCGCAAAGTATATATCAGGAGAATAAATTAGGAAAAAGAAATGGAGCAAGAGACCATTATTGTTATTCCTTAAGGTTTTGAGGATATATAATGGTTATGGTGTGGTGGTCATGAAAATCATGTTTGTTACTAGTAAAGGAAGCCTTTTTCTGTCTCATATATATGAAACGTTTAGTGCAACTTTCAATTATGTTGGCCGTTACAAAACTTAAATGGGAAGATAAAATAACTAAAATGTACCTGTTATTAGCATCCATTCTATCTTAGTTGTTGCATACTAAAAGTTATTCCCTCCGGTTCAAAATAAGTGGCAATTTAGTCTTTTTATTTTAGTTCAAAATAAGTGTTCACTTACATAATCAAAAAGGAATTAACTTTATTTATTCAGATTTACCCTATTTACTCAAGGCAATAAATAGGCTAGAGTATTATTAATTAAGAGTAGTTTAGTCAAAATACCTATTTTTTCTAGGAGTTAGTGTTTCTTATATGAGTTAGTGTTTTCTTAAGGGGTGTGAAAAAGGCTAAGTGGCTACTTATTTTGAATCGGAGGGAGTAATAAATTACATTCTTTTCCTCGGCTTTTTTACAAACTAAAGTATAAATAGTTTATAAATTATAATAGCGGAATGTTGAATACATATAAGAGAAATAATAAGGAATATAGTCTTGCTTTGTTTAATTTGGTGTCTGCTACTCTTTTCAAGTATAGACATTTCTGTTAACTTGTTGAGAACGGAAGAAAGTGAAGGGTTTCAACTAAATCAAGGGTGTGTTTGATATGAAGGAAAATGTTATCCACGGAAAATATTTTTCTCGGAAAATAAGTAGTTTTTCTACTCATTTTTTTGTCTTCGGCACGCAAGTTGAAAAATGTTATTGTAAAAGCATTTACATATACTCAAAGCAAAATCACTATGAAGTTTTTGAATTCGGAGTGCAACTTTTGGTGGTATGGAGTACGGGCTGGGAGCTGGGGTAGGACGGGGGGGGGGGGGGGGTGTAATGGGTGTAAAAATCTTTTTTAAAAAAACTTTTAAAAACTTTTTTAAAAAATGAAAATTAATTTTTTTTGGAGGGTGGTAGGGGTGGGGTCTTGGGGAGGGGGGTTGGGTGGTGGGGGGTGATAGTGGGTGGGGGGAGGGGAAGAATTTTTTTTCCATTTCTTATAAAAGTAAAATAAAATATATGAAAAAAGAAAATGGGGGGTGGTGGAAGGTTGTAACGACCCGTTTGGTCGTTTAGGGTATTTTACCTCTTTTACCCATGTTGACCTTTCTCCCGCCTTTGTTAGAGTAGTTTCGACTCGTGGGGAAGGGTAGCGCTATTCCGGAGGTGATCGAATGAGAATCGGTGAAGAAAATCTATGTTTTGGAATTTGGAAGATCTAAGTTTGAGAAGTTTGACCAAAAGTTGACTTTTAGTTAAACATGCTCGTAATTGAATTCCGACAATTCCATTAGCTCCGGAATGTGATTTATGACTTAGTGGAGTCATTGGTTTGGTTTCCGAAGGGTTCGGGTGTGATTTGGGTCATTGGTTGAGAAACTAGTTAAGTTAAAGAATTGGAGTTGACCATAGTCAACATCGGGTCAAAATGACCCTGTGTCGATGTTTTGAAAGTGCCAACAAGTTTGTATGATGATTTTGGACTTGTCCGCAAGTTTTGGTGAGATTTCGATAAGTCTCAGATGGATTTAGGTTGTGTCGCGCTCGTATTCGATGTTTTTGGCGTAGTTTCTTTAGCCATCAGGGTTATCATATTTGATCAAACAACCTTTGTTTTGTGTTTGGATAGAACCATTAGATCCATATTGTAATTACGAAGCCATAGCAAAAAGAATCATCGCATTTCGCCTTCGTATGAAGGAGTTATGGTCATTTTAGCGCGGACCACTGTTGTGTGGTCGCGGGAGCGGACTTCTAGGGCCGGAAGCGGAAATCGGTCTGCGGAAGCGGAAATCGCTTGTATTAAAAATTAGATTGTGTTCATTTAGTATTTTGAGCATATCTTGAGTTTTAGAGCTCTGTTTGAGGTGATTTTCGCGGCGTTGTTCTCGTCTCGAAAAGGGGGTAAGTATCTAACCTTTATTTTGATGTTTCCTCAAGGTTATTTTTGTTGGTTATCAATTTTATCCGAGTTTGATTGGGGAAAATTGGGGTTTTGAACCCAAAAGTGGAAAAGTGGTAAATCATGATTTTAAAGATCAAGATGATGGCTTTTTGAATGTGTTTTCTGGATTTAGACTAATTAAGCTATGGGTAAACTAATATGAAATAAATTTCCAATTTTGCCCTTGCGGGCTCGGGGTTACCTTTTTGGGTTCGTTTTGGATTTCGAATTAAAGTATAGCAATATAGGTATCATTGAACTCATTTAAACTAGTATAGTACTATTTTGACTATATTGAATCCAAATTTTTAATGAAATTACAGTTTTGCCCTTGGGGCTCGGGTTTGGCTATTTTGGGTCCATTTTGGATTTCGGGTAAAAGTATGACAAAATGAGTATCCATAGATTCGTAATTTGTTGTAGAATTCATATTTGATAGACATTGATCGTTCTGAGGCTCTCCTGAAAGGAATGGCAAGGCTCAAGTGGATCGGTTCATGGCAGCAACTCGACATCGAGGTAGGTTACGGCTTACCTTTCGGTTAGACTCCAATTAGTGAAGCATATGTAGGAGTTAGTTATTGACAAGGAAAGCATGTTACGCCTTCGGGTATGAAGTTGGGATGGATACTTTTAGGTTGGTATTGTTGTTGACTATGTGGGCTTGTTGCGTTGTTATCGTGATTGGGCTTGTCGCCGTATGTGATATGTTGGGCTTGTCGCCCTATTTACTATGTTGTGTTTTGCGATGCATTCATCTCTCTCTTATTATGCCACTTATCATCGAAAAAAGGAAAGAATAATGATTTAGGTTGGAATTGTGATGTGCACTTATGATAAGACACGAGTGAGATCCTAATTATGATTTACGGTTAATGAGGTTATCTTGCACAACATGCATTCTCATTTCATCTGATACATTGGTTTGAAATGTGACTTGATACTAATGATGATAAGTGAGGAAGTAAAACATCCGAGGCTTCTTATTGTGGTGTTTGCTACATGCATATTTCATATGGCATCTCATACATATATTATTTGATGTTACCTATGTGGTTTGAAGGGAAATTGTTCCGGACGTGGCATTGCACAAATTTAGGGATAAGTGTGTATTGGTAGTTGATTTACGAATGTTGTTACGGTTATTCACCCCCATGATTGTTGTTGAATTTGACATTCATGCATGCATTTCATCCTGTATTTCTCATGATAATGTGATGTGGTTCCAATGGGAAAATTGATGGAAAAAGATTATGGAAACGTATGATAAGAAAGTGAAAGATGAAAGTCCTCTGGGCTGTGTGCGGAGTGGCTAGTATTGTGGAAGTCACTTCTGGGTTCTGTGCGGAGTGACTGGTACATGGACTTCGCGGGTCCCTCATAGGTCATGACTGTCGAGACGTGGAGGATTTCTGTCTGTAGCATGTGTGTACGGTATGAGACAGTTGGCCAATGTATTGCATTGCATCTCACATGCATTCATATTAAATCCACTCATATCATTGATTCTGTTATTTTCATTTATATCGTTGCATGGTACGTTTCTGCATTGGTTTCTTGGTTGGTAATTCATTGAATTAATGCTTGCTTGTAAGGTGTTTACTTAGAGACTTGACGGACTCGAGGATTAGAGACTTTCTCCTAGGATATGAATTGAGGCTACTGAGATCTGGGGTTCCTATTACTGTGAGTTGCTTGAATATGCTTAGTGACTGCACTTGACTGCTACATGTCTACTTGTCGATTTCTTTCTTCATATATGTAAACTAATTGTTGTCGGGCTATGATACCTGCCAGTACATTTGTCGGGCTATGATACCTGCGAGTATATAGTTTTTGTACTGATGCTATCTTACTGTACTCTTTCTGTGGGCAGAGTTCGTTACAGGATCCACGTCAGGCCCTCGTGAGTGATTCCCGAGGCATCATATTAGAGTTTCTAGGGTGAGCATTGTTCCAGACAGTAGCTCGAAGAATTCTCTCTCTCTTGCTATATCCGTCTTTCTATTCGAACAGTATTTTAGACACTTAAGTACTCTCCATTATTCAGACTTATGTACTTGTGTAGTGGCTCTTGTACTATGACTTGACCAGATCATTGGGGTGTCATTTATAGTTTCCGCACTTAGTTATTTATCTATGATATTGAGACTGCTTACATAATTTAACCTTCCGCATTGTTAATTCTAAAATTGGTAAAGTAAGGGAAGGGTTCGCCTACCATGGGGATTAGTGTGGGTGCTCGCTCGACCCACGAGTTGGGTCGTGACAAAGGTAGGGGTTGGTGTGGTGGTGCGGGTAGTGGAGTGGGGTTTGGGATGGGGTGGGTGGTGGAAGGTGGGGTGTGAGGGTTGTGGGTGTGGCTTGGGGTGGGGTGGGGGGTTTAGGGTGTGGTGGGGTTGGATTTATTGGTGTGGGGGTGGAAGTTGGGGGTGGTGGGGTGGGCACGTGGGAGAGTGGGTTGGGGAATGCGTTGATGTGTATTTGCTAATCCGGAAAATGTTTTCCCTCAAATTTTTATGGATAACATTTTCTCCCATTTGGAGGAAAACATTTTCCAAAATCTTAAGTGCAACTAAACAAGAGAAAATAGGAAAACATTTGCCATCATACCAAACACACCCCAAATGTTAAAAGAGAAAACAACAAACTTAAAATAAATGAAATGTAAGAAATTATAACATTAAAAATAAAAATACCTATGATACACCACAAATTTTGTCACTGATTCTGCATCATTACAATTTTACTTGCTTGATACACCAAGAACTCAACAATAACTGAAGACAAATAGTTTTTGCTATTTTGAAACAAAATATGCTTTTTCATTCATTGGGATTTTGGTAAAGGTAATGGAAAAGGAAGAGGTGGAGGTGAGAATTTGTTTTGTTATTAGTATTAGTGAAAGAGAAGCCAATTTTAGTTGGACTTTGGAAACTTGAGACTTTGAAAGTGTAATGTAATGGCACTTTAGTGACATTTGCCCCCTTGCTTTGGAAAACAACAAAAGGCAATATACATGAACCTACCGTGACACATTTTTATTCGGAAT
Organism: Lycium barbarum; assembly: GCF_019175385.1. Lineage (NCBI taxonomy): Eukaryota > Viridiplantae > Streptophyta > Magnoliopsida > Solanales > Solanaceae > Lycium > Lycium barbarum. Next base: position 118,298,230 of record NC_083344.1, on the reverse strand, counting down.
ATGGTCAAAATTCCTTACTCCCTCCAGTTAAAGAGTAGTGTCCACTTAGCTATTTACACGCTCCTTAAGAAAAATATTAATTGCTAAGCAAAAATAGATAATTTGACTAAACTATCCCTAATCAAATAGCTATTGAGATTTGGTCACGTAACACTAAATAACGATAAATCTGAAAAATTATTTTTCTTGATTTGGTAAGTAGACACTCTTTTTGAACTAAAAAAAAGGCTAATTAGTGTTTGGCACGTGCGTTGCACGTGTATTCCTATACTAGTGTTTGGACACGTGCGTTGCACATGTATTCCATGTTAATTAGTTTATTTTTTTTAAAAACAATATACATAATATTAGAATAAGTGTTCAGTGAATCACACAAATTTGAACGGGATGAGTATATGCTCAACCTAATGAAGAATGAGCCTATAGGATCACTATTTATTGTCTTATGCGTTTTTTGACATTTGAAAAATATATAGTTTAAACGTGGACATGCGCAACTGTGGTTATGGTTACAAATGCTTCATGTTTTTTAAATTTGTGTCTTGTCTTTAAAAAATTATAACCTCTGTTTCTTTATAACTGCGTACATATCAATAAGTTGTTGTCGAATGAAAATAGTACTTTGTAGAGGTTCCGTTGTATTCGATTAATATATATCTTCATTAGAATGGCTAGAAGATCACTGTTAATTTCATTATGTACAATTGCAAAGAAGTAGTAGTTATATATTTGTTATAGAGATACTTAATAGTTAGTGATATCAAAAAATACAATTAATGTATATATAAATCATATTATCACGTACATGGATCTTTGCCTGATTCAAACTTATGAGTCCTATCATCTGTGAATTTCACAGAAGAATATTACTTAAACAATATATATAATTGTATACGGTAAAAATCGGATATATGCTAAACCGGTAAGACCGGAGACCGAGGGAAGAAAGAAACGAACACGAGCATGAAGACTTTCTTTCGGGACCGGAGGAGTGCTTGAACCGAAGAAAGCGAAGGGCACCGTTTGGTCCGGTTTCTCCATAGCCGAGTTGGTCATGGCCGTTGGCCCGGTTGATCGTGGCCGTTGACCCGGTTGATCGTGGCCGTTGGTCCGGGTGATTTGTTACACAATTGCCACGCGTCAAGACCGTCCTGCCACATTGTACTGCCAATCGTACGGGTGTCAGACCGTACGACCAACCTTATCCTTTTAGGGTTTTTCTTTATTCAAAAAGGCTTTATGTTGTAAGAGGCCCATAAGGCAAAGCTATAAATAGGAGGCATTATTTTACTTTCAAGGGTTGGCTTCTTGAGTTCTAGAACATTGTAATAGAAAAATATATAAAATCTCTCTCTCTCATTCTCTGATTTTGGTCCTGATTTAGTGTGCTATTCTTTAGCTTTGTTCAATTAGACAATATTCATACATTATTAAATACATATATTTAGTGCAAACCATCGATTATTATTCACTTCATCATAACATATCCATATATATCTTTTTTCAATCAAATAGACTAAAGTTTAACCACATATCCTATACCTCACTCATAAATTTAATTGATTACCTAAATTCGGGGTAAACAGTTTGGCGCCCATTGTGGGGCTAGGATAATAGTGGTCTTTGATCTCAATTTCTATCTCTTACCCATCAGAATCGAAAAAATCTTTTGTTCGTCTCTGTAAAAACGAACCAAATGGCTAACAGTGGACAATCTGGTCACGTCAACAACAATGAGATTGTGGCCGAAAATGAAGATAGTGGGCCACGAGGATTACCAGTAAATCCCGCTGACCCGAACCCTATTGATTCGATGGAGGGCCTCAACCGGCAAAACACCGTGAATCAGGAGAATGCCGCCCCACCGGCCACCGATCCTTTAAATACTCACAATTCAATTACTTTGTCCCAGACACTGGGCCGGAAAGAACCGGATACCCCGGATGATAATATTGACTTACGTTTGATTTTTGAAATGTTGCAGGAACAGAGAGTAGCGATTGCCGAACAAGGAATCGCAATAGCCCAGTTGCAAAACAGAAGTGATAAAATGACCCCGGAGAAGGCGAAGGGTGTTGCTGAACCCAGAAGGGATGAGGCGCGGATGGTTGAGAGCAATGGGTCCAGATCTGGTTCATCCACCGAGGTTCTTAGAATGCTCGAAACATTGGCAAAGCGGGTAGACTCGACCGAAAAGAGGGTGGTAACATATAACTCTCGGGTGGACCAAATACCGGGGGCTCCGCCTATTCTGAAAGGACCGAATTCGAAGAGGTATATTCAAAGGCCTTTTCCTCCGAGTGCGGCTCCGAAATTGATCCCGAAGAGGTTTAAGATGCCGGATATCCAGAAATACGACAGCACAACGGACTCTCAGGAACACGTGACTTCATACACCTGCGCTATAAAAGGCAATGACGTTGAAGAGGATGAAATCGAATCCGTGTTGCTGAAAAGGTTTGGGGAAACTCTGTCAAAGGGAGCATTGACTTGGTACGACCATCTGCCCGAGCATTTGATTACTTCTTTCGAAATGCTCACCGATGCTTTCATAAAAGCTCACACCGGTGCCAAAAAGGTGCAGGCCCGTAAGGCAGATATTTTTCGTATAGCCCAAAGAGACGATGAGTTATTGCATGAATTTGTCAACCGATTCCAAAGGGAACGAATGGAGCTCCCTCCGGTTTCGGAGGAATGGGCTGCACAAGCTTTCACAAAGGGGCTCAATCCTCGGAGCTCGACGGCCTCGTTCAAATTGAAGGAAAACTTGCTGGAATACGAGGCTGTGACCTAGGTGGATGTCCATAACCGATACGAGTCAAATATTCGGGTAAAGGATAACCAACTCGAGCTTCTCCCGGGGCCCGTAAATATGAACAAACGTTTGGAGAGACCGAGAAAAAAATACGAACCGGAGGCCAGATCATCAAGGTAAAGGTATCGGCCATATTCTCATTCGGAAAAACCAAGCTTCAGGTCGGAAAAATCAAGGGTTGGCCCGAGTCATTTCTCCGGTCGGGGTGATAAACGGGTCGAGCGCCCATCAAACAGTCGAGGTCTCTCATTCAGGAGCGATGCCGGAAGCTCGGCCGACAACAAAGACTTGCCGAGGATATCAGAGTACAAATTCAACGTCAACACTTCGGACCTCGTCTCAGCTACTGGCCGTATCGCAGATGTAAGATGGCCAAGACCACTAAAGTCAGACCCGGCCCAACGGGATCCAAGTGTGATGTATGAATATCATGGAACCCATGGACACAGAACTGAGGATTGTCGCCAGCTAAGAGAGGAGGTGGCTCGGTTACTAAAGAACGGCCATCTCCGAGAATTGCTAAGTGAACGAGCCAAAAGTCACTACAAGGAAAGGGAGACTCATAAACGGGCCGAACCAGTAGAACCTCAGCATATAATCAACATGATAATCGGGGGTACCGATACCCCACGAGGGCCGGTGATGAAACGGACCAAGGTTTCTATTGTGCGTGAAAAGCGCAGCAGGGATTATTTATCCGAGGGTTCCATTTCTTTTAGCAATGAGGATACAAAAGGCATCATCCAACCGCATAATGATGCATTGCTAATCTCTATATTTATTTTTAAAACTCAAATTAAACGTATTTTGATTGACCCAGGTAGCTCGGCCAACATCATCCGGTGGAGATTGGTCGAACAACTAAGGCTACTCGATCAGATCGTACCGGTAGCCCGGGTACTCAATGGGTTCAATATGGCGAGCAAAACCACAAAGGGGGAGATCTCATTGCCGGTAAACATTGATGGCACTATCCAGCAAACGGTGTTCTATGTAATCGAAGGAGATATGAAGTATAATGCATTGTTGGGTAGACCTTGGATACATAGCATGAGGGCCGTGTCGTCGACATTACATCAGCTGCTGAAATTCCCGACCCCGGAGGGGATAAAAACCATCCGAGGTGAACAACCTGCTGCAAGGGAGATGTTCGTGGTTGAGGAAACGACACCTCTGCCCAAAAAATCAAATCAAAAGGAAGAAGATTCAACCGGGGAAAAGGACACCAAATAGCAATCAAAGTACACGGGGTTGGATTCGGGATATGAAAAGGATGATTTCGGTGTACCCAGATCATTCGTCATGCCGGATGACTCGGATGCGACCAAGTCAACAGTAGAGGAGCTGGAGCAAGTCGTCTTGTTCGAATTCCTACCGGATAGAAAGGTATACCTGGGCACGGGGTTAACCACGGAGCTCAGGAACAAGTTAATTAAATTTCTTCGAGCTAACGCCGATTGTTTCGCATGGTCCCATATAGATATGACAGGTGTGCCACCGGAAGTAACAACTCACACAAGCTCAGCTTAGACGGGAGGTTCCCCCGGTGAAGCAGAAGAGAAGGCCTATGGCAGAGGCAAAACACCCCTTCATAAAGGATGAGGTAACGAAGCTTTTAAAAATAGGCTCTATCCGGGAGGTAAAATACTCGGACTGGCTAGCTAACGTAGTAGTGGTGCCGAAAAAAGGTAATAAATTTCGAATGTGCGTTGATTATAAGGATCTAAAAAAAGCATGTCCGAAGGATTCAATTCCGTTGCCTCACATCGATAGAATGATCAATGCGACGGCCGGGCATGAGATGATAAGTTTTCTTGATGCTTACTCCGGGTATAACCAAATCCGGATGCACCCGGAGGATCAAGAGAAAACATCCTTTATTACCCGATATGGGACTTACTATTACAATGTCATGCCTTTTGGATTAAAAAATGCGGTGCAACTTACCAACGCCTAGTTAATGGAATGTTCGAAGAACAAATAGAGAAAACAATAGAAGTTTATATTGACGACATGGTGGTCAAGTCCCTGGAAACAGAGGACCATTTAAAGCATTTGCAGGAAACCTTCGATGTACTCCGCAAGTATAACATGAAGCTTATCCCGAAAAAATGTGCCTTCGGTGTCCGGTCCGATTTTTTTTTGGGTTTCATGGTGTCAAACCGGGGGATTGAAATCTACCCGGACAAGATCAAAGCCATCGAGGATATTGAGGTGGTGAATAGCGTCAAAGGAGTGCAGAGGCTCACCGGAAGGATAGCGGCGCTGAGTCGTTTCATATCGAGGTCCTCGGACAAGAGTCACAGCTTTTTCTCCTTACTAAGAAGAAGAACGACTTCGTTTGGACACCAGAGTGTCAAAGAGCTTTACAAGAATTGAAAAGGTACTTGTCCAGCCCACCGCTGTTGCACACACCAAAAGCGGACGAATAACTTTTTCTCTACCTTGCTGTCTCCGAGGTAGCGGTAAGTGGCGTTTTGGTGTCTCCGAGGTAGCGGTAAGTGGCGTTTGGTCCGAGAGGAATCAGGTACGCAATTACCCTATATATTATGTAAGACGAACTTTGGGGGATACGGAGACCCGTTATCTCCACTTGAAAAAGTTGGCATTGTCATTGGTAAGTGCTTCTAGAAAGCTCAAGCCTTACTTTCAATGCCATCCGATATGTGTAGTGACTACTTACCCCCTAAAAAACATCATGCACAAACCGGAATTATCGGGTAGACTAACTAAATGGGCCGTAGAAATTAGCAGATATGATATCGAATACAAGCCTCGGACGGCCATCAAGTCCCAGATCTTGGCCGATTTTGTGGCGGACTTCACCCCGACTATGGTCCTCGAGGTTGAGAAAGAACTTGTGGTAACCTCGGGGAAAGCTTCGGGTATTTGGTCGCTACACACGGACGGAGCCTCGAACCTCAAAGGTTCCGGGCTAGGAATCGTCCTTAGAACCCCGATCGGGGATGCCGTTCTACAATCCATTAGAACTGTTAAATTGACTAACAATGAAGCCGAGTATGAGACTATGATTGCAGGTTTTGAATTAGCCCGGAGTATGGGGGCCGAAATAATCGAGGCAAAGTGCGATTCTCTTTTGATCGTTAACCAGGTGAACGGCGTCTTCGGGGTCAAGGACGAACGAATGCAAAGGTATCTGGAAAAAATCCAAGTGATACTACACCGGTTTAAAGAATGGACCATGCAGCATGCACCGAGGGAGCAGAACAGCGAAGCCGATGCATTGGCCAATTTGGGATCTTCAGTCGAAGGGGAAGAAATCAACCCCGAGACTACGGTGCACTTGATGAACTCAGCAATAGAAAACGGACATGCCGAAATAAACTCATTGGGTTTAACTTGGGATTGGCGCAACAAATACGTCGACTACTTGCAAGACGGAAAGCTCCCGAGTGACCCAAAAGGATCACGGTCACTGAGGACAAAAGCTGCGCGTTTCTGCTTGGTAGACGGCCAATTGTATCGACGGTCTTTCTTTGGACCCCTGGCCAAGTGTTTGGGTCCCGGGGAAATGGAGTATGTGATGAGAGAGGTGCACGAGGGGACCTGCGGAAACCACTCCGGTGCTGAAGCCCTGGTCCGAAAGATTATCAGAGCCGGTTATTACTGGAACCGGATGGAGGAAGATTCGAAGAATTTTGTCCGGAAATGTGACTGGTGTCAAAGACATGCCCCGATGATTCATCAGCCCGGGGAGTTGCTGCATTCGGTGGTGTCACCTTGGCCTTTCATGAAGTGGGGAATGGACATTGTTGGTCCGTTGCCATGGGCACCAGGCAAAACCCGTTTTATTCTGTTTATGACTGATTATTTCTCCAAATGGGTTGAAGCGCATCATTTGTCGTTTCGGCGTCCCGACCGAGATAACTTGTGATAATGGTCCTCAATTCGTGGGCGGCAAAGTCAATGATTTTCTTGAAGGGTTGAAGATCAAGAAAATCGTATCAACTCCATACCATCTGTGTGCGAACGGACAGACGGAATCCACGAATAAAACAATAATTCAAAATATGAGGAAAAGACTTGAAGCGTCAGAGCATCACTGGAGGGAAATACTACCGGAGGTACTGTGGGCTTACAGAACCACATCGAAATCAAGCACGGGGGAAACACCTTTCTCGTTGGTCTACGGGGCCGAATCCCTCATTCCCGTAGAAGTTGGTGAACCGAGTCTCCGATTCAGGTACACCACCGAGGAGTCAAACGAGGAGGCCATGGACGTAAAACTTGATCTCACGGATGAACTTCGTGAAAACGCGTTGGTCTGTATTGCAGCCCAGAAGCAGAGAATGGAAAGGTACTATAATCGGAGAGCCAATTTTCGACATTTCCAAGTTGGGGACTTGGTGCTTCAGAAAGTTACCTTGAACACCAAGAATCCCAACGAAGGAAAACTGGGTCCGAACTAGGAAGGACCGTACAAGATAACCGAGGTAACGAACAAAGGATCGTATCAGCTGGAATCCACGGACGGACAACGATTGCGCAATAACTGGAATGTGGCCCATTTGAAGAGATACTACTGCTAAGGTATGAACACCTCGTGTTTTACTATTAACCCTTTTATTTTTTGTAGGAAGTCAAGTACCGGATAAAGTTAGAATCTAGGTCTGAAAACACGTGTTGCACTCTTTTCCTTAGTACGGTTTTGTCCCAAAATGGGTTTTCCGATAAGGTTTTTAATGAGGCAACAAGTACAACGTGTTACTTGACAAAGACAAGGACAAACGCCCGAAAACTCGGGGTCACGGCCTACGAGTGGGGGCTTAATAGTGCTTGCCTGATCTTGCAGCTCGGATAAGCACTAGGGGACTATTATACCCACATCGAGGTTTACTCCGGTTAGTGGAAAACGGAGGAGCTCAACAAATCAAAATCGGACCTTCTATATTAGGTTTCGATGTAAGGACCAAACGATCAGCATGAATCGTGTCCATTTAGTATTTGCTGCGGTAAAAGCAGAAGGAAACAAAATTCTCATATCATGTATGTACAAATATTGCAATACAAAAATTATCGAAAGTTTGGATTACGGTATTTCGGATGACTTCTTGCTAAAATACCCTACCCCGGTGATTGTCACCGTATTTCGGCATTGCTTCATTCATATACCCTATTCCGGGCACCACGGTCGAAATTCGACAAAGGCAACAAGGTCACAGTGAACCGAGCAAAAGTCTTTAAACTCCCTCGAATGGAGACTGCTACATTAAATTTAGCTAAGGCTGGGATTCAGTTGTCCGAAAAACATCGGCCCTAAAAAATATCCGAAAAATACTGGCCCTAAAAATGCCTATCGTGATTCGGAGACATCTGAATTCACAAAGAATTAGATAAGTCCCATGGGCAAAAAATTCGATCAAATTCCTGGACAAAACGTACCGGACGAAGAAAAAGGCCGATATTCAGGCACAGTGCGGAATAATGATTCCAAGTCTGCTTGTCCTTAGAACAAACCGACAATTCGGGCAAAAGTCATAACATATATTCAAACAAAAGAATAAAGAAATATTAAGAAAAATGCATTTCCCATTTATACAAAGGTTTTTATACCGGAAACCCCTACAAAGGCAAAAAACAAAAGGCTAAGTACAGGCCCTGGTCTATCTGGTATGGCTGGATCCGGAGTGTTCGGACACTGTCCGCTTGGAGTCGCCGGAGTCAGTCTCGAGGGCTCTCTTAGCTTCTTGCTCGACCCTTTTAGCTTCGAGTATCAAGGCCGGAAGATCCGCAAAGCCATGCCGGGCTTGCTCAAGGGTGATCCTCCGAGACTTCTACCGTTCATACTCCACAGCAATCGTAGTATAAGCCTCGGCAGCCTCCACACTCTTAAGGGCTTCTGCCAAATCGGCCTCAGCCTGGGCTAGTTTTGCCATAAGCTCATCCCGCTCTTCCTTGAAGACCCTTTGGACTTGAGTGGCCGACTCGAGCTCGGCCTTGAGAAGGTCATTAGCATTGGCCGCCTCCTCGAGCTCGGTTTTCAGCTCATCACATACCCGGGCCCTGTCCTCTGCTTTCTGCTCAAACACCCTCATCTGCTCTTTGTACGTGGCACTCTCAGATTCGAGCAGCCGATGCCTTTCGGCCATGCTCGTGGCATCGGACTTAACCGAGTCCAGCTCCCCCCGGATTTGAGAGATGGTGGTTTCAAGCTCACCAAGCCTTGATGAAAAACGGGCACTGTCCTGGATAAGGCCGACTTTGTCCGCTTCTAGAAGCCGGTTCTTTTTTACCATCTATGCAAGCTCATCCTTTAATCGAAGATTTTCGGCCTTTGTCGCATCGAGCTCGGGTTGGAGGTTGGAAAGAGTAACTGCTCGGTTCAACTCATCCTCCTTCACCCGCAAAAGGTGCTGAAACTTCTCCGTTTCTCGACCTTGGGCATCCAGTTGGCCCTTGAGATAGTCAACCTCTTGCTGAGCACAGACGAAGGCTTCGTTAACAAGCACCACACTCTGTAAAAGAAGCAAGTTAAAACTCTGATAAACGAGAAACTAAAATTCGCAATGAATTATGCAAAGGATGGCCGATAAACTTACTCGATTGCCCGCGTGCATGCCTTCGTTAATGACACACTGCCAGGGGACTCCATTCATCTTCCGTTTGTCCGAGTCCGAGACGAGCGACCTCAGGTATCTTGCTACTCCCACTGGGTGAGATAAAAAGCTACAATCCTCGGGAACGGTGATTACGGCCGATCTGGTCCTCCTTGGTTCCACGTTGGGGGCCGGGAAGACACGCACTAGGCTATCCCTAGATCCAGTCTCGGTGGTCCGGCTAGCCGCCTTCGTGGCTCGAGGGATCGAGAGATGTCCAAAACCAGCAGCTTCGCCGGTAGTAGGAGGAGTGTCCGAGAACATGTCATCAAACTCATCCGACCTTGAAGCCGGAGTTGGAGAACTCGGAACGGCCTCAGCAGCTTCAGCAAAGGCAGGGATCTCCGAAGTTGCAGCAGTCTCATAATCGGGAAGCAGACCAAAATCCGTTGGAACATCGATCTCGGGGACCGGCTCAGTCCTTTGACCGACTTTGGCAGCAGGTGCCTTCCCGGATCTTCTTGTCCTTTGCAGGGGGGTTTCTTCGGAAGAAGCATCACCTGAAATATCGACGAATTCAATCGACCTTAGAGGAGTTGGGTAATGAATTTCTTCCCCACCTGTGTGTAATGTCGAGGCTGAAGGTCCTTCCCCGGCTGAAGGAAGTGATGAAATAGTGATACCCTCCGGAATAGAAGCAACGAAAGGGGCCACGCCGATCCTCCGAACGAGGAGCTCGAGCTCTGTTTCATCTCTTAAAGTCTGAACGATGCTCCTCACCCTCTTCTTCGGTTTCTGCCCTTTGTCCGAGGGCTTTTTTCTCTTGTTGGCGGCAGTAAAGATAGATACGGGAGCCCTTGGGCAAACCTGAAAGCCGAAGATGTTACGCAAAGGAGAGGTAGAAATGTCATGAATACCAATAGAAGCAAAGTATTACCGTGGTTTTGAGCGACCCATCGGCCAATAATGTCAGGGTGAGGACCACGGACATTATTCCGGCCAGTTACATGCCCTTTCCGGAATAATCAGAATGATAATCGTAAGTCTCAGTTCTAATAATTGCTTTTGAATGCTTTGTCAAACTCCAGAAAGGGCATGTAACTGGCCGGAATAATGTCCGTGGTCCTCACCCGGACATAACACTCCAACCAGCCTCGGTCTCTGTCTTCGTCCATTTTTAAAAAAATTGGATTCGGGCTTCGCTTAGCGAGCTTTATCACACCACCCCGGAATAACCTCGGGGAGTATAACCGTATGAAGTGGGCCAGCGTGAACTCCTTTTTCATATTTTTGGCCAACAGCCGGAGGCAGGCCACGGTCCTTCATACAATCGGACCAATCTGGGCCAGGGTAACGTTGTATGTCCGGCACATATCTAAAATGACTGGATCGATCGGGGGGTCGAGCTTGGGGGTGAAAGGGTAAGTGTAAATGTATAAGAAGCCCTCCCGATGGTCAGTGAATGATTCATCTGGTCCGGGGGCAAAAACTTGAACCGGATGGTTACCCCATCCGCAATCAGCCCGAACTAAATCGAGTTTGTCCTCGGTAATGGACGAAGGATACCGTTTTACATCGAACCCTCTATCGGAAACCAGGGAAGGTTTCTCAACTTTGAAATATTTGTTGTAGTTAGGTTTGGACGGTACAATGTCCAAAGCAGTGGGTTCGAAGGCGATCTTCCCATTGGGTTGATAAGTCGGCTCGGTTCCTTGAGAAGAAACCGAGGGAACATCATGGGAAGTGGTTTCGGTGTTAGCAGACATTTGGAGATTATGAGAAAAGAAATTGCGCAAATTCGAAGGGGAAGTTAAACAGTTTAGAGGGAACAGACAAGAAAGAATTCAAAATGGTAAAGAGTAAGAAGCAGCAGCAACACACTCAACAAGAACGGCTAGTGAAGAAGTTGGCAGAGTTGTTTCCTTTCACGTAGTATAAGCAATGAATCAACGAGAAATATGAGATGAAAGATGATTAGAAATGATGAAATGAAGAAATGAAATGGAAAGATGAAGTGAAGAACTGAAGATGGAGAAGTAAAATGGATCGTAAAATGAAAAAATGAGGTGGTGAAGGGCGTTATATGGACATGGGATCGAGGCGGTTACAGATCCCAGCCAACCGGGCAGTGTCACGTGTCCCATAATTAATGAGAAGTGACTTGAAACGACGTGCGTTATGGCGGTTGTCAGTGCTGACCATCCGGGATGAGACACGTGGCCGATGACAGAGGGACGTGACGCAATTGTTCCCGCCAAAATGAAAAGATTAGAACGAGCATATGGAACCACTGGTTTCTTGATACATCCACTTCCCGTTACTCCAATAAAACTACGGTCCGGAAAGTGTGGGGACTATCTGTATACGGTAAAAATCGGATATATGCTAAACCGGTAAGACCGGAGACCGAGGGAAGAAAGAAACAAGCACGAGCATGAAAACTTTCTTTCGGGATCGGAGGAGTGCTTGAACCGAAGAAAATGAAGGGCATCGTTTGGTCCGGTTTCTCCATAGCCGAGTTGGTCATGGCCGTTGGCTCGGTTGATCGTGGCCGTTGACCCGGTTGATCATTGTAACACCTCGTACCTTTAACCTAAGCTTTGACCATGATCCTAGACTTAGAAAACCAGATAAAGAATGTGGTAATTGCAAATTTCCTCTTCAGCTGTAAGATGGTGGTTTACGCCCATGAACAGTGACCGTATTTCAGTTTACGGGCCGTAAATCAAATCGTAAACTGGTAGTTGAATGTCATATGGTTAAATACGGACCGTATTTCACAATACGGCCCGTATTTCAAATCGTAAACTGAAACCAAGGATTTCTGAGCATTCTGGAATTTGGCAATTTGATGTCAAATGGTTAAATACGGACCGTATTTCAAAATACGGCCCGTATTTCAAAATATATTTGGAATTTGGGAAAACTTCCTTCATACAAGTTGTAGAGATTTGAAATACCTTTCCAACGGTATATTATGGGCGTCAAACGGACATCTGTGCAAAGAGTTATGGCCATTTTACTAAAGAGACGCAGTGCAGTCCATATGTCAAAATACGGCCCGTATTTCAAAATACGGCAGTATTTAACTGGGCCGAAAATCTAATTTTTCCTGAACAGTATATATTCATCCATATCAGTTCAAATCATTAATTTTCATTCCTTCAAGCCCTAGAACGACTTCCTACCCTCTTCCATCATCAAGAACACCAAGGTAAGCCTACTCTAATTATTCCAAATCAATTCTAATACCTATCCTTGTAATCTAAACAAGAAATTATCATTCCTAAACTAGGGTTTTCAAGAAAACCCATCTCAAGGTTCAAGAATTCAAGATTTTGGAAATCTTCTTCAAAGCTCAAGTCTTTAATTCAAGTTTTGGAGCAATTAAGGTATGTAGAACTTCCATCCACATGTGGGAATCTCTACGTTTTTCCCCATGCTCCGTTTCTTGATATCCATGAAGTTCAAACCCTAGGGCATTAAACCCAACATATTGGTAGCCCGTATTTATGTATTTATGTACATGAATTTTGTATCTATATTCGTTATTGTATTCCTAATCTTCCATTACGGTTATTAGGAACCCTAGCTTAATCCATGAATCATGAATTCTTCCTCATGTATTCTCATTATGTTTATATGAAACTTTATGATTTTATGTAGCAAGTTACAAGCATGTTTTCAATTCAATTATATATATATAATTATGAACTATTGTTATTACTCATGAATCAAGAACATATTTGCAAAACAATGACAAGTTATCTCATGAAACCATATTACAAGATATTTCATGAAACCATGTTTACAAGTTATTTCATGAAATCATGATTACAAGTTATTTCACGAAAATCATGGGCTTCTTAGCCAACTATATCATGTTCATGTTTTTGGGAATTGCTTAGTTAACCGAGAAGGCTCAGATAGCCTGAAACTACGTTGCCACCGTAGGATAAGGGTTGTCAGCAAGGAGGCAACACCTTCATTATGCAGTTTGGATCCTTACATGCTTATTATTACTTAAATCTCATATCCCTGGCAAGGTTGTGAGTGTTCTGCTGGTAGGACGCAAGTACCAGACCATGTTGTCGGTTATACTATAGCATTTCCCCACGTTACAAGTAGTTTTACATACAAGTATTTCTATTGATTACTGTTTTAAGACTTCACTCACGTTTCATGTTCATGTTCAAGTTACATTCAATTTCAGTTCATATCCTATACCTATACTGTGCCATGTTCTTCATTTCAGCAGGTTTTACATACTAGTACTATTCACCATGGACTAACGTCCCTTTTGCCCGGGGCCTGCACTTCACGGTGCAGATACCGGTTTTCAGGAGCATACATCTGCGCAGTAGGATCACTTCAGTTATCAGCTTATTGGTGCGCCCCACTTCTCTCGGGGTTCAACATGGAGTCTACATTAGTATTCAGTTTATGGTAGTCCAGGGCCAGGTCCCGATAGTTAGTATTCAGACATGTTTTTAGAGGTTTCATAGACAGATATTAGTTCACAGAGTCAGTGGTGTTTTTTCTGTTTGCAGACTATTATGTTTTCATGATATTTTATGCTAAGAGATAAATTCAAGACTTTATTCCGCAAATTTACATTTTCATGATTTATTTAAATTGCATCATATAGATTATGTTGTTTTGATGCCCATGTTGACAAGCAAGCCATGAGGTTCGCTCGGATACATGCAAGCAAGGCCCGAGTGCCGTGTTACGCCCAGGCCATGGTTCGGGGCGTGACAAAGCTTGGTATCAGAGCCCTAGGTTCAAGTGTCTTAGGGAGTCTATGAAACCGTGTCCAGTGGGGTCACCTTTATATATGTGTGGCGCCCACACATATAAACAGTTGACCACCAAGACATTTAAGATTGTCTCATTTCTTTCAAACTCTAGATCGTGCAATAGAGCTGTGTTCTCAGAAATCACTCGAACTCATGTTTGTTTCCCATTATACCGAATACGCCTAGTCTCAATGGATGAGGAAGATGTAAAGCTAGTCGTTATCGATGTGTTTCTCTCCGATAGAGGCATCAGGAATTATTCTAACTCGTGTCATGAAGCTTAGAGCAGTAAGTAATATTCTCTTTCCATCGAATTCTAAACGTATCGAATGCGTAAGTGGCGAGAAGGAAAATTCGAGACCCAAGACTTACCAAATAGTGCATGGTGTGTTTATCAGGTGATAATACCCTTTTAAAAACAAGTTTCGGCATGGCAGTATACATAGGTTATATACCTTACAGAATAAGCTTATTTGGATTATCTAACCATGGAGCTACCATATAAGGGTGATGGTTCATATTTAAGACCCCACGAGGTAGGATGTTATGAAGTTAACCGCAGCAGGCATAAATTGTCCACGATAGTTTTAAGTAGGAAATAGCCTAAGAGCCAATCACCTGTAATACTAGAAAGTATCGACTTTTTTTTAAGGATATGTATATTTTTGTCATATGATCTATGCACATGACTAAGAAGGGACTGATGCGATAAGAAAACCACGAGCAGACGATATAAATTTTTGTAGGGTTAGTTTTAAATTATTTCAGCTTATTCAGATCAGACCTAGAGAGTATGACGTTAGTAAGCTACTAAAAGAAGCAGCTATTACTACGAGATAAAAGATATGACAATTCTCTCTTAGGTTATGTGATTAAATATTTATCCCTGGTGTATAGTATGATATAAATTTTGAAAGTGTATAGAGAGTTTGGGGTTAGTTGATCCAATTCCTTGTTTAAGACAGATGAAATTTCCCTAAGTGTGATCCATGTCTATAGTTCAGAAAGATAGTATACAACTCCAGAATAGAGTCAGATAAGGAGGAAAAGTTAGAAATAACTTTATGCTTCACTTTAGTACTCAGAGAAGAATTAGAGATTATGATGCTAGTAAGTGGTCAACACAAGCATAGTGAGTAAGTTTGAATAGGCACAGTGAATTAGAAAATTTCAGCAGAGTTAGTAGAAGTACGATTTGAGTTACTTAGTCAAGTTAGCACTACTAAGGTAACTGCCTGAATACACCGAAGGCGTGTTAGAACCCAAAGGGTTTAAGATAAATTTGAGGTATAGAAATTGGTGAAAGAACAAAACCATCTAAGAAGTAAGAGAGCAAGCTACAGAAGAAGAGTCTTTAAGAGTTATCAGAAAAGAGTTTTCCCCAAGACTGACAAAGCTAGCATGCGAGTTATGTACATTAGAAACCCGCTCATTTAAGTAATCCAGTTTTCCCTGTAAGTAAGACTTGCTTGAAGTAAGCGGAAGAAATGAGTCGTCAGTATTTTTGAGGAGATTAGCAGAGCCACTAGATGACCACTTATCGCTAACTCGAGAGATCCACAGGCTTTAAATGTTAAGTTTTGAACTAAGGGGGAGATTGTGTGATAAGGTACCGATATAGATTATGTGTTTCGTAAGTTGATAGGTGTTGAGGAGATTATGTTAGAGCATCACAGTTTTATGAACCCAAAATAAGATGCATAAAATGTGATTTTTATCATATTGTTGAGATCAAGTACTAGGTAATTATGTTATAAGATAAAGTTCTAGAGCGAATAGTGGGTTTTAAGGGTATAACGGTTCCAATTCCAGAGTAATTCATGTACTATGTGGTACTAATGCCCAGACGTACTCTACTCGTGCCTTTCGTACCCATATCATGCCCATGTTAGAGATTGATACTCTGCGTTTAAGATACAAGAATTAACACTTCATACGATAGTAAGGTATGCAAGGGAATGTCCTTTCATGTTTCGCACATCAGGTGTGCTCGTGTCTAAAGTTAAAAAAAAAAAACCGCATTCAGGTCTCACGTATCTGTCATGCTTTTATACTCATGTCCATGTTCTAGCATCTAAGTGCTTTTCAAATCTGATGATGATCTTGACCCCTATGATTATGTTATCCATGTTACCACATACTCGTGCCCCAATTCATTTCGCTATGCATTCCATTTATAACGGTATGGTAACAATGATTTTGTGAGATAATAATGAAGGTGAACCAAGATGGATGTCCTGCCCATGCTTCTATGTAATTCATGCTTATGTTCCTTTAGCTAATGTTTTACGATTATGATGACATGATTCCTTTTTCCTTTTGCTAAGTATATAGGCCTCATTATGTTCAAGGTGACTTTCTACCCATGTGTTAGATGCTCGAGAAACGAATTATTCTACCTATAATCCATTCCTTCATGAGCCTTATTTATAACAAGGGCATTTACTTACAGTGATAAGAGTAAGCTGTGTTGAACCATGTCCTATTCTTTCAGTATATCTAAGTTCTAAAAGTAATACTTTATCCATGCCTTACGTCTATGAGTACCCAAGAGTTAGCCTACAATTGTACTCCATGCAAGTCACACGTATGCCTTAGTCTTACTTCAATGTTCATGAACTCAAATCTATATGCCATGGTATGCAGATACTTATGTGAACGCCATGTTTTTCATGTACCGATGTCCCATGTCATGCTATTCACGTTTCATGCCATATGAATCACGTTCCCATGTATGCATGTTCCACGTTACGTTCCCCATGTACAATGAACCATGTCATGTCTGTTCTCTAGAGCAAAGTATCTCATGTGAATAGTACCAATAATTCTTTTTCTCTCAGTCCTCTATAATTCGCTCATGAGAATGAGCAAGATGAGCTAAGGAATTCATAATCATGATTAACAGCTAACAAGATAAGCAGAAGTAAGATGCATTCCTATATTCAAATAGATAATTTTTCAATAACCTGTGGTACTTATCTCAAGAGTATGCTACTCAGATTCGACGTATTCATGTCATGCCTATGCTAGAGATTTATGAATACCTATGTTAGGATCATATTCTTGTTATACGATTCAAGTCTGTTGCATTCGCATCGAGTTGCGCTTACATTCAAAGCCTAAGTAATACTCCTATCTCATATTACCATGGTGACATACGAACGTCTGTGATTAAGTCTCTAAGTATCCAAATCCTACACGCGCTTAGTATTCAACCCACGTGTTGTAACAATCGTGTTTTCGATATTCAGATCCCATGTTACGATATCCATTTTCACACGTATTCGTATCTCATGACAGTTTAGCACTCATGTATTCATGTCATCCAGTTTCGTGTATTTATGTCCCACGTCATGCGTCTCATGCCCAGGTAATCATGTCATGTTCGTGCCTATTTCCAGTACTCCTGTCATTCATGCCTATGGATTTTCTTCCAAACCCCATGCATAGTAATCATGTAATCATTCAACCAATATCCGTGTGTTCAAGCCAGCTCAGTATATATGTTAGCTACATTCAAGATCCAGTAATCACGTTATGTCACATCAAGCGTATTAAGATACCGTGTGAGTTGTGTGTTGGTACTTTAGTTAGTTGGCAGGCGTTTGAGAAATGTCGTGAGGGTCCGGATTATGAAGGAAGTCCTACCATAAATTTTGTAGATTCCAGAGTTAGTAGCGATTCTTAACCACTAGTCATAAATCGAGGACAAATGTTTCATGATTCTCATTCATGTAGGCGCTACTCAGTTTCATGTTCCCCATGTACATGTTTCCATGTAATCACGTATTCAGTTCTCATGATCCATGACCATGTTCCCATGTAACCATGTCAAGCTCTTATGTTTTACGTCATGTTTCTTTCATGTTCATGAATTCAAGCCATGTCCAGCCATGTTCTTAACCATGACCCATCATTCGAGGACGAATGATCCCAAGGGGGAGATATTGTAACACCTCGTACCTTTAACCTAAGCTTTAACCATGATCCTAGACTTAGAAAACCAGATAAAGAATGTGGGAATTGGAAATTTCCTCTTTAGCTGTAAGATGGCGGTTTACGCCCATGAACAGTGACCGTATTTCAGTTTACGGGCCGTAAATCAAATCGTAAACTGGTAGTTGAATGTCATATGGTTAAATACGGACCGTATTTCACAATACGTCTCGTATTTCAAATCGTAAACTGAAACCAAGGATTTCTGAGCATTCTGGAATTTGGCAATTTGATGTCAAATGGTTAAATACGGACCGTATTTCAAAATACGGCCCGTATTTTAAAATATATTTGGAATTTGGGAAAACTTCCTTCATGAAAGTTGTAGATATTTGAAATACCTTTCCAACGGTATATTATGGGCGTCAAACGGACATCTGTGCAAAGAGTTATGGCCATGTTACTAAAGAGACGCAGTGCAGTCCATATGTCAAAATACGGACCGTATTTCAAAATACGGCCCGTATTTAAAAATACGGCCCCTATTTCAAAATACGGCCAGTATTTAACTGGGCCGAAAATCTAATTTTTCCAGAACAGTATATATTCATCCATATCAGTTCAAATCATTATTTTTCATTCCTTCAAGCCCTAGAACGACTTCCTACCCTCTTCCATCATCAAGAACACCAAGGTAAGCCTACTTTAATTATTCCAAATCAATTCTAATACCTATCCTTGTAATCTAAACAAGAAATTATCATTCCTAAACTAGGGTTTTCAAGAAAACCCATCTCAAGGTTCAAGAATTCAAGATTTTGGAAATCTTCTTCAAAGCTCAAGTCTTTAATTCAAGTTTTGGAG
This sequence comes from Lycium barbarum, assembly GCF_019175385.1. NCBI lineage: Eukaryota > Viridiplantae > Streptophyta > Magnoliopsida > Solanales > Solanaceae > Lycium > Lycium barbarum. The sequence goes on along the minus strand of NC_083344.1, from coordinate 118,279,259 downwards.
CAATTAAGGTATGTAGAACTTCCATCCACATGTGGGAATCTCTACGTTCTTCCCCATGCTCCGTTTCTTGATATCCATGAAGTTCAAACCCTAGGGCATTAAACCCAACATATTGGTAGCCCGTATTTATGTATTTATGTACATGAATTTTGTATCTATATTCGTTATTGTATTCCTAATCTTCCATTACGGTTATTAGGAACCCTAACTTAATCCATGAATCATGAATTCTTCCTCATGTATTCTCATTATGTTTATATGAAACTTTATGATTTTATGTAGCAAGTTACAAGCATGTTTTCAATTCAATTATATATATATAATTATGAACTATTGTTATTACTCATGAATCAAGAACATGTTTGCAAAACTATGACAAGTTATCTCATGAAACCATATTACAAGATATTTCATGAAACCATGTTTACAAGTTATTTCATGAAATCATGATTACAAGTTATTTCACGAAAATCATGGGCTTCTTAGCCAACTATATCATGTTCATGTTTTTGGGAATTGCTTAGTTAACCGAGAAGGCTCAGATAGCCTGAAACTACGTTGCCACCGTAGGATAAGGGTTGTCAGCAAGGAGGCAACACCTTCATTATGCAGTTTGGATCCTTACATGCTTATTATTACTTAAATCTCATATCCCTGGCAAGGTTGTGAGTGTTCTGCTGGTAGGACGCAAGTACCAGACCATGTTGTCGGTTATACTATAGTATTTCCCACGTTACAAGTAGTTTTACATACAAGTATTTCTATTAATTACTGTTTTAAGACTTCACTCACGTTTCATGTTCATGTTCAAATTACATTCAATTTCAGTTCATATCCTATACCTATACTGTGCCATGTTCTTCATTTCAGCAGGTTTTACATACTAGTACTATTCACCATGGACTAACGTCCCTTTTGCCCGGGGCCTGCACTTCACGGTGCAGATACCGGTTTTCAGGAGCATACATCTGCGCAGTAGGATCACTTCAGTTATCAGCTTATTGGTGCGCCCCACTTCTCTCGGGGTTCAACATGGAGTCTGCATTTGTATTCAGTTTATGGTAGTCCAGGGCCAGGTCCTGATAGTTAGTATTCAGACATGTTTTTAGAGGTTTCATAGACAGATATTAGTTCACAGAGTTAGTGGTGTTTTTCCTGTTTGCAGACTATTATGTTTTCATGATATTTTATGCTAAGAGATAAATTCAAGACTTTATTCCGCAAATTTACATTTTCATGGTTTATTTAAATTGCATCATATAGATTATATTGTTTTGATGCCCATGTTGACAAGCAAGCCATGAGGTTCGCTCGGACACATGCAAGTAGGGGTGTTCATGGTTCGGTTTGGGTCGGTTATTGGTTAAAACCATAACCAAACCAATTTAGTCGGTTTTTAAATGTCTAAAACCATAACCAAACCAAGTAAAATAATAACCACCGGTTTGGTTATTGTCGGTTTGGTTCGGTTTGGTTCGGTTTTTCGGTTTATGACTAGCCGTGACAATTCAAATATTCTCTCTCTACATTCTTCAAATTTCTTATGAAACTCTTTTTTCCTCATAGCCCACAAGGGTGAACTTTGCTGCATATTGAGGGAAAGACACGTTGTTGGCAAATCAGGTGGACCAAACTTGCAACGCAGTTTAGATTCAAAAGAACAAGTCAAACAGAGGTTTCAAAATACAAACAACCCTTATGCTTACGACTTATTAGAGTTGAGTTTGGATTGTTGGACATATTCTTTTAAGACATGGGCCTTAAAAATAAGTAGACCAAAATTAAATTAATAATTAAAAGGTATAAACTATCTTTAATTATTTATAAAAAGCTAATATTATACATATAAATAATTATAAATTTTATGTATATAATTATCGGTTTGGTTCGGTTTGGTTCGGTTTTTCGGTTTATGACTAGCCGTGACAATTCAAATATTCTCTCTCTACATTCTTCAAATTTCTTATGAAACTCTTTTTTCCTCATAGCCCACAAGGGTGAACTTTGCTGCATATTGAGGGAAAGACACGTTGTTGGCAAATCAGGTGGACCAAACTTGCAACGCAGTTTAGATTCAAAAGAACAAGTCAAACAGAGGTTTCAAAATACAAACAACCCTTATGCTTACGACTTATTAGAGTTGAGTTTGGATTGTTGGACATATTCTTTTAAGACATGGGCCTTAAAAATAAGTATACCAAAATTAAATTAATAATTAAAAGGTATAAACTATCTTTAATTATTTATAAAAGCTAATATTATGCATATAAATAATTATAAATTTTATGTATATAATTATCGGTTTGGTTCGGTTATTTATTCGGTTATTTTTTACTATAACCATAAGCAAACCAAATATTATCGGTTTTTCAAATTTAAAACCAAACCAAACCAAACTAAACCAAGTGTCGGTTATTTTATTCGGTTTGGTTAAATTTTCGGTTTGGTTTTGGTTTTAACCAAAACTGTGAACAGCCCTACATGCAAGCAAGGCCCGAGTGCCGTGTTACGCCCAGGCCATGGTTCGGGGCGTGACAATCGTGGCCGTTGGCCCAGTTGATCGTGGCCGTTGGTCCGGGTGATCCGTTACACAATTGCCACGCCTCAAGACCGTTTTTCCACATTGTATTGCCAATCGTACGGGTGTCAGACCGTACGACCAACCTTATCCTTTTAGGGTTTTTCTTTATTCAAAAAGGCTTTATGTTGTAAGAGGCCCATAAGGCAAAGCTATAAATATGAGGCATTATTTTACTTTCAAGGGTTGACTTCTTAAGTTCTAGAACATTGTAATAGAAAAATATATAAAATCTCTCTCTCTCATTCTCTGATTTTGGTCCGGATTTAGTGTGTTATTCTTTAGCTTTGTTCAATTAGACAATATTCATACATTATTAAATACATATATTTAGTGTAAACCTTCGATTATTATTCACTTCTTCATAGCATATCCATATATATCTTTTTTCAACCAAATAGACTAAAGTTCAACCACATATCCTATACCTCACTCATAAATTTAATTAATTACCTAAATTCGGGGTAAACAATAATCATATTATGAAATATAACACAATAATCAATCATTTTTTTCTTGCGAAAAACCCATTGCAATCAATTTAAGGGTTGTATATTCTTTTAGGGAATTCGTTTGGAAGTAGCTAGCTAGGCTATTTCTAAGTGCGGTTTCATATCAGTATTTTGTATTTTAATGTTTAGTGTATAACCCAAATGGTCTTAATTTTTTTTTTTTTTTCATACTTGAATGTAAAGAACTCATGTAATTTGATAGCCACAAATTGGATAAGAAATTGAAAAGTAAGTAGACTATGGAGCAAAACAATTCCAAGCCCAGTAACCCATACACACACATAGAGATGAAGACGTAAGTGAATAAAGAAAAGTGGAAAAGTGGAAAAGGGCAAAAAAGTATACTTGCTGCAAAATCGATAGTCTTTTAAGTGAAAAAAAATGATGCAGTGCTTCGGTAATTACTGTGCACTTTATAGTGTAAAATAAAGCGTGTTGTACAGTGAAAGATGAAAGAAAATGTGTAAGTGAAAATGGTTATGACTAATTATTAACAAATTTATAACTGATTATTACAAGGTGGAAGATATAAGGCAAAAAACTAAAATGTAAATTTATGACAAAGTGATATGTACGTGGAAGATGGGATGAAAAGGTTGATAGTCATTATTAATTACTCTAAAGAAATAAATCGCTCCAAAATTAGATACATTTTTCTCAAGAAAACCAAAAGCTTGACCATTTAATGTCCCACGTTTTCCTTTTCTAATTTCTAATTCAGTTTTTTATTATCTTTATTAGATGTACACTTACCTCTTTGTACAAAAATAATATTGATATAATGTTTGATTGAAGGGCAAAAATGTCTTTCAACTTTGCATGGACATTTTGGTAATTCAAATTTTCAACATAGTGTGTGTATATATATATATACACACTAGTTTCTCGACACGTGCATTGCACGTGTATACCGAGTCATGCACTACACGATTTTACAAAATAATATTGATATTATCAAAACAAAAGTTTGAGAAATAATTATGCATACAACAACAACAACAACAACAACCCAGTGAAATCCCACATCGTGGGGTCTGGGGAGGGTAGAATGTACGCAGACCTTACTCCTACCAAGGTAGGATGGCTGTTTCCGAGAGACCCTCGGCTCAATAGAAGCATAAAAAGGGAGTCAGATAAGGTTAAAAGATTCAAAACGATATTGCAATGAAATAATGCAAGCGACACAGTAAAACAGGATAATCAAGGAATTCAAAGCGATATGGAAATGCAAATAACGACAGCGGCACAGATAAAATAGAGTAATCAAAGTAGCAAATAATAACATAAATCAGAGCACAAGAAATTATAATGCGCTAATGCGCCTACTAATAAGGAAAGATAACGAGACTTATCTACTAGCCTTCTACCCTAATGTGGGTCCTCCACACCCTCCTATCTAAGGTCATGTCCTCGGTAAGTTGTAACTGCGTCATGTCCTGTCTAATCACCTCTCCCCAATATTTCTTTGGCCTACCCCTACCTCTTCTGAAACCATCCATGGCTAACCTCTCACACCTTCGCACTGGGGCATCTATGTCTCTCCTCTTCACATGCCCAAACCATCTCAGTCGCATTTCCCGCATCTTGTCTTCCACCGAGGCCACTCCCACCTTATCCCGAATAGCCTCATTTCTAATCCTGTCACTCCTAGTGTGCCCACACATCCATCTCAACATTCTCATCTCGGCAACTTTCATCTTTTGAACGTGAGAGATCTTAACTGGCCAACACTCCGCCCCATACAACATAGCCGGTCTAACCACTACTCTGTAGAACTTGCCCTTGAGTTGTGGTGGCACCTTCTTGTCACATAGCACTCCGGAAGCTAGCCTCCATTTCATCCACCCTATCCCAATACGATGTGTGACATCATCGTCAATCTCCCCGCTGCCTTGCATGATAGACCCAAGGTACTTGAAACTACTTTTCTTTTGGATGACCTGAGCACCAAGCCTAACTTCCACGCCAACCTCCTGAGGTGTCTCACTGAACTTACACTCTAAGTACTCTGTCTTGGTCCTACTCAGCTTAAATCCTTTAGACTCCAAGGTATGTCTCCAATCCTCCAGCTTAGCGTTAACTCCGCTACGAGTCTCATCGATCAGGACTATGTCGTCCGCGAAAAGCATACACCATGGCACCTCACCTTGAATTTGTCGCGTCAATCTATCCATCACCAAGGCAAATAAAAACGGACTAAGAGTTGATCCTTGATGCAACCCCATCACAACTGGAAAGTGCTCTAAGTCCCCTCCTACTGTCCTTACTCTAGTTTTGGCTTCCTCATACATGTCTTTGATCACCCTAATGTATGCTACAGGTACACCTTTAGCCTCCAAACATCTCCATAGGATTTCTCTTGGAACTTTATCGTAAGCTTTTTCTAGGTCGATGAATACCATATGCAAGTCCCTCTTCCTCTCCCTATACTGCTCCACCAGTCTCCTCACAAGATGAATGGCTTCTGTAGTTGAGTGTCCCGGCATAAATCCGAACTGGTTCTCTGAAATAGACACGCCTCTCCTCACCCTCATCTCCACCACTCTTTCCCACACTTTCATAGTATGGCTTAGTAGCTTGATACCTCTATAGTTTTCGAAACTCTGGATATCCCCTTTGTTTTTGTATAGAAGGATCATTACGCTCGACCTCCATTCTTCGGGCATCGTTGCCGTCTTAAAGATGACATTAAACAACCTAGTCAGCCACTCCAAACCTGTCGAGCTCGCGCTCTTCCAAAATTCCCCAGGGATCTCGTCAAGTCCGGTCGCTCTTCCCCTGCGCATCCTACGGACAGCACCCTTAACCTCCTCGACCTTAATATTCCTGCAATACCCAAAATCGTGACGCCTCCCTGTATGCTCCAAATCTCCCAACACGATGTCTCTCTCCCCTTCTTCATTCAAGAGTTTGTAAAAATATGACTGCCATCTCTGTTTAATGAGAGTCTCCTCTACCAATACTTTTCCATGCTCATCTTTAATGCACTTCACTTGATCCACATCGCGCGCTCTTCTCTCCCGTACCCTGGCTAGCCTGAACAATTTCCTATCCCCACCTTTCTCTTCTAGTTCAGCATAGAGGCGTTCAAAAGCTGCCGTTTTTGCCGTCGAAACCGCCGACTTCGCCTCCTTCCTCGCTATCTTATAAAGTTCCCTATTCGTCCACGTCTCCACCTCATCCTTGCTTTCTATCAGCTTCGCATACGCCATCTTCTTTGCTTCCACCTTCCCTTGCACTTCTCCATTCCACCACCAGTCCCCTCGATGCCGACCACGACTACCTGTCGAGACTCCCAACACTTCCCTTGCTACAACCCTAATACAACTAGCTGTCCTATCCCACATACTGGTCGCATCCCCACTACTATCCCAGGCCCCCATATCCTTCAATTTCTCTTCCATCTCCAAGGCACTAGCCGTGGTCAAACTCCCCCATCTAATCCTAGGTCGATCATCCCCGACCCTCTTCTTCCTCGTCATCTTGATCCCTAAATCCATCACCAAGAGCTTATGTCGGGTTGTAAGGTTGTCCCTCGGAATGACCTTACAGTCTTTGCACAAACCTTTATCATCCTTCCTAAGAAGTAAAAAATCTATCTGAGTCTTAGCCGCCGAACTACGGAAGGTTACCAAGTGCTCTTCCTTCTTTGGAAAACTCGAATTGGCTATCACCAACCCAAAAGCTCTTGCGAAATCCAAATGTGAAACTCCTCCTCCATTTCTGTCCCCGAAGCCAAAGCCTCCATGCACATCATCATAACCTCCCAAAATAGAACCGATGTGCCCATTGAAATCCCCTCCCACGAAAAGTTTCTCAGTAGGCGGTATGCCTCCCACTAACTCGTCCAAATCCTCCCAAAAGCGCCTCTTCTCCTCCTCGCGTAAGCCCGCTTGCGGCGCATAAGCACTAATAATGTTCAAAGTGGTCCCTTCAATGATCACCTTAATCGACATCATCCTATCGTTGACTCTCCTAACCTCCACCACCTGATCTCTTAAATCACTATCTACTAAAATGCCTACCCTATTCCTATACTTCGATCTACCAGAGAACCAAAGCTTATACCCGTCTACCTCCTTAGCTTTAGGTCCTACCCATTTGGTCTCTTGGACACAAGCTATATTAATCTTCCTCTTCTTAAGGATCTTAACTAGCTCTATGGACTTTCCCGTTAACGTCCCAATGTTCCAAGAACCTACTCTCAGTCTAGATGCTCCTTTAACCCACTTACTCCTCCTAACCCTCGTCCCCGTCCCCGTCCCTGAACGAGAACATGACCCTAGTCTACCATCAATATCCAAAGCCACGAAAACGCATTTGAACTAATAAATTAGTCAAAGGTCTAAAGTCAGCAAAATGTAGCTACAAATGTATGAACAAAGCATAGATATGAGAACCGGAGGTACCAACTCCAGTCGAAATGAACCTGATCGCCGCCGGGAAATACTGTTCACGATGTACTGTTCACGGCGGGGGTACTGTTCACAGCAACAACCAAAAAAAAAAAAAACTACTGTCCGAAAAAAAGCTGCCGGAAAAATTCACCGGCGACTGAGCAACGACTATCTGGCAGATAAAAAGGGAAAAAAGGAGAAGAGAAGAAGAAGAGGAGAAGAAAAAGGAAAAAACGAAAGCAAAGTAAATGTAGCCGGAAAAGTCGCCGGCGTTACCTGGTCGCCGGTATTACCTGGGTGTGATAGTGGCCGGAAAAGGATCTGAAATATCAGATATCAGATCTAATCTGATCTAAATCTCAGATCTGAATGGTTAAGGGAAGAGGAGAGAAAAAGTTAGAGAGAGGAGAGAGAGAGTAAAAGAGAGAAAGTTGAGAAATAATTATGCATGAAAAATATAAAGTGTGTGTATATATATATATCCACTAGTATTTTTCTCTCTGTGTGTGTCTCCCTTTTATACTTCGAGTTGGAATTATAGTTTTAGACATTTGTGAGGAATTAAGGTATGGAGAATTTGTTAGAAGAGCCCTAATGAAATTGGTAAAGGTAAGGGAAAGAAAGAGAGAGTGGAGGTGAGAATTTGTCCTTGTTATTTTAGTGAAAGAGAAGCAAACCAAGTAGGACTTTGAAAGTGTATGTAAATTTGTAATGGAACTTTAGTAGTGACATTTGCCAAACAAAATGACATTTGGAGTCCCATTGCTTACTTTGGAACAGAACAAAAGACAGAATACATGACCGTCACTTACGAGATGTTTGGAATTTTGACAAGTAATTTAGATTTTGAATTTGAAATTTATATTTATTTATGACATTTTGAATAAAACATTTCTAAACGTCAGAATTTCAAATATGTGATAGCCCCATTTTGTAGACGGGTTGGGAATTTAAAACTTAATTTTAAATTTTAAATTTAGTAAAAACAAGTCTCCTTCGCCACAGAGGCGGACCTACCCCTAGACTAGGGGACCCCGGTTCTCAAAAAATACATATATATATATATATATATATATATATTAAAAGAGATATATATTTTGATAGACACCCTCATTCACAAGGGTCGATAGTTGCATGAGATGATACAAGGTGAACAAATGATCCTTTTGTTTGCGGGCTTAGGATCGATTCCCACTCGAACATCTGCACAAACAAAATTTCCCGACATTTTTGTAGCCACAGACTAGTAGTGCCCACACTACTCTCAAATCTTGGGCCCAATCTGCTTCTCCAAAAGGTCGAATCTGCTCAATTCAGCTAAGTTGTGGTTTTCCCAATCCACCGACAAGAGTTATCTCTAGCAGCACCATCATTTGCGACAAAACTCTTTGACGGTAATTCGGGGAAGTTTTCATAATCTTTATAAATTGTGAACTTTTCATGTTTATGAGAAAAAGTATAATTTTTTAAAGCTAAATTGCACGTTCAAATACAATGTCAAATTCAAATCAACCTTACCCATATTAATATTTTCAAATCATGATTTTAGTTCATGTCCAAACACCAACTCGGAATAGAGTAAAAAATGTCTATAAACTATTAGAAATAAGATAAAAATGTTTTTTTTTTCCAAACAGATATTGATATTATGTTATACTCATACAGAGGGGCCTATACACACATGTATGGGAATATTACATGACAATGAAAAGCAGTAAGTAAGCAACAACTGGTATAATTACAAGAAAAAAATAGAGGGAACAATACTACTACTACTATTCGAGATAAAAGGGGGAGAACTTCCAAAGAAAGTATGAGTACAAAATTTGGGAGGAAGGGGGGGGGGGGGGGTTAGTACTAATAATAGTTTTCAAATTAGGCATTGGGCCTAACTCACACCCCAAAAGCTAGCTCAAAGGGAGGAGGATTACCCAAACCTTTTAAGAAGCCAGGGTTCTCGATCGTCAACGATGTGGTATATTTCTCTACATCCCCCTCACGCCCAGATCCAAACATTTTTTTTATCCGGGGTCCAATGTCTGGACTAGAGCGTGCAAATTAATGGGTCGGGGCCATTTTCACCTCTCATCGGTCCGGGACATTCTGCCTCTTTTTTTTTCGAGGACTCACATCGGATTAGGCATGGGTCTGGCTCTGATACCATGTCAAATTAGGCATTGAGGCCTAACTCACACCCCAAAAGCTAAAGGATTGCCCAAGCCTTCTAAAAGTCCAAGGTTCTCGTCCGTCTATGATGTGGTATATTCTCTACACTAGTGCATTACTGCTTCTCAAAAGTAAAGTCTGGGAGAGTATTCTCGTGGCTCATATTGATACTACGTGGGAGTGAGTTGCCTGTTGTATCCTTCTTGAGAATTCTAGTTAGAAAAGGTTATGGTTCTTCAAAATACATGATGGTTGTGGGAGGGCGTAGTTGGCTACCATAACTAGCTAACTTATCCGCTACACAATTAGTTTTCCTATATGAATGGAAGACGATTAGGTTGCCCAGCTTGTGCATGAGGGACCTACAGTCATGAAGCAGATTGTTAGTGTGTAAGGTGTGTGATGTGAGTAGTATTACTACTTCCTTGGCTTCAATAGAGATTACCAACTTTTGGAAGCTGCGTTGTTCTGCAATTTGTAAGCCTTTGTATAGGGCATATAATTCAATATTAAAGATGTATGTGTAAGAAGAGAGTAGCGAATCCAAAATTCAATTACAATTTAAGTCCTGAAATATTCCTCAGTGTCCAATACATGTTTGATAGTGAGTACAACTCCATCCGTTTTTAATTTTAAGAAACAAAGAAGAAAGAAACTAAAAAGTAACCCCGTAACTACAGTATGTAATTACAACCAATTCTCAACCCCTCCTTGAGAATTGGAGAGTGTAATTACACCCTCTAAATTACACCCAATTCCCACCTAGCCAAGTAATTACTTGGTCTAATAAACAGGTCAAACTGTGTAATTATACTCAATTCCAATTACCTGGGTAGCTTTCCAAACAGGCCCTAAATGGGATTTTGGTAATAGTAAAGGAAAAGGAAGAGGTGGAGGTCAGAATTTGTTTGGTTGTTATTATTAGTGAAAGAGAAGCCAATTTTAGTTGGACTTTGGAAATTTGAGACTTTGAAAGTGTAATGTAATGACACTTTAGTTACATTTGCCCCCTTGCCTTGGAACACAACAAAAGGCTAAATACATGAATCTAACGTGACACGTTTTTATTAGGCAAAAAACAGTCTGGTGCACTAAGCTCCCGCTACGCATGAGATCTGGAAAAAGGCTGGACTATAAGGATCTACTATACGCAGTCTTATCCTGCATTTATGTAAGGTGTTGTTTTCACGAACATATTTTTATTAGGAATATGGTCGAAAAACAAAAATGCCTTTCATTTAATTTTGGTAAAAGAATACGTTTGAATTAACTGGAAATATGATCAAATTACCCTTGCTGATAGTAAACTGGCTCATTACGCCCTTATCCCATTGATAGACTTTCAATTCTTGTTTATCACGTGCATTGCATGTGTATGCTATCATATAATATTCAATTTTGCTTCTCCATGGACCCATAAAGTTAGAGGTAAGGTCTGCATACATCTTACCCTTTCCAGATCCCACTTGTGAAATTACACTAGCATCTTGTTGTTTGCTTCTCCAAGGAAGTGTAACGGAAACATGCCCTTTATAATTTTTGAAGAATTCAATCAAAGTTTGTGTCCTTCTGAATGGTTACATTAAGTGCCACATAAATTAATTTAGATGGGAATAAGGTAATATGAAAAGTTATATGGTGACTCAATTATCATGTTACTAGACAATGTTACCACATTAAAATTTCGTCATGATAGCTTCAATTAGTAAGATTCGGTTGTCACCGCCGATAATTTTTTATTATAGGGCTTTAGTCCCACCCCTTTCGATAATTTCTATGACTGCTTTTTGGCAAGTTCTCTCATGAGTGGATCTGTAATATTTTATTGAAGAAGGAATATAATTCAACGCGAGTATCCTGAAATATTTAATTTGGCATTATGCTATCTTTTTTCTTTTTCTTTTTTCTTTCCGGCGTCGGGTATTCGCATTGGAGCTCAATTATATCCGGATTCGCGCCGAGTAAGGCCCCATTAGGAGGGAAAACGCTCCTACCAAAAAAAATTCATGCCTAAAACTCGAACCCAAAACTTTTGGTTAAGGGAGGAGTAGCTCATCTGCTGCACCATATCCTTTTGTGGTCGGCATTATGCTATCTTAATTAGCTTGCATGTCTCTCTTGCTCATTCAAATATATCTTTTTATTGCATTTTTCATTAGCAACTATTGCGTAGTCACATTAAAGTTTATCATGTCAAAATTTAAATATATATATACACAGAGAGAGACAGAGAGAGGTGAGAAATACATGCTTGCTTATAATAATTTTATTTTATAGAAAACTTCAACCAAATGTTATTTTTAACACTTGTCTTCGTATGATTCAACCAATGTAACAATATGATGTTTCACCACATATTAAAATTTGATTTCTGATAAGCATAAGCTTAAAATACATTATGACATGAGACACATAACTTTATTAGCTTATTTATAATATTCTAGCTTCAAAATAAATTTGGAGTTGTAAATAATTCACACGTTATTTAATATAAACCCATATTTTAAACTTTTAAAAGTAGATATATATATATATAATGTCATCATTTTCCTTTTCAAGATCTCAAAGGGATGTAACAAGAACTTTCAATTATAGATATTATGTATGCGAAGAATGTACCTCATATCATTTTACTGCTTGTAAACTCCATATGGCGGGGCAAAAGAAAGTAAACTCTACATGATTTCATACATTAAATATATTATTATATGTGTATGTAATTAAATACTTTGTCCGAGAAGGAATAATAATTTAAAATATGTCATAAATGTTAATTTTATCTTAACATTATGTCTTTCATGATCATCATGAAGTAGTTCATCTAAAATAATATTCATGCAAATGATTTTCATAAAATTCACAGATGGTAGGAAATTAATATGAGTAAAACCAAAAGTACTAAGAATTAATTTTAGGATCTGATTTTCATTATCACTTTTTCTACAATCCTTTTCTCAAAAGATGATCTTCCAGAGTGGTAGCATCAAATATTTCCTTTCATGGCCTGAATGAAGAAGAAGAAATCAAAATCATATATCTTATAAAACAACCACAATTGATTATTTCGCTAAGATGAAGATATATTGGTCGGTATCTCATGTATCTAACGTTGCATGATTGCGAAGAGTATTTGATTTATATTCTTACAAGATTTGTTGTCCGAATGGTTGAAGAACCTGAAACATGGCAAAGACATCATGCGCAAGAAATCCGTCTCTCCGTGCAAATAAATAAATACACAGATCCATGTAAACCTTTATAACCACATAATGTTGGTCATCATACTTCACCTGTATGTCAATTATATTCCTTTCGAATCCCCAATGTGTATCCCTGTTTCATTTATTTTTAGAAGGGACATTTGTAGGCAAGTATATTATTGAGAACAAGGGTAATGACCATTATTGTGAAGATGAGAAACACTGCACATGTAACTGACACAATGTTCATACACCGAAAATTAAAGAAGGCATCCTCTAACATGTACAGTTAGTTGTATATCAAGCATATCATTTCGGACCAAAGCCTAAATCAAGCACCTTAGACCATTATAAATATTTAAAGAGTGGTATAATAAATATGGATTCATTTTATAAAACCAACCGCCAATTTCTCTTTGGAAAGGCAGGTAGCAACGCTTGACACAAACTAAAAAATTAGTGTATCGTTATCGCAAGCGATGGCAACTGCTAGAGGAACAACGTTTCTGGCTTCTCTTCAAAACTTTGAAACGTTGAGTATCTTTGTTGGATAATTTTTAAGAAAAAATTAAATAAGGTATTTAGGTGGATTGAAAGGGGTGTTTTAGTAATTTAACTTTTAATATTATATATATATATATATATATATACCCACACATATATTATTTTTCCTTTATTGAGAAGAGAAAATGCACATGAAAATTGCTAAGATGACAATTGCATTAATTCACATATTCACAAAAACTATTCGAGATGACTTATTTACAGCTCCAATTAGTTGATTGCAACTCAACTATTTCATGAGTACTTCCTAACTTTCACTAGTATAATTCTCTCTGCGTGTGTCCCCTTTTATACTTGGAATTATAGTTTAGACATTTGTGGGGAATTCAGTATAGAGAATTAGGAAGTTTGTAGAAGAACCCTAATTGGATTGGGAAAGGTAAATTGAAAGGGAGAGAGAGTTGGAAGTGAGAATTTGTCCTTGCTTACTTTGGAACATAAATTTTGTGATATCCGCGGAATTCAATCAAAGACCTATGTTAGCAAGTACCACAGTTACAGGTTTTACAAGCAAACGTACAGTGAAAATTTTTCACCGATGGGTGATGAGGCATATTGGCCACCTTCTCCCTTCAGTTTAATTGCAAATACTGAATACGAGCGAACTTCAGGAGCGCGGACTACAACTAGAAGGAGGAATGAAATGGATAGAGCTCCTGCTCGCATGGCTAGAAAGTGTAGTACGTGCAAGCAAACAGGTCATAACAAGAATCGCTGCCCCGACAGAAATCAGTAGTTGTTGTTGCTTGTTGGTTTTTATGTTTTTCTTAAGTTGTACGATTGTTGTTTCCTTATGTAATCTTCCACGAATATATAACATGTCTTGTGCCGTTTAATAGTTAGTATGTAATTTAACATTTACTACTCAGTTAATGTGTGACGTTTATTTAACTTATATTTTATTTTTTATTTATGTTCGCATTTATAACACATATTTAATTATTGCATGTGTTAAAATATTTATTTGAGTTAATCACTGAAATTACCTATATGCTTTAAAAATTAAAAAAAAAAAATTAAAAACACAGCCGAATATGATTTAAATAGAGGCAACGTCTTACAAAGTATTTGTAAAACGCTGGGGGAAAAAATTAATGACAGGTATAACGTGGACTGATCCACGTTATACAAATAATTTTGTATAACGTGGATCAGTCCACGTTTTACAACATATATTTATAAAACGTGGACTGATCCACGTTATACAAAATTATTTGTATAACGTGGATCCGTCCACGTTATACCTTTTAATTTTTTTTTAATTTTTCCGTGATCTGACAATGGAAAACAAATTGGGGTATAACGTGGAGCAGTCCACGTTATACCCGTTTTGGTCTGTAAATTTTTTGCTACCCCCTTTTGGTTTATACCGTGTATTGTTATACCTTTAGGCTCCGGACTCTAAGATGGAGTGTCCAATTTTTTCGAATGTTATAATCAAATAAACTCTTCTCATTTTCTAGATGTTGACCATCTAAGAGCATATGTAGCCTATCCCTATAATCTCTTTTTTCTTGGACCTCCTTTATAATGTTTGATTGTAAAGCTAATCCTGACTTCTAAGATAAAGTTTTTCGCCTTATATGTCCTAATAATGATCGGATAAACTTCATCTTCCCTATAACCTCCACGAAGACGCACCACAAGATCGAGGGTGGACTCCTTTTGAATATTGTAATCAACAACTGCTCGATCAACCTCAAGTTGTTTTCCAGCAAATATTAACCTTTGTGAAGGAATTCCTTCTCGCCTTGAATCTTTGCTTTAACATTATCAATGATGTCAAAATTCTCAACCTCGAGAGTTATGGTCTTTCCATTGAGGGTCTTAACGAAGATTTGCATCTGTAATTGCATACAAACAGAAAATATTGGGCTTTATAGAAAATCATTATTAAGTGAAGAGAAGGAAAACTAAACTCATAAAGCCTATAACTTATGAAATGGATGTGTTAGAAGTATTAGGATTGTACATGTGGTTAATTATGTTGTACACCATTAATGAGTAAAGTAAGTAGGAGATTAGTTGGATTGCTGATTATGATTGGTCAATTAGTTTAGATGTAGTCAACAGTATACATAGACTAGGAGATATTTTGTAAGAATTGAACCTTCATTTTTACACAGATCAATATACAAAAATTCTCTCTCTACTTGGCTCTCCTCTCTTCTCTACTTCTTAACTGTCAATGGCTTCCACTGACTATAGATTCAAGTTTCAACATGGTGTCAGAGCTAGGCTTCATCAATTAAGATCGAGACCTAGATATTTCTTTAGTTCTTACCCAAATTTTGCTCTTCAATCTGCTCTTCTTCGATTTCGCGTACGATCGAAATTTGGTCCTTTTGCTGCCATTATTTCCTCGGTTTATTCTTTGATTCATTGTCTCAATCTCACAATTAATTGATTCTAGTTCTTTTCCCCAAATTTTCGATATCAATTTGCCCTAATTTGTTTCTCAAATATTGAGTTTGACCTAATTCTCTACAATGGCGGTCGATTCTAATGTTGAAATGGCTGGAACAATGAATGCGACCAGTCAAAAAATTGATTGTAATGATTTTATTTATGTTCATCCATCCGATGCTCCGGGAATATCTTTAGTTCCTCAGTTGTTGGTGGGAACAGAGAATTATTCAGAGTGGAGTAGAGCGGTGAAGTTGTCGCTGCTTGTGAAGAATAAGATAGGATTCATCGATGGCACATGCACTAGAGAAAAATATGCAGGGAATGAGTATAAGCTGCATCAATGGGATCGCTGCAACGCGATAGTGCAGTCATGGATCATGTCATTTGTAGCAAAGGAGTTGCGGAGAGGAATTGTATACTCGGATAGTGCACAGAAAGTCTGGAAGGCATTCAAGGAGCGGTTCGACAAGGTAAATGCTACCAAAATTTATCATTTGAACAAAGAAATAGCTTGCTTAGCTCAAGGACTTCGAGTGTATCCATTTACTTTTCAAAGTTGAATGATTTGTGGGATGAGTTTGAAGCGATAATCCCAGTTCCATGTGACTGTGATAAGTCGAAGGCTCGTGGAATATCTGCACTTACAGAAAACTATGAAATTCCTTATTGGGCTTAATGAAACTTAGTCGGCACAGAAAAGCCATATTCTAATGATGGATCCTACACCGGGACTCAACCAAGTATATTCCATGATAATACATGAAGAGAGCCAAAGAGTTAGTGATGTATATTCAGCACAAGCTGGAATTCTAGGCAACGTGAATATAGAAGGGGAGAGTAGTGCTATGATATCTGTCAATGCTGCGAATTATAAGCCAAACACAAATTACAAACCTAATCACACTCCCAACCACTACAAGCCTAATGTCTATCCCAATTATAGACCTAACACCAGTTCAAGTTCAAATGCAGAATTATACTGCACCTTCTGTAAGAGATCAGGGCATGTAATGGACTTTTGTTATAAACTTATCGGATATCCAAACAATTTCAAGCACACCAGTAATAAAAACAAGGTCAATGAGAGCAATAATACCAAATTTGGGGGTAGAAACAAGGCATATAGAGGAAATGGTGTGAGGCCAGTGGCTAATAATGCTGGGGTCATGGATATGCATACACACAACCACCTCCAATTCCTCAAAACTATGGAAACACCAGCATGGCCTATCAAAACCAGGGTGCGGGGGCAGCAGCTAACAGTGCTACCTTTGTGGATCATGCATTCACACCATCACTTTCTGCCAATTTTGCTACACCGAGGCACTTCACACCAGATCAATACCGGCAGATCTTGCACATGCTGGAAAAGGACAAATAAACTGCAGACATGTGCAACATGGCAGGTAAGTTAACTACGAACCATAACTCTTGGATTGTGGACTCAGGAGCCTCCAATCATATGGCTTCATCACTGAGCCTGTTAAATGATCCTATCAAAGCTTCCATACCTAAATCAGTCCACTTACCAGATGGAACTAGTACTAGCATTACACACACTGGTTCATTTTCTTTAACTGTTGACCAGTCCATTCATGATGTACTGTACATTCCTGATTTTAAATTCAATCTTTTATCAGTATCCAAACTAACCAGGGAACTACATTGCTTTGTTTCATTTTTTCCTGATTTCTGCCTATTCTAGGATCTGTCCAGTGGTCAGGTGAAGGGGATTGGTAGAGTGAAAGGGGGATTGTACATCTTCAATCCTTCCACATCGACTGCTACACCACCTCCTCACTGCTTGGCTACTACCTCTACATCATCCTCTCCAGCTGTATGGCATTGCAGACTGGGTCATGCCCCCACCTCAGTGTTGCAAAAAATTCCAACTCTGAAGCAATATGTTCCTTATTTCAATTTTTGTGATTGTCTTGTATGTCCATTAGTCCTTAAATCCTTTCGATCTCATTCACATGGACACTTGGGGTCCATATAGAGTCTGTACTTATAATGGTTTCAAGTACTTTCTTACTCTAGTTGATGATTGTACCAGACTCACTTAGACATTTCTTTTGAGATTAAAAAGTGATTCAATTGTGGTTCTGAGAAATTTTATTCAAATGATTGAGACACAGTTTCACAAATCTATCAAGAAATTCAGATCTGATAATGGTTTTGAGTTCTTTAATCAACACTGTTCCACCTTATTTTCTTCTAAGGGAATCATCCATCAAAGTAGCTGTGTCCATACCCCCCAACAAAATGTCCTTGTGGAACGCAAGCATAGACACTTGCTAGAAGTTGCTAGGGCTTTAAGATTTCAAGCTCAAATTCCTCTAAAATACTGGGGGGATTGTATATTGACTGCTACATACATTATAAATAGGCTTCCAACTTCTGTTTTGTATGACAAAAGTCCTTTTGAGTGTTTCCATGGTCACACACCCAGTCTTGATCATTTTAGAACCTGGGTTGTCTCTGCTATGCTACCAAACCAAACTTTTCTGATAAATTCTCTCCTAAATCTATTCCTGCAGTCTTCATGGGCTATTCTTCCACACAAAAAGGTTATAGGCTTCTTGATATTGAAACCAATACATTTTTTGTTAATCGGGATGTTGTCTTTAAAGAATACATTTTTCCCTTCAAACACCCCAAAGCCCAGTTTCTCCTCCATTCCTCCTCTCCTGCTCCATTTTCTGATCCTCTCCCTCCAGTTGTTCCATCTCCTTCTACCTCTGATTCCTCCCTTTTTCCCAGCCCTTGTCCTGCTCTCTCGGACTCTCATTCCTCTGATAATTCTGTTTCTTCTCCTACTTCTACACCTATCTCTTCTTCTTCTCCTGATGCTTGTGATTCTCCATCTGTACCTGCTCCTTCTCCTTCTCCTGCTCCTGCTAGTATTCCTCCTTCATCCACTACACTTCCTTTGCCAACTAGGAAGTCCTCTAGACAGTCCAAACCTTCCATTTGGTTGACAGATTATGTCCACCCCCCGTTACCTTCAACAGCCTCCTCTGCTTCTTCTCCTAATCCTATTGAATCTTTTGTTTCCTATTCTCATCTATCCAAACCTTATCAGTCCTCACTCTCAGCCTTTTCTGCTCACATTGAACCCTCTACATATGCTCAGGTTGTCAAGGATCATAACTGGGTTCAGGCTATAAAGCTTGATATTGATGCCCTTGAACACAACCATATTTGGGACATTGTTGACTTGCCTCCTAGTAAGACCCCAATAGGTTGTAAATGGGTGTTTAAAGTCAAATATAATGCTGATGGCTCGGTAGAGAGGTATAAGGCCAGATTGGTGGCTAAAGGCTACACCCAACAGGAAGGCCTTGACTTTCATGACACCTTTTCCCCTGTTGCCAAGATGGTAACAGTTCAGACTATTATTGCTTTAGCTGCTTCCTACTCTTGGCCCATTCTCCAGATGGATGTACACAATGCCTTCCTCAATGGTGACCTCAGTGAGGAGGTCTACATGTCTTTACCCCAAGGATTTGGCACTCAGGGGGAGTCCTCTCAGAAAGTGTGTAGATTGCTCAAATCCTTGTATGGATTGAAACAGGCTAGTAGACAGTGGAATCTAAAATTAACTGAGTCGCTTTTGCAATCAGGATTTGTTCAAAGCAAACATGACTATTCACTTTTTACCAAAGCTGTTGGGAGCAAACTTGTTATTCTGCTTGTATATGTTGATGGTCTTCTATTAACAGGAAATGATAGTACAGAGATTCAAACGGCAAAGCAGCAACTGCAACAAAGCTTCAAAGTGAAGGATCTAGAGGAGCTTAGGTACTTCATGGGTATAGAATGTGCAAGATCCAAAGATGGGATTGTGATGTCGCAAAGGAAGTATGCACTCAGTTTGATCTCAGAGTTGGGGTTAGCAGGATCCAAACCCAAAAATGCACCATTGGAAAAGCATGTGAAAGTTACAAGTAGGGAGTATGATGCTTATGTTGGTGAAGCGGTGACAGATCCCTTGCTTCAAGACATGGGGAGCTATCAAAAATTGATTGGGAAGTTGTTGTATCTAACAATAACTAGGCCTGACATCTCATACTCAGTACAATGCCTCAGTCAATTTATGTGTCACGCCCCGAACCATGGCCTGAGCGTAACACGACACTCGGGCCTTGCTTGCATGTGTCCGAGCGAACCTCATGGCTTGCTTGTCAACATGGGCATCAAAACAATATAATCTATATGATGCAATTTAAATAAATCATGAAAATGTAAATTTGCGGAATAAAGTCTTGAATTTATCTCTTAGCATAAAATATCATGAAAACATAATAGTCTGCAAACAGGAAAAACACCACTGACTCTGTGAACTAATATCTGTCTATGAAACCTCTAAAAACATGTCTAAATACTAACTATCAGGACCTGGCCCTGGACTACCATAAACTGAATACTAATGCAGACTCCATGTTGAACCCCGAGAGAAGTGGGGCTCACCAATAAGCTGATAACTGAAGTGATCCTACTGTGCAGATGTATGCTCCTGAAAACCGGTATCTGCACCGTGAAGTGCAGGCCCCGGGCAAAAGGGACGTTAGTACATGGTGAATAGTACTAGTATGTAAAACCTGCTGAAATGAAGAACATGGCACAGTATAGGTATAGGATATGAACTGAAATTGAATGTAACTTGAACATGAACATGAAACGTGAGTGAAGTCTTAAAACAGTAATCAATAGAAATACTTGTATGTAAAACTACTTGTAACGTGGGGAATGCTATAGTATAACCGACAACATGGTCTGGTACTTGCGTCCTACCAGCAGAACACTCACAACCTTGCCAGGGATATGAGATTTAAGTAATAATAAGCATGTAAGGATCCAAACTGCATAATGAAGGTGTTGCCTCCTTGCTGACAACCCTTATCCTACGGTGGCAACGTAGTTTCAGGCTATCTGAGCCTTCTCGGTTAACTAAGCAATTCCCAAAAACATGAACATGATATAGTTGGCTAAGAAGCCCATGATTTTCGTGAAATAACTTGTAATCATGATTTCATGAAATAACTTGTAAACATGGTTTCATGAAATATCTTGTAATATGGTTTCATGAGATAACTTGTCATAGTTTTGCAAACATGTTCTTGATTCATGAGTAATAACAATAGTTCATAATTATATATATATAATTGAATTGAAAACATGCTTGTAACTTGCTACATAAAATCATAAAGTTTCATATAAACATAATGAGAATACATGAGGAAGAATTCATGATTCATGGATTAAGCTAGGGTTCCTAATAACCGTAATGAAAGATTAGGAATACAATAACGAATATAGATACAAAATTCATGTACATAAATACGGGCTACCAATATGTTGGGTTTAATGCCCTAGGGTTTGAACTTCATGGATATCAAGAAACGGAGCATGGGGAAGAACGTAGAGATTCCCACATGTGGATGGAAGTTCTACATACCTTAATTGCTCCAAAACTTGAATTAAAGACTTGAGCTTTGAAGAAGATTTCCAAAATCTTGAATTCTTGAACCTTGAGATGGGTTTTCTTGAAAACCCTAGTTTAGGAATGATAATTTCTTGTTTAGATTACAAGGATAGGTATTAGAATTGATTTGGAATAATTAGAGTAGGCTTACCTTGGTGTTCTTGATGATGGAAGAGGGTAGGAAGTCGTTCTAGGGCTTGAAGGAATGAAAAATAATGATTTGAACTGATATGGATGAATATATACTGTTCTGGAAAAATTAGATTTTCGGCCCAGTTAAATACTGGCCGTATTTTGACATATGGACTGCACTGCGTCTCTTTAGTAAAATGGTCATAAAGCTTTGCACAGATGTCCGTTTGACGCCCATAATATACCGTTGGAAAGGTATTTCAAATCTATACAACTCTCATGAAGGAAGTTTTTCCCAATTCCAAATACATTTTCAAATACGGGCCGTATTTTGAAATACGGTCCGTATTTAACCATTTGACATCAAATTGCCAAATTCCAGAATGCTCAGAAATCCTTGGTTTCAGTTTACGATTTGAAATACGGGCCGTATTGTGAAATACGGTCCGTATTTAACCATATGACATTCAACTACCAGTTTACGATTTGATTTACGGCCCGTAAACTGAAATACGGTCACTGTTCATGGGCGTAAACCACCATCTTACAGCTGAAGAGGAAATTTCCAATTCCCACATTCTTTATCTGGTTTTCTAAGTCTAGGATCATGGTCAAAGCTTAGGTTAAAGGTACGGGGTGTTACATTATGTCATCACCCTTGGGATCATTCGTCCTCGAATGATGGGTCATGGTTAAGAACATGGCTGGACATGGCTTGAATTCATGAACATGAAAGAAACATGACATAAAACATAAGAGCTTGACATGGTTACATGGGAACATGGTCATGGATCATGAGAACTGAATACGTGATTACATGGAAACATGTACATGGGGAACATGAAACTGAGTAGCGCCTACATGAATGAGAATCATGAAACATTTGTCCTCGATTTATGACTAGTGGTTAAGAATCGCTACTAACTCTGGAATCTACAAAATTTATGGTAGGACTTCCTTCATAATCCGGACCCTCACGACATTTCTCAAACGCCTGCCAACTAACTAAAGTACCAACACACAACTCACACGGTATCTTAATACGCTTGATGTGACATAACGTGATTACTGGATCTTGAATGTAGCTAACATATATACTGAGCTGGCTTGAACACACGGATATTGGCTGAATGATTACATGATTACTATGCATGGGGTTTGGAAGAAAATCCATAGGTATGAATGACAGAAGTACTGGAAATAGGCACGAACATGACATGATTACCTAGGCATGAGACGCATGACGTGGGACATAAATACACGAATACTGAATGACATGAATACATGAGTGCTAAACTGTCATGAGATACGAATACGTGTGAAAATGGATATCGTAACATGGGATCTGAATGTCGAAAACATGATTGTTACAACATGAGGGTTGAATACTAAGCGCGCGTAGGAATGGATACTTAGAGACTTAATTATAGGCGTTCGTATGTCACCATGGTAATATGAGATAGGAGTTTGACTTAGGCTTTGAATGTAAGCGCAACTCGATGCGAATGCAACAGACTTGAGTCGTATAACAAGAATATGATCCTAACATAGGTATTCATAAATCTCTAGCATAGGCATGACATGAATACGTCAAATCTGAGTAGAATACTCTTGAGATAAGTACCACATGTTATATGAAAAGTTATCTATTTGAATATAGGAATGCATCTTACTTCTGCTTATCTTGTTAGCTGTTAATCATGATTATGAATTCCTTAGCTCATCTTGCTCATTATCATAAGCGAATTATAGAGGACTGAGAGAAAAAGAATTATTGGTACTATTCACATGAGATACTTTGCTCTAGAGAACAGACATGGCATGGTGCATTATACATGGAGGACGTAACATGGAACATGCGTATATAGGAACGTGATTCATATGACATGAAACGTGAATAGGATGACATGGGGCATAGGACCATGAAGAATATGGCGTTTATATGAGTACCTACATACCATAGCATATGGACTTGTGTTCATGAGTATTGAAGTAAGACTAAGGCGTTAGTCTGACTTGCATAGAGCACAAGTTGTAGGCTAACTCTTGGGTACTCAGAGACTAAGGCATGGATAAAACATTACCTTTAGAATTTAGATATACCGAAAAAATAGGACATGGTTCAACATAGCTTACTCTTATCACCGTGAGTAAACGCTCGTGTTATAAATAAGGCACATGAAAGAATGGATTATAGGCATGTATAACTCGTTCCTCGAGCATCTAAGACATGGATAGAAAGTCACCTTGAACATAACGAGACCTAGATACTTAGCGAAAGGAAAAAAGGAATCATGTCGTCATGATCGTAAAACATTAGCTAAAGGAACATAAGCATGAATTACATAGAAGCATGGGTAGGACATCCATCTTGGTTCACCTTCATTATTATCTCACAAAATCATTGTTACAATACCGTTATAAATGGAATGCATAGCGAAATGAATTGGGGCACGAGTATGTGGTAACATGGATAACATAATCATAGGGGTCAAGATCATCATCAGATTTGAAAAGCACTTAGATGCTAGAACATGGACATGAGTATAAAAGCATGACAGATACGTGAGACCTGAATGCAGTTTTTTTTTAACTTTAGACACGAGCACACCTGATGTGCGAAACATGAAAGGACATTCCCTTGCATACCTTACTATCGTATGAAGTCTTAATTCTTGTATCTTAAACGCAGAGTATCAATCTCTAACATGGGCATGATATGGGTACGAAAGGCTAGAGTAGAGTACGTCTGGGCATTAGTACCACATAGTACATGAATTACTCTGGAATTGGAACCGTTATACCCTTAAAACCCACTATTCGCTCTAGAACTTTATCTTATAACATAATTACCTAGTACTTGATCTCAACAATATGATAAAAATCACATTTTATGCATCTTATTTTGGGTTCATAAAACTGTGATGCTCTAACATAATCTCCTCAACACCTATCAATTTACGAAACACATAATCTATATCGGTACCTTATCACACAATCTCCCCCTTAGTTCAAAACTTAACATTTAAAGCCTGTGGATCTCTCGAGTTAGCGATAAGTGGTCATCTAGTGGCTCTGCTAATCTCCTCAAAAATACTGACGACTCATTTCTTCCGCTTACTTCAAGCAAGTCTTACTTACAGGGAAAACTGGATTACTTAAATGAGCGGGTTTCTAATGTACATAACTCGCATGCTAGCTTTGTCAGTCTTGGGGAAAACTCTTTTATGATAAATCTTAAAGACTCTTCTTCTGTAGCTTGCTCTCTTACTTCTTAGATGGTTTTGTTCTTTCACCAATTTCTATACCTCAAATTTATCTTAAACCCTTTGGGTTCGAACACGCCTTCGGTGTATTCAGGCAGTTACCTTAGTAGTGCTAACTTGACTAAGTAACTCAAATCGTACTTCTACTAACTCTGCTGAAATTTTCTAATTCACTGTGTCTATTCAAACTTACTCACTATGCTTCTGTTGACCACTTACTAGCATCATAATCTCTAATTCTTCTCTGAGTACTAAAGTGAAGCATAAGGTTATTTCTAACTTTTCCTCCTTATCTGACTCTATTCTGGAGTTGTATACTATCTTTCTGAACTATAGACATGGATCACACTTAGGGAAATTTCATCTGTCTTAAACAAGGAATTGGATCAACTAACCCCAAACTCTCTATACACTTTCAAAATTTATATCATACTATACACCAGGGATAAATATTTAATCACATAACCTAAGAGAGAATTGTCATATCTTTTATCTCGTAGTAATATCTGCTTCTTTTAGTAGCTTACTAACGTCATACTCTCTAGGTCTGATCTGAATAAGCTGAAATAATTTAAAACTAGCCCTACAAAAATTTATATCGTCTGCTCGTGGTTTTCTTATTGCATCAGTCCCTTCTTAGTCCTGTGCATAGATCATATGACAAAAATATACATATCCTTAAAAAAAAGTCGATACTTTCTAGTATTACAGGTGATTGGCTCTTAGGCTATTTCCTACTTAAAACTATCGTGGACAATTTATGCCTGCTGCGGTTAACTTCATAACATCCTACCTCGTGGGGTCTTAAATATGAACCATCACCCTTATATGGTAGCTTCATGGTTAGATAATCCAAATAAGCTTATTCTGTAAGGTATATCACCTATGTATACTGCCATGCCGAAACTTGTTTTTAAAAGGGTATTATCACCTGATAAACACACCATGCACTATTTGGTAAGTCTTGGGTCTCGAATTTTCCTTCTCGCCACTTACGCATTCGATACGTTTAGAATTCGATGGAAAGAGAATGTTACTTACTACTCTAAGCTTCATGACACGAGTTAGAATAATTCCTGATGCCTCTATCGGAGAGAAACACATCGATAACGACTAGATTTACATCTTCCTCATCCATTGAGACTAGGCGTATTCGGTAGAATGGGAAATAAACATGAGTTCGAGTGATTTCTGAGAACACAGCTCTATTGCATGATCTAGAGTTTGAAAGAAGTGAGACAATCTTAAATGTCTTGGTGGTCAACTGTTTATATGTGTGGGCGCCACACACATATAAAAGTGACCCCACTGGACACGGTTTCATAGACTCCCTAAGACACTTGAACCTAGGGCTCTGATACCAAGCTTTGTCACGCCCCGAACCATGGCCTGGGCGTAACACGGCACTCGGGCCTTGCTTGCATGTGTCCGAGCGAACCTCATGGCTTGCTTGTCAACATGGGCATCAAAACAATATAATCTATATGATGCAATTTAAATAAATCATGAAAATGTAAATTTGCGGAATAAAGTCTTGAATTTATCTCTTAGCATAAAATATCATGAAAACATAATAGTCTGCAAATAGGAAAAACACCACTGACTCTGTGAACTAATATCTGTCTATGAAACCTCTAAAAACATGTCTGAATACTAACTATCAGGACCTGGCCCTGGACTACCATAAACTGAATACTAATGCAGACTCCATTTTGAACCCCGAGAGAAGTCGGGCTCACCAATAAGCTGATAACTGAAGTGATCCTACTGCGCAGATGTATGCTCCTGAAAACCGGTATCTGCACCGTGAAGTGCAGGCCCCGGGCAAAAGGGACGTTAGTACATGGTGAATAGTACTAGTATGTAAAACCTGCTGAAATGAAGAACATGGCACAGTATAGGTATAGGATATGAACTGAAATTGAATGTAACTTGAACATGAACATGAACATGAAACGTGAGTGAAGTCTTAAAACAGTAATTAATAGAAATACTTGTATGTAAAACTACTTGTAACGTGGGGAATGCTATAGTATAACCGACAACATGGTCTGGTACTTGCGTCCTACCAGCAGAACACTCACAACCTTGCCAGGGATATGAGATTTAAGTAATAATAAGCATGTAAGGATCCAAACTGCATAATGAAGGTGTTGCCTCCTTGCTGACAACCCTTATCCTACGGTGGCAACGTAGTTTCAGGCTATCTGAGCCTTCTCGGTTAACTAAGCAATTCCCAAAAACATGAACATGATATAGTTGGCTAAGAAGCCCATGATTTTCGTGAAATAACTTGTAATCATGATTTCATGAAATAACTTGTAAACATGGTTTCATGAAATATCTTGTAATATGGTTTCATGAGATAACTTGTCATAGTTTTGCAAACATGTTCTTGATTCATGAGTAATAACAATAGTTCATAATTATATATATATAATTGAATTGAAAACATGCTTGTAACTTGCTACATAAAATCATAAAGTTTCATATAAACATAATGAGAATACATGAGGAAGAATTCATGATTCATGGATTAAGCTAGGGTTCCTAATAACCGTAATGAAAGATTAGGAATACAATAACGAATATAGATACAAAATTCATGTACATAAATACGGGCTACCAATATGTTGGGTTTAATGCCCTAGGGTTTGAACTTCATGGATATCAAGAAACGGAGCATGGGGAAGAACGTAGAGATTCCCACATGTGGATGGAAGTTCTACATACCTTAATTGCTCCAAAACTTGAATTAAAGACTTGAGCTTTGAAGAAGATTTCCAAAATCTTGAATTCTTGAACCTTGAGATGGGTTTTCTTGAAAACCCTAGTTTAGGAATGATAATTTCTTGTTTAGATTACAAGGATAGGTATTAGAATTGATTTGGAATAATTAGAGTAGGCTTACCTTGGTGTTCTTGATGATGGAAGAGGGTAGGAAGTCGTTCTAGGGCTTGAAGGAATGAAAAATAATGATTTGAACTGATATGGATGAATATATACTGTTCTGAAAAAATTAGATTTTCGGCCCAGTTAAATACTGACCGTATTTTGACATATGGACTGCACTGCGTCTCTTTAGTAAAATGGCCATAACGCTTTGCACAGATGTCCGTTTGACGCCCATAATATACCGTTGGAAAGGTGTTTCAAATCTATACAACTCTCATGAAGGAAGTTTTTCCCAATTCCAAATACATTTTCAAATACGGGCCGTATTTTGAAATACGGTCCGTATTTAACCATTTGACATCAAATTGCCAAATTCCAGAATGCTCAGAAATCCTTGGTTTCAGTTTACGATTTGAAATACGGGCCGTATTGTGAAATATGGTCCGTATTTAACCATATGACATTCAACTACCAGTTTACGATTTGATTTACGGCCCGTAAACTGAAATACGGTCACTGTTCATGGGCGTAAACCACCATCTTACAGCTGAAGAGGAAATTTCCAATTCCCACATTCTTTATCTGGTTTTCTAAGTCTAGGATCATGGTCAAAGCTTAGGTTAAAGGTACGGGGTGTTACATTATGTCATCACCCAAACAATCTCACTATGAAGCAGCACTGAACATAGTAAGATACATCAAGAAACAGCCAGGTATAGGGCTGATAATGCCAAGTACAAGGTCAACTGATGTAGTAGCCTTCTGTGACTCGGATTGGGCCTCTTGTCCAATGACTAGAAGGCCAGTCACTGGATATTGCATTAAGATTGGTGATTCACTAGTCTCCTGGAAGTCCAAGAAACAAAGCACTGTATCTAGAAGCTCAGCAGAGGCTGAATATAGAGCTATGGCATACACTGTCTCTGAACTGGTCTGGATTGCAGGGTTGTTGAAAGAATTGAGAATGCAAATTGAGTTACCCATGAAACTATTTTGTGACAACAAAGCTGCACTTCAAATAACAGCCAATCCAATGTATCATGAGAGAACAAAACACATTGAGATTGATTGCCACTTTATTAGAGACAAGATACAAGAAGGCTTGATCAAAACTGACCATGTAGGCAGCAAGGAGCAACTGGCAGACATACTAACAAAAGCACTTGGACATCAACAGCACAACTATCTGCTTTCCAAGTTGGGAATGAAAAACATTTTCCATTCTCAACTTGAGGGGGAGTGTTAGAAGTATTAGGATTATACACGTGGTTAATTATGTTGTACACCATTAATGAGTAAAGTAAGTAGGAGATTAGTTGGATTGCTGATTATGATTGGTCAATTAGTTTAGATGTAGTCAACAGTATACATAGACTAGGAGATATTTTGTAAGAATTGAACTTTCATTTTTACACAGATCAATATACAAATATTCTCTCTCTACTTTGCTCTCTCTCTACTTGGCTCTCCTCTCTTCTCTACTTCTTAACTGTCTATGGCTTCCACTGACCATAGATTCAAGTTTTAACAGGATGTAGAGTCGATTGGAAAACACATTATTCAATTAAAGGGAGTTAACATTTAAAAAGGGAAATGCTAGAAAATGTGAAAGAATTGAGCAGCGCTAACCCAATAACTTAAAAAGTTTTCATGAAGGTAGCGGGACCTAGTGTTGGATAAAATAAAAGGTCTAATTTGTTTTACAAAATGAATCACATTGACAATAACATGCACAAAAAAAACTCGAGCAAAAATCCTGTCACTGTTTCACATTCTGATTCTTGACAAGGATTTGAAATCCATCATTCTATCGACGTATAAGATGGAGTATCCAATTTTTTCGAATGTGATACTCAGAAAGACTCTTGTCATTTCGTAGATGTCGACCATCTAAGAGCATATGTAGCCTATCCTTATAACCTCCTTTTTCTTGAACCTCCTTTATAATGTTTTCGATTGTAAAGCTAGTCCTGACTTCTAAGATATACTTTTCCGCCTTATATGTTCTAATAATAATTGGATAAACTTCATCTTCCCTATAACCTCCACGAAGACGTAAGACAAGATGGAGGGTGGACTCCTTTTGAATATTGTAATCGACAAGTGATCGATCATCCTCGAGTTGTTTTCCAGCAAATATCAGCCTTTGCTGATCTCGTGGAATTCCTTCCTTATCTTGAATCTTTGCTTTAACATTATCAATGATGTCAAAATTCTCAACCTCGAGAGTTATGGTCTTTCCATTGAGGGTCTTAATGAAGATTTGCATCTGGAATTGCATACAAAAAGAGAAACTATTTGATATTATAGAAAATCATTATTAAGTTTAGAGCACAATAACTTATTACAATACATTCAAATGGCAAACATAATCTAAATAATATTCAATTAAAGGGTGTTAATATTTAAAAATGAAAAAGTTAGAACGGGTGAAAGAATTGAACATCTAAACTCAACAACTTAAAAATGCATGTGAAGTAACTAACCACATAATAAACTCCTTTGAACTATACAAAACAGAGGTGAGACAAGCATATTGTCTAAAACAATCGCTAATTATTTATTACATGTTGAATTCATAGGGAGAAAGCGATTGTTGAAAACGATTTACCAAAGAATGCCTTTAATAACATGTGAAAGAATCTAATAATCTTCAAAATCCTAATCAGGCAATAGATGAAGTAGTAAGACCGTTGTAAACACTTTGAATTTTTTTTACACAATCGATGAAAGAGAGGTAGTATGACTAAGTATATGATAAGACTATATAATTAGGAACGAGATTTTAAAAAATAGATGATATATTAAGATTTAGGCTTGACTAATGACACAAATATGATTAAAACTTTCAAACGCTTTTCCCATACCAAAAAAATCATCATTAGATCACGATACAAGAGGGGCAGATTCAGAATTTAGAATTTATGGATCCTACATCAACTTCAAGTTACTATATAATAATGACTAGATTCACAATTAAATATTTATAAATATAAAGTTATTTTTCATACTGAGTTCTCATGAACCCCTAGGCTCTCTTCTAGATCTGCCTCTGCGATACAATATTGATAACCAAGCAAATTCAAAAATTTACATGGAGCCAATCAGATTACAGAGTCTTATAGAGCTATATGAATTTACGAACTATAAAAAAAAGTTGATATGAGACCAGAATGAGATCGATCAGGACGAAACTAACAGTGTTAGATTGATAAAAGACAAGAAGCAGACACCAACATTGATTGAACAATAAGATGATCAAATCGATACATAAAATGTAGTTTACTTTTTATCAAAAGAAAAAGGTACAATTACTGTAAGAAAATGTTACAAAATTTATATTAACTGTATCCAATGTAAATTCAAAACACATAATAGAGCTCTAACTATATTTCAACTTGTGATAATTCATATATACAAATAGAAGATAATAGACACTCAAAACAAGTGCGTGTTGAGAATCGTTGTTCTTCAAACTTCGTTTTTTTTTTTTTTTGCAGTGTTTTAATATATATATATATTAAACATTCTAATTAAAAAGAAAATTAGATGGTAAATTATCATAATTTGAATTTCGCCATTCTTTTTCGAGATGGAGGGAATCAAGGAAAACGAAATGAAAAAGAAGGAAACAAAGGATCGAGATGAGCAACAAAAGAACTTACCTTAAAAGCTTCTGTAAATCAAGTGAGCGAGAGAGAGAGAGAATTAACGAGGAAAAAACAGGACACTAAAGCTAATGATGAAGGAGCCATTAAATAGGAGATGCTCCTAAGAAATTGTCAAATCAAAGATTAGGAGAAAAACTCGTAATTAAGTAAATATATACAGCCATTCAGCCACTCGAAATGGCCTTAATTAGGCTATTCCTCCCCGTCAATCCTAGCTCTACAATTTTTTCCTATGATAAAAATTTATCTGACACTTGGATGAATGTATCTCACTTATAGTTAAATTATTTAATTTGGTGTAACATGTGCGGTTAGTATTTTACCAGTTCCTACAAACACAACCTAGGAATTGTTAATCAAATAACTCCATAATAATTCATAATTAATATTACTCATATCAATTTTATATTTTATTATTGCTAAAGTTTACCAAATCTATCATGGTTACATTGTTCCAACACCCAAGTCTCCCAACTCAAGATTACAAGTGAAATTCCAAGCCCAACTCATAAAATTACTAACCGATAGTGAGGGAAACTTAAGGGGTTGTTTGGTTACCTGGTTAGGAAGTACTATTTTTTAACATTAAAAATATTTGAAATCTTTATATTAAACTACTTAAATCTTCATATTACAATTTAGGTTTACAATAACATCCAAGGTAATGTATTGCAAACACATGGCTAGCATTCTACCAAGTTTGATCCACATCATTGATCTTCTCAATGTTTCTACCAAGGTTCGATTCACAATTACCATGTACTTGCATATTCCTCATCTTTGTATATTATTTTCATCACTTTCCATTGACCTCTTATTTGATTATATTAATAGATTAGCACAATTAACAAGGTCAACTCGAATTATTCCAAATTCATTCATTGAAATAAAATGTAACTGGTGGAATTTTTTCTTTTAACATAATCCTATTTGATTATATTATTTGCCCCGCCTTTCTTACGAGTATGATCATGAATTTTTTATCAAGAAATAATTGATGAAGAGTCAAAGCCAACATGGTAGTTTATATTTCTCAAATTTTAAATTGTACATAAAGCACTAAATGTACTAAACTGAAAACCATATACAATTCCACCATCAAGTAACAAACACGCTAAAAGCAGCCTCTTCTTAAAAGGCTTCATCAACAACTCTAGAATGAGCAGACAGCCTACAAAAAGCACATATCATGTTTGTTTGAGGTATTGTCTGAAAACAAAACGTAAAATAATCGCGAAACCTAGACAATATAATGTGACCAACATAAGGAGATTTAGACTGAAAAGTTGCAAAATAGCGCTCACAATCATCAGCTATACAGTTTGATATGAAAAAGGAGATCTCTTTACTCCCTAGCTCCTATATTATCATTGCTTGCATCCCTTAAAATTGTTAACCTCCGTGCTATTTTCGCGAAGTCACTACAAAACAAATGCAAACACACAAACAAAAGGGCATCAACGATAGCTCCTTACAACACCAATACTGAGAAATATTCGAGTAAATTTTTGTGAAGTCAGAGTCTAGAGTATCACACTTAAGGAGGTTAAACACATACCTAAATGGTTCATCACCAAGTTGCTTCACTGCACCAGTGACATCTTCATAAATGACATGATTAAGCATCTCTAAAATTTCAATGCCTGACATATTGGACAACTCCGTGTGCAACTCGTCGTATGATTCCAACAATGATAAATCCAATGTTTTTCCTACATCTTTTGATTCTATGAAAACTTCACAGTGTTCAATCTCCACAGTATGCTTTGATTGAAATGATTCACATGGTAAGCGGTCTGGTAGGCTGCGGTGATCAAATGTCATAACCGATTCATCAGATATGTTCCCTTTTTTACATGCATTCTCATCTGAAGAACTATTCCCTGCACGATCAGGAGAAATAGTATCCCCTGGGCTGCTTAGAGAGATCTGATGATTAATAACTATGGGTTGACCAAAGAGTACGAGTTGTGGTGCTTTCTCACAGTCAGATTTCACCACAGTTTGGGTGGAACTTCCAAGGGTTAGCAAACAAGACATATGATGGTTGTTACTTGGCTTGGGAATCATTGTACTATTGGAGGGGGTAGAGGTTGTAGCTGCACGATCATGTGGAGGAAAACCAAGAGAAAACAGACTTGAGTGCAACTGATTGGGGTGGAGATCCGGTAATGATAAACCATATTGAGCATGCCTGGCTCCCTGCATGCCGACAGGGGTGTCGTTAGGAAGACAACCAAAGGGGCCATTAGGCCTCAAAAGGCGGTCGCCGCGAAAACTTGACATAGGAAGATGACCATTAAAAGGAAAATATGAATCTTGAGGTAATCGAAGTCTCTTTAGTGAAGGCTGGTAGGGAGAAAAGTGGATTGTGGGCATGTTTGAGACTAATTCCACAAGCCATGGGTTGACACATTTCAAATTTTGAAGCAATTCTGGCTCGTCCCATGTCACCTGCAACAATACACCTTTACTTAGAGATAAACATATTAAAGAAGCATAAAGAGTGAACTTTGAATTGAACATTAGAAATGAATTATCATTTGCTAAAAGTTTACCAAAAAAAGAATCAATGTGTAAATCAGCTCCCTATTTGGAAAATAACACCTAACATCTTTTACCACTTGGTAAAGGATATTATACAGAGTCATACAGATAAAGTTTGCAGTTATTGTTCAAGTGAGTTCACATAAAATTTATCCCAACTCTCTAACTTCATGAGGTCACAACTCATCAAAATGCTCGTTGCAGCATAAAAGCTCACTGAATAACAAAGATAAGAAAAAGAGTATTTTTTCCTTAGAAAAGATTTTAACAACAATAGCATATCAAGTGTGATCCCACAAGTGGGGTCTGGATGGACTTGAATCCTAAGGAAGAGAAAGAAAGAGCCAGCAAAAAGATGTATAAAATTATTGCCTAATGGGTTTTAGGAAAAGCTCAATGACTAAACACGACTGAATTAACATTATTGTTTACAATTAACGTAACAATAACAAGAACGAACATATAACTAGATGTCTTTGTAGGACATTTAAAACCTACTTTTACACGGTCATCGACTGCAGCCTACAAGATTTACCTGGAGATACTAGGTAGTTGAACAAGACCTCCTTAGTGTCAATCTGTCCGAAATGACCCACATCAAATCTTAAAGCGAAAACTTGGAAAGCTCTTAAACCATTGAACCTTTTATAAACAAACAGCTAATCCGAACAAGAACCAGTTTAAAGGAATGTGGATTTGACGACTTAACCGTCATATGACACAAGAATATAATTTGCAGCAACTCCAGCAGAGAGCAAACACGTTTCACAATGAAAGTGGAGCTTTTTTCTTTTTTCTCAAATGATTTTAAAGGGCCTAAACATAATGTCAGAAGAACAATGAGATACACCGATATGCACTAGCAAATACATATTGCAACAAATATAACTAGCCTTACGTTTCTAACTGTCTATGGAGAATCCAACAAAAATATGGCCAAACCAAAACCATATAATGCATCAAAGAGAAGTATAAGTTATCTTGGATCTTTAAATGCAGGGTAAATGTTTCTCTGCTAGAAAAAACAAGATGCACTACACTTCCCCATTCAGCTATTAGAGTGATGAAGGCTTGTAAGGTTGCATGAAACAGCAAAATACCCAAGAAGTGGACCTCTTATAAATTATGCATGTTTAATGACAGCCTCTAACCTTGGGGAACATTTAAGTTTTAACATCAAGCAATCTCCAATCTAATCTGAACCACTTGGTTCAGTCGGAACTAAGAATCTGGCACTGGTTGATCCTTGACATGCAACAGGAGTCTATGTTTTTCTATATTAAAGGGTAATACATTTAAAAATAAACGTGACAGTAATTGCAGATTAATAACTGAGAGATTGATGATAAAGACGTTAAATCAAACCCTTCAAGAAGGATACTTTGCTGGCAGTTTCATCATTTTAATGTTGATTGTGGGTCATTTCCGGTAGTTTGATGCCAAGAAGGTGGTTATCAATTAGCCTAGTGCTATCCAGAAACACAGAGTAAGCTACTTTAGGAGACTAGAAAAGCATCTTTTGCTGTAATTCAAAAGCCAAAATTTATATAAGCTACGGGAAAGTCAATCACATTAGAATCCTAGCCCAGCGACTCTTTAACAAAGTTTGGGAAGTAATAAATGATTTTAACAAAAATGCCAACGAGTTACATTAGATGTAGTATGACAGATCATAACATGATACACTGAATAGAGATCATATTACCTGAAGAATCCTCCAGGGCGAATCTGGCCATCGAGTGGGATCAGCAACTTGAACAGAACATATAGTTCCCATGAACCAGCTCAACATTGAGTCTTCGGTTTCAAAGGGCATCTTGAACCTCATCCCCGAGCACCAAGGGATCTGCAACGCTGCCTTCACACGCGACGCATTCAAAAAGAACTCCGGAGTGCTAGCACTGGGATAGAAGGTAACTTCAAAGGGCTTTCCGATAGCTGCAAGATTTGCAGCTTCAATAACTGATTCTGCCTTCACTTTTCTCCTGTTCATCAAGTTCTCGTTCAAGTTCGTATTTCCATATCTCATCAATTTATTCTCATATGGTATCCCACCAGGTGGAATCCCACCACTTGTAATTCCCTTCTTTACCCGGCGGATGCCTACACAAACGTCCTCATTTTCAGCCCTTAGGAACACAATTGAATCACCTGCAACGAGCTTTTTTGCATTCACAAAATTACTCCAACCGGTCGTTAAAAGATGACGCTTTGGTGTCCCTCGGAAAATATGCCTGAATTCCCATGTATTCCCATGAACATCCTTCACTATGAGGGTCTGAACAGGAGGATCTGCATCGTAGTCCAAGAGAGGGAAAATCGTATCTGCACAATACCTAGGGACAGAAAAACCCCCACCGTTATTCGCATCTGATTGAGTCAATGTCTTAGCAAATGAAGGGGGTTTATACGGATTCTCCGACCCGATTTTCGCAACCATCCCATCGTCAGCAATTTCAACTTCATTATGACTAATAGGTGTTAGCCTAATTTTGGCAAAAATCTCGTCGGTTTCTTGTTCTGCCATGTATTTAATACCCGAGACTCTACAAGGCATGTATGATGGAATCCTAATGTCATTCCTAAATTCTACATTTCCACACGCGTGCTCTGCGTGTCCCTGAGGAAAGTAGAACACTATCGAATTAATTGCCGGCATTTTTACCATAGTACCAGCACAGGCATGCCACAATTGAGAATCTAACAAGTTCTCTTCTTCCATTACTTTGTCCTTTGAATCCATAAAAGTAATCATCTTGAAATTAACAGATTCTGTAGAAATGGAAAACACCCTTTTCATTAATTGACGTATTTTCACACTTGTAATGGAATATGTTACTATCGTCATATTGAACACATTCTTTTGGTATATTAATTGTACCAATAGGAAAACCAAAATAGAAGGAAACAAAGGTAAACAAAACAAATAAATTCAACTTGAATGGATTAGAAATATTCATACCTTTCTATATCTGAACTACTCATAAGTATCTGAAAGTCAAATTCTTGAAAAGTACCTCCAAAACTCAAAAAAATTGTTGAATTGCTGCAAATTTAACACAAAAAAGAATTCAATGATCACTTCAGAATAGCAAAACATATTTGAAACACAAAAAATTCCAAAATCTTGAAGTCTAAACTGCTATGACTCACCTTTGAGTACAAAATCAAGCAAGAAAAAAGAATCAAAAATCAAGAATCCAAACTAATAGCAATTCACTTCTCCAAGAACCAACTTTGACACTGTTTCTCTAGCACCAACAAAAAATAACAGAAACCACTAACAATTCACCAAAAAGAAGAAAACAAAAACACAAGAATCAAGGCTGAAAAATAGAAAGAGAAAAAGAAAGAAAAAAAAAAAAGAGAACCCTAGTGAAAATCGGAAGAGGTGGACTTGATGTGTTTTTTTGCTAAAAAATTCTTGTCATCTTTATGTTTCAAAAAAGAAATACTCATGATTCATCTCATACAACTATGCGGAGTACTATATATATATATATATATATATATATATATATATATATATATATGCATGTTGACATTTATTTATGTGTCAAAATATGGATGAAGTACTGTAGTAGTCTTTTTCTTTGTTTCTCTCTCTTTGGAAGCGTTATTTACAGTTCTATTTTCATGATTAAATAATGATTTTTCTGACCTTTTTCTTCGGATCTGAAAAGCATACTCTATCTTCCAGAAGCCAACAAAACAAGAAAGATCTTAAAGCAAGCTTACACATTCACTTTATTTAATAATATATATGTACTTACATGTTTCGGGTGTCATATTTATAATTCTTCCATTGATAAAAAATTAATATATTTATTCTCTTTGATTTAATTATAAGAGAGGTTGGAATAGTTTATTGTAATTATCCTGATATTTGATTATATCAAGATGTGATGGTGAGTGAAGAAGGTGAAGTCAACACTCAATAGTACAAAAAATTAAAAGCAAGGCGAATGCTGTGCTTAATTAAGTAGGCATATTAATGAAAGTAAAAATTTAATAAATCATGGTTAGGAAGAAGTTTAACTTTTTATTGGGGTTAACTAACTGTACGTTTGCCTAACTCCAGGTTTAAAGTTTGGTTAGTTGGGTTAGAGCTTGGTTATACGATTACCTGGTAGATGTTTACTATTAGTACTTAAGGTTGCATTTGTTTTTTTAAGATCTAACATCTCTCAATATGAATGCATATCTAAATATTATGATTCTGTCTATAGATTTGAAGACTGAATGATTAAGTGTGTTTGTTTTTCATCATTTGAATGTGCGTAATATATTAATATTTAAACATAATAAATATGTAATTCAAATAAAAAAGTAACTAAACATTATATCAAGAAGATATTAGATAGAATATTAACTTAAACACCAAAATTATTATTTGATAGATACATTAAAGTGTTTAAAGATATAAATGAATATTTTATATTTGATACAATTATTGAACTATCTGAATTATTAAAAAATATATATCGATAAAAAAGGATATTGTAATAAAATGTAATCATAAAATTTAAATTTGACATAATATCTATTTGATAACAATTCAATATATCTAAACTACAAACAATACGTAGATGCAAGCAAGATTTGATTGAAAAGCCATAAATGTACGTTGAGGCCTCTCTCCCTCTTGTTCCCCCTCTCCCTTTCTTATATATTGTGTTCCTATATACCCCCCAAAATTTCTGAACGAAAAAGGTTAATCCCATCAGAATTTGTCATGAAATAAGAGAACAAAATAGTAAAGAATAATAGCACCAAAATCATTCAAGGTCAAAGACTTATAATTTGCCATAATTTAATCCTTGTATTCTAAACCAGACCCAAAGTATCTATTCATGATAGTATTCTTTATCTTCAATGAGTCTGTTACTTTACATAGAAGAATGCCTCTTCACCTGAAGAATATGTGGAAGATATAAAAAAAAAAGTCCGATGAAGGTATAAGATCTGATGCTGTGTTATTTTCCAAAAGAGAACAGATATAGTGGTAAAAAGGGTTGTGGAAGAATCAGGTTTAAAGGGGTTGTAGTGTCAGTTTTTCTTCAAGGCATTTAATACAAAATTAATAATTAATAATTAAGAAAAAGTGTGTGCTAAGCTCTGAACGATTTTAAGACTTTACCCCAGATCTGACCGAATCAGATCTTTCAAGACCGAATAAGAGGTAAAATTTTAACAAAAACAAATGCACTTAATAGGACAGATCTGAATAATTTAGATTCAAACCTCCATTAAGTGCAAACAAATGAAGCCTGAGTTAGTGTAAATGAGGCTACACGTGTGTCTCACGTCAATCAGTAAAAATAAATATAAAATTTAATTACAATATAATTGACATCAAAATAAACACATATTTATTTAAGTAATGTAAATAAATATTGTATCTCATTGTCCGTTGTAACTCACCAGACAATTCTCTAAAAATGATATTGTTAGTTTATGTTGTTTCTTTTAATTCTTTTCAAGTCCAATGTTATTGTACATTTAGCTTGATCTCCAAGGTTCAAGTCTAACGACAAGCATTTAATGAGTTCAAACCTAAACCGAATCTACGAGGTTTTACAATACTGAATATTTGTTCAAAGCTAAGGTTTTATGGAAGTTAACCTAAGCAAAATTTTCTTTACCCACAACTCGAGTAGCAGTGGAGCTATCCGAGTAGACACATGCGTCATCGATAGACTCCTCAAAGTGATAAAACAACTCCTGGTTGGCGCAAAGGTGTCTTTATGTGTTTGTGTCTAGTACTACTCTATCTTGTTAGCTACCAGGTTTTTCTCGATGACAATAATAACAATCACTTTATTACCCTCAACAAGATGAGCTTAGACACGAGCTCGTCCTCCTTGCTTCGAGTTTTTCCCTTATCTTTGATGAACTGTGCAGCTTTGTGACCAAGTTTTTCATAGACGATACAAGGTCTTTTTACCTTTTGGATTTGACTCTCTAGCTTGTTTAAGTGAGG
Organism: Lycium barbarum; assembly: GCF_019175385.1. Classification (NCBI taxonomy): domain Eukaryota; kingdom Viridiplantae; phylum Streptophyta; class Magnoliopsida; order Solanales; family Solanaceae; genus Lycium; species Lycium barbarum. Next base: position 118,239,451 of record NC_083344.1, on the reverse strand, counting down.
GTGCTTCTTCACATGCCTTTTTCAAAACGTGCATTTATTTTTGTTTGAACATGCTTTTATAAAAGTATCAGAAGATTCCGCAGAGTTAGCTTTAGAAGAATTAAGAGAAATATCGTCCATCTTATCTTTGAGATGATTTGCCTCTTGGTCCCTATGTAATTGATCAGTTGTTAGAGAGTCAAGTTTTTCTTGTTATGTTTCAGTTGGTTTCTGTAATCACTCTAGAATGGTGAACATTTTCAAGCAGAATATTGGCTTGAAAAACCTCACACATCTTCATGCCCTCGTTGAGAACGTCAACAGTCAAGTTTATATACTCGTGAACATGTTCCATAATTGGCTTATTGTCAACCATCCAGGACTCTAAACCCATTGCTCAATAACATACTTCTTCTTCCCTACATTATCAACACCATATTTATTTTTCAAACTGCCCCATATATCCTTAGAAGATTTATAAGTAACAAATAAAAAGAAAACCGGAGTGGTCATTTGGTTCAGCAGGTGTCCTCTAACCGTTTTATTCTTTTTTTTCAAACTTTTTTAGTAGCATCATCAACAACCACAATAGTGCTATAACCAGCAGTATTGTTAGAAACATCAATAGAAGGTTCTTTAAATAAAACACAATCAATTTCAAATTGTTCGAAGAAAATCATAAGTTTCTAAGACCAACATTTAAGTTGTTTCTGTCCAAACGCACAAGTTAACAAATCAGGAAAAGTATTGTCCAAAGAAATAGCCATTGATCAATATTGTATATAGAAATTTGCTTTCAGTTTTTTGGATAATACTAGAATATTGATGTAGAACATAAATAAATAAAAAATAGTAAGAAATGATAAGATCAAAACATTATGTCTTGGCAAGCCACATCCTTGATGTCACATGTCATGAGCATCAGCCGAGCCGGATGGCGGTAGCGGCGCACGTGTGTGGTTGCCAAGTTCCAACTCAACAAGTATGGAGGAAACTCAACGAATCCCAAAAGAAGAAATTAGTATATGAAGTGCTCCTAATGTTTTCCATCTTCCTATACGGTATTTTTGGTCTTTCGCGTAAGACAAAGAAAAAAGTTGGAAAAAAGGAACCCACAAGAATTCTTTATCCTTTGCATTATAAAAAATAACAATGCCGAAAAAGGTATAATGCCAACATGAAATACCCATATAGTTTAACTTATATACATTTACGAGAATTGAATATTAGATCACATAAAAAATAATTACATAGAAAAAGTCTATAATAAGTGAAATCAATAACCTAAAAATACAGCAAAGTACTTACCACAACATGTTAAAATACACATTAACTGTAAAAAATTTCAATATATATGAGTTAGATCCTACACGAATAAATTAGAAAATATCACTAAAAAAAAATGGGTAATTTGCAGAGGTTGAAAGTTGTAATTCGCGGAAGTTTTAGCTTCCACTAGTAATTGCTAGAAGAGGCTAAAACCTTAGCGAATTGCAACTTTTAACCTTCGCAAATTACGCATTTTTTTGTGGTGAATGTGGATGAAAAAGGACGTTGTGAATGGAGCCAGAGTTGAATTTGCATGAATGCGACAACCAGTATCGACTGTCCATAGAAGAGATATTACAAGGACCAAAAAAACACATAAATAATAATGCATGTGGTTCGGTGTAAAAATTGAAACACTTGGCAGCTCTCAACTCTTATATGTGGTTAATTTCTTACTGCTTGGAAGATTTTGTTGTGTTAAGCGAACATATAAATAGTGTTGTTTGCCTTGTGAAGTTGTATTACAATGTTTATGTATTTGGGTACATGTAGATATAATAATTTGAGTTAATATTCTTACCCAAATAATTACACCTAAATTGGCAAGGCTTCTGACGATCTTACTTCTGAATGTATAAAAATAGCATGCTTCAACGATATCAAACTACGCTTTTGAATCATGTGATCAGAGGTGAATTCATAATTTAGAGTCAATTGAATTAAGTATGCTTTTCTTAGAATGTTAAAGTGTATGCATTGGCCGCCATTATTCTAGGTCCGTCCCTTCATGCGATATATAATGTTCCATGTCCGTACTCCACATATATATATACATTATATTAAAAGCATGAACTCCCTAACTTAAAAGTTAAATTACGTAAATATCCTTTTAACTAATCAAAATAACCAATTTAATATTTTTAAATAAAAACCTAAACGTTCTAAGAGACAGAAACCGACGATTAGCACTTTCAAAAAGAGTCACAACTTTTACATTATTAAGTACGTTGCTTTGGTACAAACTCCATAATTCTCTGCCGGAGTCCCGTCGGTGGAAATAATACGCTAACTCGATGCCCTGTTGGTATGACCAGATTGTTGAACTGCTCAAGCCATTTCTTCCTCAGGAAGTCCACCTATCAATTTGTCTTCACTTTTATAATGTTTGTTGGAGTGATTTAGTCTGTTATTGATAAATGTTCATAGAAATATTAGGAAGAACTTTTAGCCACCATACAATATCACGTTCTCAATGATAAACATATTGCACGTTAATTATTATTATTATTATTATTATAGTTGTTCATTATTGAATAATTATTATATCAAAATAATAGTGTTGGTGTATTTTCTGTGAGGTCACTTTATATTTTTCTCATCGCTTAAAAGGAATGATTTATCTTTATTGATTCATAAACTTTTCAAAAAAAGGACAATTCAGTATATGGCGGAGTAATGGACCTATCCCTGTGAACCATTTAATATCTTTGCCATGGGTTAGAAGAAATAATATATTAATCCATACACCTTTCAAACGATGATTGGGTACTCCCAAAATTTTGATAAATTTTGTATTTTTGTGTGTGACCCTGCTAAGTAGTACTTGTAGTTTATTAGCCAGGTTATTCACTCATTTTTACAAAATTAGAATATTACTTCTCAACGTTAAAGTACCTAATTTTGATAATTTGAGTGAGTTTCAGACAAACATATATATATATATGTCGATAAAGATTTTTATGAGAAATAGTTTATGTACATTTATGTTTTATAATGACAAAAAAATAAAGTATCACATCAAACATTCCCAAATGTTGAATTATATCTACCACAATATGTTTTATCACATGGCCACACTACTAGAAATAAAGGTTTTTTCCACCGACATTTAATGAGAAATTTGTGCTACAAAACATGATTTTCCCACCGAACCAGCTCACCGAGAAAACGTATGGTGAGAAACAAGTTCCCATTGAAACCTTGAGAAATTTTCCATTTTTTGCATGTGAAAACGCTAATTTGTTTTTCCCACCGACATTCGGTGGGAGATAGCCACTGAACATTTTTCAGTGGGAAATCATAAGTGGGAAAATAGATATATTTTAGTAGTGCCAACTTTACATTGAATTTTCCAGAAGTATATCAATGTCGATAGCAAAAGTCTTGGAATCCTATTCATGACAACTGAGCAATCAAAATAGATGAAAGGAACATACATCAGCAATATCGCCTAGGAGGAAGTATTAAGATCTTCATACATGTTTGTACCTAATAAAATAAAAATAAGTTAAAAAAAAAACACATATTTGCGTACTTTAATTTATAGTTTAGTACTCAAATTATATTTCCAAAATATATGTGTGAAATTTTATTATTTTCTGTGGCTGAAAAAGATACAAGGGTGCAAATTTATTTATTTTTCATGTCCATAATTTTGAATTGTTTATGATGACTACTTTTCATGTGGGTTAAATGGAAGTAACTTACATTACTTGGTATCCGCTTAAGTACGATTTTGAACTTCTTTCCGTGCAATAGCATATGCTGGTTTAGTTTAGAATCCTTATATAGATTACAACCATAATGATAAGTTGTGGTTTATTTTTTTTCTTGATCTAATTTGAAAATTTAAAAAGAGAGATAGGTATGATCTTTGTATGATTTTTACCCATGCACTTCTACATGTGAGGGAAAAAGATGTCAACATAATCATTAGCATTAAAAATGTTTAGGAATGAAATATACAAATTTTAAAAAATTGAAGAAGTTACAAAACTTTAGAAAGATATCTGCAACTCTCATGATTTTCAAGGGTAACCGATGAATCCAAGTACCTTGATTAGTAGTATGTAGTATATATCTTTGTCTATGATCATGTAACTATAGAAGGTGTTTATAGGTGGAGGGAAATACAGGAATGAAAAAGGTTTCATTCTTAATTGAGTTAGCTAAATATAATCAAACAATCATCATTTTCTTCCATTTACAATTTTTCTTTTATTTTTATAATCTCCGTCTAAAACATAATTTTTAGTAAGTAATATTTATTTGTTTCTTTAAAAAACACCACCCTAATGGAGTTGCAGTATACACGCAACGCGCGTACTGAGATACTAGTGTATGCATATATATATATACGAGTCGTAAATACTCACATGTTAATGTTTTACTATTTCGTCATCTCACTTCTATTCTTCGTATAGCATTCAGACTTAATAACAATGAAATTACGTCGATACTTCTAGGAGATATCTTTATAATCCCCCTCCCTAAAAAAATCTTTTGAATTCTCACTGTTTAACTTCCGATTCATCTCCAGCCATCAAATGTGTATGCTCAAAAGACAAAGAAAATAACAGCTGCATATGAAAATGAGATGTGGCCAAAACAGAGCAAATTAAAATACCATGTCCATATGGGTCTAGTCTTGACACATTATTGTGCACTGAAAATATAACAACACCCAGAAAGGTACTCTTTAACCATATAAATACATCCATATATCTGCCTGCAAACTTACCCTACACCTGTGACCTGACCCACCCAAATTTTGTTTCGTAAGAAAGAAAAGTTCAAAAAGTGGGTCGGTGAGACCACATTAGTGGAACTCTTCCACTAACCTCTTTACAACTCAAAAGTCTACTCCAATTGTAATTCTTAGTTAGTGCGAAAAATGGCCCTCCAGTGCTTGATATTAGACCATACGACTAAGTTGTCTCCACTCCTCGCCGTACAGAGACAGCTAATAACTACTAATAAACTCACATGGAGCCAAGACAATAAAATTGTGCAAATGTCACCTTAATTTAGACATGACATGATGGTTTTTTGTAGCTATATCATATTTTATTATATATGGAGAATCAGATTTAGCTTGAGGGGTGTGTATAAACTACTCCTATCATTTAAGGATATTTCGCCAATATAATGTAGTGTAATATAATTAAGAGTAATTTTCAGGTTTCAACAACCTCGTCTATAGTTATAAATTGAGAAAAATAAGAAAGTAATATTAACCCATTTTGCCTTACAACCCAACTCTCTTGCATGCGCAAATCCAAATTTTTTTTTACCTCTTTACTAGTCCACTAGAGGATAGTTCTATACAAGGAAAAAATGTGTTTTTCCTAGTTCATGAAGACACTTCCTTGAGATATCCACAAAGTTTTTGCCAACATATCATCTTGGAGTACTAACTTGTAACTTATCAGCAGCAAAAAGTAAAAAGATAATTATTTGACGTAGAGGGACATGAAAATTTAAGCGATTGAAGTTTCAATCAAATTTATATTTAAACTCTTGCTAAGAATCTTAGTAATTTAATACTGTTAATAATGTTTTACGTTGTGTGGGGCGAGTTGTAGTCGGATAGAAGTGCTGCAGTGAGAGTTCTGTGGAAACAGAAAAGGTTGACTAATCTTTTCTTTTATATAAATGACAAAAGTAGGGACATATATAGGTGGTCATAAGATGACATGCTTCGTTTGGCCGTTTGGATGCGACTCTCTTCAGTATCTGTGTCGTTTTGGAACCCTCCAACAGAAAGTCCTTCCACACTGATGCACCTGTTCTTCTCTGGGGACCCCTTATTTTGCCCACAATAAACAAAAATAGCTAAATTAATAATATGTCATAATTTGAATATAACAACATACTCAGTGTAGTCCCATAAGTGATGTTCAGAAATATGACATAGTTTGAATCTGCTATGAAATTTAAGAAAATAATGAATATCTTTAAAATTTGTGATTTTAGAAATGTTGCAGTACTTGTGTGGTTATAAATTTTTTAAGACTTGTAACCTTAGCTTAAATATGCTATAATATTTGTGCGTATAAAAACTTTTCATTAATGATGAAGTGAGAAGTATAAAGTTACATGTCTCCAAATATAAAAGTATCTCATTCTTTTTCAAATGAATTATTAGGATAATAGTGTCACATGAATTAATACAGTAAGTATTATTTTGCAACTTGAATGTCTAAGAATTAAGATGGTCTTTACAAAATAGAAGGCATGTTTGAATAGTTGTCGCCTAAAGCCTCATTTGTTTGCATTTAGTGAAAGTCTGAATCTAAATGTTCAGACTTCAAGTTATTAAGTGCATTTGTTTACATTATGAACTAAGCACTTATTTGATTTTAATATGTCTTAATTATTGAGATCTTGTATGAAGTCTTAATATCATTAAGAGATATTTTGTATGGATAATTTTTTTCACTGGCTCCACCATACCCCTGCCCCCACCCCCCACTCCCAACACTCACCACCCACCCCAATATATTATCCCACCCTTATACCAGCCCCCACCACCCACCCCCAACCCTACCCCCTCACTTACCACCACCACCAACACAACACAACCCCTCACACCAACCACCATCACCCAACCCCTCACACCCACCACCATCACCCAACCCCATTCACCACCGCGCTCCATCACTACCCACCACCACCACCACCACCCTAACCCCAAATCCACCTTATCTCCAAGAACCCCACCCACCACCACGCGCCTACCCTACCCACCCCACCTACCAACCTCCCACCCCACCCACCACCGCGCACCTACCCCACCCACCACCATCCACCCCCACCTACCAACCCCCCTCCTCACTCACCACTACCACTAACACAACCCAATCCCCCACCTAACCACCATCATCACCTGACCCCAACCCCATTCACTACCACCCATCCCCACCCTACCCCCAGAACAACCTCACCACCACTACCCACCCACCCTCACATACCAACCCCCACCCCATCCCTAAGAACCCCACCCACCACCACGCACCTCCACCATTGCTAACGAACAATAATGTTTCATTTTTTATCAAAAAATATTTTTATTTTATTAAAGTTGTGTTTATTTTCTAATATTTAGTTACTTTTTTATTTGAATTGTACATTTATTATGTTTAAATAAATACATTATGCACATTCAGATGTTGAAAAACAAGCAGTATTAGAGCTTGTTTGGATTGGCTTATTTTAGCTTCTTTTAAGCCAAAATAGCTTTTAAGCACTTTTGTAATGTTTAGGAAAATAAAAAATAAAAAAAAAGTGCTTTTAAGCACCTGTTTTTAAGCCACAATAACAAAAATCAGCCAAAAGTCATAAATTAGATTTCCTAACTAATGGCTTTTGGCTTGTAAGTCAAAAGCCATAATTAGCTCATCCAATGAACTCTTAATCATTCAGTGTTCAGATCTAGAGACAACAACTTAATCATTCAGATATGCATACAGATTCTGTCTTAATCTTAATGAAAACAAATGAGGCCTAAAACTACAGTACTTCTATTAACTTACAAAGAGATTCTTGGAATATTTACCTTTTGGCAGACAATTTTTTTAGGAAATGCAAAACGAACATGTTTACAAAATTCAGAAAATCTTTTTTAATAATTGTTTTCACTCATAGAAACGCATCTCTTGCTAACTTGACTGTTGCAAATAATTAGTGTAAAATTACTCCATTAGCCTCTCTAACGAATGTCTCCATTACCACGCACGGAATAAAAGGAATCAATTGACTTTGACATACGGTTTGAAACTATGGTTTGAATAGATGAAATCACTGTTTGGACATGCATTTCATGTCATGGTTTTAAAATATGGTTTGAAACTCTAAATCATCCAAAAAGGCATGATTTTGGGTTTTAAAAAATCTAACTATAAACTTGACCCATAAGTTTATATTTTATAAAAAAGGCCCATAAGTTGGTAAATATTTTTAACAATTACTCTCACCAATCATTTACCAACCTCATTAACTTCCATCAACCTTTATTTATGTCTACCATATAGGAGGATTATATTATAGAGTAGTTACATTACTATTCATGTTAAATTTTTGTTTTTATTTAACTAAAGTTTGATCAATTGATGTTGTATTTTTTAGAAGGGTCTTCTAGTAGCGTATTAATTTTGTTCTGAACTATGACTTGCTCATTTGGTAATATTGTATAAGAACTGGGAATGTTTTGATAGTTTTCATAACTTGTGGGTTTTTATATCTATAAGAGAAAATACAACTTAAGATATCAAAATTACATGCCCAAACATGGTTTGAAACCATGATTTAAAAGCATGTCCAAACAGCTCATTTGAAACCATGAGATGAAATCAACATTTGGACATGTGATTTTATCTCATGGTTTCAAACCATGAGATGAAATCTCAAGTCATTCAAAAAAGTATGATTTGGAGTTTCAAACCATATCCAAACGGCACCTTAAGAAGAAAACAAAAAGATAACAGAAGGCAAAATTGTTTGCATTGTTTCTCAAATATTGCTGTAACAAGATAGAACAAATTTTTAGGGGCCTGAGGGAGGGAGGGAGCAACTGATATTTTTTCTTTTGGATCAAAAGGAATATTTCATACTAATATATATTACTGCTAATAAATTAATGGAAGTATTTAGGTCCAATCCAAAGAGAAAAAGGAGGGAAAAAAATATAATATGAACATTTATGTTTTTCCGTCAGATTTTGCTTAAAGAAAAAACACATTTGCTTAAAGAAAAAACACATGGATACACGTAAGCAATACATGATATTGCGACATGACTTACGTGTGATTTTCATTCCTACGCAACCCTAATAGAAAATGAGAAGATAGGAATTTGTGGAAATTTTCTCTGTGTATTGACGGTATCAAAGATGTATTCTTATGCTAGTTATAAAGGACTAAAATGCAATAATAAAATATTTGCTAAACAAACTACCAGCTGTGCAACTGAATTTGGAATTTTGTACATCTATACACATTCTAGAATAATCTAATTTAAGATCCTATACTATGTACAATACGTATGCTTGTACATATATTAGCTTATGTATATCATTTTTTTGCGCGGATTGCCCTTCTTTTGGAATGGTCTTTAAATTTTGCCCCTCATATTTGTGTTCTTAAATTATGCCCCTCATATTGCTGGTCTTTAATTTTTGCCCTTCGCATTGTAACTTTGAGCGTTCACGCAGAAATCATGAGGTTCTGAGTTCGAACCCCCGCTAAAGCATAAATTTTTTTAAAAAAATTGCAAGGCAAGGTTTGGGTCGCGTGTATGTCGGACCCGGCATACTCATGCCTTATGGGCAGACTTGGCATAAGTATGCCGGGTCCGGCATAACTTTGGTAATTCCTTCACAAGTTTATGCTGGTGGGGGCATACTTTTAATGGGCAAACTTTTATGCCAGACCCGACATAAACTTGTGAAGGAATTATCAAAGTTATACTGGACCTGGCATACTTATGCCAAGTCTACCCATAAGGCATAAGTATGCCGGGTCCGGCATAACTTTGGTAATTCCTTCACAGGTGTATGCCGGTGGGGGCATAGCGAAATTTAAACTCTGCCTTGCGAACTTTTTTTAAAATTTTGACTGTGAGTGTGTTAGAACCTGGAACCCATGAGTTTTAGCCGAAAGGCAAAATTTAAAGATTTCAAATATGAGGGGCAAAATTTAAAGACCACCCCAAAAGAAGGATATTTCTTGTAGGAAATAAAGCTGAAGCCCAATTGACACAAAGGCCCCAAGTCTGATTAAATGAGGCCCAAGTGTGAATAGAAATAATGAGCTCACTTTCCCTTTGTTCTTCTTCGTTATTTCTGAAGCTTCATCTGGTTTCTTCACTTTATTCATGGCTTCATCTTCTTACTTCTTCTTACAATCTTCTTCATTTCTTTGTCTAAAACTTCGTCATCTCATACAACTGTCATTTTAACTTTTATAGTATCTGAATATGAACGCAGGAAGATGAAATTATAAGAAAATTCCAATTGTTGAAGAGTAGATCGATAGAATATTATGTTCTCAAATATAGTACCAACAAGAACGGACTAGTAATATTTTAAAGAGTTTTAAATATTTTAAATATTTTTGTAGTGAAATGACATGGGCAATTTATAATAGCTGATGCCACTTTGATAGTCTTCAGGTGAAATTCGTATGGCTTCATTATCAGATTGGTAACTTGAGATAGTTTTGTTCCATCAGTCATTCATAACTTTCATATGGAAGTGGATAATTTTCTAGTTTCTTCCTTTGAGCCGAGGACATGATCTTGGATGAGCTAAGGACTTGACCTTGGATAGGAAGGTGTGGGGGTCGAGAATTAGGGTAGATGGTTAGTAAGTAATAGAATGTTATCATACTTTTAGATGTATGATTTAGGGTAGTCGCGTAGTTTCTTTTTTGCTAATGTGTGTTGATATCTATTACTATATTTGTTTTGTACATTTGTTATTTTGCTGTCCCCTTTTCTTTCTTACATTTTTGCATCAGTTATATTTCTTTTGAGTTGAGATTCTATCGGAAAGAACATTTCTATCCCATAAAGATAAAGGTAAGGTTTGCGTACATCTTACCCTTTCAGACCCCACTTATGGGATTACACTGGATATGTTGTTGTTGTCGTCCTTTGAGCCATAGAAGTTGCATCTACTTGAGTTAATTTCTCATATTTAGCATAATCTCAGTTTATGCATAAATTCTTTTATTTTACACTATACAACAATTTAAAAGTCGGCAATTTAAAAAAAAAATCCTAATTTTTATTTCTTACAAGGTTTAGCCAATATGATGGTTATATAATCTATGTATAATCGGTATGCATATAATATACGCTTGTTATGCATCAAGTATACACTTGTGTGGGGTACAAAGGAATAAAGGATACGGCTAGGCCGTCCGAAGTATTTTTAGCCGCCTTTCTATTTGTGTAAGTTCCCAAAAAATTCTACGTTTTGTTATTCTTTTGAAATTTTAGAGAAAATTATACAGTACGTTAATTGGGGCAACAATGCTACCAAAATTGACCCCTTTTTTTAATTCTTACAAAAAATGACCCAAACTTCTCTCTCTCTCTCTACCTTCTTATATGTTTGTATATGTTGGCATAAGTGTCTGTATATGTGTGTATATGTCTATATGTGTATGTATATGTTTGTATATTTTGGGCTATTTTTTGTAATGTAAGTTTTGGGCAATTATTTTACAATGTAAGTGACCAACTTGTATATTTCTGAAATTTTCCCTTTTCTTAATGGTTCAAGAGTATCATGATCTCAAATCTTTCTATAGCTAGATGAGGTTGTGGGCAATTCGCACGAAATGGCCCTATCTTGGGGTGGTCTTTAATTTTGCCCCTCAAATCGTTGGTCTTTAAATTTTGCCCTTCGACACTTTAAGGGACAAAAAAGTGGCCGAAAATATCTCTGACATCGAAAAAACAAAAACAAAAAAAAAATCGGATCTATGACCTAATTTTGCAAGGCAAAGTTTCATAGAAAGTATTGTTACACCTCGGACATTTCACGACGTTATGCTGTGAATAGACTAGCGCAAGCTTAAGGTGAACATGAAGTCCATGTGACCATAAGGAGAGTACTTGGTAACTTTAAAGTGTACACGACAAGATTTTAAAGCTAGATGAATCGGTGAAACTAGCTAGTCGTGTTTGGAGAGGTTTTTGCAAGTATCGAGTTAACGATTATTTAGTAATGTCTTGGGAAGGAATTATAGGGCTCCTTAGATGGTTAATGAAGTGTTAAACAAGTGCCAAAAAGACTCCACAAGGACTTGAGATCAAACGAATCAACGAAGGCAACTTTGAAAAAAGGTGAGTTATATGACCATTTATACAGTCCGTATAACTTTATACGGTCTGTATAATGGTCCGTATAACAGTTACAGTGAAGGGTCATCACTGGTGCTATTATACGGTCAATTATACGGACCGTATAAGTGTCCGTATAAATCCTATCGGGCAGCTTTGGTTTTTTTTTTATAAAAAGATAACCCAAGTTCTTATTTCTTATTTCTCATCTTCTCCACACCTCTTGAGAACTCTAGAATATTCCACACACCATATTAACACAAATCCAAGAGAAATCAAAGATTAAACACCAAGAATCAAGAGGATCAAATGCAAGGAGGCTCACTAGTGTTTATAGAAATCAAGAATTCCTTTGGTATTGAAGTCGGGGTTGTTCTCAAGTGAGGTATATTCATCCAAAGTTCATCCTTACATGATCAAAGGTGAGTTTTTCATCTATTTCATGTTATTAAGAGTATTTGAGTGGTTGAATGACTTGGATGAGAGGAGAAAATAGAATATGAGCTCAAATATAGGAATAATGATACTTTGGATAGTAAGTTAACTTGAGTCATGATTCTTAGTATGCTATGGGTATAATTTTGTTATGAATGATATTAAGGATGTTGAAGGAGTGGTATATGTAGATGAATATGCTGTTGTGTTGTAATTATGGTTATGAATGACTTTGAAAAGGATTTTGAGGATTGAACAATGTTTAAACTCGAAGAAGTTTATTGATTATGGTATTGTGGGTGTTGCTATTGATGTTGGGAGTTGTTTATTATATGGAGAAAATTATCGAAATAAAGGAAATGCTGCCCAATTTTCGTTAACTTTTAGTCGCTTTAGTTTAAACTTAAGCGTATCTTCACTTATCTAATTTTAGTGGGAATTCTCTTAAATGTAGAGTCGTGAGCTTGGAAGGAGAACGTGTAGCCGTTAAGAAAACGTTAAGGTATGTTAAGGCTAGTCCCTTTCTTTCAAAGGCATGACTTCTATATTATGATTTCCTCTCTATATCTCCATGACCTTCTTACATCCCAAAAGATGAAAGTTAAAAATTCTTAAGAGCTCCTTATGAGAAAGAGATAAGATGTCTTCTATGATAATGATGATGATGATGATTTTACTTCTAGAGATTCCAAAGCTTATGAATTGATGCTATTTTGAGCTTAATGATCTTATTTCATAATTTCCTTGATGTTATTCATCGTTGGCCATCTCACTTCATGACACTAGTTCCTTCAAGGTGAGACATAGTGATGATGGTTGTTCCATAATATAATCGGAGGGTACCAACCTTACGTCACTCCGATAGAGTTGTAGCTTTTACTTAAGCTCTCATGCATGCTTTATGTTATGTATGTGTATGACTACACCCTGCCTTGTTAGCCGGACAGACACCACTACGCTAGGCGTAAGTGGGCGGCTTATGGATAACACCATGCCTAGTTGGTCAGGCAGTCACCACTAGTGGGCGGCATGAGATGGTTACCCCGGACGCGGGCTGATGATGATAAGCAGTTTATGTATATGCATATGTTTATGATGTTGTTTAAAGGTAAAAGTTAGCATGCATGACTCCGCCTTAAGAGACAATCAGTTATAGGTTATCTCTTCATTTTACGCTATTTTATTTTTTGCTTATGCTGTTACACATGCCTTACATACTCAGTACATTGTTCGTACTGACGTCCTTTCTTTTATGGACGCTGCGTTCATGCCCGCAAGTAGACAGGGAGACGGCACAAACGCTTAGGAGCTTTATTCAACAGATTTGCAAGAACACTCCACTACTCCGGAGTTGCCGCTTATTGGTATATTATTTTGTGTACATATTTGGGCATGGCGGAGTCCTGTCCTGTCCTTACGATCTCAGTACTCTAGTTAGAGGCTCGTAGATACATATGCGTGGGCAGTAGTGTCTCATGATCTCTTCAGTGTATCTTTTGTATGTCGTTTTGTGGCCTTGTAGGCTTATGTACGTATATGTTTTCAGAGATATTTGAGGATCATTTCATGATAAGCTTGTGTTGGAAATGGTGTATGTTCAGGTTGAATTTGATGATAAGTCTGATGGGTGGTGCTCGGTAGTTAGCTCCGGGTACCCGTCATGGCCCTCTAGTTGGGTCGTGACAAGTATGCCTTGTCGGGCAAAGTTACATAGATGTCTTGTCCAGCATAGTTCTGTAGAAATTAAGTTATCCGACATAACTTCATTTCTATAGAACTTATGTAGGATAAGGTAGAACTTATGTTGGACATGGCAAAGTTTCTATAAACTTATGCCTAGGGGTGTTCATGGGTGGGTTGGGTCGGTTTTGGTTTTAACCAAACCAATCTAGTCGGTTTTTGAAACTATTAAAATCAAACCAAACCAAAGATAATACATATTCGTCGATTTTGTTGTAGTCGGTTTGATTTGAGTCGGTTTTTCGGGTTTTAAGAAAACAAACGGTATTTCTCTCTTTCATGTTTTTTTTCTTACAATTAGAAGAATATTTTCTATCATTTTTCAACTTATAATTCGTTGTGGTAGCTATAGTTTTCTTGCATTATGGTGAAAATGGTTTATGATTTTAATTTAGTGAATAACGTTTTAAATCATATATATTTTAAAAATATGGGTCTTACACATATTTTCTTGGAAATAACAGTTAGAAATTGGGTTAATCAGCACAAAAGAAGAGGGAAAAGTCACACAAATACAAGTTTTTGAAAAGTAATTTAAAAGCATTACAACTACTTTCAAAAAATTACACAAATACAATTTATGTCAAGTTATTTACATGGTTTATAATTTTTTAGATTCTAAGTATCTTTATTTTTAGGAGTTACTACCATTAATGCATATACGTTTTACTTTCTCTTTCTTTCAAATATGGAGAAGACAATAGAGAGAATTAATGTAACTTTCCAATAAAACAAAATTAGATGAATACTATTTTTTAATAGACCTTTAAATCCGACATCTATCATTTTGAAAAGATTCTTTTTCGGTTCCTTCTTCTTCTTTTTTCTTGTACTTTTCACTTGATGCAATTATTTTTTATGACTAAAAGAAATTATTTAAATATATTAATATCAATAAAAGTACATGAATATACAATAATAATTATCCGCACTTCAGCATAAAGACAATTCTTATAACTTTTTTTTACTGTACATGTGTGTGTGTGTTTATATATGTATTTTATTTCATTAAAATAGTTGATATACCAATGTTAAATGTTGGATATAATATGATTAATATTATATAAAGTATACAATAGCACAATAATTAATATTATACCTATGTTATATGTTGTGTATGGTATACTTAATATTATATAATTTATACAATAGCACAATATATTTGATATTATATACCTTATTATAATAAAGTATACAATAGCACAATAATTAATATTATACCTATGTTATATGTTGTGTATGGTATACTTAATATTATATAATTTATACAATAGCACAATATATTTGATATTATATACCTTATATAATATTACGATATACTTGATATATTATTTTTGATGATACAAAAGTTACAAGAATAATTTTCATGTTGAAATGCGAATAATAGTTACAAATTAATTTGAATATTCATGCACTTTCTTAATATAGTAACATTCAAATAATTCCAACAATTTCTTTTAGTCACAAAAATATAATTGCATTAAAGTGAACAGTAAAAGAATAAAAATCAAAAGGAGGGGAAAAAAATAAATTTAAAACGAGCTAACAACCCTATGCATCTTGACCTTTTTTTTTTTCTCGGGAAAGCCATTTTTTCAAGTAGGGTTTATACTAGATATTCATTTGCATATATTCCCTATATGTCTACCATTTTTAGTTTGAAAAGAACTTATTCATAATAAAGGTCATTTCTAAATTAGAAAATATATATTAATAAAAACTTGGCTTTTCTTTCCTACACAGTGTGACCCCAAGACAGCACAGGGGGAAAGAGAGAGAGACAGAGATACTTTGGGAAGGAGTAATTACATTTAATATGTTGCCATTTACTATTTCAAGATTTTAGGAATAGTCATAATTGAGATAGGATTGATACCTTTTAAGGCATACCATATAAGTTACTTTGATGGTATAATATATAATATTGGGTAAACTTACAAGAATATCTACCTTAAGATTGGATGTAACCAGCCGTAGCTACCATTCCAATATTACAGCTCGTAGCTAATATTATAGCAAAATACGTATTAAATCGAGTGTATTTGGAAGTCTTCAAATACACTGATATGTGGTATAGAACGTGTATGTAAAAAACAAATCCCTGGATATTAGGCATTAATCATGCGTTAAATATGGAAGGTGAAATTAAATATTTTACAATCTGTTCCAGCAAAATAGATTCCCATTGGTCACACGTTTCTCCTTCTCTCTCTCCTTATTCTTCATAGTAACGTAAATTCAAATTTCAAAAACATTCAAAACAGAGGAATCATAAAAATATAGGTTTTGATCATACACCAGGTAATTCGGAGAAAATCATTTACAAAATCAAATTCACTAAACAAGCAGTTGAAGTTTCGCTTTTGTTGAGGGCATTCCATTTGTTGCGTCGTAAATCTCTTTTGGGTGAGTGAATGTTTTGTTGTATTTGATTTTCGATTTTATGTTTTATTATCTCCATTGTTATTTGGTTCGTATATAATAACAATAGAGATAATAAAACATGCAGTGATTTGTTCATATCTATGTATAGTACATGTAGTTCATTAATGTGATCAAAATACATAGACAGTCAATTTCGTGTATGTTTTTTGTGAATCGGTGATGTTCTGTATATTTGTTTGTATATTTTGTGAGTGTGTAATTCTTCAGATTTTCGTGTATGTCTGTGTATAGTCCTTATGTATGTGTAAGTGTATTTGAAGCACTAAGGAACTGCGTGTCGAAAAATACACATACATTCAAATCTTTGTGTCGTACTTTGTATTTATTTTGTACCTGTTGATTTTCGCCATTGTTAGTTGTTTCCTATAATCATTCCGTATTTTATTTGATAATGTATTTCAGGATTTTACCAAGCACATTGAATTCGGTTGTTGGAAAATGTCCTCTATATCTTCGTTGATTAGACACTATGGTACTTGGAACGATGAGAACCGTTCTGTAAATTTCAAAATCGATGTTGTTGTTTTCAAAGAGTATTCGACGTATATGGATTTGTTACATTCAATTGCAACTCAGTTGAAATTAGACACGACCAGAACAGAAATATACATCAAATACATGGTGGAGGGTAGTGATATACCGATGGAAATACACAATGATATGGGGGTCAGAGTTTACGTGGATTTGAAGAAAGAGAATAAGCAGTTAGCAATGTATCCATTGTGCATAACTACTAATGATAAGAGCTTTGACAACTGTGTATCTGATGAAAGTTGTATTCAAGGAGAGGTTTTGCAACTTGGATACACAAGTCAGTTCAATTCTATGGAAACAGTCGGGTGTGTAGACTTGGCGTCTTCAAGTTATGGCAAGGCTATTGCTGTATTTGAAAAAGACACCAATCCAATTATCGAAGACAAGAACCAAAAAGAGGTTATTTTTTATCAAGTTTACAAGGACAAAAATACATTAAAGGCTGTGATGGCAAATTATGCAATTTCAATAGGTTCAATTTCCGGACTGAGAGGTCTAATGCAATAAGGTATGATCAAACGTTTTATGGTGTGTATAATGTTATGTTTTATATTGTATTAGTAAATTTATTCTAATAGTTTGTATAACCAGAAATTGTGCTATGTATTAAACTGTTTTATCATATTATATGCCTTTTATTGACTGATGTATTTTTTACTTAGTGTATTTATGTTGATCTGTGTATTTGTAGCTATACACTTGTGTGTGTGTCCGAAGAACGTGATTGGAAATTCAGGGCATAAAGTGTTGGGAAATCCAAAATGTTCATAGTTAGGGAGTTCCGTGACAAGCATCCATGTTCGCTAAAGGATAAAGTGTATTTGCAATGGCATGCCACAAGTTGGTTAATAGGAGGGATTGTTAAACCAAAAGTAGCCAACCATAAGAGGAAATACACACCTAATGACATAGCGGATGATGTATTGAAGGACCTTGGCATGAATGTGTCTTACATGGTCGCTTGGCGTGCTAAAGAGAGGGTTATGAAGGACTTAATGGGTGAACCATACGAATCATACAATAAATTACCCGGATATCTATATATCATGGATAAAACATACCATGGGTCGTATATACGAATGCGCAAATCCCACGACAACGAGTTCTTGTATGTTTTTATAGCATTATATGAATTTATCAAGGGCTTTGAATGTTGTAGACCCATTGTGGTAGTGGACGGGAGCCACCTTAAAACAGCATACAACGACATATTCGTTTCAGCAAGCACACTAGACGGTGCAGGTAAGCCAAAAACACATATATATTTGATATGCAATAAATATGGTTATGCTCAAATGAATATATACATACTGAATTCTTTGTTTAAATGCAACTGTATGTGCAGGCAATATACTTCCCTTAGTATATGGTGTGATAGATTCTGAGAATGACAGGTCTTGGGCGTGGTTCTTTGAGTGGTTCAAAGAAGCCTATGGAGTTAGAGAGAATATCTTCTCCAATATCTTCCTTCACGATTCTTCATCTCCAAATCATTGTTGCGAAAATTGGAAAAAGTTGTGTTTGGGTAAGTTTTTTACATTCTATTAGTGTATTTTGTTCATAATTACATCATATTTTAAGATTTTGAAGCGTATTCAACTTCCAATTGTTAGGTTTTTGAAGAATAATTTACAAAACATCCATTAATGGCAGACGAAACAACATCTAATAGGGTTACTCGAGGTATACCATTTATGGTTCAAAATATAGATTTTCCTTCTTTTGATTTGGGGATTTCTCAACAACAACATGATGTTGTTGCAGCCTTTGCCGATAAAATGGCTGCTGAAAGGTGTTCCAAGAATATTCATGATCCTCAAAGAGTTCAAAATCTCCCAATTTCAAAATCTTCAAAGAAACTAGATTCGGCTACAGTCACGAAGAGGAGAAAAACTACTGATGTTGTTCCGGTCAGCAAGGGGAAACAAGTCATAGAGGCTGAAGCGGAAGAAGAGAAATTACCTGCGAAGAAACATGTATTTCTTTGAATATATGTGGTTTTTATGTAAATAAATATATGTGTAGCTAAAATGTATTTCAATCTCTACTATTACTGATGTTCAATTTCTGGGAGTTTGATCTTTTAACGAATCATGTGTTTGAACACATGTATAAATGCGTTCTTGAACAAGCGAGGAACTGATAATCATGTATTTGGACATATGTGTTATATGCATTTTGAACACTTTTTTGTATGTTCTGTTACACCTAACTGTTTATTTTGAACAAATGATTAACTGATTATCATGTATTTGAACATATGAATTATATGTATTTGCACACACTTGTATGTTTATGTTACACCTAACTGTGTATTTGAACAAATGAAGAACTGATTATCATGTATTTGAATATATGAGGTATAAGTGTTTTTGCACACATTTGTATGTTTTTATGTAACAGGTAACTGTGTATTTGAACAAATTATGAAATGAGCATCATAAAATTGAAAGTCTGAGTTATTAGTATTTTATTTATTTATCCATTACTGAATCATGTATTTGAACACATACACGCACAACTGATGAAATAAGAAGCAACTGATGGACTGAGAATCAAATAAATGTGTATTTGAACAACTGACAAGCTGAGAAACAAATACATTTATATTCAAATACACATATGAGTTATATGTATTTGAACAATATTAAAAAAAAAAAAAAAGGCAACTGATGAACTGAGAAGCAAACATACAGTGTATTGAACAACTGTCAAATCGAGGCTAAAATACACAGATATTCAATTACACATACATTGCATACATGTTGTTGTTTTTGTTCTACATTACACATTTGATTCTGATTTTTGTCTATATATAACTTTCTTTCAGGCCTCTAAATTCCTTGTTAAATTTCCTCCAACTCATCCTGTAAGGTATGCTTCGTACATGAACCACAATATCAAAAAGGACTTGGAGGACAAACTTACAGAAAGACAGCAACAAATATTTTCCGAAACTATATTTGCAAAATACCACCAGATGCAACAATGTGAAGTCCAAGGGCAGCTGTTCCGGTGTTTAATGGTCAGAGAGCTGAAGAAAAGCACAGCCGATGCTTTTGTTATTGACATTAATGGGACTGAATTGACATTTACTCTCTTTGAATTTGCATTAATGTCTGGGTTAAAGTGTTATGGTGAAGAAATCGTTTTTAACGAGGGTAAAAACAGACTGTTGGAAAAATATTTTTGTGGTTCCAACAAAAGTGTGAAAAAGATGGCTTTAAATGAGTGCTTCAATGACAAGAATTGGGGTGTAGATGATGATGCAGATCATGACGCTTTAAATATTGCGGTGCTGTATTTCATTCATAACTACATACTTTCCAGTGAGAAGAGGAACGTCGTAATTCCAAGACTTCATTTTGACTTGGTAGACAGTGAAAGGTACAAAGACTACACATCTGGCAAGGAAGCATTTGTTGATTTGATTAAAAGCATTCACAATAAGATGGACAAGCCGAAACAGTATTACTGTCTTTGGGGCTTTCCATTTGCTATGCAAGCATGGGTATACGAGCGCTGCTCCAATGTGGACCCAGATTTAGCCGTAAGAAATGGAGACCGAATTCCCAGGATCTTAAATTGGAAGACAATAGACCCAACGCCACCATTTAAATACCTAATGACTGGATGTTCAAGGATGACGTCTCTCAGGTAGTTCTCTATCCTAACAGAAGTGGTTTTATACATTTGCAAACATGTATTTTGAATGGTATTATCATAGATGCTCTTTTTTCTCATAAATACATATATTTGAACCATGTATTAATCATGTATTTGTATATATATGTTTTAAATATACTTGTAAATATGTATGAATTTGAGCATGTTATAGAACTGATTTCAACGTCACATTCATGAAACTACTCGTTTCAATAATTTTTTAACTAAAGCATGTATTGTACACAAATATATGTAACAGTCAACTCACATATGTTCCTTTTTTGCAGGACGTGTTACATATAATAATATTGTGTCAGCCATGTCCGAGGTTGAGACTCTTGAACTGCGTCCATATCTCAGCAGCAGAACTGCATCAACCCCCCACATACATGAGGTTGTAGATGATTATGATGATTTTAGTTCCACGCCACCCCATTTGGCTGCTGCAAAACAACCTCAAAATAAGGATGCATCAAAATCTCCACCGCACAAGAAGCTGAGACAGATGCGAACTGTACCACCAACGGTGGACAATACAACAACTTCAATCCCAAGTTATGTTATTCATTCTAGGGGTGGACGATCGACCAGACGTCCTGTTTTGGCATCAAATAAGTATGTTGCAACAAAGGAAAAGGAAAAGTCATGTCCAAGCGCCCCCCTTCCCATCCCGCCCATGTTCCTGATGACGCTCCAAATACCACCAAATCAGATAACATCAAAACTTTGAGGCAGGAACTTAATGCGTTTAAGAACAATGTAAGTATTATGATGTTACTTATGTTATTTTAGTTAGGTATTAATAAGCAATGCATTTTAACGAATTTTTTGTATGAAAATTTAGGTTTATGCTGAATTAAAGGATCTTCGCAATGCCATGGATCGACAAGGTTTTTGACCTTATCAAAGGGCATCAAAATTTTGAAAAAAAAAATTCAACACTTCGACAATTGTTTTTTCAGTATATCCACACAATTCAGGAATATATTTATCAAATACACCTTTTTGTTCTTAGGGTGCTGACAGCGAGGCTCCGGTTCATCTTCCCGATGCTGACATACATCAGCCAGCGGACGACTACATGGACCATGGGGATGGCATTCAAATGGAGATGGATATAAGCCATGTAGATTCAGCAGTTGTAAGTATCATGTATTCACAGATAAATTGATTACTTTTAACATTATGTGTAATTGAATATCTGTGTATTTTAGCCTCAATTTGTCAGTTGTTCAATACACTGTTTGTTTGCTTCTCAGTTCATCAGTTGCCTTTTTTTTTTTAATATTGTTCAAATACATATAACTCATATGTGTATTTGAATATAAATGTATTTGTTTCTCAGCTTGTCAGTTGTTCAAATACACATTTATTTGATTCTCAGTCCATCAGTTGCTTCTTATTTCATCAGTTGTGCCTGTATGTGTTCAAATACATGATTCAGTAATGGATAAATAAATAAAATACTAATAACTCAGACTTTCAATTTTATGATGCTCATTTCATAATTTGTTCAAATACACAGTTACCTGTTACATAAAAACATACAAATGTGTGCAAAAACACTTATACCTCATATATTCAAATACATGATAATCAGTTCTTCATTTTTTCAAATACACAATTAGGTGTAACATATAATTCATATGTTCAAATACATGATAATCAGTTAATCATTTATTCAAAATAAACAGTTAGGTGTAACAGAACATACAAAAAAGTGTTCAAATACATGATAATCAGTTATTCATTTTTTCAAATACACAGTTAGGTGTACCATAAACATACAAGTGTGTGCAAATACATATAATTCATATGTTCAAATACATGATAATCAGTTAATCATTTGTTCAAAATAAACAGTTAGGTGTAACAGAACATACAAAAAAGTGTTCAAAATGCATATAACA
Source organism: Lycium barbarum (assembly GCF_019175385.1). Taxonomy (NCBI): domain Eukaryota; kingdom Viridiplantae; phylum Streptophyta; class Magnoliopsida; order Solanales; family Solanaceae; genus Lycium; species Lycium barbarum. Next base: position 118,216,844 of record NC_083344.1, on the reverse strand, counting down.
CATATGTCCAAATACATTACTATCAGTTCCTCGCTTGTTCAAGAACACATTTATACATGTGTTCAAACACATGATTCGTTAAAAGATCAAACTCCCAGAAATTGAACATCAGTAATAGCAGAGATTGAAATACATTTTAGCTACACATATATTTATTTACATAAAAACCACATATATTCAAAGAAATACATGTTTCTTCGCAGGTAATTGCGCTTCTTCCGCTTCAGCCTCTACAACTTGTTTCCCCTTGCTGACCGGAACAACATCAGTAGTTTTGCTCCTCTTAGTGACTGTAGCCGAATATATTTTTTTTGAAGATTTTGCAATTGGGGGATTTTGAACTCTTTGAGGATCATGAATATTCTTGGAACACCTTTCAGCAGCCATTTATCGGCAAAGGTTGCAACAACATCATGTTGTTGTTGAGAAATCCCCAAATCAAAAGAAGGAAAATCTATATTTTGAACCGTAAATGGTATACCTCGAGTAACCCTATTAGATGTTGTTCCGTCTGCCATTAATGGATGTTTTGTAAATTATTCTTCAAAAACCTAACAATTGGAAGTTGAATACGCTTCAAAATCTTAAAATATGAAGTAATTATGAACAAAATACACTAATAGAATGTAAAAAACTTACCCAAACACAACTTTCCCCAATTTTCGCAACAATGATTTGAAGATGAAGAATCGTGAAGGAAGGTACTGGAGAAGAAAAAGGAAAGGATTGGAAGTTGAATACGCTTCAAAATCTTTGAAAATATGAAGTTATTATGAACAAAAATACACTAATAGAATGTTAAAACCTATCCAAATACAACTTCCCCAATTTTCGGAACAATGCTTTGAAGATGATGAAACGTGAAGGAAGGTAGTGGAGAAAAAAAAGGAAAGGATTAAAGTTGCTGGAGAGAGAATCTGACAAATTTAATTAATTAACCGTTAAACGTGGGATATGGGGAGTGTTTTACGTGTGTATTTGGACTAGTAACTAGAAGTTACTAGTATATCTATGTGTGGTAAATTTAAAAAGTATTTTAGTTACTAGTTATAATTAAATTAAAGGGTAGTTATTATTAATAAATATGTTTTAAGAGAAGCTACAACCAGTAAAAAAATTCCTTCATCAATAATGTAGAAGCCCAAGTGAAACTCACCCCAAATTAGATCAAATGGACATGTATCTACTTTCTTCTTTAAGCTTTTAGTTCATTTTCTACTTTCTTCTTTAAGCTTTTAGTTCATTTTCTACTTTCTTCTTTAAGCTTTTAGTTCATTTTCTACTTTCTTCTTTAAACTTTTAGTTCATTTGGCCTATGGCCAAAACCATAAAACTCATACTATTTAGCTTTTAAAAGGAAAATGACAGCTTTCTCCTTAATTAATTTAGCAAGTAAAATTTTACATTGGTGAGCTAATGAATTGTAAATGCATGTAGCATCTAGTTTTAGGCTAAAAAGGAGATCCACATGAGCTCAAATATTAAGGATTATACCGGTTTCACTTCTTGACATTGTCTTTTATTTACCAACTATTTTGGGATCATGGAAATATTTTTAATTGACATTAATTAACACGCACGACTAATTAATTATGTTACGTATATCATTTTCAGTACTGGCTACTAACTCAAGCATTAAATAAACGAGAGTATTTCTTTGAAGGAACCAAATACTACTCTCTCTCTCTCTCTTTCTTTTTTTTCTTTTTCTTTTTTAATTCAATTTCAAAATACTCATTTTTTTTTCAATTTCAAAAACCAAACATTGTTCCAGCTTCTACTAAATTTTATAATCTTGTAGTAGTTTTTGCTTGCAAGTTGAAAGAAAGTGTGATTCGCGGAGCCAGAGGGCGCAAGGGGTTCATTCAGACCTCCTTTAGAAAATTACACTATATATATAGATGGTCAAAATTATTATTTATGTGTATAAAATAGATGTTATAAATTTCTTTGTTTCCTCGTGTATTTACTTAATTACTTTTTTTTAACTGCCAAAAACACAAGATCCGATTTTCACTCTTCTTCACTATTGCCATAGACTCGGTACACAATACTCTCTCTCAGCTCCAAGCAAAATGTTTCTGCTACCTGCAGAAACGGATCTAATATCATATAGCGTTGAGTGTGGCTGCACTAACTACTTCTAATCCGAATTAATATTATTAATACACATAACAAAAAATTCTTATAATAAATTAACGTATATATACACATATAATAATTTTCTCAAATACCCTTTGCCCAAATCCTAGATTATAATGATTTACAACCTTTCTTCTAATTATGTCGTGTGTTTATCTTCATTTCCTGCGAGAGGACACTTCATTTTTGTGTAAATTTGCAGCAGAGAGGATCAACCCAGTATAAGAAAAAAGAAAATATTGTCTGGAAAACAACTTATTGCATTTTCCATTTGGATACATGGCATTTGTGAAACTTGGCTCCAAATCCGAGGCCTTCCGTCGTGAAGGCCAAGCTTGGTAAGCCCCTTTTCAGCCTTTCTTTTTTCACCCGATGTTAGGTATCTGCTTTGAGGCCCTGATTAATTCGGATTCGTGCTGCATAAAGCCCGTTAAAGGAAAAAGTGCTCCCTATTACTCCATTCTTGGAGCTTGAACACGAGGCCTGTGATCAAGGGTGGAGGGATCGTATTTATCTCATCATAATCCTTGGTGGTTTGGTTTTCTTATCTATAGCGTTTTTGTTAATGTTAATGGGCTTAAATTTTGCACCTTCTTCCACAACAATTGAATTATCATTGCTTATCTTATATTATGGACTCTATCTACTTTTTTTGTGCTCGAGTTTCCAATGTGTATTTTTGGAGTGGCTACTGTAAAATTAACGATAATTGTTACAGTGATATAAGAACAATATTGGCCAGTATAGTAGCTATGTTGTATCAGTCCCTGTGAAACACACCACATTTGCGTCAAATTTGAAGGGAAAATTAAGCCTAATTAAGCATATGCTAATAATCTCTCTGTTCACGAACAGGAGTTTAGTTAGAATTTGACTCTTCTGGTCTTATTATTTTTGCGGTAGATTAGGTAAGAAACGTATTAATGACAGGAAACAAATTTTCATATGTGGACCATTTGGTTTCTTGAATTTGTAGAGGTAAAACAATCCAAACTATAAATATCGATTCATTTTTGCGTCTGAAGTAGCAAAATTAGAAATGTTTTCTTGAATCATGAACCTTATGCATGAACTCTCTTCAGGCATTGCACATCAGGCCTTCCTAGTGATGTTACAATTGAAATGGGAGAAATGTCCTTTTATCTACACAAGGTACACCTCTTTTTTCTTATCAATCATTCTTTATTCAAATGTAGTGTTCGTGCATTATCTTGTTTGCATATTATCTTGCAGTTTCCACTGATATCAAGAAGTGGACTACTAGCAAAGCTAATTAAAGAATCATGCAACGACGACACATCAGTTTGCGTCCTGCAGCTCAGTGACATACCGGGTGGTGCTAAAGCATTTGAGCTAGTAGCCAAATTCTGTTACGGTGTCAAAATAGAACTAACTCCTTTAAATATAGTGAGTCTTCGGTGTGCATCGGAGTATCTGCAAATGACAGATGAATATGGTGATGGAAATCTGATTGCACAAACAGAAGCCTTTCTTAACGATGTTTTCGGCAATTGGACAGATACCATAAAAGCTCTGGAAACATGTGAAGAAGTTTTACCACATGCTGAAGAGCTTCATATTGTGTCTAGATGCATAAACTCCTTAGCAATGAAAGCTTGTACTGATACAAAGTTATTTAACTGGCCTGTGTCCGAAAACGGTCACGAGGCTACCACAGGCGCGGATGTGTGGAATGGTATATGCACCGGATCGAATACACAGCCCGTGACCGATGATTGGTGGTATGAAGATGTGTCGTTCCTTAGCTTACCTTTGTACAAACGGTTGATTCAGGCGGTTGAAGCCGGAGGAATGAGGCCGGAAAATGTAGCGGGTGCCCTTGTGTTTTATGCCAAGAAATATATTCCCTTGATGAATAGACAAGCAAGTTTCAAGGATGCTACTAGCCACAATAAATCAGGATCAACAATTTCCACTCCATCGGAGGCAGACCAAAAGGCACTTTTAGAGGAGATAATGGAGTTACTACCAAATCAGAAAGGAGTAACAGAAACCAGGTTATTAAACTGTCAGAGAGATCACACTTTTAATTACTTAATCAAATTGTATGTCTTAACACTTTTTCCTTTTTGGGTGGCGGTGAGATTTAAAATTCGGGGTGTGTTTTGTATAGAGTAAATGTTTTCCAATTTTTCCATATTTGGTTGGTCAAAATGTTTTGGAAAATATTTTTCTCTAGGAAAACAAGTTCTTCAAGAATTAGGAAAATGAGGAATATGAAAAACAAGTTCCACAAGTGGCATTCTAAGTTCATTGTCTCTTTCCTACCCAGGCCCCCAACCCTTACCCCCCCAGCTACCCCTTGATCATCCCCCCCCCCCCGGGTTCCACCCCACCCCACCCTATAGTATTTAAATGTTCTTGGGAGAATCTATTTTTGCTTACTTACTAGTTATAGTTACCAAACACCAGAAAGTAAGTAAAATCACTTATTTTCCAAAAATAAAACATTGTCTAGGAAAACATTTTCCTTCATACCAAACATATCCCTAGGACCTTTGGCCTGCACTGGTACCATCTTGAGTTGTGTGAAATATCTTGTTTAGAAGCTTAAGTTGTTATAGAGAGCACACTTTTAATTACTTAATTATATTATGTCTCGTTACAGGTTTCTTCTTAGGCTGCTCCGTTCCGCTATGATGTTACAGGCGAGTCCATCCTGCAGGGAAAACTTGGAGAGAAGAGTGGGATTGCAGTTAGATCAATCTGCACTAGATGACTTGCTAATACCAAATATGGGATATTCAGTAGAGACTTTATATGACATAGACTGTTTTCAGAGAATTCTGGACCATTTTATATCAATAGACCAGGCTTCTTCTGCACCTTCTCCATGTATTATGGAAGAAAACCAATCGATGGAAGGTTCACATTCCTTGACTTCATTAACAAGGGTGGCGAATCTGGTGGATTCATATCTTTCTGAGGTGGCGCCCGATGTTAATTTCAAGTTCCCGAAATTTCAGTCTCTTGCTGCCACAATCCCAGATTTTGCAAGGCCACTTTCTGATGGTATCTATCGTGCAATCGATATATATTTGAAGGTATATTTTCCATTAACTGATACGTGATCCTTCTTACTTTCACTGCGTCTTGCTATCGGGGTTGAAAATGATTCTTTTGAAATCAGAATTTCATGTTAGCAGCAAAGAAATAAAATGAAGATGACCATCTTAATTAGTCTCTAAACATGTGATAGAAACTCATCGAAGTTACTATGAAAAATTGAAAATCTCTGTGAGTCAAAATACTGACTAAACAGCTAGAATCAGAGGCGGATTCAGAATTTTAATTTAAGGAGTTCAACTTTTAAGATTTTCAGCGTTGAATTCATTGAGATTTTAGTATGTTTTTACATATATATCTATACTACATGTCAAAAGTTATGTATGAACCAGTAGCCAAAAGGCTACTTTCGCCCCTGGCTAGTACACAGTTATGGTAAAGTAGGAACTTGAATTGGCAACATTCATTTCTGTACCTCTTTTTCCCAAGTCAACTTTTCTTTCTTTTACACTATAGTGTAGTTTAATCTATGATAGTAGTTTAGTTACCATTTTTACCAGATTACCCACTAATGTTTATTGTTGAGATTTACATGTATTATTTGCAATGTTCTGATATTATGTAAATATTTTTGTACTGTCGGTGTGTTGAACTTTATCTCTTCTTTACTTATGTACACTTTCTTACACATTTCAATTTTAGGCACATCCTTGGCTCACAGACTCAGAAAGAGAGCAAATCTGCAGACTGATGAATTGCCAAAAGCTCTCGTTAGAAGCTTGCACACACGCTGCTCAAAACGAAAGGCTACCTCTTAGGGTCATAGTTCAAGTCTTGTTCTTTGAACAACTTCGGCTACGTACATCAATATCAGGATGGTTCTTCGTCTCTGATAATCTTGACAACTCCCAAACTTCTCTCCGTGGAGGCAACCGTGAAACAAACACTGGAAATGGCAGAGGATCAAGTATCAATGACATGAGGGAGCGTGTTGCAGAGCTAGAAAAAGAGTGCAACAACATGAAACAGGAGTTTAAGAAGGTGGTAAAAACGAAGAAAAAGTGGAACGTGTTTTGTGGAAGAAAATCTGAGTGTGACTTGAATTCAGTAAAGCCCTTGAAGCTACAACCTCCACATGTTAATGAGCACAAAAATCACAAGAATGGAGACTCTAGTTGAAGCTGTACGTAGTTTACTTTGTTTTCTATGTATGCTATGGTTTGCACTCGTTCTAGTGCTTTACAATTTGTTAACGTAGTGAGTAGATAATAGGCATGTTTAAGCAAAGAACAGTGGTAGACAGTGAAATTTTGAGGTACTTAAAGGGGTGGATTTCTTTGACTTTTAGGAAAAACTTAGAAAAACAGAACTCAAGGTGCAAGTACAATAAAAAAAGCAGTTCAGTAATTCTCGGAAAGTTTTCATCTACATGGGTATTGGTCCGACATTTGACAAAGACAAGATTGAGTGTTTTTGTTATAGGATGTGTGAATTCTATATATTTGTTTGCTCTTTCTGGCTATGTGCTATAAATTGGAATGCAGCATACAATTGCTTCTCTATGAGACAGAGTATATGGTTTCCAGAAAAGCAGTAAAACAGGTTATATAGTTGCAGGGTGGTGAATGAACTATTAGAGTACAAAGCACGTGGAGATTAGATATCACTTCCACTTTAGACGCTATGTCATTGGGTTTTGTTGTCGTGTAGAGAATATCTACATTCTACACGTACCCAGCAATGCTTTTATGAACAAGTCAGATTCTAGTAAGTTTAGACATTGCCTGTACTTATTGGTTCGTGTAGGACACATTTAGTAGCGTCCTTGTGAGGACATTTTGGCAAGAGAGTTCGATAAGATGATTTCTTCTTGATGAAAGGAGAAAATTCGCGCCAAGCGACAGATTGTATATAGGCCATCGCGCATACTCCAAGTCAATGCTCATTAATTTGGACGTAAGCTTTTGAATGGAGCAAAGAGCATAAACCATTGTCAACTCTCAATGCCTTCTGAATTCTGATTTTTCACAATCAAAAAGGTTTTGAGCTAGCTGAGAGTCACTCTTTCAACAATTTCCAGGCTCTAGTGAGAGGCATGGCAGATACAAGCAATTTGTTAGCCAATGTATGTACACACACACACACATTACTTGCAATTTGAGCTAGCAAGCATGAAAAACTCTCTCCTCTATCACAGTTATTTCCGCTGTTTGACTAAAATTTAGTTCGAGGCCTCACCCTGAGGTGACATTCAGACCTCGCAGTGGTTTGATTCACTTACTAGTTATGAACACACGCAGGAATTATAGAGCAGGAACTGTGAAGGAATTGGTATACATGAATTTTACTTTAAAAGGGCATTTTTGTCTTTAAATAGTTTAATCTCTACATTTGCTAATACACATTCTTATTCCACATTTTATCCCGCATAATCTAATATTAGTTTTATTTAATACCACAAACCCTATATTGGTTATATAGTGATTATTTTTTTCTTATACGGCCAACCAAACATTGTACTATGTCATGTGGGATTTTATATTGGGATTGATTGTTCCATTATGATAATCAAACTCCTTAGTCCAACAAATCAAGTTTGGAGGACTCTAAGTTTGTGCAGTAAGAATGGTTCACACCAAGATACATCCCAAAGAGTGATCTAACATGTCATCGTCTAGTCCATTATCAGCTAATGGATATAAATTACAGGTCAGAATCTTTTCCCGAGGCAATTTTAGAACATACACTTGTAAAAGAAAATATACTTGTGAATACTCTCATTAGTCTAGATGCAGATACCAAAATTTTGTACCAACTTTGGTGTAAAAGTAGCAGGTGTTGAAGGTGCAAACAGTTGATGAGCTTTACCGCGATTTTAATCATTTCCAGGCCCTGCCATGTAGATTATACATTCGTAAGAACAAAAACACACTCCGTAGGAATGTTGAACCTAAAAAGAACCAAGTAAATGGACATGGGATTAAGAGGGGAAAGACAACGTGCATATGGTATTTTGAGCTTTTTCAACTTTCATCCTCCTTTTTCTTCAATTTCATAGTACCATTATCAAAAAAACTCTTGTTGGAGTGAAGGTTGTGAGTGGACAATTTCGTCAGAGGTTACTAATCCATTCGAGTTTAAAAATAGATGTCGATGCGTTCTCAGCTATGCCTTGGAAAAGACTATGCAGAAATTTGAAACCAGGACGTGTTAGTTGTTTACCTCAAGCTTTTATACCCAGTCAAAAAGATGTAGTTTTAACACATTCAAAATTGACGCCTGGGTGGACGCTCTTCAGCAGCGCTTACGCGTATGGACCTGCCATCAAGGTCCTGCACCACAATATCACACAGATGCATAGTATTAGTATCAGAACAGCCTGATGAGGAAATCAAATATAAATCAACTAGTCCAACAGATATGGGAGGAAAGATGCAAAAAACTGCAGCTGTGGACAAATTCATACACCTTCTTTTCGGATACCTAACGGACACTAACAACTAGTATCGACAAATACTCAGAACAGGCATGTGTATATCAACCCACAAATTAAGATATGTAATCAGGCTTGGTAAGAATATACTTACAACGCCATTCAAGCTATCGATTGCATTGTTGACCTCTTTAGCGGAACTGTATGTTACAAATCCAAAGCCCCTTGATCTACCACTATCTCTGTCATAGACTACTTTGGCATCCACAACTTGGCCTTGCTCACTGAACAATTCTTTTAGTGCGAGATCATCGACACCCCATGAAAGGTTTCCTACATAGACTCTGTTGGAGCTATCAAAACTTCTCCCACCACCCCGTGCACCTCCAAAAGAAGAATTCTCACTTCTTCCACCTCGTCCACCTCCAAAAGAATTCTCCCTTTTCTCTGGCGGTGGCCCACAGTTCACCCTCAATGCCCTCCCGTCGATTTCCTGCAAAGTTACATCAGAAACATTTGCTTAGAAATCTAAAACAAATGGTTGAAAGGGATGCATGTCCAAGCACTTCTTTGGAAAGACAAGATTTTTAGATTACACAAATGACAAATTGAAAGTGAAACTAGAAAGTTTTTGGGATAATAGTATTTTGGTCCCTCAGTTTTCGGTAAATTCTAATCTTGGTCCTTGTGATATATGACTCAACACATTTAACCTTCAAGTAATTAAAATGTGTGATTTCAGTCCCTTTGTAGAAATATCTTATATTTAGCCTATTGTTGAAATACATTACCCTCAAATATGGAGTAACAAAACAACTTTAACATAATACATAGGTAATTAAATATATAGTTGTACAAGCAAAGGGATCAAAAGTGCACATTTCAAGTACTTGAAGGTTAAATGTGCTTAGTAAGACATCACATGTATTAAATCAAAATTTACAAATAACTAAGAAACCAAGTGTTATTAACCCAAAGTTTTTTCATCAGCTAATTAGTATTGCAAGTTGTATTCACTTATCACCACAAAAGTAAAAATTAAAGCTTGTTTTATCACCCTTCAAGATAGCCAAGACCATGGAAACATTAGACAGACATTGTAATATAAGTGAGCCTGAAGATATAATGGATGCAAGCAAAAAGGGCAAAGACTTTACATATCCATTGAATTGTTGTTCAGCAGCTTCCACTTCAGCTTTACTAGACATTGTCACAAAACCAAACCCTCTGCTTCTTCCTGTAAGCTTGTCATATATAACCTGCACAATTGTAACAACTTCAGTACTTCATTATCCTCCCAGATAACCCTTGCGTTACATTTGAGGATACAGTTAATTATACATTAAGAACCTTAAAATATCTCATTTCCCATTAATAACATCCAAGCATGGACAACACAACACGTCAAAGAAATTTCTAAAAGGCACTCCCCTTCAAATCAAAGCTTACTACTCTTTCTAAGTGTTAAATTGAGTAAACCAACTCAGCTAAAGGCTTAAACTGTTATAACAAAGACACTTAATTATTTAATTAAGTGTGTTTTAACAACATGCTCCCTCATGTGCCTAATTCTTTTATCTTAGGCCAATTACATGGAAATACCTTATCCTAAACTTGCACCATGAACTCATATCTGCTATGACAGGTCACACTTTTACTTACTTAATTATATGTTTTAACATCAAGCCGCAAAACTAATGTTCCCCAAGTTAGCTAAATTACAGAAAATATGGAAATATAACTCCCTCCGTTTCAATTTGTTTGTCTATCTTGACTTGGCAAGAAATTTAAGAAATTAAAGAAAAACTTTTAATCTTGTTGTCTTAAAATGTACCAAAACACCCTTTAATATTTGTGGTCTCAAACATGTCCCGTGTAAAGAAGTTAGAATTAAAGAGTTATCAAAAAAGAAAAGAAAGACAAACAAATTGAAACCCACAAAGTAGTCAGCTAAATTTACCTCAACCATTTCGACATTTCCAGCACGTTCAAAAAGACCAGCAAGAGCAGCACTGTCAACACTGAATGGCAAATTACCAACAAACAGTTTAAGGTCTGGTGAGAAATTAGGTTGCTCCACTTCTTCAACATCGTCTTCCAGTTGGTCAAATTCAGACAACGCCACGTTACATACAAACCTAGAAGATGACTCAAAAGGCTTAAAAGAAGAAGAAGAAGAAGAAGAAGGTGGTGTTGTTGAAGAAGATAAAGAAAGATTCTTTGATGGTAACGAAAAGAAAGAAAATGAAGTTGAAGTGGAATTGTGGGGTTTTAGAGAAGAAAGGGTTTGTGGGGTGACAAAGAGAAATTGAAGAGAAGAAACTGAAGAAGCCATTGTTGAGTTGCTATAGAGATAACGGCTAAGGTACTGAGTATAGAAAGATAAGGTTTTTTTTCAAGATTTTGAAGAGGCTAACGTTCTTATTTATAAGTGGGAAAATGTCTAGATATTTTTTTTTTTTTTTTTAGGTTAAGGCCTAAGGAGAGTAAGGCCCAATGAACAAATTTGCAACTTTAAAGAAGCCTTACCCAAAGATGTCAAAAAAATCAAAGCCCTGCAGATTATTGTACTCTCTTGGAGGCTTGGACAGTTGGACCTAATATATTTGAGGGTTATACGACAACAAAACATTGCGCGGATTGCCCTTCCTTTGGGGTAGTCTTTTATATTGCCCCTCATATTTGTGGTCTTTACGTTTTATCTCTCGCTTAAAAAGGTGGGCGAATACTGAGGTTCTGGGTTCGAACCATAGGCGTATGTAGCCTATAAGGTTGGGGTTCAACTGAACTCTAAACTTTGGACGCGGAACCTAAATTTATGTGTAAAAAATTATTAAAATTGCAATAAATAGTAGATATGAACCCCTAACTTTAAAAATATAATGGGTTCAATGCTAAAAATCTATAGATTGAACCCATAAAATTTAAATCCTGGATCCGCCTCTGGTTCGAACCCCGCTCAAGCATAAAATTAAAAAATATTTTCGCAATGCAAGGTTTGGACGCGTGTCTGCCTGTACCGGCATAACCTTGTTAAAAAATAACTAAAGTTACACCGGTACCGACATAACTATGCCTTATAGGCAGACTTTTAGTTATGCCTTTAATTAAAAGTCTGCCTCATAAGGCATAATTCCTTAAGGCATAGTTTAGTTATGCCTTATGGGATAGACTTCTAGTTAAGACATGACTAAAAGTATGTCCCATAAGGCATAACATTTCCTTAAGACATAGTCTTTGCCTTATAAACTTTTAGTTATGCCTTAAGAAAAAGTTCCGCGTTATGGGGCATACTTTTAGTTATGCCTTTAATTAAAAGTCTGTCTCATAAGGCATAATTCCTTAAGGCATAGTTTAGTTATGCCTTATGGGATAGACTTCTAGTTAAGACATGACTAAAAGTATGTCCCATAAGGCATAACATTTCCTTAAGACATAGTCTTTGCCTTATAAACTTTTAGTTATGCCTTAAGGAAAAGTTCCGCGTTATGGGGCATACTTTTAGTTATGCCCCTAAGGCGGAACTTTTCCTCAAGGCATAAACTTTGACTTATAAGGCGGAATTTATAGTTGTGCCGGTACCGGCATAACTTTAGTTATTTTTTAACAAGGTTATGCCGGTATAGGAAAACACGCGTCCAAGCCTTGCTTTTGCCTTGCATTGCGATTTTTTTTAAAAAAAATCTTATGCTTAAGTGGGGGTTCGAACCCAGAACCTCATGATTTCTATGCAAAGCTTAAAATTGCAACGCAAAGGGAAAAAATTAAAGACCAACAATTGGAGGGGCACCAAATAAAGACCACCCCAAAGGAAGGGCAATCCTGCAAATTGCCCATACCACAATGGGGTTGTTGGCACTTATGGCCCTATTTTGTGTTGGTCTTTAATTTTAGTCTCTTATAACAAATAATTTTTTATGGGCTATAAGTTTTTATTTTCGTATCATAATATATCACAAGTTATGCCTCATGTTCTTAAAAAACAGTCTCACGAGGCATAAGTTCGATTATTAAGCGCAAAACTTAAGACCAACTCATTTGAAGGGAAACCATGCAATTTCTTCACTACGATGTCATATTATCAAGGGATATTCACACCTATATACAATTCAGAGCAATTGTGACATATTTTCAGCTAAGGATTATGTTTAGCACCCAAAAAGATTAACATTGTAATTATATCCAATTAAAACACGCGAAATAAAAGGAGACTAGATATTCTTTTTCTTGACTTCATGCTTCACCAACCTTGCTTTTAGCAAAAGCTATAAACATTACAAAACTGCACAACTAAAACTACGTTTAAAATGCTTTTTACGTATTTACCATTTTAGCTGGAATCTTTGGGAGTTGGCCAAAAGGCCATATTGAAAAGTTATTTTGCCAAAAGGCCACAAGTCTTCAAAAATTAGTGTTTTGGTCACCATTTATGACGTAAGCATGTTAAAGATGTGTTGTGTTAAATCCCAGCCTCAAAGTTTTGAAAATTACACTTTGGCTCCCAACCCCCAACATTTTAATTACCCAAAAAAAAAAAAAAAACCCTCAAAAAGCTCCCGATTTATCCACTTCTCAGATCCCGTTTCCGGTAAAAATTCCGGCGAAAGTTCCGGCTTTTCATCAGAAAATCAGTCCCCAACGACTTAGTATGGGGTAGATTGCAGTCATAGACCATAATCGTAGTCTATTATCGATTTATTATGGCATCGATTGCAGTCATAAACCATAGTTGTAGTTTATTATAGATTTATTATGGCGTCGATTGCAGAATATATTATAGCAGGTGGTGATTACATGGGTAAATGAGAGGAGACCTCAAAATGTTAGAATTGGATTTCTATGAGCAAGCGACAAGATGATCCTGATAGTGATGACGAAGAGTGTACGGACAAAATAATAAAAAAATAAAACCCCAAACCCCAAATTGCACAAATCTAAGGGATCATGGATAAGTATACCATAAACCGACCGTCGTCAATAGCTAGCAGTTATCATTTAGGCTCGACTTCACGCATGGTCAATTATTTTCCACATGTTATGTATAGACCAAAGACAAGATTTATCTAAATAGCCAGAAATAATTTTTTTTTTAAAAAAGGACATAGCACTATTTAAATATTATAATAACACTTTAATATGTCATAGGAGAGTCCCCATCCATTAAACGCATGATCAAAAGAGTTTTAGGACAAGTAATGTTAATTAAAAGGTCAATATTTGTCTAAATAGCCATAAATAATTTATTTTTAAAAAAAAGGACATACCACTATTTGAACATTATAATAACACTTACTGCTTACCCACTCCCCTTTATCATTCGACTGGCTGGAGTACCTGATCCCTTTATTTGTCTTTCATCCCCCCTGAATAAGTAAGACCCCGCTCTATACATCATATGAGAGTCGCATCCATTAAACACATAATCAAAAGAGTTTTAACACAAGTAATGATACTTAAAAGGCCAATATTTATCTAAAAAGAGCCTTAAATAAATAAAATAAAAAATGACATCACTATTTAAACATTATGATAACACTTTAATAAATCATATGAGAGTCCTCATCCATTGAAAACATGATCAAAAGAGTTTTAGGACAAGTAATGATACTTAAAAGGCCAATTTTCATCTAAAAAGGCCATAAATATATATATATATATATATATATATATATATATATATATAAATAAAAGGACATGTGTCATGACCCGGCTAGAGGGCCATGACGGGTACCCGAAGCTACCCTGCCGAGCACCACCTAACTCACTTGTCATCACATTCAATCTGAACATACACCGCTCTCATCATGAAACCCATTACGAGATAACCTTCATTTACTTCCGAAACATCTATATACATATATACATAGGCCCACACGGCTACAAAATGATGTACCGAACATGCACTAATAAGATCATGAGATATCTACTACCCACACACATGTATCTACGAGCCTCTATTAGATTACTAGAATCATAAGGACAGGACCCCGCCATGCCCCAAATATGTATACAAAAAATATACCAACAAGCGGCAACTCCGGAGAAGTGGAGTGCTCATATAAGACTGCTGATAGAGCTCCTAGGTATCCGGTCCCTCTCCCTGTCTACCTGCGGGCATGAACGCAACGCCCATAAAAGAAAGGATGTCAGTACGAATAATGTACTGAGTATGTAAGGCATGAACCATAATGTAGTAAAGCAATAAGGAAACATGAGGGAAAAAGATAACATGTATATCAAACTGCCTCTTAAGGCGAATACCATGCATGCTTAGCCTTTTAAGAAAACATTTTTTTCATACATACATAACATAATATCATCACTAGCCCGCGTCCGGGGTAATCATCTCACGCCGCCCACTAGTGGTGACTTCCCGGCCAACTAGGCACGATGTAACTATCATCATCCATAAGCTGCCCACTGAAATGGTGTCTGCCCGGCCAACTAGGCCCGATGTAAATCATACATAAAAATAAGCATGCATGAGAGCCCAATTAAAAGCTACAATTCTATCGGAGTGACGTAAGGTCGGTAACCTCCGATTATGTTATGAAATAATCATGATCGCCATGTCTCACCTTGAAGGAACTAGTATTATGAGGTGAGACTACCAACAATGAGTAATATCAAGAAAATCATGCAATAGGATCATTAGTCTTATTATAGCATCATTTCATAAGTTTAGAATCTCAATGGATAAAATCATCATAATCATCGTCATTATCATAGAACATATCTCATCCCTTTCTCATAGGAAGCTCTTAGAAATCTTTAGCCTTCAACTTTGGGATATGAGGAAGTTATAGAAATATAAAAGAATTATAGTATAGGAGTCATGCCTTTGAAAGAAAGGAGCTAGCCTTACATACCTTTACGTCTCTTTAACTTTATCGACTAAACGTTTTCCCTCCAACCTCACGACTCTACATTCAAGAGATTCGTACTAAAATTAGATAATTGGAAGCATACTTGAGTCTAAACTAAAATGACTAAGAGCTAACGAAAATTGGGCAGCATTTCCTTTGTTTCAACCACTTCCTGCATATGATAAACAACTCCCAAATATCGATAGCAGCAATCCCATAATCAAAAGATTATATTTAAATTATACTCAATTCCATCCCAAAACTTCTTTTCATAAACAATCCATAATAACAGATTCAATACAACCCCTTTACTCTTGTATACAACACTTTGTCAACATCATTAGTACCCCTCATAACAAGATTATACTCATAATATGCTAACAATTATAGCTCAAGTTACTCTACACTTAAAATATCATCAATATTCATATTTGAACTTTTTCCCATAACTCTTTTCACTTTTAAGACTTGCTAAACCTTCACATCCACTTAACACAAGAGATGAGATGAAGAACATACCTTGTGTTTGAAGAATTTCAACTTACACAACTTGCTCTAATACTTAATCCCCACAACTCCAAGTGAAAGTAAGAACACCCCAACTCCCATAAATTAAACTAGGTTTTCAAGGTTGATCTACTCTTGATTTGATTGGAATGATTTGGTGTGTTTATGGGTGTTAAGGGGAGCTTAAAGAGAATTTAGGGTTTGATTTTGGGTGAAAAATGAGGCCCAAGTCGTGGAAATGGGTGTTTAAAAGTTGGGAAAAAAATTTCACCGCCTTAATTTCTAGAAATCTCGAGAGTACGTGATGAACAGTATCACGTACTTTGGGGGGCAAAAATTTTAAGTTCTGGAAATTTTTAGCAAAATACGCCCAAAAAGTACGGGCCGTATTTTCCTCCATACTTCACAGAAATGCGATCTGTCAGTTGCATTGGAAAGAAGGCTCGATGAACTTCAATTTACATAAGTTATAGATTCCGTAACTTCTCGTATTCTAGGAGATATGCCCCTCACAAGTTGGACCAATATTTTCGTCCAAAATTTTGCCAAGTTTTTTCAAATTTTCAACTAACCTAATTTCTTCGATTCGCTTGATCTCGAAACCTTTAAATAGTTATCTAACACTCATTAAAAGTCTTTCTTGACCTTATAGGTGTATCATAGCCTCTCTGAACTCACTTTAGTTTGCTTATGATGACGCGAAAATCCACGAGGTGTAGCATCCTTCCCCCTTCGAAACATTCGTCCTCGAATGTTAAACTCTTAGGAATTCTACAAAATTTTTGCTAGAGTTTCCCTTCTAACAATACCACTACCAGCCTATCACAACAACCCAAAATATAGAATGCCTCACAGGGTTACAACAATAATAACAATATTGGCCACACCCGACCAAGGAATCATCAAAAGAAGCATTACATACCTGGGGACAATGGCGTCTCATCTTGAACTTCTTCTGGGGGTGGAAATAAATGTGGATACCTGGATTTCATATCTTCTTCTGCTTCCCAAGTCATCTCTTCTCTATTATTGTTTCTCCATAGAACCTTAACTGAGGCTACGTCTTTGGTTCTGAGTCTCCGAACTTGCCTATCTAGAATGACAATAGGTACCTCTTCATAGGACAATTTCTCAGTAACTTGGACATCATCTACAGGAATAATTTTGAAGGGATCTCCAATGCATTTACGAAGCATTGACACATGAAAAACTGGGTGGACTGACTCCAGGTCTGAAGGCAGATCTAACTCATAAGCCACTTGGCCCACCTTGCGCACAATCTTGTAAGGCCCAATATACCGGGGACTAAGCTTCCCCTTTTTGCCAAATCTCATTACACCCTTCATCGGTGACACTTTCAAGAATACCCAATCATTAACTTGGAATTCCAAGTCTCGTCGACGATTGTCCGTATAAGATTTCTGACGACTCTGGGCTATCAATAACCGGTCTCGGATAAGATCGATTTTTTCTACCGCTTGCTGGATCAATTCTGGGCCTATTAACTTTGTCTCCCCTACCTCGAACCATCCAATTGGCGATCTACACTTCCTCCCATATAAAGCCTCATATGGAGCCATTTGAATGCTAGAGTGATAACTATTGTTATATGCAAATTAAATGAGTGGCAAATGATCATCCCAATTACCTCCGAAGTCTAACACATATGCTCGCAACATATCTTCGAGGGTCTGAATGGTGTGCTCAGCTTGCCCATCAGTCTGTGGATAAAATGTTGTGCTAAGTCTCACCTGAGTTCCCAAACCTTCCTGGAAGGACTTCCAGAAATTAGCTGTAAATTGTGCTCCCCTATTAGTGATAATGGATATTGGAACACCATGAAGTCGTACTATCTGTCTGAGATACAGCTTTGCATAATCTTCTGCTGAGTACGTAGTCCTGACTGGTAGAAAATGAGCTGACTTTGTAAGTCTGTCAACAACTACCTATATAAAGTCATGCTTACGCCGAGAACGAGGCAAGCCTACAATAAAATCCATATTAATCACTTCCCATTTCCAATTTGGAATCTCCATAACTTGCAATAATCCTCCGAGCTTTTGATGCTCAATTTTCACCTGTAGGTAATTAGGACACTGAGCTACAAACTCTGTTATATCTTTCTTCATTCCGTCCCACTAATATATGGACTTGAGATCATGGTACATCTTTGTCGCTCCTGGATGAACAGAATAACGAAAATGGTGGGCTTCTTCCAAAATCTGATGGCGTAATCCTGCAACATGCGAAACACATAGCCTGCTTCGATACCTGAGAACTCCATCTGCAGAAATCTCAAATGGCGACTTTTATTTCTAAGAAATTGTATCTTTATAATTACTTAACTTGGGGTCTTCATGTTGGCGCTTTTTCACCTCAACTACCAAAGATGAGGCAGCCGAATTTTGAATAGTGACTCATGTATTGCCTGAATCCATCAAGCGAACTCCCAGATTGGTTAGTTGTTGAAGTTCACGAGCTAACTCCTTCTTCTCTGGATGAACATCACATAAACTACCCATGGATTTACGGCTGAGAGCATCAGCTACCACATTTGCTTTTCCAGGATGATATAAAATACTAACATCATAATCTTTTAATAGCTCCAACCATCGCCTTTGTCGCAGATTTAATTCCTTCTGCTTGAAAATATACTGGAGACTCTTATGGTCTGTATAGATATCAACATGGACCCCATATAAATAATGCCTCCACATCTTTAATGCATGGATCACTGCAGCCAATTCTAAATTATGAGTCGGGTAGTTTTTCTCATGTTTGCGCAACTGCCTTGAAGCATAAGCAATCACCTTACCATGCTGCATCAACACACCCCTAATCTAATACCGGAGGTATCACAGTAGACAACATAGCCTTCTGAGCCTTCTGGAAGTGTCAGAACTGGGGCCGAAGTCAATCTATTCTTCAACTCTTGAAAGCTACGCTCACAGGTATCGGTCCATTGAAATTTTGCCGATTTCTGAGTTAGCTTCATCAATGGTGCAGAAATAGAAGAAAATCCTTCTACAAATCTTCTGTAATAACCTGCTAAACCCAGAAAGCTACAGACCTCTGTAGGCGTCGTAGGCCTTGGCCAAGTCTTCACAGCCTCAATCTTTTGGGTATCTACTCGAATACCATCAGCTGAGGTAGTATGGCCCAGAAAAGTTACATAATTCAACCAGAACTCACATTTTGAAAACTTGGCGTATAATTCCCGAGTCCGAAGAATTCCAAGAACAGTACGTAAATGATCTGCATGCTCTGCCTCCGATCGAGAATATACCAGAATATGATCGATGAACACAATCACAAATAGATCTAGGAAAGGCCTGAACACATTATTCATCAAGTTCATGAATACTGCTGGGGCGTTAGTAAATCCAAACGACATAACCCGAAATTCATAATGACCATATCTGGTTCTGAAAGCCGTCTTCGGAATGTCTTTTTCTTTAACCCTCACTTGATGATATTCCGACCTCAAATCAATCTTTGAAAACCACTTAGCACCCTGCAGTTGATCAAATAAATCATCAATTCTCAGAAGTGGATATTTATTCTTGATTGTCACCTTATTCAACTGCCTATAGTCAATGCACATTCGTAAGGAACCATCTTTATTTCTCACAAATAATACAGGTGCTCCCCATGGCGATGAACTAGGCCTAATAAAGCCTTTTTCAAGCAGATCTTTTAGCTGTGCCTTTAGCTCTTTCAATTCTGCAGGAGCCATCCTATAAGGAGGAATAGATATGGGTTTGGTATCCGGCAGCACATCGGTAGTAAAATCGATCTCCCATTCTGGTGGAAGACCTAGAAGCTCATCTGGAAATACATCCGAAAATTCATTCACTACCGGAACCGATTGAAGAGTTGGCGGTTTTGCTTAAGTGTCATGAACCCGGACTAAATGATAGATATTGCCCTCAGCAATCATCTTTCTTGCTTTGAGATAGGAAATAAATCTACCTCTCGGGGACGCTATATTACCTTTCCATTCTAACACTGGTTCTACCGGGAATTGGAATCGAACCATTTTTGTTCTACAGTCAACATTGGCATAACAGGAGGCCAGCCAATCCATGCCCATAATAACATCAAAATCTAACATCTTCAGCTCGATCAAATGAGCTATAGTATGACGATCACAAACCACAACCACATAGTTTCTATATACTTGTTTGGCTATTAACGGGTCACCAACAGGAGTAGACACTTCAAAAGGTTTGATTGGCTCGGGTTTCACCCTAATATGATCAGTAATATAAGGAATAATATACGACAAAGTAGAACCGGGATCAATCAATGCATAAACATTATAAGAGAATACTGATAATATACCTGTGACCACGTCATGGGAGGACTCAAGATCCTGTCGCCCAACCAATGCATAAATACGGGGCTGAGGGCCACTTGAACTGGATGCTCCTCCTCTGCCCCTGCCACGACCTGATGGCGTCTGTGAGCCTTGCTCCAAAGGGCGTATAGACGATAAGGAACCAGCTACTGATCCTGTGGGCTGGACCCTACCTCTATCACCCAACGATGGACAATCTGTCACGACCCAGCTGGGGGCCGCGATGGGTACTTGGGGCTAACCACCGAGCACCGCTCGTGCTATCATTTCCTTAACCCATTTAACAATCATTCATCGATTCCCTGTTAACCTTAAAAAAGATCTGGTTTTCATTACAGAAGATAATGCTCTAATACAAGAACATATTTCAATATACCTATACGCATACATACTATCCACGTAGTGGAACCACATAACCCATATCGAGTATCTACGAGCCTCTATTGAATGACATATACCAATATACACAAAAGGATCAACCGAATAGCAACTCCGGAATAATGGAGTGCTCCTGTAAATCTGCGGAGGGCTCCTACGGATCTGCACCGTCTCCCTGTCTACCTGTGGGCATGAGTATAACATCCAAAAAGAAAAGGATGTCAGTACGAGCATTGTACTGAGTATGTAAGGCATGCACCAAGAAATAAAGGAGAGAATAAGAAGATAAAGTGAATACAAGAAGATAACCAGTAACTGCTTGCCTCTTAAGGCGGATCCATGCATACATACTCATAAACATCATATCGTGTATTGCTGCGGAACGTGCAGCCCGATCCATATATCATCATGTATCAATATAATGTCGTGGAACGTACGGCCCGATCCATTACCCATATATCCCGCGTCCGGGATGAGATCATAATATGCTAGCTGACCAGGTGGCTATGCGTCTATAGCGCCTCACCTTTCCCCATATCCCCTGTATACATATACATATCATTTACTTATATAATATACATAGCATGCATGAGAGCCCAAGAAAAAAGCTATGGCTCTATCGGAGTGACGTAAGGTCGGTAACCTCCGATTATATTATGGATTAATCATGATCGTCATGTCTCACCTTGAAGGAACAATTATTATAAGGTGGACTATCAATGAAGAATACATATATGAATAATAACATCAAGAGGAAACATAAAATAGGGCAATAATCTTATAAGAAGTCAATCCATATATTTTTGGAATCTTAAAGAAAATGTAGTCATCATCCATGAATAAAATCGAGAAGTCAATAGATGGCTCAACATTCTCATGTCGTCTTTGAAATCGTAAACTTGGAACCTTTAAGCATAAAATCGTTCTCATCATAATGATATTCTCATTTTTGGCATCATCGGTGTCATGGAAGAACATATCCATCGTTTTTATCATAAGAGCTCACATAATCACAAACTTTGGTTTGGAGAATACAAATATCTTGGGAAACACTTATGGATTATCAGGAAGGAAATCATACCCTGGGATCTTAGACTTTTTAACTGTTGATAACAAGGGAAATATAGAAACAGTTATGAAATCATAATCTAGGGATCATGCCTTGAAAGAGAGGGACGAGCCTCACATACCTTGGATGTTTACCATTCTTATCGCTTGCTCGTTTCCCTTATGATGCACTCGCGTATACCTTCAAGAGAGTTCATGCCGTCGTTAGTTAAGCAATTATAAGAATGGACTTCTATTTCTAGGGGAAATTGAGCATCATTTCCTTTGTTTCTACTACGTTTCCCATATTCTATTTCAGCTCCCAAACATTCACAACAATAATCACAATATAGAAACCAACAATCATCGTTTATATACATTTAGCAAAATCCACCAATTTCTCCACATTTAGTGGTTTTAGCCTATCATCACATCTCCTCATACGTCACACTTATCCCATGGTCTAAACGTTATTTATAATGTATTCATGATCACAACATATCAACATTTCCATCCAACTACCATTCAATTGTCACACTACTCATCCTCTTAAAAACTCATTTTCCATGTTTTTCTACAATCCAAGCATCTTAGCTTTCCAATACCTTAAACAACATAGTAAAATCATGAAACATACCTTAGATGATGGTGGAACAAGCTTTGAATGGAATTCTTCCTCTTGCACCAAAGTTTCACTTCGCCTCCTTAGGGTTTTCTTGAAGAAGATGAATCCTACTTGAGTTTCATATGCTTTGCTCCATGGATTTTATGTTGTTGATCATCAATTCCCCTTGAATTTTTCTTATGGATGAATGTTAGAGTATTCTCTAGAGGGTTCTTGAAGTGGAGAGTGGGAATGAAATGAAAATAAAATGAAAAGGGGCCCTTATATTTAAAATTGAAATCTAGCCGAGGGACTTTATACGGACCAACATACGGTCCGTATAATTTTTACTGACCGTATGTTAGACCGTACATTTGGTCCAGAATGTTATCTTCGTCTTGGCCAATTATACGGTCCAACATACGGCCAATATAATTTAGACGGACCGTATGCTTGGCCGTATAATGCCAACTGAAGCGACTTCCGTTCTCGTCGACTCGTTTGTTCTCCGATCCTTATGGAACCTTCTTAATACTTGTTTAGCACTTCAATACCAATATAAGGGGCGTTATTACTTAAGACATCATTATGCCCTCGTTAACTCGTTGCTCTAAATTCTTGTCCGATATACAACATGTGACTCACTTTCCCTTAATAACTTTCGTTCCTCATCTCGGATGTCTTTGAGAATCTTAATTAGGGCCATTTACACCCTTATTGCTCGCCAAAACATCGCATATGTTACGTCCTTCGTGTCACACCTCATTTTAATCGGGTTAAATCAGAGTACAACATATTGATGATTCCTGTTTTTGTTTGTTAAGGAGTCGCCACCTAATTATTTATGGTGAATTAGGACACCTAAAGTTTATCAAAGTTATTTTCTAAAGTTAGCTCTGTTTAAAGTCTGTGAAACTTAAAATTCTAGGTAAGGGTTCAATTAGTCTAAAGGGAAGGTATTAGGCACCCTTTAAGACCCATTAACAATGGTTAACCGACCGGACTTGCGATTAGTTAGGCTAAGTGTAAATATAGTATTTTTAAATATTTAAGAAAATATCTTGAAAGTATTGCTAAAGTTATAGATAGAAGTAGAATGTTGTTTAAAGTAAAACTTGTAGAAAAGTAGTGATTGAATAAAAAAGAATTTAGTTATAAATAAACCAAAAGAAACGGAATGGGTAATGTTTATATGTATTTGGAATATGAATTGCGCCAACTAGCAAATTAAAATGTATTTGTAAAGTTATTGCAAGATTAATATTAATGTTTTAACAAATATATATTTCAAGTGTTCTAAGATAAAAAGAGTAAATCTTGATTCTTTTAGCTCGATGTGGTCGTGCTAATTTGAGAAATCAATCATTCAAATAAATGTTATGGATACTATAAATAGTTTGAAACATATAGTTTGTGGAATTAACTACCCTTTACTAAACTAAAACCCTTAATGTCACTAAAGTTTACCTAAATTAGCAAATAAAATGTTAGTCATACAATACACATTAAATGCACACAAGAATAAAAATAGAGGGGTAGATATGATGTAAATGGGCTCAGCCCATTTTTGGAATACTGTTGTCCGCTACTGTTGGGCTTCGGCCCAACAAATTTTATTCATATATTGCTGCGGGCTGTCTCTGTCTGTTGGGCTTTGGCCCAGATGTTATTTTTTGTTAGGCTGCGGCCAGGGGCTGACACCGGAGGAGTTACGTTGGGTTTTTAGCCCAACGCCAAAATGCGGCAGGAGACGAGTCCCCTTGGACTCGTATGCGATGTTCATGCATAAAAATGAAAAGAAAAGGATTAATATCTACTCAACGAATAAGATTAGACATGCAAAATATAAGTTCAAAACAAATCAGTAGGTTATGTATATCATATGTATGTTCAAGTATATCTCATGTATACACGTTCATAAGGATGTATTGGCTAAAGTATACCTTTCGTATACATACATATAGATAATCAATACAAGTATACCTAGCATGTCAAGCTGAATAGCAGCGGAAATATCACATGTTTTATGGGGCTGCTTGAAGCAATTACCACACAGATTATCAATTAACCCAGCAGACAAATTAACTATTATATCATCAATTCTAGTGACTTATTGTACTCAAACAGAACCAAACACAATAGTCCAATAAATTGCTGCCCAGTAAAGGTAAGAGAAATATATACTCTACAGTCTCATTTAAACAAGTACTCAAACCAGTGCATTGTGTGTGTTGCAACAATCAAACATAGAAATCCAGCATACGTTCAGCAATATTCATGAGAACATTCTCCAGATTAGCAATAAAGAAAGGTGAAATGAACATGTATCTAACTAGCAAGCAGACTTAATTGCTACCAATTAACATAACTGCTAGATCTTGTAGATCACTCATCAAGGCGTGAATCAACTGCATTATCATGTAATAGTTTTTTTTTAGAATGTCAACTAAGTATGGTAATCTACATCAAGTACATATGACAAGGCAATGGAACGCATGATGGCAGACATTTCATTCACAAAGTTCAACAGGTCACTTGCCTAAGTTTAAAGTCGCTAGACTGAGTTTTGAATGCTTAAACTCTTTTGAGCCCATTCTGATTTTTATAGCACCAGAACCAACAGCAAATTAAAGGTGCCAGCCTTATAGTTTTTCGAACAAAATCACCAAAGAGGGAGCATCCAAAGGGTCAGGGTCAGTTTATAGATCAGTTTGTATCTCATTTAACCAATACTTATTCCCCACTGATTTAGATACTCTATTCCTCCAATTTGTCTCCTAGTTTCAGTTCCTTTTAGCCCTTTATAACATACCAAGAAAGAGGGAGAGCACTTAACAAACACAAGAAAGCAAATCAAAAAGGAGCTGGAGGGTCATGCCAAAATCAGAAGGAAACCGTAACACAGGATAACATGGATATGCAGCAGCCAAGATGAAAGAGGACAGGCAAGTTACAACATATTTGAAAAGGAGGTGCAAAATTCACTCAATGATACATGATGACCTATCTAGAACAGGGGAAGTGTTGAATCATGATCAGTAATGCAGAGTTTAAGGAATAAAACAGGACACTAACAAGGTTTGATGTTTAGGATCAATAGAGATGTCCAAAGTGAGATAGAATGTTGCAGTATTCTAAAGGAGGAAACTAACTATGCAAGACTGATGAGAATAAACTATCGATACAGAACTCAAGTAGTCAAAAACAACTCCTCAAGGTACTGATGGGCATACAAAACCAGGTTCACTGTTATGATTATATAATGGTCACATATGAATTGAGTTGAGAAGCACTAAATCATATCATGTCACCAAGGCAGTAATTCAGGTAGATATAGTTGAGTATGAAGTTATTAGATAGGTATTTGAGGTGTGCAAGGCACTTCTCAAACATAAGTAAATTACTAAGCACTGTGAATTTGACATAGTTTGAGGCAGCCACACCAAGTTTCATGTACACAGTTCTGAAATTTAGCTTAACACATTCATGTAATCAGTTGAAACTTCATCAATCTAATAGCCATACAATAGGTATCTTATAAGATATCATGTTGGTCTAAGCTTCTTTCATCCCGCAACCCTTTATGACATATGTGATCCTGACACTAATCTAAAACATGCTTGCATGGTAAATTGTGGTTAGTATGCTGACAGAACATTCACAATACATCCATGGGCAACCAAACAACAGATTTAACTAACGACTAGAAAGACATGGACAGACACAGAGAAAAGTAATCACCAACTGCTCTCAGACTACATACATATCTTGAGAAACACAGAATTAGACCCAAAGGTATTAAGATACCTAGACAGGTTGCCAAACTTACACATTAGACAAATACAGGCAATGCTTCAAGGATACACATCCATTTATATACTACTCATGATGTCAAAGCACAAAGCTATATAAGATAAGCACTAATCAAGATCAGGTCATACACAGGAGGTTTAAAGCTGGCAATATAACAACAATAATTCAGACCCAATGAACACAATCCTTGATTACTATAAATCAGAACATCAACACATAAACATTATTTAAACTAAATAAGCTAACAAACATCATCGACTAGACAAAATTACCACTTGATTAATTACTCTGTTCAAACTAGGTAAAATTAACTTGGTGAACATAATTAACCACATTGAGCTTCAATTGATACTACGCTATATTAACTAAGACTAAATTCGACTGAACTAAACGAACACCAACATAGCTGTTAACTAACACATGAACATAAATTAAACTAAACAAACCAGAATACCAAAAATAAAGAAAAGGAAAAGGGTTTACTGACCTTTTGTAGGTGCAGTGAAGTGGGTGTCGACGGCCTCGAATCTACTCGAACACGACGAGCTCGAAACCGATTAAAATAACTAAAGCTTCAGACTAAGAATGAAAATAGAGTGATATGTTGGGCTGTTATTTTCGAATAAGGTTCTCTGTTATGATTAAAACTTGTGTTTTGCAGGGGGTTTTGTGGTTTCAGATCCTTGTCGATGTTAGGATTGATTTCGTCTTTCACTCCCCAAAAACTGAATCCCCCTAAAAACGATTCTCCCTTTCCTCCCAAAACTGAATCCCCCCAAAGAAAGCGGAATCCCCTAAACGATTCCACCCGGATTCCATTTATAGGTTTTCATCTGTATTAACATAAAGATAGGAGCGTGGGAGAGAGACGAAGGACAGGCGTGGGGGACAGGTGTGTGTGGAGGCGGCAGAGAACGTGGGGAACAGGGGAGTGTGGAGCGCAGAGAAGGTGGGGAAGAGAGAGAGGTGAGTGGAAGGGGTGTGAGGGTATGGGAGAGAGGTTGAGCGAGAGAGAGAAGAGAGGACGAAGTGAGGGAGGCGGCTGAGGCATTAGGTTTAAAAAAAATAAGTGGGCTGGGTCGGGTCACAGGTAATAGGGGTTGGGCTGGTCTATTGAGTATTTTAGTTGGGCTAAAATGTGGATTGAAAATGTGGGTTGGGTATTAAAATGTGGGTTATTTATTTGGGTAGGGAAATAATATTGTATTTGTATTTTGGGCCATTAATTTGGCTGAAAATCTTCCTCTATATAAATTCTATTGGGCTTCTAATTTAATGACTAGTACAATATATACTATGTGGAGACAATTAATAATTAATATGTAGAAAAAATAAAGATTTTACAAAGTGTTGTCTTGTAATTAATTTAACGATTCCCAAACCCGAAAATGAAATGATGACGAACATTTTGAAAGTTGTGATAAAGTAGTGCTAGTAACGTTGAATAGTAAAATAGTAAAAAATTAATAATAGTGAAAATAAAGTGTTTCGCTCGTCAGTAAATTTAGAAGCCCGAGTAAATAAAATTAAATAAATGAGGGACAAAGTTGAGTGTCAACACTTTGCTCACCTATTCACTGTACACGTACGGAGAATTTCCAAGGTGTAACACAATCACGCATCATATGCTCAGTCTGACCACAAGCATAACAAGCATCTGAGCCTCGGCGACATTGGCCAGTATGTAATTTACCGCACTGGCTGCATCGTGGTACTGGTGGTCTCTTCTGACTAGGATCGCCTCCAAACTGAGAACCCGAAACTTTCGAGCTCTGACCCGATCCAGAATAAACAGGGCGGTCAAATCTCCTGCTCGCAAATCGAGAAGGTGCACTAGTCGCGGACTGACCTGAATATCTGGAATATTATTGACTCTGACCCTCTCTGTACTCACTTCTAACACCGGCAGACCTGGCCCTCTTACTATGCCCTCTATTAATACCACGCTCACCCCTAGGCGGCTGCTGTTGTTCCTCTAAATTCTGGGCATGGGCCTAAATACGAGAGATTTCCATCCCTTCATGAAGTGAAGCCGTCAAGCAGTCTTTAATCAAGCGTAGCCCCAAGCCACTCACAAATTGATGCACTCGGTCCCCCATATCGGCTACCATAGTCGGAGCATACCTAGGCAATGAATTGAACCGAAGGCTATACTCTCGGGCGCACATATTTCCGTGTCTGAGATTTAAGAACCTGTCGGCTCAGGCCCATCAAACTTCCGGTGGCAACTAATGGCGAATGAAGGCATCTACGAACTCTTGCCATACCGAGGGACGTGCATTTTCCCCTGTCGAAAGCATCCAATTGTTATACCACAGAACTGCTACATCCCGCAACCTATAGGACGCCAACTCCACTGACTCAGTATCAGAAGCATGTATTATTCTTAGCATCTTCAACATCTCATCTGTAAAGCCCTGCGGGTCCTCATCCGACTTTGACCCAAAAAATTTTGGCGGGTTCAAACTCATAAAATCAGAAGCATGTATTATTCTTAGCGTCCTCAACATCTCATCTATAAAGCCCTGCGGGTCCTCATCCGGCTTTGACCCAAAAAATTCTGGCGGGTTCAAACTCTGGCACTAGTCGCTCTGTCACCAAGACCCGCACTCTGCCGCTGGGTCTTGGCGGCTACTAACTGAGTCAACAATTGGACCGCATCTCGCAAGTCCCGATCTAGAGCAACAGGGGGAAGGGCTGGAGCCCTTTCATGCTCTTCTGCTACTAGAGGAATAAAGGTAGCATGCGAGGGAGTGACACTCTGAGACTCGCTAGGTCCTAGCTCAGCCGTGGGTTCTCGGCTAGTACCTTCTCCAGCAGTGACCAATATTGTGCTGACTTTCTTCTTCTTTCTCGGAGGCATCGCTGAAATTAAACAGGAAAGATTAGATAGTTGCATTCTTGATTTGACTCTATCGCACGATCTAAGATGAGAAGGAAGGTCAATAGTTCCTAAATGCCCTGCAACCTCCTGTTTATAAGTGTGGCGTGCTTCACACCCATAAACAAGACTCTACAGGACACGGCTCGTAGACACACCCTAGGACAAACTGCTTTGATACCACTTTTATCACGACCCGGCTAGAGGTCCATGACGGGTACCAAGAGCTACCCTACTGAGCACCACCTAACTCACTTGTCATCACATTCAATCTGAACATACACAACTCTCATCATAAAATCCATTACGAGACAACCTTCATTTACTTCCCAAACATCTATATACATAGGCCCACACGGCCACAACATGATGTACCGAACATGCACTAATAAGATCATGAGACATCTACTACCTACACACATGTATCTACGCACCTCTACTAGATTATTAGAATCATAAGGATGGGACAAGACCCCGCCATGCCCTAAATATGTACACAAAAAATATACCAACAAGCGGCAACTCCGGACAAGTAAAGTGCTCCTATAAGACTGCTGATAGAGCTCCTAGGTATCCGGTCCGTCTCCCTGTCTACCTGCGGGCATGAACGCAGCGTCCATAAAAGGAAGGACGTCTGTACGAACAATGTACTGAGTATGTAAGGCACGAACCATAATGTAGTAAAGCAATAAGGAAACATGAGGGAAAGAGATAACCTATATATCAAACTGCCTCTTAAGGCGAATACCATACTTTGGGGGGGGGGGGGGGGGGGGAATTTTAAGTTCTGGAAATTTTTAGCAAAATACGCCCAAGAAGTACGGGACGTACTTTATTGTACCAGCCGTATTTTACTCCATACTTCACATAAATGCGATCTGTCAGTTGCATTGGAAAGAAGACTCGCTGAACTTCAATTTACATAGGCTATGGATTCCGTAACTCCTCATATTATAGGAGATATGCCCCTCACAAGTTGGACCAATATTTCCGTCCAAAATTTTGCCAAGTTTCCAAATTTTTAACGAACCTAATTTCTTCGATTCGCTTGATCCCGAAACCTTTAAATACTTGTCTAACACTTATTAAAAGTCTTCCTTGACCTTATAGGGGTATCATGGCCTCTCTGAACTCACATTGGTTTGCTTATGACGACGCGAAAATCCACGAGGTGTAACAACATGTCACTATTTAAATATTATAATAACACTTTAATACATCATATGAGAGTCCCCATTCATTGAACACATGACCAGAAGAGTTTTAGGACAAGTAATGATATTAAAAGACCAATATTTATCTAAAAAAGCCATAAATTAATAAAATAAAATAAAAAAAGGACATACCGTTATTTAAACATATAATAACACTTTAATACATCATATAAGAGTCTTAATCCATTGAACACATGATCAAAAGAGTTTTAGGACAAGTAATGGTAATCATAACACTACTATCCAATTAGTCTGAGAACAAGTAATTTTTCTCAAAGCACAACTTTGTTCTAAGGATAACCATTACTTGTGCTTAAACTCTTTAGATTATGTGTCTAATGGATGGTGGCTCTCATATGATATATTAAAGTGTTATTATAATATTTAAATAGTATCAAGTCTTTTTATTTATTTTATTTTATTTATTTATGAATTTTTAGACAAATATTGGCCTTTTAAGTACCATTACTTGTCCTAGAACTATTTTGATCATGTGTTCAATAGATGGGGACTCTCATATATTGTATTATAATGTTTAAATAGTGGCATGTCCTTTTATTTATTTTATTTTATTTATTTATGAATTTTTAGACAAATATTTTCCTTGGTCTATATATAACATGTTGATAATTATTGACCATGCATGAAGTCGAGCCTAAATGATAACTGTTAGCTATTGACGATGGTTGGTTTATGGTATACCTATCCACGATCCCTTAGATTTGTGCAATTTGGGGTTTGGTTTTTTATTTTTATTTTCCCATTAGACTAGTGCAAATTCAGCATGCTTTTCATTCCAACGGCCGCCTTTATTTCACTAGTTTATCATCGACCAAAATGGTCTAAAATTATCCTAAGCAGTGAGTTATGATAAATTAAGGTGGTTTATTTCTGGTTTGGCTTATAATTGACAAAAGCACACCTGGCTTTATTTCGACTGACGGACCACAAATTTCTCTACAACGGTAATAAAACAAAAAATTCTTAAATTTACAACCTTAACAATACATCCTTCCCTATATAAAACTGACCAAAAGTTCAAACTCCTCCATTGTCTTTTTTCTTGAACAAACTCCTCCATTGCCTCTTTTCTTGATCAAACTCTTCCATTATCTTTCTCGATCAAACACTTCCATTCTCACATACATAACCATCATTATCAACTCTATCTCCTTCATCACCATCAACACTACACTTATCAATGGGGTCTGAGTAGGACTCACTCTCAGCTTCTGCACTTCTTTTTCTTTTTACATCTCATCTAACTTCTTCACCTCTTCTTTTTTTATCCTTACGATCTGTGGTAGAACTGGTTTGAACCATATCACTTGAACGGGGGAGTGCTTTCCCTCTTCTTCCTCTACACCTAGGCATTTATATGATCTATATATAAACAATACAGGATTTGTTGAACCACGATATAAGAACCATCACTCTCAACTCTCAACTACATCTAAACCATATGTATCTGAACCATCCTGAACGGGGACGTGGCAGTTGGATCTGAACCATCCTCAAATAAGGACTTTATTTTGCATGTTTTTCAGATAGGGAATAAGAATAATCGACCAAAAATCTGTTAATAGACCATAATTTACAAAAAGCAAAAACACAAGAAGAAAGATCGAAACAAGCAAAATAAGTATAAATAACACACATTTCGATGGAAAAATAGGCAAAACTTCAAAGGTTTTGGAAAAAAGCAGAACTTTATGAACACAAGGTTTTTATCAAGATCAGATTTTTTTTTTAATCAAACCATACTTTTAAATAGGCAATATGGTTCTTAAAATGCTTCGCCACTGATGCAAAATTAATTAGCATACTTGAGAACGACGATTCGAGAGCTTCTGGGCTCTAGAGAGAGGAAAAACTGACTGGAGAGATTGGTTTTGATAGAGAAGAGAGTGAAGAGAGAGAAGGCGACTAATGCATATTTTAGGAGAAAGAGAGAGGGGCTTTGTATATTTTTTTACCAGTCATAGGGATTCAAGTGTATAACTTAAAACCTCCAGACTTTTTAAAATTATAAAATATACCCCATTCTCCTTTTTCTAAACCCTAATACTGAAAAATAATTGAAAAAGAAATTGAGTGGCCTTATTCCCAATTAAAACATAAAAGCGGCCTCCTCCACAAATCTACTCATCTTTTTATGTTAAATAGTGATAACGGTTCTTTACTACTATATCTCTAACAACATGTTCAATCTAAAGAACTATAATTTTCATTCTATATTACGAAGAAAAAAAAAACACCTTAAACAACTTGAAATGTGAGATGATGGAACAATCATATTATATAAAATCTCACATATGTTGTATGTGTATTCTAAATACCTTCTCCAATTTTCTCCTCAAATCTTTCAGTATTTTGTCTTCAAATCTCTACTTATTAAAGATCATTGAAGCATGATTCAAAAATTTTGATTTGCATATTTGCGATTTATTTTGATTGGATGATATCGGTTTCTATTAAAAGCATCTTAAGGAGCTTGAATATCAATTTTGGAGGCACTTGGAAATGATTTGTGGTATTTTGAACTGAATTTCATTTTGAAAGCTCAAGGTTCAATGCAATTGCATATGTGTATCCCTCACTAGAATCTGTGTATATCACAGCATATATCAATGTATATCTCTAACTTTTTTAAAGTATAAGCAAGAAACTAAAAGTAAGTTCTTCATGCAAGACCAACTTTAATTGTTCACAAGCAAATACTATTAGCAGTTTACCTACTAGATAACGATCATATGTATATAGTGATTGTTTTTGTTTAGCTCTAGTATTTATTGCCGGCATGTGCGTGGAGTATGTTTAATTACTGTCTTTTTTCTTTCCTTGGAAACATTAATGTACTGTTGAATTAAAAAAAAAACTAATGCTCCTGCACGTACTATTTGATGTTTCATCCGTCCCAATTTATGTAACAATTTTTACTTTTCGAGATTCGAACTATGCAAATTTTGATCAGCATTTTAATTTTTTTTTAAATAATATTGACATGAGATGATTTACAACTTATACTAGTATTTTTCATATAGGTTTTTAATATCTAAGCTTTAATTTGAAATATTGAGTTGATCAATCCAATTTAGTTTCAATGATTAGTTAAATTGACTCTCAGAAAACGAAAAGTGTCAAATAAATTGAGACGGCAAGAGTATTGCTTGCTATCTCTATTAAGAAAATCGACTAGTCACACGTGTTAAACACAGGAGTTCTAGTTCCAGAAGCAATTAGTCACCATGAGTTCTAGTTCCAGAAGAAATCTTTTAAAACCAACTCATAGGCGTAGGAACAGAGAAAACGAAAAAGGGTACAGGGAGCAATAAAGTGTGGAGAACGGACGTCGGACTTATGTAATGAATGTCCATTTTGCCTATCACAAAATGAACTATTCATGAATCACTAAATAAATCAATACATTAGGGTGTAATTCATAAAAATAAAGGGAAAAGGTGTATGCCACAAAGTGGGTGCATACATTATGCTTAGGGACGCAAAATGCCTGCGCTATATGGGGGTAATCTTAGAAGTCGGCCCAGAATACTTCTCTTCTTCACATTGTTGCAATGCATATATTGATTTATCAAAATCTTGTCCATAACTCCAATAAAATAAGATTCAAATAGTATTCATGTGACAAAAGAAAATGATCAAATTGAACCTTGTAGAATTACACAATGTTCATAACACAGTGGAAGACAAAAATAATCACGGACATACCTATTTGCGTTTAAAATTTATTTACATCTCAAAGAATCTGGTAACAAGAGTCATAATTCAAAATTTCTTAGATAGCACAAAAACTCTACGCTTATTCACACCGAAATGGATTTTGCTATCAACTCCTTGATCAACGGAACTTGCGAACAAATTAGATTAAGAATACTGTACGAAATTTCAACTCAAAATAAATAACAACAACAACAATAATAACATACCTAGTGGAATCCCACAATGTGGGGTCTGGAGAGGGTAAAGTGTACACTGAACTTACCCTCACCTTGGAAGGGATGGAGGTTGTTTTTGAAAGACCTTTGACTTAAGAGAAAACAAGACAAAAGAGTCAAATAAGGACGAGTGTATCAAAGCAATTCAAAAATGATAAATAACAAGAGCAAGAAAGTCATGATAAAACAACCTGGAAAGATAAGACCCAACAAATATTAGCAGAAATCAAAAGGCAATAAACGATAGAGCAAAACTACGACTACTAGTGTGAAAGAATAAGCAATAATACCTACTAACCTTTTATACTAATCTGAGTCCTCCACAACCTCCTATATAAGGTCATGTCTTGGGTAAGCTGAAACAGTTTCATGTCCTGTCTAATCACCTCTCCCCAATACTTCTTTGGCCTACCTCTACTTCTCCTGAAATCGTCCATAGCTAACCTCCGCACTGCGGCATCTGTGTCTCTCCTCTTCACATGCCCAAACCATCTCAACCTCGCTTCCCGCATCTTGTCCTCCACCGATGCCACTCCCATCTTGTCCCGGATGTCTTCATTCCTAATCCTATATCTCCTAGTGTGCCCACACATTCACCGTAGCATTCTCATTTCCGCGATTTTCATCTTCTGCACGTGAATATTCTTGATTGGCCAACACTCTGCTCCGTACAACAAAGTCGATCTAACCACCACTTTGTAGAACTTGCCCTTAAGTTTTGGTGGCACTTTCTTGTCACACAGCACTTCGGAAGCAAGCCTTCATTTCATCCACCCTGCGCCAATACGATGTGTGACATCATCATCGATATCCCCATTTCCCTGTACAATAAACCCAAGATACTTGAAACTTCCTTTTTTTTTTGGATGACCTAGGTACCAAGCCTCACTTCCACGTCAGCATCATGAGGTACGCCACTGAACCTGCACTCGAAGTACTTTGTCTTGGTCCTACTGAACTTGAACCCTTTAGACTCCAACATCTGTCTCCAACCCTCTAGCTTAGCGTTAACTCTGCTACGAGTCTCGTCAATCAAGACTATGTCATCCGCGAACAACATACACCATGACACTTCACCTTGAATTTGTCGCGTCAATCCATCCATCAGTAAGGCAAATAAAAACGGGCTAAGAGCTGATCCCTGATGCAAACCCATCAGAACTGGGAAGTGTTCCGAGTCTCCTCCTACTATCCTTACCCTGGTCATGGCTCCATCATACATGTCCTTGATCGCTCTAATGTACGCCACAAGTACACATTTAGTCTCCAAGCATCTCCATAGAACCTCTCTTGGCACTTTGTCGTAAGCCTTTTCTAGGTCGATGAATACCATATTCAAGTCCCTCTTCCGCTCCCTATACCGCTCCACCAATCTCCTAACAATATGAATGGCTTATGTAGTAAAGCGCTCCAGCATGAATCCGAACTGATTCTCTAAAATACACACACCTCTCCTCACCCTCATCTCTACCATCCTTTCCCACACTTTCATAGTGTGGCTTAACAGCTAAATAAATGAAACAAGAAAATATTTTTTCCCCATCAATATTTTCTCTCTTGATTTGGTATAGTACTCACACATTTTCAATAAGGTGTTTTTCTCATGAAAACTTACATAAACAATCTTTTCCATCATCCTTTATCATCACCTCTAAACCATTTTCCGGTGATGATTTACTTGGGATATAGAAATTAAGCTTCATAGGATCGCGGAAGTACGAATTGGATTCAAAGAAGTCTATTCATTATTAAATTCACAGTGCCGTGCATTTCTATGTGGACATTCCATAATTCAAGATCCCATTAATATGGGATTGTTGCGTGCAAGTCTTTTTGGACTTATTACGTGAACAAACCTTAATGGGCCTTCCACCTGTAATATAAGAGACGTGACTCTTATTATCATGATCCTTAAGACGGATCTACATGAAGCCGCCGAAAGGGTTTATCCGATCCAAATCTCTTTTGTCGGAAACTTATCACGCTGTGTATGAGTCAAATTTTTATTTTTAAGTGTATATTTTAAATGTTGAATCTCTTAGCACAAACCAAAAGCGTAGTCCAACAGTAAATTGGGTTCAAATATTCCTAGAGCGCGCAGGATTGATTCTTGCTGAAGATATTTTCTCGGACTTTTTTAGATTCAAGTGTTTTAAACTTTACAACCATAACGACAATTGCCGAGGCCCTCGTGAGGGTGTGCGACACTAAGCAACGCCTGCCAACCAAATATGTTATTTGATCAATTTAATGTGATTTAATTTGTTATCTAATCAAAGCTTCCTTTCTCATTACTGTGCAAAAAAGAGTAGTTCAATTCATTAAGATAGATCGCTATATACTGTCAGAAAAGGAGTTCAAATAAATAGAATTTATTTGTATGCAATTTTATCTAGCATGCAACCATGATTTAAATCTCTAACTTTATGGCCACACAATAGGGGTCGTATGGTTGCCGGTTAGGAAGGTGTATATAATCTCGCTTATATCTGATCTGACTCGCTCAGATCTGATCTGACCCACTCATTTGTCAGCATTATTAGCGTACTTACTTTTTTTTTTTAAGGAAATTCTGTCTCCACCACTGATTCTCATTATGATGACAAGTCCCAAAATTTACATGTCATATTAATTAAGCAATTAATAATATCTAGGATAAAAGAATTTGGGATTCCATATATATATATTGAATAACGTCCACAAGATATGTTCAAATCATTATATATGAGAATGGATCTAGGGTATATCAACTATATATATCCCTAACAAACGTCCAGCCAAACCAAACTGATCATATAGTTGGTTTAAATTTTATGTTTGATTTTGATAAAAATGGAACCAAATCGACTCATGTACACCTTCTAGTTGCTACCGGCTCGAACTTGACAGTTGTCATTAATTAGGTAGCACACTTTGAATTCTCATTTTCCCTCACTTATATAAGTGGAAGTGGAAACGCACATCCATATATAATCCATTGCTTGCGCATAGTTCAATATGGCAAGTCTTACTATTTTCGCCCATGCAACTGCAACCTCACTTTTTTCCCGCCCCAATTTCCCAGCGAGAACCACCGCCATTACCTGCAGCGACACCGTTAAAATCGTCAACAACAGCAAAACTTACTCAATGGCGCCATTGCCGGTAGTGTCTCCGAGCTCGTTACGGTGCCAACCCGGTTACTTGATACCAAATTATCCGGTAGGCGGTAATGGGGATGATACTGGATTCCAGTATCTGATCGACATTTTGAGTACGAGAGTGTATGATGTGGCATGCGAATCCCCATTACAGCTTGCGCCGAAGCTTTCAGAGAAGCTCGGGATTAACGTCTGGCTCAAACGAGAAGATCTTCAACCCGTAAGTTCACTACAACAAATTTGATTGTTAGTGACGAATTATTTTATCACTTAAAAATCATATTTCGTCACTCAATAAATTTTTGGCTAATGTTAATAAATTGCGCCATTATTGAGAAACTTTAGTGGACAAAACTTTTGCTACGAAATTTTGTGTTTCATCCTATGTGGCTCATGTATTTGAACACGAAATGTAATTATTGTCACAAAAAATGAACAATTAGTGACGAAAATTGTGGCCTAGTTAATAATTTCGTAGCTAAATATCACATCTGTTTTTCTCATTCTCACGTTTACATTATGAATTTAATGTAAACGTGATGTTCTGCATTGGAGATTAGCCGTCAGTAAAATCAATGTTCATATACTCTTTGCAGGTGTTCTCATTCAAGCTTAGAGGAGCTTACAATATGATGGCCAATCTCTCAGAGGAGCAGCTGAAAAGAGGGGTCATTTGCTCATCAGCTGGGAATCATGCTCAAGGTGTTGCATTAGCTTCTCACAGACTTGGCTACAGTGCTGTCATTGTCATGCCTGTTACTACACCTGAGATTAAGGTTAGGATTTTGTTACACTTTTGAGTTTGATCGAGTTAGGATTTTCACTAATAAGATTCAAAATATAAATAAGTAAACACTCGAAGAAGCTAAGGGGATTCAACATTTACTATACATACATAAAAATAATTTAGTTTAATTTCCTGGAGAAGGGAGTTCAAATATATGTTTCTTGGACTTTTCAAAAATGATGTCGGATGTGTGTTGGTGTAAGAAAATTAATGAAATATTGATTAAGAACAAATGAAAACAATACCAAATTATGTAACAAAACAAACTGTGTTGTGACAAGCCACTATCTTAAAAGCGATTTCAACTCGACAAGGACGCAAACCGTTGTAGCCGGTCGCTGCCCATTGTTCCACAAGTGCACTTGTGACCGAAAGTTTGCAATTACACAAAATCAATTGGCCATAAAATAACTTAAGAGGAAAAGAGAAGGAGAATTAATTTTTGGTGTATCTTATGTTCACCAGTGATGCTACTTATATAGGAGATTGCAAGAGTTATTCCAAAGAGAGAATAATTTTTGCAAGGCCTCACGTATATCTCACGCGCAGGGTGGGAGGGCAAATCGACCCGTTTTGCATTGCCAGCCCATTTCTCATGTGCGCTAGGCTATTCCCTTTTACTAGTTTTTTACAATCCCAATAGAAGACAACTCAATACAAGGAGGAAAAAAGTTCTTTCCCTAATCAATGAGAGACACTTTGCCTTTCACAAAAGACAAGGAAGTGAGACTGAAAAAGGACCCACAAGAATAAAGAGAGAAAAGGAACCCACAAGGCGGGGGCGGCTCAATAGTTTTTGTGACCAAAAGCGAAATTTCAATAAGAGGCTTTACATTTATTTGAAGTTTATTTTCATAGATTTTTAGGATTCAACGTAATTAATTAATTTTTTCTTATATATTTTGAGTTTTGAATAATTATGTTTATATTTTCAGTTGACATATTAAATTCTCATAAATAACAAAAAATGATATATACATTTCTGAAGAAAAAAATGAGAAGTGAAAATTTTGGATCAAAAGTAGATACATAAAGTTAAAAAGTAGTATGGATGAATTTCAGATAATTTTTTAGATACTATGGACAAGCTTGCATTGGATTATTGGCATTGTATGACCTTTCCTGAATCGCTTTTTAAATTCGATCACTTGTTAAGGATTGTGCTAATTTTGTCTTTAAAAGTAGTGGTTAATTTATGCAAAAATCTCTTATTTAAGTCACTATTTAAATTTTGTTCCTATTCTTAAAAGTTATGCAAATATATCCTCCGAAAAATACCCTTTAGGACATGTTATCTTCAAGTCATATGTTTGTCCACATATAGCTCAATTGTGCAAACAAAACATTAAACTATCGTCGTTTTGCAATATATTAAAAAAAATTAAATCGTGATCTAATATTTTCTCATAAGATTTTTAATATGCTCAAAAGGAATCTTTAGACCGTCATTTAAAAGACATTTCAATTGCAAGAAAAATAGAAAGAGGACCATTCGCTTAACAAGAAAGGGACAAATTGAAAATTAATTGTATGAATTTCTTTTAGACAAATTTAACCACTAAATCAATGGACATAATTTAAAAAGTGGCCTAAAAAGATCATCTATGCAACCGCCCAAATGGAAATCATTCTTCGTTAAAAATCGTTAATAATAGTAATTTTCATCTATAATAACAGTTATTAAAAATAAAAATAATTATATCTTAATGATGTAAGGTAATTTTGGGGCCTAAACTTTTCTGGAGTCTAAAGTGGCCGCTTCGCTCGCTTGGCCCTGGAGCCGGCCTTGCCACAAGGATTTCTTTATTCTTTGCGTTACAAAAGAATTTTTTGAACTCCAACTGTTGGATCCTCCAAAAATAGTGAACTCGTGGAGGATTTGGCACAGGTGCGACATTATATTGGAGAGTCCGAGCAATGTATGTTCGGATGAACCCCTTTGTGCTCCCCTGGATCCGAGCAATCTAAGCTCATTTTCCATTCTAAACTCTGTAATTTTTCTTTTTTGTTTCCTTTTACCATATGAGCAGTGGAAATCAGTAAAGAGATTGGGTGGTAATGTTGTTCTTGTGGGAGACGCGTATGATGAAGCACAAGCATATGCGAAAAAGAGGGCTGCAGAGGAAGGCCGTACGTTCATCCCTCCTTTCGATCATCCGGATGTGATAGCAGGGCAAGGTACTATCGGTATGGAGATCAATCGCCAACTCAAAGATAAAATTCACGCGATATTTGTGCCTGTTGGTGGAGGGGGTCTTATAGCTGGTATTGCTGCCTATATGAAAAGGGTTGCCCCTGATATAAAGATTATTGGAGTTGAGCCATTTGATGCAAATGCAATGGCAATGTCGTTACACTATGGTCAGAGAGTAATGCTGGACCAAGTTGGAAACTTTGCAGATGGTGTAGCTGTTAGAGTGGTTGGTGAAGAAACTTTTCGTCTCTGTAAGGAACTCATAGACGGGGTGGTCCTAGTTGATCGCGATGCTTTATGTGCATCGATAAAGGTTAGCAGCTAACTTTTGGCTTGCAACAACTCTGATTTTATCTGCTTACTTTTTGCCACTAATATTTTTTAAAACGAAAATCTTTCCATACCTTTAATTTATGCACTTTCAAGCACCACCAATCTCCCTAGAATTAGAGTGACTATTGCAATTTTGGTTAATATCTCTCTTTATATAAAAGGGTTCTTAATTGAGTGTGTTGTAAAGTTGAACATCAATTTCTCTTCCTTTATTGCAGGCCTGTTCTGTTATATATGACAAAAGCACAAAACCTATACCTCAATTATCTCGTCACACAATAGACCATTTTCAAAATAAACTAGAAGTATAGAAAATTAGCTTCTTATCTGAATTTTAGTTTATTAGCTTTGACAGTAGCTTGCTTTCTTGAATAGGACATGTTTGAAGAAAAAAGGAGCATATTAGAGCCTGCAGGTGCACTTGCTCTTGCAGGAGCTGAAGCATACTGCAAGTACTATGGCCTCAAGGATGAAAATGTAGTAGCAATAACAAGTGGAGCCAATATGAACTTTGACAGTCTAAGATTGATAAACGAATGATAAGCTATGTATATTCTATACTTAATTCAAGGAGGACGAAGCAACAAAATCTAGATGAAGTGGAGGATTGAGCACTTTCTTATAAGTTAATGAATATTCTGTTAGGCAGTTTCTTATAGTTAGCAGAAGTTGTATGTTTTAAATGTTGTTAAATAGTAATGGGTCATCCTATTATCTAAATATGCATCTTAGTAGTGGAAAGTTGTGTTGTAATCATCTACTGTGACAGATTGTTCTAAGAGATACGAGATGCTTGTGTGTGTCTCTCTATCATTAATAATATCAGTATAACTTCTATCTATTTATCCATTACTGAACCTCTGTTTCTGTTAGCGAACTTGCAGATGTTGGTAGAAAGTGCCAAGCTGTGCTATCTACTTTTATGCCAGAAGAGCCGGGAAATTTTAATCAGTTCTGTAAACAGGTCACTTAGAGCACTTAATATGCCATTTTGATCACTATATCTTTTAAAGTCTTTCTGACAAATGTGAAAAATTGACTTGTATCACAGGTCAGACCAAGGATGAAGTTTACTGGATTCAAGTACAGATATAATTCTAGCAAAGAAAAAGCTCTAGTACTTTACAGGCAAGGTTCTTGATCTTTTGACGAGACATTGACTCATTTTAACAGATTTCAATCTTTGTTCACAAGAATATATCTTTTCATGTGCGTGCATCTGCACATTTGTAACATCCTGAATTCATCAAATCATTCAAATGGAATTGTTACTTATATAATTATTTTATGAATCAAGAAAGTACTTATATCAACGAATTTCAGAATTTGTTTTCTCAATCAGTAGAGAGAATAGCAGTGTCTCATTCTTAACTGTTTGAGTACATTAGCAAAGAGCCAAGTATTTGTTTCTCTGTGGTGAAAAGCCTTTTGGGATTTCATTCTACTTAATTTTGTGAAATATAGAGTTTTCGTTAGGTATTGTATTGATGGCTCATATGCTATAATCTATCTTTTTCCCCACTTGCTAACAATCGTTCAGATGGGTGGCAGGTCAAATCTTCACAATGAGATTCTTTGTCGATTCACTTTCCCCGAGAAGGTCATGAATGAAAGATCACGGTAAATAAATAAATTAGGCATACAATATTATATTGATGTCGAAACACTACAATTATAAGGGTCAATTAGGCTATTTGGCCCTAATTTATAACAAAGGGTTTCGATCCAATTTGTGTATACCTCAAACTATTCTACAGGCTACTTGTTACCTCAATCTGTGTATAACAAAGGTTTTCGATTCAATTTGTTTTGTTTTCTTGATGTTGAACTATTGACGGGATGTATAATTGTTTGTTCTATAATATACTCCTTGAATTTCACAGCTATAGCTATGTTGTTTGAACTTTTCAAAAATATGACAGATGCATGTGTATCGTATTCTTCAAAAGTTATGGAATTTTGAAGGGTTCATTAATACGGATGCAACATCATTTTAGAAAGTTTGAGCAGCATAGCTTCACAATAGATTCTGAATCT
Source organism: Lycium barbarum (assembly GCF_019175385.1). Lineage (NCBI taxonomy): Eukaryota > Viridiplantae > Streptophyta > Magnoliopsida > Solanales > Solanaceae > Lycium > Lycium barbarum. The sequence goes on along the minus strand of NC_083344.1, from coordinate 118,174,125 downwards.
TCTTATGCGCTTGGTATTATATTTAAGTTGAACAGTTCATGTTATGAACTTATGATTTACTTTATTTAGTTATGGAGTTGCTTGGTGATTTCTATATGTTGAGCATACTGAGTAGTGAATGGATCCGTTTAGTAGTACGAGATCACTAATTACTGTCGTTACAGCCCCTTAATTTGTGAATTTTTTTGGATGAAAGCATAGGTTGTTTTAGAGGCGGAGTCATGATTTCAACTTTATGAATTTTGAATTTTTGAAGGACGACTCCAAATGTTAATAACTGAGTTCTAAATTTAACATGTGTACATGTTGAATGATTTTTTTTTTAACATAAATACACAATTAATTTGAAGAAAAAAAAAGCTAAGGCATGTAGCAGTGTCTTATTAGAAGCTAAATTATGAATTACTAATATGCAGTACGTCATACTTACTTAAAATTAAAATAAGTGACTTCGTGGAGGTATGTTAGGATGTCTTCTATCCATTCATTGCAGTACTCTTTTAGTGTCAAAGAGTATCTAGAGCGAGAGGCAGACTAGAGCGTTCTCTACTTTGGGCAGAACCCTTATTACAAAATTTACTAATTATATATGAATAATTTGTTTACATCACAGTAAGCTGTCTCTTTTAGAAGTCAGAATTTATAAACACAAAACTTACTAGTGTTTTGTCCCAGTCCCAATAGCCAGAAGCTGAAAATTCTACAATAAATACAGAGAAAAGTTAAAAGAAATAGTTCCTCCGTTTCAATTAATTGGGTAACACTTTTAGCTTCTTGAGATTCAAACTATGTCGATTTTGACCAATATTACAAAGTATATCAATGCAACTTATAGCACTCTCTTCATATAATTTAAAATATCTAAAGTTTTCATTTTAAATTATTGTTGATTTAATCTAATATCTTTGAAGATATATAAGTCAAATTAACTCCCGACAAGTGAAAAAATCACATAATTTAAGACAAGGGAAGTAGCATATACTTGTACCGTCCAGTACGGAGTGTCACAAAAAGAATGATGAGTCAAATGAAACTTTCCACTCAAATTTCGAATCTGCACTTGTGATCAGATGTCAAGTTGATCATCAGTCTCACTCTTGGGGTTGGAATATGGAATGGTGTTTGGGCATCCACGTTGGGGTACAATGCAACTTGTGGTGTCGTAGGCTGGGAAAGAATAAGCTCCCTTACTCATTGGCTGCTTCATTTTAATCCTAAATAAATCAGGGGCGGATGCAGTATTTAGGCCAGATTCATCTGAACGCGATACTTTTAATTAAGACTTAAATATATGTGTAAAAATTCACTATAATGAAAATAAAAATAAGTTTGGCTCATGATTTTAAGAATACAATGAGTTTAATACTAAAATTTATAACTTAAATCACTAGAATTTAAATTTTGAATCTATCTCTAAGTTTGATGGGTCAAGTGAGCTAGTGATTGACAAGACCAGAGGAGTGAAAAGAACATGGAAGACATCTTGTACTAATAACGACTAGTCCTAGTAGCTATGGGTAACCACAATTAAAAAAGAAAAGCAAGTGGTCCTAATGGAATTGGGTATGAAAGGCAACGTACAGATCGAATTCACAATTTAAATTTGACAAATTTAATCTAGATTCCAACATTAAACTTATTATTATACTTTTGAAATTATGAACTCATAATATAACATGAGTACCGTATTAAAATACCGAGAGTTCGATCGAACATGTAGATACTATGCTACATGCACCTACCAGTGATTAAATATGTTATTGCTATACAAACAACTTGTCTACTGCAAACAACAGATGGAGTTAGTCAGGTGCGGGGCCTATTTATCTGTTCGGAAGAATTTAACAGTTTTGACTAAGACTTTGAATTGGTGTTTAAAAATTCACTTAATATGTAAAAATTATTTATTTTTAATCCAGTAAATTATTATTTTTAAAATTTAGAATCCATAAATTTACCTAATTTCGCCTTTGGAGTTAGTCAAGTGTTTCAAGGAGATCTAGCTCTTTTTGAAAAGAATTTGTTGGATGATGCAAATATTTCATTCATTTCATTTTTATCTTACCATCAATTAGTAGCAAAAGAGCTAGTTATGAAAATGTCTCGAGGTCGAGGAAGCATATAGCTATACTAGTCAAACCACTCTGTTGTTGCTATAGTGAAACGTTGTTACGGAGAACATATAATATAATATAACATAATATGAAAAGTCGATTTCACAAAATACTCCCTCCACTCCATAATAAATGACTTTTTAGGCTTATGCACACCCCTTGAGAAAGTGTTCACTCCTAGAAAATTAGGAGTATTTTTACTAACTTATTACCCCTAATTAAATGCCTAGAGAAAGAAAAGTTTAATGATTCTAGATTATGTAAATAAAGGTCATTTTGGAATATGAAGATCAATTTCTTCTTGAAATCTTAAAGCGCCATTTATTTTGAAACAAAGTGAAAAACCTAAAAAGTCACTTATTATGAAGTGAAGGAAGTATACGATTATAATAGTGAAATATGATTACAGAGGATGACTATTATAGAGAGGTCACACACTTCTATAGTTTCAACATTCAATCTTTAGCTTCTTTTGTCCTACTAGTAATTGCTAATATATACCAAAAGGATACGCTATGTATTATCAAGGTTTTAGAACACTTAGTTTTCGAAATTACTGCTACTACTTATAATTAGTTACTTAGTGAATCTCTACCGCAACAAGATATTTTGCCGTATCAAGGACGTATTGTAGATTTTTGATCTTTAATTTGGTCGGTTCACATTTTTCCCTGCAAATACATTGATTTGTATACCGTTACTTTACATTTAAAATCACATGGTAACTACTATATGGTTGCCGTTGTAACTGCATTAGTTTACGTGAAATTTGTTCTATTATTTGATCCCATCTTGTCATGATTATTTAATTTAATACAGCCTAGACCATTTTTCTTAAATTGAGTATATCTATTATTTCAATCAATTAAGCATAATATTAAGCAACACGCTGTGATTATTTTTATCTCGATCATTGTGATTTTCTAAAAGATTTAGTCAACTATCGCACACATATATATTGTACTAGTAGTGTTAATTTAAATTATCAACACAAATTAAGGCCAAAAAAAATATAAACACGCATAGAGATGATCTGTGATAGTACTTTGCATGCTAATCGTGATTAATTAAAAATCAGCCTGCTATAATTATTTCATGTGCGTGGTCACAATCTATTATGCACGTAAAAAGGAATATCTATTAGCTTTGATTTTCTTGTATTTATAATTGCTTACATGACTGGAAAATTGCGTTGAGATACGTGAGAAATTAAAGTATATGATAGTACTAACTATAGTATATTTCAATTTATATATGGTCGATGACGACGACGACAATAATAATAATAATAATAATAATAATAATAATAATAATAATAATACTCCCTTTGTCTCAAATTATTGTCGCGGTTACTAAACATAATTGTCTCAAATTATTCTGTCATTTTAAAATTTCAAGGCACAATTAATATTTTTTCCGCAAACTCTTAGTAGAATATTGTCATTAATGGAAGATGACACATAAATAGATGAAACATTTAATGGAAAGAGATTATAATTTAGACATAAATAAAATTAAAGTTAATCAAATATCCCTTCATATTAATATTTCTTAAGGGGCATGTAAAACATAAAAACGACAAATAAATGGGGAGTAAATAATTAGCACTTTCATTTAGAAATATAAAACTATTTCTAAGTTTGATCCAAGGAAAAGAAGTTTGACCATCGACTAAAGGTTAAATCATTTTTATCATCATTAAACTTGCTTAGGCTCCAGATATACTAAATGCAGCATGATTCTAACAGATACATTTGGCAAGCCCTAAATTATTATATAGCAATGAGTTTAATGATTAGTTTACTAAAATCAAGGAAATAAGAAACGATATAATTATGATCAATGGTAGACCGCGTAGGTCATACTGTACATAATATCAGTTCTGACATGAAACTGATTTTTTTAAGATGAAATAATAAAATATGCTATGCTCAAAGATTGGAATCCGCAACTTAAGTAATACAGAAAAAAAAAACGTTAGAACCAAACTAATACAAAAAAAAAAAAACATAAATAGGTTCCACGCACGAAATTCGTGCGTGAAAGGACCAAACTGCAAAAATGCACTTTGAGCCTTTCACGCAAGAATTTCGTGCGTGAAGCAGCAGAGTTTTTTTTTTTTTTTTTGGTGTTACCTTTGAAATCACATTTTTTTCCATACTTTGGGCAAAGATTAGTCATGTTTCAAAACCCCCAAATATCAATATTTTATATAAAACTTAATATCTTTTTTTGCGTACAATAATATCGGCTCATTACATCAAGTCCACCTAAACATTTGGATCGCCATTTTAGGAGTTCTAAAGTGCCCCGAAATAAGTTTTGAAACTTGTAATACTTATAGGGTTTAGATTTAAGTGTTTTATTATATTTGAATGTACAAATATAAATATTTGATTTAATAATAATTCATCCAATACGAGAGGTTTATACTAATTAAAAAATAATTCATTCCATCTAATTACAATACTAATTCAAAGTAATACAATAATAAATTACAATAATAATACAATCTTCAAGTTCTAGAGACTATTACTTCGAGACGTGCTTGTACTACCACGGCCTTGTTGCCCACACGAACGCTTGTCATGGCCATATTGCTTACAGGTAGAGCACTTGCGAGAATAAGTTCTTTCACTAACATCCATTTGATGGGTCTACGACTCCGTGAGTTAATGCCCAATTTCCTGATGTAATTCTTGTTAGTAACCATCGAAAACGGCTCGTTTGGCCAATAAGCTTCATTACCAAGTGGGTGGAATGTATTCCCCCGCGACATAACTTGTTACCATTTTTCTCATTCTCTCGAAGCACTTGACAGCATGAGAACACGGCATGTGATACGTTTGCCACTTACCGCAAGTGCATGTTCTTGTTGCCTCATAAACGGTATGCACGTTTCCACCCTTACCGTTGCGATAACCCGTCCTAACTTCATACACATGTTGAATTGGGTCATACTCGGTCATTTGGTGATGCTCACATTTTTTTCTATAATGCTCCATAATTTTGAAGGGCTTTGGCATCCAAGTTCCACCGTCGGCTAATATCGCTCTAGCCTGCCTTGTCCTAACAACAAATCGCTCCACAACCTGCTTGAAATTCATTCTCACCATTGCGATGACAGGTAGTCCTCGAGCAGATTTCAGCAAGCCATTGAAAGATTCTGAGCTGTTTGTTGTGAGCATGCCCCATCTTTTGCCTCCATCAGCATGAAGCGTCCATTTTTCAACTTCGAGCTTCAACAACCAAACATATGCGGGTTCACTCACTGCCCTGATCAGATCCATTTTTGCAGCCCATTTTCGTTGTTGATGCTCCATCGCAGCCCCCCACATCAATTTGTTTAGAGTGCCATTGTGAAACGTTGATTGCAAATTTGCCTTCAAGTGCCTTAAACAATAGCGATGGTAAACAAAGGGAGGCTGCCACCCCGGTAAATTAGCCATATTGTGCAATATGCCTTTATGACGATCAGACAACACGCATATGCCGGTACGATCCTTAATAACATGAGTTTTCAAATGGGTCAAAAAGATCCCCATGTGTCGTTGCTCTCGTTAGAGGCAATTGCGAAAGCAAGAGGAAATATTGACCCATTGGCATCCATTCCTATTGCAATTAGGTGCTTGATGTCATAGGCACCATATACATGCGTACCATCTATGGATATCACTGGTCGGCAGTGAGCAAAACCATCAATGCATGGTTTGAATGTCCAAAATACGAAGTTGAAGATTTTACCCTCTATAAGCCGCCACTCTACAACAGTACCATTATTAAAATGTTGTAGAGCTGCCATATACCTTGGCAGCGATTGAAAAGAAGTATGCCAATTTCCAAAGACCATCTCAAAAGCGCGTCTACGCCCGAGAAATCCCTTTCTGTTGCTTATAATTTTACTATATACGGTTTGAACGTTTCGAATACAATCTTTGATGGGGATCCTGCACAAGTTTAAACAAACAACATTTAATAATTGATCTTTTAATCGATATAAGACATATAATGTACTAGGTAGGATAAGTTACCTTGGCGTTTCAGCAACGTCTTTAAGTAATACTTGAGCAATCATGTTTGTATCTAAATTATAATGATCTGCTCGATTTTCTTCCATACCGCAAGTGTGTCTTTCGCGAAATTTTGTGATAGCCCACATACCATCAGGCTTAACAATTCCCCGAAGCAACCACTCACAGCCTTGATACCGTCGTTTACAAACTAGTCTCCATATCTTTGTGTTTGACTGATCAACCTTAAACTCCTTCATGTCCTTAAAATAATAATTTTGACAGCCCGTTGCAATGCCTTTTTGGATGCGAACAACATTCCCTTTGCAAGGTAGCATCGTTCTTTGTTGAGATCCTTTGGTTCAATCCAGGTTTTTTGGCGACTATCATCATCTTCTCTTGTGAAGACAAATGCATCATCACGACCCTGCAGGCTGTCAAGATAAGGGATATTGTTAGAATGCCACTGAATTGGGTTTTCATCCATCGGTGGTGGTACGTGGTGGTGCATTGGTTCTTGTTGGTTTTGGCTTTGAGGAATATTGTTGGTCATACCAACTTGAACATCATCATCATCTTCATCATCGGTTACCTCTGCATTATTAGCTATTTCATCGTCATCACTTGATGATGACTCACAATAATTAGGAAAATCTTCATTATCAAGTGCATTCATCCTCTTACATGAAAAGTAACATATTTTAAATACCAACATCATATATATATATATATACAGATAATTTAATATCAAGGTGATGAACTTACTGTCGTTCATAAGCACTGTCATGGTGTGGAGAATGATCAACTCCACTGAACTGAGAGGATTGACCAACATCCATATTTGGTACCACTAGCGAGTTTTGAGAATAGTTTCTATAAAGATTTGAAAACTGGTTATTGACCAATCCATACAACAAAAACGTGCTATAATATGAAAAATCTATATTTACCAATTTTCATTGTAAGCTTGATTAAATTGCTGGCTTAGATTTTCCAGCGGCACTTGACCACTCAAAATGTCTCCATAAGAACTAAAGTCCCCATAAGTGTTACCATGAATAGGCTGGACTTGAGGGACTTCTTCTCGAGGTATCTTTTCAACATACATCTCAAGAATATTAATGAATACTAAATCACAATATTCTTCCGGCGATCCCAAATAATCTCTCAAAGATTCATCATCGTTGATAGTGTGCATGCCATAACGCACTACACCATTTGATATTGTTTGTGGATATCTGCCAGTTATTGAGATTCCAATCTCAGTAGGTGTAGTTTTCATTCTTTTGTGCATGTCACTGACTAGTGTTACTATAACGAATGGAGTAATTGTCCTCGACGATATCTCCATCCCAAAATAGTGAAACCTTAACAGTTGAAGCATTTTGAGACATTTTTTCTGTGAAGTTTGATTTTTTTTTTTAACGACTTGTAAGACTTAGAAGTTGATGAGTTTTTCAAGTTAAATAGACCACTCAAAATTGTAATGCGTGGTGTGTTATCAAATCAACACTTAAATTGTGCATTAAAATGGTGCGCAATACAAGTCGTGTTAAAATGGTCAAATAATGCAGCAACGTATTGTCAAATCAAGCCTTTATGTGTCATAGATTCCTGAAATTGGCATTGCGCATTAAAATGGTGCGCAATACAAGTCGTGTTAAAACGGTCAAATAATGCAGCAACGTATTGCAAATCAAGCCTTTATGTGTCATAGATTCCTGAAATTGACATTGTGCATTAAAATGGTGTGTAATATAAGACGTGGTGGAGCAGCAGGATCACACACAAAAACTGTGCGTGAAAGGTTAGTGACACTTTCACGCACAGTTTTTGTGTGTGAAAGGTTGTCTCTTTCATTTTCACTTTCACGCACAGTTTTTGTGCGTGAAAGGCTAACTTCTTCTTCCAACTTTAAACTATTTACTTTCACGCACAAATTTGTTTTATTTTTTTTAACCTATTAAAATCACGATTTTTTCCATACGTTGCACGAGTTATTATTAAGATAAATAATTATCATTAAAAAAATAATAACATAAAATATACACTTTATTTACAACATTCACCATCTCAGGTCCCACAAGTGGGAGCCTTTAGAGTTCGGCTAGGCCTAAGGCTAACCCCACCACCACCACCACCATCATCTCCATCCCCCTTCCTCCTTTTAATCTGTACATGCTCTATGGCATGATCATCCTTGCTTTCCTTCCTTCCCTTCTTTCGACCCGGACCCCGGTTCATAACATGCTTTCTATGGGAAACGACGGTGGGCGGTGGGGCCGGTTCATAACATGGCTCCTCGTCAATCTCATCAGAAGATGGGTCCACAGGCGCAGAGGAATGAACCTGAAATAACATATAAGCAATTTTATTTTATTTTTTTCTAAAATGAACCTGAAATAAATAAATAAATTTATTTTATTGTAAAAATCAAACCTGTGTGTCGACGACCTCCTGAGATGCCTGGTGAGAGGGCTCCTGAGCTGGCTCCTCAACGGTCTCTTGAGTGGGGCCCGGTGCTGAATGTCACACCCTAATCTTACTAGGGTGTGATGGGCACCCGACCCTTATTTAGGGCCGAGCGAACCCGCTGACTCTTATTACACACATAACCTCTTTGGACTTTTATATCAAATAAAATGAAATACATAGTAAGACTTTCAGAGACTTTCTTTTCATCGTGCTCAAATCGAACAAAATCTGTAATCGCATGGAATTTATAACATAACACAAAAAGATACATCGGCTGATGGAGCCGCTTACAAGACAGACATTCTATACCTACGACTCTGTCTGTAAAGTCTCTAACATCAATCCAGAAATCATAACATACAAACTCCGACTCGACAACACTCCCGAAGGAAGTGGAGCTCGTCAATTCCGCTGGAACATCTTCTAGTAATATCTTCTACTCATCTGGGTGTACCTGCGTGGCATGAAACGCAGCCCCCTAAGAAAGGGGGTCAGTACGGAATATGTACTGGGTATGTAAGGCATGGAATACAGAAGACAGAACCATAATCGAAACAAGCAGTACAAGAGTAAGTACATTATTCAGAATACCAAAATGCTTATCTTCCAAACACAAATCATGTATGCCGAAGTCATATGTCAGAAAAAGTACAGAAGGTAAGTAGCTTATCCAGAATATCAAAATGCTTACTTTTGAAACACAAATGATGCATATCAAAGTCATGCATAGGGCACAGGAACATGGTCGCCACTCCTGTCTTTGGCGCCATAACACATCATACTCCAGAAGATTTCATATCTCCGTAACACATAACACATCATAACATATACACGGTACCCAACCCTCTAGCGAGGGACCCGGGAAACCGGACACATCATACTCCATAACATATACACGGTACCCGGGAACCGGACACATATACACGGTACCCGGGAACTGGACACATCATACTCCGGAATTTATATATATGGAACCCGACCCTCAAGCAAGGGACTCGGTGAACCATACGCACGATACCATACCGGCCCGGGACTCGGTGGAAGAGGTAATGACACATGCACGAGCAGAGTAGTGAGAAACTATATGCATATAAAACAAATTTTAAGACTCGATGGGTACGTACATAAATCGACACTTGAGGGTCATAAACACGTTTCCAGTCGATCCGAGTTAGTATGAAAAAGTTATGGACGTTTTAGTACAGAACCTTCTATGAACGTTTCAGAAGCTATTTTTGGAAAATCAAAGCAATAATCATACCAAGTATCTTTTGAATATCACTATGGACCAAATCAAAATAAAACTTTTGGAACCATACGCACGTATCAATACATAGCAAAACAATTTTCGGAAGTCAAGAACGTTAACCATCCTAGTGGCTTTAAGAATAGGAGTTTCTTTGAAACCATACATATACTTTGTCTGTTTGTTTCACAAGGATCATGCCAAAAGAAGAAAAGGGTAAGTCTTACATACCTGTCCCACGTCCTATTAGCTACGCTTAATTGTCCAAGCTCGCTATCGCTAGTCTACATTCAAAAAGATTGACACAATCATTAGACTCATCATCATATACTTGTTTTAGTCCTTCAAATGAATTCATTTATAATCTGCCAAAATTTCGGCAGCATCTCCCTTGTAAATACACCATCCCCGAGAATCTAACTCGACCAATTTATCAACCACAATCCGAGAATTCAACTCGGCCAAATTATCAACAACAATACCAACAATCATATTAACAACTTCAACAATCAATCCAAAATATATTCTAACATTAACAACCCTTGTCACACAATTCAACAGCATTTCATTTATATTCAATTTGATCACATATAGTCAAGCTAACACCAATGATCTCACATTCAAGTGTTAATCCGAAATCATTCTAGCATGGTTCAAGAACTTTCAAACAATTCATATAATGTTCAAACAACCCAACCAACATACTACTTCACCCGAAACCTTCCAAATTCAACAAGAACAATAACAACACATTTCCTTTCTTTCAAATTCATGAACTACACCAACAATTCACTCGTTAACAATATTATTCACATAAATATAAAAACTACGTTCAATCACGTTGGCTTCTAAAAACAACCCATAACAACTACAACTCTCATAGAATCCACAACACAACAACCAAGATACTAAGTAAATTTAATTCCTTCCTTCTACACAAAACAACCCACTCACGGCTACAACATCAACACACCTAGTTTCAAGAATTTCATCCATTTGTACACCCAACAACATGCATAAACCATCCATAACATATAAAAGAGGATTAAACCTTACCTTTTCCACTTAGCTCTTCAACTTGGCTAGAGTTGTGCCTTGCAAGAATAAATGGTTTGCTTGCTCCAACTACTACTCCACGTTATAGAGGACCTTCCAATTAGTAGAAAAGCTAGAAGAAAATAATTTTTCTTGATCAACTTCTATGGCCTCAATTTCTTGTCACCATGGTCGAATGGTCTCTTATGTTTCTTCTCCAAGTTTCTTCATCTTTCTAAAGGATGAAGATGAATATGTCTTATTTTTTTCCACCAGTTATCTATATATATAATTAAGCTCTACAAATAAAAATATGGACACATGGCCATGGGTGGGACCCACATACACCACACGGCCATGGTGGCTTATTCTTCAACCTTCTTGCCCCTAGCCTTCCTCAATATTACCATGAACCACTTTGCGAATTTCCTTTTTTACCCTTAGCATTTCTCAACATTTCCATACTAATAAACAACTTGTATATTAAAATAATTCCGGGAAATGGCCTTGCCCTTAACTTACCACGACTATCTTGAAATATCCGAATGTACAAAATACGGGCTATAACACTGGAGATGGGTCCTCAGGCACAGAGGAATGAACCTGAAATAACATATAAACAATTTAATTTAGATTTATTCTAAAATGAACCTGAAATAAATAAATATTTTTATTTTATTGTAAAAATCAAACCTGTATGTCGACGGTCTCTTGAGTGGGGCCCGATGCAGGAGATGGGTCCACAGGCGCAGAGGAATGAACCTGAAATAACATATAAACAATTTAGATTAGATTTAACCTGAAATAAACATCCTTAATTTTACTTTTTTGTAAAAGTCAAACCTGTGTGTCGATGGCCTCCTGAAATGCCTGGTGAGAGGGCTCCTGAGCGGCCCCCGGAACAGGAGATGCAGATGGTGCCGTATCAAACATGAACTCCTCGAACATGGAGTCGTCGAAGTCCAGCTGTAAGCCACCCTGTAGATCACGAACCGGCCGCTCACCCTGTGGATCACGAACTGGTGGATGTGGAAATGAAGACCAGGGCACATAATTTGAAAAAGGATCCGGCATACACAGAGGTGTCTGTGAAGTCGACGGCCGGGAATGAGAAGTCGATGGGATATCTGTAGTCGCCGGCTGGTAAGAACTCGGTGGGATCTCTGAAGCCGCCTCATCACCTCTACCAGCCCTACCACCTCTACGACGACTACCAACTCCTCTGCGACAACGACCATCTGCTGCCTCAGGTGGTGCAGCGGGAACACGCTCATGAAGACGCTCAAAGTCATGTGCCTGTCTCATACCAGCCTCGGCAAGCTCAATCATCCGTGCTGCATACTTCGCCGTCTCGGGGGCCTCCATACGGGCTGTGCTCTCATAGCGCATCGTCTGAACGGTCCGTACCAGCGCCTCGTACGCTCCTGCGAGAGCTACATATCCCAGGCCATCTGGACGACGCCTAGAGGGGTTGCCAATAATGATGCGAGTGATCCACATGTACCACTCCATGTACACATGGATCGGAATGTCATGTCCGACCACCGCGAGGCTCGTCATCCTCACATCCCAACTCTGGACCTGCTGCTGTACATATAGTCGTCATGCATCATCGACGCCCGCACGGTCGTCCCTCGCATGGTGGTCATACTCCCAAACCGTAGCCGCGGGTATATTCTGTACATACCCAAACTGCCGTAACACGCGGTCGGGCGCGTGATACTCAACGGTATCCATATGTATCAATGGACACCGCGACATCCACATGTGCTGACCAGCCCTACAAAACGCCGGCAGCTAATCCAAAATATGATCATACGGCGTCCATATAAAAGCCTGTAAAAAGAAGTGAACTAGTTAATAATAAAAGACTAAAATAGTAGCTATGTGGTCTAGCATGTGGATCTAAAATATGAGCATACCGTCTACGTCATCATGCGGTCTAGTTGATACCTAAATGGGAGAAGGCTGTGATGAGTCTCCGCACGACGGCGTACGCCTCGCGACCATCTCCGCGCGTATGGCATCGGCACAGTAAGATAGTCAGCGGGAGGGTGAGCTGGTATGGGCTGAAAAGGTCTCAACTTAGTCCACACCCATATCTGATATAGTCATTTAAAAAACATTTTATCAGTCGTCGTTTTAAAAAAAAATATTTTGTGTTTAATTACACAGACTTAAATATATTACCTGAAGGAGCGAGCAAAATGCAGGGACCTATACCCTCGTGCCCATAGAACATCGGCAGAATCCTCGATACATGTAGCCCAGCACAGCAGCGCCCCAACTATAACATCCTAGCTCGGCAAGATCGTCGATATACCGAAGATACCTCAAGCTCAAATGCGAACCCGAAGTGTTCGGGAACAGGATGGCCCCGAATATGACGAGTAGGTATAGACGCGTGCGTCGGTCAACATCAGCCTGAGGCGTGTCCTCTCCAATCGGATGCTGCATGTCTGTGAGCTGCAAGTGAGCGTAAAGGGCCGACAATAAAAGCCGACTCTGGCCGGAAATATGACCATCCAGAGCCGCGAAACCGGTGAGCCTAGTCAACTCATCCCGGTAAGGTGTCAGCACAGGGGGCTCCTCAATATACAATGGGCGTCCATCAACCTGTAGCCCATAAATGACCTCTACATCCTGAAGGGTAATGGTAGCCTCACCGGTGAGGAGATGAAATATGTGCGTCTCTGGTCGCCACCTCTCAATCAATGCCGTCACTAGCGACCTATTGTGTTGTACCCGACCAACTTCGACGCACAGGTAGATACTGCCCCGACGTAGTATATCCAGGACACGAGGATGTGGGGGGTGAGCAGCTAAGATCTCCCACGTTGAATCCCCTAACCGGGTACGAACCTGAGACTCAGGCTGCAGGTCAGATGTCCATATATGTTGTGACCTATGCTCGGGCTGAAGATACAATAACTCTCGGTCGAAGGGCCCCGGATCAAGAGGGTGGTGATCCATCTGTTTTACGTATTTTAAATCAATCATTAACAAGTAATATTAGTTATGTAATCTTTTATCAAAAATTTTATTAAGAATTGTGGTGACCCATCTGTTTTACGTATTTTAAATCAATCACTAACAAGTAATATTAGTTATGTAATCTTTTATGAAAATTTTTATTAAGGATTTTGATGACCCATCTGTTTTACGTATTTTAAATAAAGCATTAACAAGTAATATTAGTTATGTAATATTTTATCGAAAATTATATTAAGGGTTTTCAATCCTAAGCTACGGGTTATGAATCCTAAACTAAGGGTTTTCAATCCTAAAATATAAAGATTAAAAATTAATAAGTCAAATAATTAACAATTAGTTAGCATACAATTAGTATAAATAGTTAATAAATAAACAATTAACTAACTAATCAAATAATTAACAAGTTATTATCATATATTTAATAAATAAACAATTAAGTAACTAATCAAAAAATTAATAAATTATTATCGTATATTTAACAAATAAACAATTAATTAACTAATGAAACAATTAAGAAATTATTAGCAAATAAACAATTGGCTTAACAAAAACTCAATAAATAATTAGCTAATCTAACAATTAAAATAGCTAGTATAACAATTAATAAATTCTTAAGTCGCTAATCGAACAATTAATAAATACTAAATAAACAATTACTAAATAATTAACTAATTAACAATACATAAACAAATTTAAAAAAAAAAAAAAAAAAAAAGGGCAGTCCTAACAGTGCGGGCACTGCCCAAAAACGCACAAACAAATAGCGCAAAATAGCAAATCCACCTTAGGGTAATAATATATTTATCAATGTAATAAAATTCGTAGTGAAATACCTAGATTGAAGGTTTTTTTGAGTTTTCAAAATGACCTCTGAGCCGCTCTATTCCAAAATCTAACCTTAGAAACTTGTTCCTACACTTCAATATACCAAGAATATTGAGTTTTGGATTGAAAAAACAACAAGAAAATAGCGTTTTTGGGGTGGGGGACCACGGAAAATCGCCGTCAATGGCGGTGTGGGCTCTGGCTGTCGGGTTCTGTGGTGGGGAAGGAGGGGACCGATTTATGGGGGCATCTTTCACGCACTAAATTCGTGCGTGAAAGGCAAAAATAGAACTTGCTCTTTAACACACTAATTTCGTGTGTGAAAGGTGCCAACTGTATTTTTGCAACTTACTCCTTTCACGCATGAATTTCGTGCGTGGAACCTATTTATGTGCTTTTTTTTTTCCTTGGTACTACTTTGATTCAACTTTTTTTTTCTATGCTACTTAAGTCGCGGATTCCAAAGATTAAGATGATTTCTTACCCCTTTTAATTATCATTATTCTATATATTAAGATGCTACATCCAGAAGGCTGGGCTGTTTCCTGCAAACTTCAAGAATTAATGTTCGATCTAGATCCTTAAGTGTTAAATTAATGATTGCTATTAGAAAATAATTAAGCTTCCGACGAAAACTTTCGATTGGATGTCACACATAACTTTAACTTAATTTAATTTCGTAGCATTTTGAGGGCGCTCGGATTTTTGGAAAAGTCTCCAAACCTTATACCCCTTCCATCTAAATTATTTATCGTGTTTCTTCTTTACACGCCTCTTAAAAATATTAATTAAAAGGAATATTTAATTATTTTACCCTTATTTATGTCTTAATACATAATCTCTTAATTTATAATCTCTTTTCATCAAATATTTACTATATATATGTTTTATGTTAAGGTATTTATAATTTTCAAGAACAATTACTATTAAAGGTAAAATTGAAAAAACAATTCATCTTGAACTTTTAAAATAACAATTAATTTGAGACAACAATTTTTAAAAATCACGACAAATAATTTGAGACTGAGGGTGTATCAGGTTCCCCTAAAGATATTTTTTTCTTTCCTAAAACCGACTCGGAACATTTTCCAAAACCCATTCTAGAGAAAGAAATCTTTAGAAAACTACTATCCAAACACTTTTTGGCTTTTCAAATTAATTTATTTAAAAAAATTATCCAAATGCCACTTAAGACTTTGGAGAACTATTAAGGGAAATGGTACAAACAATAATATATTGAATAAGGTTTTATGTTCAATTTTCAAAATATTTGATGACTTTTTTCACCTGTCCAAGTCTTGATGGATAGAGTTACTCAGTATAACAAATACCCATTCAAGATGCGTACAAATTGACTCGGGCATTATAATTAATTTTTTTTTTTTAAAGTTGACCGGGTCGATGTTGCTGGCTTCTCTAGTTCGATCAGATGTCATACACATGATACAAATTTGGAAAGAAAGTATTGCTAAATTGAAGAGCTGGGACATAAGTATAAGAAACGAATGATTGTGGTTAGGTTAGGTTAGGTTAGGTTCCTTTTATGACCCAAGAGGTTGGTTTTGACTTTTGAGACAACACCGGACAAATCTCACACCAAATAGTGAGTTTTTATATTTTTCCTTGTACCAAAGAAAGAGTTTTTTTTTTCTTGCTAAAATAGAGTGGTTTGTTTAATGAACTGAATGCTAAGGCCACCAAACATGGATAGATGCAAGCAAGCATCTAATGGTATTTATTGCTTCTATAATTCTTATAATGCGCCAGTAAGGAGGTGTGTGGATGCGCCAGTAGGAGGTGTAAGAGGTTGGCTATAATAGAAGTTAGGAGAGGTAGAGGTAAACCGAAGAAGAACTGAAGGGAGATAATTAGGCAAGACATGACACAGCTCCAGCTTACTGAGGACATGACCCAAGATTGGAAAATGTGGAGGTCAAGGATGATAGTAGATTAGTGGATAACCGAGTATTCTCCTTATTAGTAGTACTAGTTAGCATTCATGTAGATTCTTTTTTTCAAGGTGTACTACTATATGTCTCTTATTTTGCTTTTTTCTTGCTACTTTGTTGTCATTTTTTTTTCTTGATATCATGCTTCTTTTTCCTTTTATCTTGCTTTGTTCTCTGGAGCCGAGTGTAACACCCCGTATCTTAAAATAAAGGTTAGACTCGTACCGTTAGAGTTTCATAGGAAATTTGAAGGTTTGAACGTTTAGCGAAAGTGGCTAAGGGGCCTACGTCGGGCAGCCATAACACCTTGATTCATTGGGAATTTGGAAAAAGTTCCTTAATGAAAGTTGTAATACATAGAAATAGCTTTCCAGGCAAATAAGGATCAGGCCAATCAAATTTCGGATCAACAAGATATGATCGTCTCAAAATGGCTAATAGAGGGGTGCTCATATTCGATAGAATCGGCTAAGTTTTTTTCGGTAGGTCTGTCTTCCATCTCGATTTAGTGAAAATATGTTAAGAATTTGAGAAAACGTAAAACATGAAAGTTGTATCTCTTTGAAATACCTTTCCAACGGTATATTATGGAGGCCAACCGAACATCTCTACAAAAAGTTATGGCCGTGTTACTGAGAGCTGTCCGGGCTAGCCAAAATCCTCGCGAGGCGAGGAAGGCAGACGAGGCGAGAAAGTCTGGCTCGCCAAAATCCTCGCCTTTAGCCTCACTTTACTGGTATGTGGCACCCCCAGATGTCCTGGCGCATCTAAATTCTCGCGAAGCAAGGCCTGGTGACGAGCCAGGACTTGTATAAATACAACACTTAGCTTCTAAAAATCAGTTTTTCACATTCTTCAAGCCCTAGTACGAAGTTCTTCTCTCCCTACCATTAGAATACACCAAGGTAAGTCTATTATAATCATTCTAAGTGAATTCCAACATATATTCATGAATATTAAATGAGAAATCATTGTTCTTAACCTAGAGTTTTCAAGAAAACCCATATTCAAGGTTTGAGACACAAGCTTTTGGGATTCTTCTCAAAGTTCAGACTTTTATTGTGGATTGTGAAGCAGTTAAGGTATGTGAGGCTAACTATCTACGTTAGGGAACGTTTATGATTCTCCCTATGCCTCATTCTACATGCTTATCAGTAATTTGACTTAGAATACAGTTTAGCCCTACTTTCTTAAATAGTTATAGAACTGCTATCTTCTAGGGTTATAGTTTCATAATTCGTTCATGGTGATCATTTTGAATATCATGAACTCAGTATGTAATCATTATAGACTTGTGTATTGACATCACATGAGTCTCAGTCAGTGTATAATCAGTTATTTGCTTAAGTTCCATAATCAGAAACAGTTATCATGCTATCAACTAGATCCAGTCTCAGTTTTGTAAATTGTTTAATGGTGAACATCCGTATATGTATTTTTAGGCCCTAGGCCACAGTTTATGCGTACGTATTATTTGGGCTTGAGACCACAGTTTTTGTGCACATTATTTGGGCCCTAGGCCACAGTTTATATTTACGGTCCTACAGGTGATTCTTCATTCAGAACAGGGAGTACTTCAGATCCTTGCCTTCCTGTTTAGTTCAGTTTCAGTTTCAGTACTTATATTTCTTCTTTCAGTTGCTTTACATACCAGTACAATTCAAATGTGTTGATGTCCCTTTTTATTGCTTGAGGGGCCTGCATCTCGTAATACAAGCAACGATATACAGGTTGACGATCCAGCTAACTAAGACCGCTTATATCAGCTGATTGGTGAGCCCCAGTTCCTCCGAGGCGTTATCATGCTCTCAGTCTGTCCAGTTTTAGACAGTTATCTTTTCAGTATTCATAGAGGCTTCATAGAAATAGTTCAATTAGTTAGATACTAGCAGTCTTTTATGTATTAGCCTTGTTGGCTATTTATTCAGATGTTTCAGACTTTAACCAGTATTTCCGCATTTAATATATTTTCAGTCAGACTTTTAGTAGATCAACATGTGTTAGTCTTATTTCCTCATTATTGTATGTTTTGATATCACATGTTGATTCAGTCAGCCTATGGGTTCGCTCGGTCACATGCAGTTAGGCACCGAGTGTCTTGTTACGCCTAGGCCATGGTTCGGGGCGTGACACCAAGGGTCTACCGGAAACAACCTCCCTATCCCAAAAAATGTAGGGGTAAGATTTGCGTACATCCTACCCTCCCCAGACCCCACCTGTGGGAACACACTGGGTATGTTGTTGTTGTTGTTGTTGTTATAATTCTTATAACTAGGGAATATGTTCGCGCTTCGCGCAGTCGTAAAAAATCTCATTAAATCTACGAAATAATATTCTTCAAATATTCAAATATTAAGAAAAAATAAATAAATTCATGCCAAATATTTGAAGAAAAAATAAATAAATTCATGTAAGAACTTTTTTAAACAAAAAAAAATAGAGAAAATGTAAATTAAGTGACAGGACCATAACACCTAAAAATTGGAAGGAAATTGGCAAATAATTCATATAATTAATCCCTTATTAATCTAAAACTTATCCAAATGCACGGAAGTAAATATGTGTGTGTAACACCTAAAAATTGGAAGGAAATTGGAAATTAATTCATACAATTAATCCCTTATTAATCTAAAAATTCCCTTATTAATTCATCATTGCTATAATTAACCCCTTATATATATATATATATATATATATATATATATATATATATATATATATATATATATATATATATATATATATATAAGCATAACACACATACACAAAAAAAAACAAAAAAACAAAAAAATTCAAATAGAAGAATCGCATACTTGTTTTAGATCTCTTTTTTTTCAATAACGTAAAAAGTGTTTGTAGACTTGCAAATAATTACTTACAAAAGAGATGAAGACAGACATTACTACTGTCACTTATCTAGTCTAGTTAATTAAATTAGAGAATAGAAAGAAACGATTAGCAATAGCAAAACCATCCGCACAACATTAAGATTAATTAATAGCCTATTTGGCGAAGCCTCTAAAATCAGACTTTTGACGAAAAACAGTTTGTGTTAGTGTTTGACCTAGCTTTTAAAAAGTACTTCTAAGTGTATTATTCTCAAAAATACCTTTCAAAAAAATGTTTTTGGACAAAAGCTGTTTATTTTAGCTTCTGAAAAACTGATTCTGCTACTCCCCAAAAGCACTTATTTTTTCTCTCAAAAGCCTGGTCAAACACCTTACTTTTTTTAAAATAAACACTTATTGAAAAAATAAGTACTTTTGAAGGAAAAATAAGCTTGGTCAAACAGGCTATAAGTCTATTTGTTAGCCTTTCCGAATTCCATATGAAGGCCATGCAATAGGAAAAATAAATCAAATTAAGAAAAGCAGGAAATAAAAGACAAAAACTTGAAGAAAAATGATGTGGGCAGACAAAGCAAAAACAAAAGGAATAAGGATAATAAATTAATTGGCCATCTAAGAAAGGTGTCACGTAACTCCTTCCAAGATAAGAATAATATAAACCAAAGTAATTTGAAATATAAATGGCAGGTGTTCACGGTTGGGGGAAAAACGATATTCTTTTAGTTTGATTTGGTTTAAAATCTTTAAATAATTGACAATATTTGATTTATTTTTATTTTATTAATTATTAAGAAAACTCGAAGGAAAAAATCTAACCAAATTAATAAATTACATACTCATGTTTATAATTATATATATACAATATATTAATTTTTATAAATAATTTAAATAATTTATACTTATTCTTATCATTAATTTTATCTGTCATAGCTAATGGCTTTTATATATGTTCCCAGAAAAGAATTTTATGGCAGAACAATACCTTATTGTTTTTCACCTACTGATATATTCCTCCCAAGCAATTTCGATCCGGAGTGAGATAAGCGAGAAAATTTGGAGGTTATTAGGCCCTTTTTTTCATACCTAATCTATTCTTTCACCGTTTTGGTATAAAAAGGAATAGCAAATTATACATCCTGTTTCACATAAATAAAAAATAAATAAATAAATAAATAAAATAAAAAGAGAGAGGGAGAGAGAGATTGAGGGTCGTACGATTATGGAGACATTTAACTTTTTATGAGACCTTGAGTATGACACTCTTACTTTTTGAAATAAAAAATTTACAAAATAAAAATATAAGAGTGATACAAAATTATGAATAAAATATTTAACAATATTTACAAAATTTCAGTTAAAAGCAACTGAATTTATACATTTGGAATACCACACTTATATATATACACATACTTAACTTCATCTTACAATTTTTTTTTAATACTTCTAAGATCTGAATTCTATAAGAATAAGTGGGCGTTTGAACATAAGAATTATAAAGTTTGGAAAATGTGGTATTTGTTTTCAAGTTGAAAATGGTGTTTGGAAATTGGAGTTGTGTCTGGACATGAATACACATTGGAGTTGTTTTTTTAATTGTTTTTAGTGATTTAGGGTGAATTGTGAAAATCACATTTTGGAGTTTTTGGAATTCCGGAAAATTTTGGAATTTAAATTGTAACAATTCTATGTCCACACAGTTTTCTGAAATAATATTCCAGAAAAAAGAGAAAACTCTCCATGCCCAAACGGGTCCGATTCTTAGTTTATTTTGCTCATTAAGTAATTAGATTGCCTCATTTTAAATAAAATGTGTCACACCAAATAATAAGAGACATATATAGGATATTCATTTGGCCAAAATAGAGAAACAAATTAATACTGTAGAAGAAAATAGTCCATAGATACAGTGAATGACCAAAGACTAAAATCTAAAAGAAGAGAATGTTGGGCAAGATGTGTTCAATTCAATATAAGCTCATATTGTAGACTCACTCACCAGGCTATCTTCTTCATAGGATGAAAAAATGGGCAAAGTAGCTATAGTTGAGCAAAGAACGTCATGGTTACGAGAAAAAGTATGCTAAGCCAAAACAAATGGGAGGTAAAAAGATATATTCACCTGTGTTTTTATATAGTTTGTAAGATCATCATTAATTGCCTTCATTTAGTAGCAGAAAATGAAAAGCTATTGGAAATGAGAGGTTTTAAAAATTGAAACCGGAGCATTTCATCATTAATTTTCCTGAATACATGCTCTGTAGTGAAGTAATGAATGTAGAACAGTTTCTAGTCTATTTTTTTTATTATTATTAAGCCATTTAGTTAGTAAATTATGTATTAAAAATCCAAAAAATTGAGAGAAAAGATAAATATGAATGATGGTCATAGAGAGGTGTTACATCACCTTGTCTATGTCTAGATTTATATTATATATAGATGTTCTGGTGGAGGACACAGTTGGTCCATCTGCTTCACTACAAGTCTAGTGCTGTCAACTTTGCCATCAAGGCCAAAACTCGTGGGGGGGGGGGGGGGGGTGTGAGACTACCGTATTTTTTCCTGAGGTAATAAAGGATGTAGAATTTGACGGTAAAAACCAATTCATTGAAATCCTATTTCTTTCTCCTTTCTACTTTCCCTGTTAGTATAAAGAAACTTACCAGTCTGTGGCGGACTCAAATTATTTTAAATAATGGGTGATCAATGTCTTAGATCTCAGAATGCTACTTTAAAATTGAGCGCTTAGCAAATATCTTTGTATATGTTGCATTATTTTTTCAAGTCACGACTGCAGACTGAAATTTTTCTATAATATTAAGCAAGAGTTGGGACTTACAATTTAATGCGATTTTAAACAAGTCAATCTAATTACATAAATCAGATTTGCTCCTTGAGAACATTGTGAATAGCCTCAACAACATTTAGCAGGAACAAATCTGAACCATGGTTTGCTATTAAAGAAACAGATAGAGGAAGATTATGTTGTACACCTAAGGGTATGTTAACCTGGCAAAATCCAGATACTCCAGCAATTGATAACAAACTAAAAGCTTTAGCACGAAATCCTTCCAATGCTGTCGTTTCACTTCTTAATTTTGGTGGAAGTCCAGGAACTGTTGGAATTGCAAGAATTCCAAAATCCCCGAGAAGATCAGCGAGAGCTGCTAGAAGCTCAGCTTTCACAGAGCGACACACATCAATATTTTCATCTGTAGTCTTCAGTGCATCCCATATTCGTTCTGCTATTCCCGGACCTAAACTTGGTTTAACCGTACTAACCCATTCTCCGTGATTCTCCTTGAATTCATACTTTTGAAGCAACCGCATCGCACTTGAAAGAGCTAGCAACGATGGAATGTAAGTTTCTGATTCCTCATTGCTAGTTCTAGCGGTCATGAACTTTTTCAAACTTGGAACAGTTTCCTCGATGTAATCTCCTAGATTCATGTATTTAATCATATGACTTCCATATAACTTCTGCACTGAGTTAACCAGTGTTTCAATCAATAGGTTACTCTTAGAATCCAGAAGCTTAAAGCAATCTTCTGCGACGATAATGTTAGTTGGTCTTACGGTATTCACTTGGGGAGATTGAAGTAACACTCTTCCAACTTGCTTTAAGATCAGAGGATCCCTTGCAAACCATCCCACTGTATCAAAACTTTGTGCCATAGGTATAACTCCATCCGTTGAAACAACTCCATGAGAAGGACGAATACCATAAATTCCACAATATGATGCAGGAACTCTAACGCTTCCTCCAGTGTCGGTCCCTAAGGAGAAATCTACAAGTTTTGCACCAACTGCAACTGCAGATCCACTTGAAGATCCTCCAGGTACCCGATCTGGTGAAACAGGATTAACAGGTGTCCCGTAATGAAAATTTTCACCGTTTATACTATAAGCCATTTCATCCATCACGGTTTTACCAACACTAGTAGCACCAGCCTTCAAAAGTGTCACTACAGTTGGTGCAGTAGATGTTGCTGCAGAATGGGTCTTGGCCCAGTCTGGATTTCCAAAACCAGTAATGTGTCCTTCCACATCAAATCTAATATCACACTATAACCACTCAGATTGCAATCTTATGATGGTACAGAGAAATCAAGAACTAAATTTCCTAATCTCGTAATTAATGAAAGAAGAGAATCAAACAAAATAATCAATAAGATAACTGGAAAACTGAAAAATAGACACAATTAACCCCAACAGCACAGGTAAAACATCAAGGCTCAACAATTAACCAAAAATCAGCGATTCTTGATTCCCTATCTCGAGTGAATAGCATGATTGGCTTTCTTTCAAATGTAAATACATGTAACCAAATATGCAAATAATCTCTAAGGAACGTTCGTCCATTCTTGAAGAAATAAGTTAATGCATTGTCTTCACAATTTAAAGTAATCACTCTGTTTTAATTTGTTTGTCTTACTTTTTGTAAGGTTTTTTGAGCATTTTAATATTACAAATGTCTTTCACATTTTGTCCAAGTTCCTTACGTTTTTGTGCCTTGCCATGCAACTTTTTTTTTCATTTGGGCAGCCACAAAAGTTGACCATGTCTTTCACATTTTTTGTGGTAAAAAATGTGAAGACCATGGCAGCCACAAAAGTTGACCATGGCAGCCACAAAAGACACAAATTTGGTATACATTTCTCACGTTTTTGGCAGCCACAATAGGGACCAAATGTAGTCTTAGTTCTCACGTTTTTTAGTGGCATACAATGACCATAATGTGACCATTATTCTTGTAACTCCTACTTATTATTCACCTATAAATAAGGTATCATCTTTAACTTGTGAGTGTAGAGAGAAAAGAAAATATAGATTCTTTGAAGAATTCATAAAAAGTGAGGTAAGTAAAAAATAAAAGAGTTTATTGGTTGAAGGAAGGTGTTCTTCTTTCGGTGGAGCTTTGGACTCAACATCTTGTCCAGAGTTTGTTGAGTTATACGACGTGATCGGGCTGTTGTATCCTGGAGGGGACAAGTCAGAAAGATTACTGTTGGACCGGTAAATTTGCTGCAGTGGGCTTGAATCTCCTTAAAGAGAGCGAGATATCCGCGCCTCAGTCGAAGAAATTTTATTTCTTCATTTTTATTTTTCAATTGTAATTGTAATTTCATTGCAATATCACCAACAATTTTAAGGAGATTCAAATGGCTACAATTGAAAAATCGGCGGATATCAAAGTAGGAGATCTTAACAAGCCATTTCGGTTCAATGTTACTCATTTTAAGAGATGGAAGGGTAAAGTACTTTTCTACTTAAGTTTTCTCAATGTTTCTTATGTGTTAAATGATAAGAATCCAAATAAAGTAGACAACTCTTCCACGAATGATGAAGAACTTATTTCTCTTCAAGAAAAAACTGAAAAGTACGATGAAGATTCATACAAGTGTCGGTATTATTTACTTAATTGTCTATCAGATAATTTTTATGATTATTATGATAGAACTTACTCTACTGCAAAGAAATTTGGAAAGCGTTGCAGAGTAAATATGATACCGAGGAGGCTGGAGCGAAAAAATATGCTGCTAGTAGATTTTTTCGTTTCCAAATGGTGGACAACAAATCAGTGGTAGAACAAGCCCAAGATTTTATAATGATCGTTGGAGAGCTCAGGTCCGAGGAGATAAAAATTGGAGATAACCTTATTGTTTGTGGCATAATAGATAAACTTCCACCTTCATGGAAGGAATTTCAAAAAACCATGTGCCACAAACAAAAGGAAACCTCTCATGAAATTACAATTACAATTGAAAAATAAAAATGAAGAAATAAAATTTCTTCGGCTGAGGCGCGGATATCTCGTTCTCTTTAAGGAGATTCAAGCCCACTGCAGCAAATTTATCGGTCCAGCAGTAATCTTTCTGACTTGTCCCCTCCAGGATACAACAGCCCGATCACGTCGTATAACTCAACAAACTCTGAACAAGATGTTGAGTCCAAAGCTCCACCGAAAGAAGAACACCTTCCTTCAACCAATAAACTCTTTTATTTTTTACTTACCTCACTTTTTATGAATTCTTCAAAGAATCTATATTTTCTTTTCTCTCTACACTCACAAGTTAAAGATGATACCTTATTTATAGGTGAATAATAAGTAGGAGTTACAAGAATAATGGTCACATTATGGTCATTGTATGCCACTAAAAAACGTGAGAACTAAGACTACATTTGGTCCCTATTGTGGCTGCCAAAAACGTGAGAAATGTATACCAAATTTTTGTCTTTTGTGGCTGCCATGGTCAACTTTTGTGGCTGCCATGGTCTTCACATTTTTTACCACAAAAAATGTGAAAGACATGGTCAACTTTTGTGGCTGCCCAAATGAAAAAAAAAGTTGCATGGCAAGGCACAAAAACGTAAGGAACTTGGACAAAATGTGAAAGACATTTGTAATATTAAAATGCTCAAAAAACCTTACAATCCCCCACTCATTTCAATATAATCATAAGAGAGTTTATCAGTTGAAGGTAGATTAATATGCGTAATGAAGGTGTGCTCTGCATTGAACCTCCACTTAGTAAAACAATAATCTTTACTCCAGAGCCATCCGGTTTTAATTTTTTTCTAAGGACCCATTTACACCCAATTGTTTTACAACCTGGTGGTAAATCAACTAACTTCCAAGTTTTATTGGAAATAAGTGATTCCATTTCATCATTTACAGCCTCTTTCCAAAAAATAGCATCATGTGAAGATAAAGCTTCTTGTAAATTGAGAGGGTCATCTCCAACATTAAAAACATAAAAATCAGGACCAAAATCTTTTTCTACTCTAGCTCTTTTACTTCTTCTTAACTCAAAATCATCACTTTCTTTATTTTTCAAAAAAGAAGTAGAAGAGCTAGGTAGTGACAAAATATTTTCATTAGTCCTATGACCCCCACTATTTTTAGAATCAAATGGAAATTTGTTTTCATGAAAAATAGCATCTCCTGATTCTATTAGTATATTATCTTCAAGGCTAAAAAATCTATAGGTTGTACTATTTGAAGCCATTTTGACATGAAAGATCTTGGTGAGGCAAATTTAATTCTTGGAATAAAAATTACTAAAACATGTGATGGAATATTCCTTGACCAGTCACATTATGTTGAGAAAATCTTGAAAAAATATAACTTTCTTGATTGCAAGCATGTTATAACTCCTTTTGATTCAAGTGTTCACTTGTTTCCTGTTCAAAGTGACAATGATGTGATAAATCAAAAGGAATATGCTAACTTAATTGGAAGTTTGAGATATGTGACTAATTTCACTAGGCCTGATATTGCGTATGCAGTTGGAGTACTTAGCAGGTTTACAAGCAAGTCAGGTAGTGAACATTGGCATGCCATAACGAGAGTTATGAAATATTTAGTTGGTACAAAAACCTATGACTTATTTTATAAAAAATATCCTGCTGTACTTGAAGGCTTTACTGATGCAGATTGGAACACTTTATCTGGTGATTCCTGTTCTACCACTGCTTATATTTTTACGTTGGCAGGTGGTGTTATTTGTTGAAAATCAAAAAAGCAAACTATTATTGCTAACTCTACCATGGAGGCTGAACTAATTGTTTTAGCTTCAGCTAGTGAAGAAGCGAATTGGTTAAGAAATTTATTATTTCAAATTCCTTATTTTGAAAAACCAATTCCTCCTATTTTAATTCATTGTGATAGCACCGCTGCAATTGGTAGAGTTCAAAACCGTTATTATAACGGTAAATCCAGACCTATAAGGAGAAAACACAGTACTGTGAGATCATATTTGACAAGTGGTACAATTAATGTTGATTATGTCAAATCTTGTGATAATCTTGCAGATCCACTAACCAAGGCCTTGGCAAGAGAAAAGGTCTGGAGCACATCGAGGGGGGTGGGATTGAAGACCATAAATTCATGAGTCGTATATGAGGAAACCCAACCTGGTGACTAGAGATCCTATAACCAGGTTTAATGGGAAAAGCAAATCATATGATGACTTGTTGAGAAAAATGCACTATTTTATTTATTCTCTCCCTGTGGTGTAAGTGCATTATTCTGTAACAATTTGTGGAGGTTGAGTTTATAAACTCTTAATGAAACTCTATAGCTCGTATGATTGGGGTGTTAAGTTACAGAAGCACTCTTGACAGATTTCACTTATGTGAGTGTGGAAGTAGGCCGCTTCCTATGAGAATTGGGCTCGTTCTCAAAAGCACTCATGAAAACTGGGATAGCACGAGGCCGCAATGTGCTGGCTATTAAAGCTCATGTCAACACCTTGATTATTATGTATAAGCAGTAATTCTTTATTTCCCTAAAGCAGTCATAGTTCAAGTTTGAGACCACTACAGCTCTGGAGTAAAGATTATTGTTTTACTAAGTGGAGGTTCAATGCAGAGCACACATTCATTACGCATATTAATCTACCTTCAACTGATAAACTCTCTTATGATAATATTAAAATGAGTGGGGGATTGTAAGGTTTTTTGAGCATTTTAATATTACAAATGTCTTTCACATTTTGTCCAAGTTCCTCACGTTTTTGTGCTTGCCATGCAACTTTTTTTTTTCATTTGGGCAGCCACAAAAGTTGACCATGTCTTTCACATTTTTTGTGGTAAAAAATGTGAAGACCATGGCAGCCACAAAAGTTGACCATGGCAGCCACAAAAGACAAAAATTTGGTATACATTTCTCACGTTTTTGGCAGCCACAATAGGGACCAAATGTAGTCTTAGTTCTCACGTTTTTTAGTGGCATACAATGACCATAATGTGACCATTATTCTTGTAACTCCTACTTATTATTCACCTATAAATAAGGTATCATCTTTAACTTGTGAGTGTAGAGAGAAAAGAAAATATAGATTCTTTGAAGAATTCATAAAAAGTGAGGTAAGTAAAAAATAAAAGAGTTTATTGGTTGAAGGAAGGTGTTCTTCTTTTGGTGGAGCTTTGGACTCAACATCTTGTCCAGAGTTTGTTGAGTTATACGACGTAATCGGGCTGTTGTATCCTGGAGGGGACAAGTCAGAAAGATTACTGCTGGACCGGTAAATTTGCTGCAGTAGGCTTGAATCTCCTTAAAGAGAGCGAGATATCCGCGCCTCAGCCGAAGAAATTTTATTTCTTCATTTTTATTTTTCAATTGTAATTGTAATTTCATTGCAATATCACCAACACTTTTCTTTTTAGTTCGTTTAAAAAGGATGTCTCTTTTCTTGTTGATGGCATGTTTAAATCACAAGATTAAAAGACATTTTAGCACATTATACATATATTTAATGTAAAATCACAAGATTCAAAAGTATTCTTTACTTTCTTAAACTTCGTGTCAAGTCAAACAAGAAAAACAAATTGAAACGGAGGAAGTACCATTTTATTTCAAAAAATTGCCTACAATAAACAATCAAAATAAGGGCATTCATTTGTATGCTTTCTCCTTGCCATCGCTAGGAAAATTCTTATTCAATGCTAGGGTCAACTACTTTTTAAGAGCATATAATTAAAGCTCAGACACCCAGCAAAATTAGGACTGCTAAGAAAAAGATTGAAACTTTATGAGACTAGAAGCAGTGTCTTGAATTTCGAACTACTCCGTTCATTTTAATTTGTTTGTCTGATTTTAACTTGATATGGAGTTTAAAAAAGTAAAAAGACTTTAAAATGTTGTGATCTTAAATTAAAAATATGCTCTTTAATCTTCTGGTCTTAAACACGTCACATAGATAATTGAAATTAAGGAGCTGTTTGGACATGGTTTGAAACCATGATTTGAAATCATATTTGGACATGTAATTTAGATATCTTAAGTAATATTTTCTCTTATAGACATAAAAACCCCACAAGTTGTGAAAACTATCAAAACATTCTCAATTCTTATACAATCTTACCAAATGAGTAAGTCATAGTTCATAACAAAATTAATACGCTGCTAGAAGGCCTTCTAAAAAATATAACATCAATTGATCAAACTTTAATTCAATAAAAATGAAAATTTAACATGAATAGTAATATAACTACTCTTTAATATAATTCTTCTACATGGTAGACATAAATAAAGGTTGGTGAAAGTTAATAAGGTTGGTAAATGATTAGTTGAAGTAATTCTTAAAAATATTTACCAATTTTATAGTTTTTTTTATAAAATATAAATTTATGAGTCAAATTTTATATTTAAAATTTTTGAAATCATGACTTGAAATCCAAATCATGCAACTATGGTCTGAAACCATGAGATGAAATGCATGTACGAACGCTAATTTCTTCTCATAATTTCAAACAATGATTTCAAACCGCATGTTCAAACGCCTACTAAATAGCTGTCAAAAAGGAAAGAGACATTTTCTCTTAAAAGGACTAAAACGGAAAATAAGAAAAAAAATTGAAACAAAGGAGTATTAAGTAAAGGACTTACATGTCTTTCACAGCAAAGGTTAGACCATTCAAGGGGAGTTCCTCTGAAGAAGAAGTGCAAATTGGTTGCAGTGTGAATTTCTCCATGAAAGCTCCACATGATTTCGATGACTCCATATTCTCCATTCTTTCACACTTCACTCTTTAGTCTTTACACTAAAATCCATAACAAATATCCACAGGATTGGTTTTAGCTTTTCAGACAAAATGCTAACAACACATGTTTTATTGCCATTGGCCATCTTCTTGATTTTTTTTTTTTTAAAGATAATGTTTGGATGAAATACAATGGGTGGTTGAGCACCCACTAACTCTATGTAGTGTATGTCCACCATTGCTATCAGGCGTACTATGATAGGATAGATATTATCAAGCACGCATCTTGAAATGAATGGAAAATTTAGTGATAGCATAATACAATGAATAGGCCCTCAAAAATAATTTTATTTTTTAAGTATGCCATCTAATTTTGGACGTGTACAAGAGGCACCTTAATTTATTATCATTTTGTCAGTCGAATACTTTAACTTACAAAATGATCATCTAAACATCTCAAAAATTCTTTATCACCTCAGTGCCACGTCAGCATTTGTATTTATGTGTTCAACATTTTATAAGTTGAGGTGTTTACCTGTGCACACCCAAAGTTGGAGGACATACTTAAAAGATGAGGTCAAATTTGAGGGCTTATTTATGTATTATGTCTTAATGAAAAGTAAGTTAAAAGAATTACTTAAAATAAAGTAAAAGGAAAATCGTGAAGCTAAATTTTGCGATTTAGAGCAGATATACCCCTCGTTAAAAAAGTAGTGTATATATACCCCTAATGTTACAAAATAGTGCAAATATACCATTTTTGCGGACAAAATTTTTTGTAAAAATCATTTAGCTTATCTTTTAATTAAAAATAATGCCACGTGGCTTTAAAAAAAAAGTCTACCCTTTTTTTTTATTAGACATATTTTTCTAAAGTCACATTGTAATTTAACAATTTAATAGTTCATAGCAAAAAGGTTATATTTGCACCATTTTGAAACGCGAGAGTATATATATAGTACTTTTTTAACGAGTGACATATCTGCTCTAAATCACAAAATTAAGTGGTATATTTGCACCTTTGCCCGAGAAGTAAAGACCAATATGACAAATTAAAGTTGAAATTAATAGCATGGAATTTTCCTAACAAAGGGTACCTACCCTGCTTGGAGTTTCCTCTTTATTTTCTTTTTTGGTCTTCATTATTGTTTAAGTCAAGGCCGTCAAATTTTGTAACAACCTTCCTAGGATATTAAAAAATGTTGGATGTAAAAGGTGGCATAATCTAACTCACTTTCTTGTGATAGTTGTTTATTTTTTAAGCATATTCTAATACTAGTTCTCTTTGGCGGAAAGTAGTCATATAATCTAGCATAACCTAAATTCTAATTCCGTGATTTTCAAACTCTGAACCCAAAAGCCGAATTCTAGTGTATGAAGGCAAAAGTTCATATGAACTACTAATTGTTAAAGTTACAAACTCGTTAAAATCATAGACCGAAGATAAGATAAAGAAATGTCATTTTCCTTAGTATTGAGAATCCGCTACTTTTGTAGCACAAAAATAAAAAAGTTGAACCAAACTAGCGCAAAAAAAAAATACATTTTTAGGTTTCACGCACTAAATTAGTGCGTGAAAGGACCAAACTGCACAAATGCAACTTGGGCCTTTCACGCACTAATTTCGTGCGTGAAAGGACCAACCTGTTAAAAAAAAAATTTGACCTTTCACGCTCTAAATTCGTGCGTGAAAGGGCTCAACAAAAGTCAGCCCTCCCTTCCCCACCAACGACCCGAACCAGTTCAACCCCACCAGTGTCCCGCCATTAAACCTCCATATCAGTGGTCCCCAACCCCCCAAAACATCTTTTTCGTATTATTTTTCAACCCAAAAGTCAATATTCTTGGTATATTGAAGTGTAGGAACAAGTTTCTAAGGTTAGATTTTGGAAGCGGCGCAGAGGTCATTTTGAAAACTCAAAAAAACCTTCAATCTAGGTATTTCACTACGAATTTTTTATTACATTGCTAAATATATTATTACCCTAAGCATGGTCATTGTGTAAGTGTGGTTGGATTTCCCGTTTTGCGCACTTTTTTTGTGCGTTTTTGGGCAGTCCGTCCACTGTTGGGACTGCCCTTTTTTTTTTAATTTGTTTATGTATTGTTAATTAGTTAATTATTTATTAATTGTCTATTTAGTATTTGTTAATTGTTCGATTAGCGACTTAAGTATTTATTAATTGTTAGACTAGCTATTTTAATTGTTAGACTAGCTAATTATTTATTGAGTTTTTGTTAAGCCAATTGTTTATTTGCTAATAATTTCTTAATTGTTTCATTAGTTAATTAATTGTTTATTTGTTAAATATACGATAATAATTTATTAATTATTTTATTAGTTACTTAATTATTTATTTATTAATTAATTATACTAATTGTATGCTAACTAATTGTTAATTATTTGACTTATTAATTTTTAATCTTTATATTTTAGGATTGAAAACCCTTAGTTTAGGATTCATAACCTGTAGCTTAGGATCGAAAACCCTTAATATAATTTTCGATAAAAGATTACATAACTAATATTACTTGTTAATGATTGATTTATAATACGTAAAATAGATGGGTCACCACAATCCTTAATAAAATTTTGATAAAAGATTACATAACTAATACTACTTGTTAATGATTGATTTAAAATGCGTAAAACAGATGGATCACCACCCTCTTGATCCGGGGCCTTTCGACCGAGAGTTACTGTATCTTCAGCCCGAGCATAGGTCGCAACATATATGGACATCCGACCTGCAGCCTGAGTCTCAGGTCCATACCCGGTTAGGGGACTCAGCATGGGAGATCTTAGCTGCTCACCCCCCACATCCTCCTGTCCTGGATATACTACGTCGGGGCAGTATCTACCGGTGCGTCGAAGTTGGTCGGGTACAACACGATAGGTCGCTAGTGACGGCATTGATTGAGAGGTGGCGACCGGAGACGCACACATTTCATCTCCGCACCGGTGAGCCTACCATTACCCTTCAGGATGTGGAGGTCATTTATGGGTTACAGGTTGATGGACGCACATTGTATATTGAGGAGCCTCCTGTGCTGCCACCTTACCGGGATGAGTTGACTAGGCTCACCGGTTTCGCAGCTCTGGATGGTCATATTTCCGGCCAGAGTCGGCTTTTATTGTCGGCCCTTTACGCTCACTTGCGCCTCACAGACATGCAGCATCCGATTGGAGAGGACACGCCTCAGGTTGATGTTAACCGACGCACGCGTTTATACCTACTCATCATATTCGGGGCCATCCTGTTCCCGAACACTTCGGGTTCGCATTTAAGCTTGAGGTATCTTCGGTATATCGACGATCTCGCCAAGATAGGATGTTATAGTTGGGGCGCTGCTGTGCTGGGCTACATGTATCGAGGATTCTGCCGATGTTCTATGGGCACGAGGGTAGAGGTCTCTGCATCTTGCTCGCTCCTTCAGGTAATATATTTAGGTGTGTGTAATTAAACACAAAATATATATTTTTTAAAACGACGACTGATAAAATGTTTTTTAAATGACTATATCATATATGGGCGTGGACTAGGTTGAGACCTTTTCAGCCCATACCAGCTCACCCTCCCGCTGACTACTTACTGTGCTGATGCCATACGCGCGGAGATGGTCGCGAGGCGTACACCGACATGCGGAGACGCATCACAGCCTTCTCCCGTTTAGGGATCAGCTAGACCGCATGACGGCGCAGACGGTATGTTCATATTTTGGATCCACACGCTAGACCACATAGCTACTATTTTAGTCTTTTATTGTTAACTAGTTCAATTATTTTTACAGGCTTTTATATGGACACCGTATGATCATATTTTGGATGAGCTGCCGGCGTTTTGTAGGGCTAGTCAGCACATGTGGATGTCGCGGTGTCGCAAATTTGCAATCAAAGATTCACAATGGCACTCTAAACAAATTGATGTGGGGGGCTGCGATGCAGCATCAACAACGAAAATGGGCTGCAAAAATGGATCTGATCAGGGCAGTGAGTGAACCCGCATACGTTTGGTTGATGAAGCCCGGAGTTGAAAAATGGACGCTTCATGCTGATGGAGGCAAAAGATGGGACATGCTCACAACAAACAGCTCAGAGTCTTTCAATGGCTTACTGAAATCTGCTCGAGGACTACCTGTCACCGCAATGGTGAGAATGACTTTCAAGCAGGTTGTGGAGTGATTTGTTGTTAGGACAAGGCAGGCTAGAGCGATATTAGCTGACGGCGGGACATGGATGCCAAAGCCCTTCAAAAATATGGAGCATTATAGAAAAAAAAAAGTGAGCATCACCAAATGACCGAGTATGACCCAATTCAACATGTGTATGAAGTTAGGACGGGTTATTACAACGGTAAGGGTGGAAACGTGCATACCGTTTATGAGGCAACAAGAACATGCACTTGTGGTAAGTGGCAAACGTACCACATGCCGTGTTCTCATGCTGTCAAGTGCTTCGAGAGAATGAGAAAAACGGTAACAAGTTATGTGGCGGGGGAATACAAGGTCCACAGTTACCTTAGAGTATATTCCGGCCAATTCCACCCACTTGGTAATGAAGCTTATTGGCCAAACGAGCCGTTTTCGATGGTTGCTAACAAGGATTACATCAGGAAATTGGGCATTAACTTACGGAATCGTAGACCCAATCAAATGGATGTTAGTGAAAGAACTTACTCTCGCAAGTGCTCTACATGTAAGCAATATGGCCATGACAAGCGTTCGTGTGGGCAACAAGGCCGTGGTAGTACAAGCATGTCTAGAACTTGAAGATTATATTTTTATTGTAATTTATTATTGTATTGCTTTGAATTAGTATTGTAATTAAATGGAATGAATTATTTTTTAATTAGTATAAACCTCTCGTATTGGATGAATTATTATTAAATCAAATATTTATATTTGTACATTCAAATATAATAAAACACTTAAATCAAAATCCTATAAATATGACAAGTTTCAAAACTTACTTCAGGACACTTTAGAACCCCTAAAACGACGATCCAAACGTTCAGGTGGACTTGATGTAATGAGCCGACATTATTGTATGCAAAAAAAGATATTAAGTTTTATATAAAATATTGATATTTTGGGATTTTGAAACATGACTAATCTTTGCCCAAAGTATGGAAAAAAACGTGATTTGAAAGGTAACACCGAAAAAAAAACGGAAGAGCTCTTTCACGCACTAAATTCGTGCGTGAAAGGCCCAAGCTGCATTTTTGCAACTTGGTCCTTTCACGCACGAAATTAGTGCGTGAAAGGCCCAAGTTGCATTTGTGCAGTTTGGTCCTTTCACGCATTTTTATTTTTTTTACGCTAGTTTGGTTCAACTTTTTTGTTTTTGTGCTACAAAATCCGCGGATTCGTATTGACTAATAAGAGAAGATTTTGACCATTTCAAATAGACCCAATAGTATGAAAATAATACAGATTTATATGTAAGGTGTGTATAATGGAAATTTAATCGAGCACTTTATTGGCATCACTAATCGTACAAGCATTTAGAAGGAGAAATGTAAAAAAATTCATAGAAAGTTAGATATTGCATGCAAATAAATTACCAGTCACATAAAATTAACTATCCAAAGAACAGAAACATAACAGATTAGCAATAACTCGGACGCAGGGGCGGGTCAAGGGCCCGGGGAGGGTGTTCACCCTCGGAAAAAAAATTACACTATATGTAAGATTTTTATTTTTTATAATATATATATAGATTTGAATACCCTAAACACGAGAAAAGGCTGATTCATTGATTTAGGGGGTTTAAAGTCTACCATGAGATTCCAAGTTCAAATTCCTGAAAAATGAATATCATTTCCCAGATCTGAGAACATAAATTTTTCAAAAAAAATGATATTCGAGACGACAAATATATCACCTCCAAAAAGAACAAATACGATAGAGTCACTCAACGATGGGTACTAAAAGACGAGGAAATATCCATCTGAAAGTACACGTGTTTTAAGAAGTAATACACGTGATTATAGCCTTATAGGAGAACGCCAAGAAATTTAATCATCAATGAGTCAGGGCCACGTTTATAGTACCGCTTTACTTTCTGTCCATATTAGTATTATTAGTATTAGTACTATTAATAAGGGGAAATAAGAGGAGTTTCCCGTTCATAGTAATTGACTAATTCGCCCTTCTACTTGGGGTACTTTCGTAATTACTGATTTTTGTGTTGAGTTGTATTCCTATTGCACTATGTGATTTTGACTTTATTTTTCGCTGCGTTGACTGAATAACCAAGAATGTTTGCTCTAATTCTCATTGCACCCTTGTGGTGGAATTGATTGAGTTGTAAAAATTAGGTGTGGGTGTTCGATTTTTCGGTTCGATTTTATCAAATTTCGGTTTGGCTATTTCGAGTTCGGTTTTTTTTAGTTGGACACCAAACACCAAACCAAACTAGTTTGGTTCATTCGGTTTCGGTTTTTTAAAGTTCGGTTCGGTTCGGTTTCGGTTTTTTCAATTCGATTTTTTAATATAATATTAGAAGCGATTCCATTGACACTAATTCATATTCTCAAAAGCAATAAAACATAAAACTGATAAATTGAAATCAAAATCAAACAAACAGGATACACAAGAACAGAAAACTATAATCATGACATAGGATTACTAGGTGTTATATACATACCGTAAGAATAATTAAGAAAACATATAAAGGACATACATTAATCCTACAGAGACATCCTAGTTACCTTTCTTTGTTAAGGATATTTGATTTTTCAATTGAAGTGGAAAATTAGGGATACAAATGCAAAAGAGGACTTATTACGATTGGGTTTTTTTTGCTTTAAACTTAATGGGCCTGGACTATTTTAATTTTTTTGGTAATGTACTAAATTTCGGTGCGCGTTCGGTTTTTCGGTTCGGCTATTTCGGTTTCGGTTTTTTGACGATGGACACCGAACCAAACTAGTTCGGTTCGGTTCGGTTTGTTAAAGTTTCAGTTCGATTTTTCGATTTTCGATATTTATGCCCAGCCCTAATAAAAACACATTTTACCCCTCCTTTTGCACTTTTGTACAATAAATGTATTTGTGCACTTCTGTAAATTCAATGAATACTTAGCCTTCTTTCAATACCCAAAAAGGCATTACAGGTGGTTATGTCACGTGAACATGCACTCATAAATTCACAAGTGTCAGGTCTATGTGCTATCAAATTTATATTCTTCTTTATTATTGTTTGTTAACGTTATAAGTTGTACTCCATTCGTCTCATTTTATATTATGGTGTTTGATTTGATATAAAATTTAACAAATAAAGAAAGATTTTTAAAATTTGTGATCTAAAATAAAATATAAAAATTTGTGTGGCTATAAATTATTTCACTAGGGGAAAAAAGTAAGTTTAAAGTTAAATTGTTACTAAATATAGAAGATGTCATTCTTTTTTTTGACCGACTAAAAAAAATTCTCATACAATTTGAAATGGCGGGAATACAAAAGAAAAGTTCATTTTTGCAGACATAAATAAGTGGTATACATGAAAAGAGATTGAAAATTTTGATATTAGAATCAGCTCTAAAATGGGGGACTG
Organism: Lycium barbarum; assembly: GCF_019175385.1. Lineage (NCBI taxonomy): Eukaryota > Viridiplantae > Streptophyta > Magnoliopsida > Solanales > Solanaceae > Lycium > Lycium barbarum. Next base: position 118,136,586 of record NC_083344.1, on the reverse strand, counting down.
GCGGAGCTTAATAAAAATTTGACAAAAGTATCAAGATGAACTCCTTAAAATCTTTTATGCTATAGATAATAAAAATCTTATTTGATAAAACTATCAAAACTACTCTTGCTGAATTTCATGTTTAAAGTGTCAACAAAAATTTTATGCTATAGATAAAAATAAATTTTCACACCACTCAGCATCAGCTAAACAAATTACTTATTTACTCATGTTGATTAGCCCAACGTGATGATAAATCAGGTCCATTTAGAATTTGATTTTCAAGTAATAGTTGAGACCAACAAAATTATGATTTTCTTTCCTTTTCAACTAGTGACTAGCGATTTACCATTAACTTCAAAGTTCTTGGGAGATGGACTCTAAAACAAGAGTTCTTTTATAACAAAAGGCTATAATTCAATTTTGGGACAACTACGTATATATACATCTTAAGGAGAAATATTTACGAAACGTGACGATAGTTTTATATTTACAAAACATAACATTACAAATCCTATACAAAACATGCTTTTTTTTTAATATATATATATATATATATATATATATATATATATATATATATATAAATTATTTTTAAAATTATTTTTTGTTTATTTTTTTAAAAATATATTTTTAAAATGTTTTTTTAAAAAATATTTTTTCGCTCAAAAATTTATGTATGAAATGTGTATATCTCGCTCAAGGCTTAAAAAGTTCGCTCAAAATTTAGTGTATGAAAACGGTATGAAAAATGTATGAAATGTGTATATCTCGTTTAAGGCTTAAAAAATCCGCTCAAAATTATGTGTGAAAAAAGTATGAAATTTGTATCTCGCTCAAGTCTTAAAATTTCGCTCATATTTTCGTATATAAAGTTCATGTTAGATTTCTATAAAATTGATACAACTACAACAACATTGTATACAACTTTGATACAACATTCAAGACTTAAAATAATCGCTCAAATTTTTTGTGTATGAAATGTGTATATCTTGCTCAAGACTTAAAAAGTTCGCCCACATTTTATATATGAAGAACGTATGAAATAGGGATCTAGTAGCTCAGTTGGTTGGCTACTTGAACTCTCACCTTGTTGGTGAGGGTTCGAATCCCCACATTGTAATCCCCTTCCCCTTATATAATAAAAACATTTTTTAAAAAAAAAAAATGTATGAAATGTGTATATCTCGATCAAGACTTAAACATTACGCTCAAAATTTTATGCATGAGAATGGTATGAAATGTGTATATCTCACTCAAGACTTAGAATTTCATTCACATTTTTCGTATATAAAGTTCATATTACGTTTCTGGAAAATTAATACAACTACAACAACATTGTAACAACTTTCATACAATATTCAAGGCTTAAAGTTTTCGCTCATAATTTTGTGTATGAAAATTATATTAAAAATTTCGCTCACATATACACATTTCATACAGCTTTCATACACAAAAAATTGAAGTAATTTTTTAAGCCTTTGAGCCAAATATATATATATATATATATATATATATAATATTTTTTAAAAAAAAATTAAAATATATTTTTTTAAAAAATTAAAAAAAACAATTTTTTTTTATAAAAAATATATATATATTTTGGAAAAAAAATGAAAAATATATGAAAATTCGTCATGTTTCGCAATATATCATTATGTTTTGTAAATAAGGAAAACTATCGTCACGTTTCGTAAATATTTCTCCTTAACCTGTATATATATGTAGTTTTCCCTTCAATTTTTAGCATAATATTATTGGGCTTGTGCGCAGCACGAGTTATCCCGTAAGGAAAAATACTGTAATTTTGCCACAAGTGAACATAAGAAATAAAATTCTAAAAAGACATAGCTTTTTGATAACATACATTTTTGCGCAGAAAAAATAAGTTTAAATTTAAAAATTTGAAACAACATCTACAGATTTATCTATAATGTATAATAAAATAATATAATTTGATTCATGTTGGGCCCGGCAAAACCCGACCTATCGTCACTAAACTGACTGAAATATCGTGTAGTTTTACTTTAGGGAAAACTACGTATATATACATGTTAAGAAGAAATATTTACGAAACGTGACGATAGTTTTTCTTATTTACAAAACATAACGATATATTATGAAACATGACGGATTTTCATATATTTTTCGTTTTTTTAATTTTTTTTCCAGAAAATATTTGAATTTTATAAAAAAAAATTATATATTTTTTAATTTTTTTTTTTTTGCTGAAAGGCTTAAAAAATTACCTCAATTTTTTGTGTATGAAAGCTGTATGAAAAATGTATGAAATGTGTATGTGGGAGAGAAATTTTTAATAAAATTTTTATACACAAAATTGTGAGCGAAAACTTTAAGCCTTGAATATTGTATGAAAGTTGTTACAATGTTGTTGTAGTTGTATTAATTTTCCAGAAACCTAATGTGAACTTTATATACGAAAAATGTGAATAAGATATACACATTTCATACCATTCTCATGTATAAAATTTTGAGCTTAATGTTTAAGCCTTGATCGAAATATACACATTTATATGTTCTTAATACATAAAATTTGAGCGAACTTTTTAAGCTTTGAGCAAGATATACACATTTCATACACAAAAATTTAAGCGATTATTTTAAGTCTCGAATGTTGTATCAAAGTTGTATATAATGTTGTTGGAGTTGTATTAATTTTAGAGAAATCTAGCTTGAACTTTATACACGAAAATGTGAGAAAATTTTAAGACTTGAGCGAGATACAAATTTCATACTGTTTTCATACACACAATTTTGAGCTGATTTTTTAAGCCTTGAACGAGATATATACATTTCATACATTTTTCATACACTAAATTTTGAGCGAAATTTTTTTTAAAAAAAATTAAAAATATATATATATATTTTTTAAAATATATATTATATAGGGTTTGTAATTTTATGTTTTATAAATATAAAACTATCATCACATTTCGTAAATATTTTTTCTTAAGATGTATATATTCTGCTTTTACATTGTGCCTTTACTTTATTCTGCTTTTGCATTGTGGGGGCGTTCTGGTCACTTCGATGTTTTGTGTATTGTTTGTCCATTCATTGGCCCATGTTCTGTCACTTCTGCCAGTGGCAGTGATGGGAGCCCCAACTTTGTCATGCACTACGTGGCATGAAGCCTTAAAGGGTCTTCTTTTCTACTTTTTCCCTTGCTCTCCATCTGTTTTTAATTACACACATAAACTTAATCAAAATAAAAAAATAAAAAAATAGGATTACACACATAAAAGCTCTTCCATTATTCAGCTAGGACTTTCACTTTTCTTTTTCTTTGCTTTTCTATTTACAGATTAACATTTACATTAAAAATAATATCCACAAACACAAATGTGTTAAAGACTAATATGATCTATATGATACTAATAGTTTGATCGAGCCAAAAACAATAGATTATAAATACATAATTCACAATATATGACAAAATGAGACGTTGAAATTCAAAAGAAAGTAAAGTGGTGTTTCTACCATTAACATTTTATCTATGAACCTGTTGTAGGCTTTGCCAAATTTTAAAATCTGTTCCGTAATTATTTATCCATGACAACAAAAATTTGAGGGGAAAATAAATCATGTTCGACATAGTGTGTTGCACGGGCAAATCCTTTCTAGTATATATAATATATGCGCACGCGCATAGACAGTACAATAATGAATGTAATATATAAATAATATGTGTGTGTATATTAACAGCTAACAATATGTGTGTGTATATATATATTACAGTTTAAACAATATGTCATCACTATCCAATGAACAAGTTTTCACAACTTTTAAATCTGCATTCCAACACAATTTTACAAAGATACATATAGATAAATATTGGGTGCGTTCATACCATCATGAAAAGTTTTACTACGTGTCTCACATGCCAAGTCATATTTGTGCGAGACACCTCTTTACTTGACAAATGGATAAATTTGGGTTCCACTTTAAGACTTCTTCTCTTTCTGTCAAACTCCCATATTACCTTCATTTCATTTTCAATATAGATCCATTAGTCTTTCCCTGCTTTTCCCTTCTTTTATCTTCTTCCTTTGATTTATTCAACCATAAATTACTTTTTCGTTCTTCTTTCAGATTATTTTATTTCAATTTATTTTTTTATAACAAAATTCTAGAGCAATTTTTATTTCTTCATTTCTTATAACATGATTTAGAATGCTTTATACTTCAAAGGTTTAAATTTGGAGAATTCCTTTTGGGGATTTTTGTTAGCAGATCGAATTAGTGTCCTAGACTTTTTCTTTCGCAGTTGATTTTGAATCGATTTTTTATGGTCAATTGGGTTTTGTGTTGATTGTACTTTTATGAGTATTTTAGTTATATCAAAAAATGAAAATGGTAATGACAATTGATAGTGAATTTTCTCCTTCTTTTCTTAGTGTTATAAGACACTCTCTACCAAAAAATATTTTCATCCATATTGAAGGAAATATCATTCAGTTATTGTTCTCTAGTGCGTTAATTATGGCACTGATGGAGGATTTATTTTTGGGGCAGGTTGTTGGAAAAGTTGAGGAGGATGAATTTTGTGTTGAAGATAAGTCTTTAAACTATTGGCCCCGTTGGTACTACATATGAACCACACATTGTAGGAGACGAGAAATGAGATACTTCCTCTGTTTCAATTTATTTGAACCTATTTCCTTTTTACTCCGTATCAAAATGAATAATTTCTTTTCTAATTTGGAGATAAATTCGCTTTATGAATGATTTGCAGCCACACAAATTTTCAAGGCTTATTTTGAATCACAAGTTTTAAAAGTCTTTCCTCTTTCTTAAATATCGTGCCTAATCAAATGAGTTCATATAAATTGAAACGGAAGGAGTAATATTAATGGAGGAATGAAAGGAAGAAGATAAAAAGGAGTTTGGCGGAGGAGAGAACAAGTCTTAAAAAGTGGGACCCAAATTGGTCCATTTGTCACATAAAGAGGTGTCTCACACAAGTATGACTTAGCATGTGAGTCACGTAATAAAACTTTCCATTTTATTATATTATATTTATATTTATTTTATATTTTATATATTATATATGTTGGTGCCGTTATAGAGAGGTCTGACTGTAATTTCTGCATCGCCAAAGAAAGAAAGTACTGTGCTATATAAAGTGAGGCGGAAAATTCTCCCGTGGATGTATAAAATCAAATAAAAAAAAAACTCTAAATAAAGGCAAAAAACTGAATAGAAATCTAAATAAAAATAAAAAAGAAACAAAGGCGAGAAAGAACTCAAACAACACAGACAACAAAGAAATAATAAAATAGTTCATGGCGAAGAATAAGAAGAGATAAAGACCAAATGAACAAAGAAATATGGCTGAAAGAAATGGAACCCTTACCGTGTAGCCAAATGTTGAACACAAATGAACATAGAAGCTAGAGTCTAGAAGTGGAAGTGGAAGCGAGTAGGATTAACACAAACATGAACATGAAAAGAGCTGCAATTGACTCAAATTACCAATATCCCATGTAATTTTAGAAATTATTCGGCCAATAAGATGGGGCCACGTAATAAATAAATATTTAATTATTTTACTTTAACGTGACTGTTGAAAATATGGGCAAAACAGACTTAATAGGTTAACAACAGGGGTATTTGGGGGCTTAAAGGTGGATGGAGGACATTTTTGTACCAATTCAAATAGTTCAAGGACATTTTAGGTCCTTTTTTAACTTTATAAGATGATCTACAACAACACAAATATCTAAGATTTGTTTTGGACCACGCATTTCAAAAGTCTTTCTTTATTTCTTAAACTCCTTGCCAAGTCAAACTAAGACAATCTTTTGGGACGGAGGGAGCAGTTTCTTGGTTATGTAAAACTTCCTTTATTAAATAAAGAATAAAATTGAAAGAACATCATTAATGCCTTCTTGATCATGTGAAACACCAATTATTCTAAAATAAAATAAAAAGGTAAGAACACCACTTATTTTGAAACAGAGGGAGTACTCAAATAAATAGAGGGAGTAATGATCAGAAAGAAAGTTCCAAATTTCTGGTATGGGTACATCTTTTTAAAAAATTCTTAAATTTTCTTAAGTCAAATAAAAATCACCAGTTGTGTACTTACATTCTTACAAACTTCTTGAAGTGCGGGTGTTGCAATGCACCAAATTTCTATTTCGTTTAATCGCACGCCTTGAATGCATGCGTTTTATATTTTAAATAGGGAAAACAATGTTTAATTGCGACTTGTATCACTATGTAATGCAGCACTAAATGAGTTCGTACGTGGAGGCATGTTTTTTTTTTTTTTTGGGCAGTTAAAATGATTTTCATTGATCACCAAATGAGAAATACAAACCCTGGATTCCTCTCAGAGATTACATCAGAGACCTATCCAACCTAACTACCGTGACCTTACTAGAGATTGCATGTTAGGATGTCTTCTATCCACTCATTTCAGTACTCTTTTTAGTGTCGAGGAGTATTTAGAGCCAAGCAAGTCTACTGACTGTGATTTGGTGCCTGCAAATTACTAGGCAGGGGCAGATCAAGAAGAGAAAATGCGCACAAGGTTTACGGAAATTGATGCTCGGCTGAAAATGCATATATATATAGTTATTATTGTCTCACAAATATTTTTAATTGTCTTTTGAGCATTAATTATATTAGTTTGTGCTTAGTATCATATTTTTTATGTATAGAAATAAAACGGTGTAAAATTGAAGAGATTTGGAGCAAACTTAAGGGCCTGTTTGGAAAGCCACCCAGGTAATTGGAATTGGGTGTAATTACACAGTTTGACCTGTTTGTTTGACCAAGTAATTACACAGTTAGGTGGGAATTTGGTGTAATTGACAGAGTGTAATTACACTCTCCAATTCTCAAGGGGGGGGGGGGGGGGGGGGGGGGGGCTGAGAATTGGGTGTAATTACACCCGGTAATTACAGGGTTACTTTTTAGTTTGTTTATTTTTTTTACTTTAATTTATTTTTATTTTTATTTTATTTTATTCCTATTATTTTATTATTTTATTTATATTATTTTAATTTCTTTTTTATTTTTACTTTTTTATTATTTTTATTTTTTAAAATGTATTATTCTTTTTATATTATTTATTTTTCATTTTCTTTCTTTTCATTCTCAACCTTTACTTCTTGTGATTCCATGTAATTGCTCGTATTTTTTTATTTTATTCATTTAGCATAATCATGTTATTATTATGATATTTGAGACTACACCTCTTAATATTGAAAAGAATGAGTTATTAACAAACTTGACATATAACGGGTGACGTTATTAAAGTAGAATTTCATTGTGAATGGGGTTATAAACTTATATTTTCCCTTTCTTTTGAATTATTTACTTAAGTTACGTTGGAACTTACTTATGTAATGTTGGAATTTGATATAAGAGTATTATGTTGAACTTTTTCTTTTGGATTTTGAATTTAGGTTATATTTTCAATTTTAAGTTATTTGCTTTCACATTGCATGTTATTTATTTTTCACTTACATTTGATGGATATTTTTTTGTCAAACATTTGAATAATGTTATGGCATTATATTTATTAATATTATTTTTTTGTCAAACATCCAATTCATGACGTTCTCACAAAAAAAGTCTTCTTTTAAGTTTTATAATTAATTAAAATTAAATATTAATTTGAAAAATATATATCAATTATTTTTGTTACAATATTAGTTACAAATATATGATTATTAATTAATATATTTACAATAAACAATGTGTTATTAAATAACTAATTTAATATCATTTATAAAGGCAATATTTTTTAAATATTAATTTTAAATTTTTTATAATTAAATTTTATTTTTAAATTAAACTGACTGTGTAATTACACTTGTGTAATCAAATAGCACGCTGGTAATTACACTGTAATTACGTTATGATAAACAAACATATCATTGTAATTACACTACTGTGTAATTACTAGGTTGTATAATTACTATCCTAGTAATTACACCAATTGCAATTAACAGGCGACTTTCCAAACAGGCCCTAAATAAACAAGTGGAAGAACAACAAAATAACAGAAAAAGAAAGAGAAGACAAGAGAAAGTGGGATGCAATGAAAAGACAAAGGGGACATAATCATTACTCAATTATTGGAGGAGTTTTCACATTTGAAATACAATTGAAAAGGAAGGAAAAAAGGTTACCTGGCATTACCTTGTGGAGCACAAGTAAATTGGTGACTTTGCACTGTCCGAAGTGAAGGTAGGGATTTACCGACTTAAAAATCTTTCTAATTTACTTTGGATTCAGTTATTTTATTTGGTTTTTTTTTTCACACTTATAAATAATCCATAGGGCAATTTGCAGAATTGTCCATCTTTTGAGGTGGTCTTTAAATTTTACCTCTCATATTTATAATCTTTAAATTTTATTTTTCGGCTAAACCTCATGGGTTCTAAGTTCGAACCCCCACTCGATCAAAAATTAAAAACAATTCGCAAGGCAGAGTTTGAATTTCGCTATGCCCCCACCGACAGAATTTTAGTTATGTTTAACCAAAAGTCTGCCGATGGGGGCAGACTTTGCCTATATATATATATTTTACTTTTCAAGGTAAACTTTTAGTTATGTCTTAACTAAAAGTGTGTCCTATAAGACATAACTAAAAGTATGCCTCATAAGACAGAACTTTTCCTTAAGGAATAACCAAAGTTATGCCGGATCCGGCATAATTATAAGTTCCGCCTTATAAGGCAAAGTTCATGCCTTAAGGAAAAGTTCCGCCTTAGGAGCATACTTTTAGTTATGCCTTAACTAAAAGTCTGCCCATAAGGCATAAACTAAAAGTATGCCTCATAAGGCGGAATTTTTCCTTAAAGCATAACAAAAAGTTTGTCTTATAAGGCAAAGTCTATGTCTTAAGGAAAAGTTATGCCTTATGGGGCATACTTTTAGTTATGCTTTAACTAAAAGTCTGCCCCATAAGGCATAACTAGGAAAACACTTTTAGTTAAGGCTTAACTAAAAGTCTGCCCATAAATATGCCGGACCCAACATACACTTGTAAAGGAATAACCAAAGTTATGTCGGACTCGGCATACTTATGCCAAGTCTGTCCATAAGGCATGAGTATGTCGGGTCCGGCATAATTTTGGTTATTCTTTAACAAGTGTATATCGAGTCCGGCATACACGCGACCTAAACCTTGCCTTGCAATTTTTAAAAAAATTTATGCTTGAGCGGGGATTTGAAACCAGAACCTCATGATTTCTGCGCGAACCTCAAGATTGCAACGTGAAGGGCAAAAATTAAAGACCAGCAATACCCGGGGGGGGGGGGGGGGGATTTAAAGACTATAAATATGAGAGACAAAATTTAAAGACCACCCCAACAGAAGGGCAATCCGCGCAAAAAAATGTAATCCATAAGACATAACTTCGGACAACTTTGGACCTGGAGAGAGCACTTGGAGCCGCCATGGAGGTCAAAGTTACAGGGTTTTACCTTTTCTTCTCTGCAATGCTTATTTCTATTCGGATGATTTGTTGTTTTTTCTTCATATCTATGTGGAGCTAAACTTTATAGTCCTAAGGTTTTGACACTAGCATGAAAGTTGACGTTTGGTTATCAGTTATATTTATTAGTTTTTCATCTTTAGGTTATTTATTTATTCTTGATCTTAATTGTTTGATTATTTGACGAAATAGTTAGACACTATCTGTGGCGTGTGAATGGAACTAGAGATAGGGAATTTGCATGCGTAATAAGAATAAATAGAGCTTGCTCGATTAATTGTTTCGCTAATGAGGATAGGAATATACCCTTTAGCCTCGCTTAGTTGAATACGGAGAAGTAAATGCGTTCTTGTTACCTCTACCAACGATAGGAATATAGGCGTTATAGTAACATATATAGGCTTGTGAGCAACTGAGAAGATACTCATAAAGTTATAATTAAATCATCAAGTAGTAACCCATAGGTAGAACGATTTGAAGATTCAACTGGATTGTTAGTGGTCATAGCCCTAGATCTATCTCTTCTCCGATAAAAATCTGCTCTTTCTTGGTTGAAATTCATTATTTGCTTTCTTTTATTTTTATTTAGTTTATAAATATAACATTTGGATTTTATTTTTGTTTAGATAATTACCATTTTTTTAATTTAGTTGACAGTTAATCATGAGTCTCTTTGAGTATGGTATCTGCACTTTAAATCCTATATTACTTGTACGACCGCGTATATTGGCTTGTGCGTTTGGGAGCAATAGAAATCCACTAACTTTTACTCATTCCTTGTATATATACTAGAAATTCACTAAACATCTATAAAAAAATATATCTAATTGTAAACTCAGTTATTATTATATATTAACTTGAGGTTGATGTAAGAATCCTTAAACTTTAAATCTTGGATCCGTCTCTATAATATTGTTAGGACGTGATCTTCGGGTGTGAAGATCGCTCGAGCTCAGCTCGGCTCGATACTGCAAGAAGCTCTATTTAGGCTCAGTTCGACTCTATTCGATACATGCCGGCCAGTAGGACCATCAACATTTTAGTTTCACTTTTGAAATTTCAATTTTAAATACAGAGAAAAGTTAAAAGAATTAGTGTATATATATATGTATTTGTTGGGCTAAACATCCCAAAGATACTTTAATATATCTGATGTTATACTGTCTTCATTAGATCAATCTTGCATGATTTTCTCCAAAAAGATTTCATATCATTAAGAGTATCAACTACACATTATATGTAATTTTTTTCCTTTTCAACTACTAATATGAAACTTTAATCGCACAACCAACAATCTCCCCATTGAACTAAGTTTCATAACTGAGTCGTCCCACCCACATCAACCGATAATTGATGTCCAAATATCTGGCACTTCTCTTTTTGTGCATGTGTATGAGCAAATTAAAGGTAGTAATTAAACCGGCCGTACACTTGCAAAACATCAGTAAGTTGGATCCCACACCATCAATTTGTCATCTTTATTTTCGTTTGGTGTAACTATATATTGACTCTCATACCAATTAGTCATACTTATTATCGTTTTGGATCAATCCCGCATAAATTTCCCTACAAAGCATTAAGAGTATCAACTATATATACCTCATATTATAATTTCTTTTTCTTTTCAGTTATTATTCCGAGAGTTTATTCCCACACCCAATATAATAGAAAGAGTGATGAGTCAAATGAAACTTCACACTCAATTAATTTTGAATGTGCCTTTGGGACTAGGTCGTGTCAAGTTGATTAGGCTCACTCTCAAGAGTTGGAACGTCTATGGAATGGTGTATGGGCTTCCACGTCGGGGTATTACTTGTGCTGTTACAGGTTGAGAAAGAATTAGCTCACTTACTCATTGGCTGCTGCATTTTAATCGTAAATTGATAGGTTTGCTAGGTCAAGCTAAGTGAGCTGGGCAGCTGGCGATGGACAAGACCATAATAGTGAAAACAGCTGAGAATTCTACTACTCATAACAAGTTGTCCTAGTAGGTAGGAGCAACCAAAAAAAAAAAAAAAAGAAAGGAAAACCAAATGGTCCTAATGAAGTTGGTATATACGGCTGATTTACGATTTAAATTTGATAGGTTTGAGTTTGACTACCTAGATTTTTAACAGCAGTCCTAATTTTGAGCAGGTACACAAATTGGATTGTCAACAATTCTTGCCATCTACTGCTAACAAAAGAAAGTAGTTAGTCAAGTGTAGGGGTGGAGCCAGCTTTAGTATTACGGGTTCGACATAATTAAATAGTTTTAACTTGTATTTGTATTGAATTTTATTTGACATCTATAACTAACTTATTGAGAACCGAGTGAGTAGAAGTAAATTCAAAATCTATAATCTATAAGTCCTAATTCTGCCTCTGATCTCAAGTGTCTCGCGGAAATATAATTCTCCTTTAAAAAAGAAGAAGTATTTACCGATATTATTATAAAATAAACTTAGTGCAAATACTCGATTCATTTCGTTTTATCCTTACCATCAACTACTAACAGAAGAGCGAGCTGTGCAAATCTCTCGGCGTATGGGATACTAGTACAAGAAGTTAAGATTTACAAATTTCTCTGACATAATTATGAATTTATCAGATTTGCATTGACTAATGTCCCATTTAGATAATTCTTGCAAACTTATTTTTAGATCAGATTATTTTTGCACGATATAATTTTTTTCGGTCTTCTTTTTAGAGGAATTTCGGACGAAGACTTGTTTCAACAGCCTTGCAAATGGGGCAGAATGAGGCAATATCAACAATTGGTGTAGGATCAAGCTTAGGCTAAACTAATTATTGTAACACTGTCTCAATTTTGGAGGGAGAAATAAATAGCAAATGATGTCTCACTAATCGGCATTACTAAAGAAAAGTTTTTCAGTTTTTGCAAAGAGCAAAAAAACAAACTAGTACTTTACATGGTGTCTCAGTGATATGATTTATTTAAAAGTTCGTTATGAAATTTAATTTGATATGATTAATTAGACAATGTGTAAAAGGATACGCTGTGTTCGAAACTTGTACAACTACTATAATTAAGTACTTAATCCATCCCTCTACTGTAACAAAATATTTTGCCGTATGAAGGCCGCAGTATTGTAGATTTCTTGATCTTTAATTTGGTCGTCGGTCCACATTTCTCCATGCAAATCCATAAATTTGAATAATTTTATTTAAGCTTAAAATCACACGGTTACTACATAGTTACCGTTGTAACTTGTAACTGCATTAATTAGTTTACGTGAGATTTGTTATACTCATTATTTGATCCCATCTTGTCATGTTTCTTTAATTTAGTACAGCTGAGACCATTTTTCCTAAATTGAATCTATCTATTATTTCAAGCAATTTGACATAATATAAAACAGCACGTATGGTTACCATGTATCTATTATTTCAAGCAATTAGGCATAATATAAAACAGCACGTATGATTATCTCCATTGGACGTAATTTTCTATACAATTTAGTCAACTTCGATTGTACTAGGAGCGTTAGTTAATACTATTAACGCAAATTAATGCCAAAAAAATATAAATGACATAATTTTCTAAACAATTTAGTCTACTTCGATTGTACTAGGAGCGTTAGTTAAGAATATTAACGCAAATTAATGTCAAAAAAAAAATATAAACACGCATAGGAGTAGGGCTTTGCATACTCTCATGATTAATTAAAAACAGCTAGCTGTAAAGTGTCATGTGTGTGGTCACAAATTATTATGCACGTAAAAAGGAATATATCTCCTTGATTTTCTGTATGTCTTACAGACTGGAAATAAATTGATCGAGATTCGTCTGAAATTAGAATATTCTATGATAGTAGCATATTTCAATTTATGGACGACAACAATAACGGAAAAAAATATACTCCTGCTGCCTATATTTTACTTGTCGTGTATTGATTTTGCACACCCCTTAACGAACCATAAATAGAATGATAATTTTACTATATTTTCATTTTTAATTTCCAACCCGGTATCCGGTACCTTCATTGGAGCCGGACTATATCCTGATTCGCGACGCGTAGGGCCCCATTCGGGGGGAAGCACTCCTTACCAAGGATTTTTTCATAATCAGGGCTCGAACCCGAGACCCCTGGTTAAGGGAGGAGCAGCCCCATCCGCTGCACTACATCCTTTCGTGGTGAATGATAATTTTGCTATATCACATCTAATTATTTCTAAGTCATTTAATGGTTGAAACCAATCAAACATACTTTAAAAGTTGTGCAGCCAACAATTCCTTAAAATTTTCAACCCAGTAATTAATAATAAGGATAAAATTGAAATAAATAGTAGATTATCTCTTGATTTTCCAAACTGAACAATTAAATGGAAACCATTTTTAGTATAAATGACTAGTAAAAATGGACGGAAGGGGTAATAAATACTCAGTTAGTAGCACTTTCTTTTAGACACTAGATGGCCTATGCCCGTGCTGCGCACGGGCCCAACACTTTGGATTATAGCGTATCTATGTGTATGTAGTTGTGTTTGGATAGTGATAATATACATATATATTTTATATTGATAATAAACATACATAAGTTTGTACTGTTTTTATGAATGTATATATATATATATATATATATATATACACACTATGTTCAAAACACGATTAATATAACATTGCAGTTTGTGCTCCGTATTTAAAACTTTATTATATTCGTGTTTGCTACGAATACAAAGTCGGCAAAAATTTATTAATACTTTTTAAAAGAGAAGACTTGTTTAAAAGGAAACTATTTTCCTCTCTTTGAGATAAAACAATAGCAATATTTAAGCATCAGTTGATACTTTCAATTTTAATTCGATTAATTTAAAGGTGTAAAATACTTATTATTTTTTATCAAATTTTGATTTGGAAAATTCTAATTCAAATTATTAAATTAATTTTACATCTTAAAATAAAACAAATTAGAAATTGATTTTCTATTTAAACGAAGAAATACTATTTTTTAATTTTTGGTAAATAATCTCGGTTTAGCTCATTTTACTTGTCATGTTGTTTTTTGCATGGTTTTTTAAGAAAACGTCAATTAGAATTAGAATTTGACTAATTTATCTTATTTATTATTTGATCTTCATTTGATATTAATCTCTTTTCACATTTATTAGAGTAAGAATAAAAATGTAAATTCTATCTTATTTTAAAATATAAATATTTTAAGTATATTTATTTTTAGTAAACACAACAAATAAATGACATGGCGGAATAGCAAATACAGCAGTTAAATATCTAGATTAGATATTAGGCTAATATAAGAAAATAAAGGAAATTGTATGTATTTGGCTACTTCACCTTTTGAAGAAAAACAATAATATGGGGTCCGTGTTTTTTACTGTGCAATAATTTCATTTGCTCCCACTAATGGGTTGATACGCATTTGGCAATGAATCCACTATTATTGACTTGATGGGAATACTTTGGGAATGACATGAATATTTTTTGATTTTTTAATATACGGGGTGCACGTTTTTTTTTTTGACATTGCTTGTTTTTTTAATATGGGGTTTACTTTTTTTTTTTCGTGAGTTTGGAGAGGGTGGGGTCCACTTTTTTTATTTAAAACATTGTTTGATGTTTTTAGTATGGGGTCCACCTTTTTTTTTTTTAAGAGTGACTGACGACGAAGTATGGGTAAACCGATGCTTCTATGTAGTAGAAAAATAGAAATATAATACAGTATTTCTATCTACATTTTTTTGCCCTTAAATAAAAAAGTGGGTGGGACCATAAAGGATTTTTTTTGCCCTTAAATTAAAAAGTGGGACCAAAGGACGGACGATAATCTTGCTTATAAACCGGCTCTTCTATTTAGTAGTAAAATATAAGTATTTTAAGTATATTTATTTTAGTAAACATAACAAATAAATAACATGGCGGAATAGCAAATACAACAGTTCAATATCTAGATTACATCTCAGGCTAATATAAAAAAAGAAAGAAAATTGTATGGTTTGGCTACTTAACCTTTTGATGAAAAGCAATAATATGGGGTCTATGTTTTTTGCTGTACAATAATTTCATTTGCTCCCACTATTGGGTTGATACGCATGTGGTAATGAATCCATCATTATTGATTTAATGAGATACTTTCGAAATTATATGAATATTGTTTGATTTTTTAATATTGAATGCACTTTTTTTTTTACATTGTTTATTTTTTTAATATGGGATTTACCTTTTTTTTTTAAATTGCTTGATTTTGTTAATATAGGGTCCACTTTTTTTTTCTTTAATATTGGTTTGTCTTTAATATGAGACCCACATTTTTTTTTTTTTAAAATGAACTGCCGACTGACGATGAAAAAGTAGCCAACTGGCTCTTCTGTATAGTTAAAAAAATATAAAACTATACTATATTTTTAGGTTTGACCCAAGGACAAGAAGTTTGACCGTCGCCTAAAGATTAAATTATTTTTATGATCATTATACTTGCTTAGGCTCCAGATACACTAAATGATGCATGATTATAACAGATACATTTAACAAGTTTTTAATCATAGTAGCAATAAGCTTACCGATTAGTTTACTAAAATCAAGAGCAAATCAACCATATATATATAGTTATGATCAATGGTAGAACACGCCACCATATATGTCATACTACTAACTATAAGGTATCAGTCCTGACATGAAACTAATTTTTTAAAGATAAAATATGCTATATAGTCGAAGATTGAGTAATTTTTCCCTTTTAATTGTTAATTATTTGATTAAGAAGCTACATCCAGAAGGCTGAGTTGTTTGCTCCAAAATTCAACAATTAATGTCCGATCTAGATCCTTAACTGTTAAACTAATCATTGTTACTAGAAAATATATCAATTATCACATGATTCAAGCTGGAATCACCAATAATTAAGTTTACAATGAAAAGAATTTGGCTTGATGTTACATAAATCAAGTGACAGTCTTTTTCTTTAGACAACTTTTGACAATTCAATTATCGTAATATCTATCATTTCTTACTAACACATCTTACCGACACATGTAACGGATAATTTTGTCACCAATGCTATAACAAATAGGAAAAATATCATCTATTTTATTGTCTGTAATAATATTTGAACCCTAATTTCTTAATATTTCTACCCATTTCATAAACATTTAGGCCTCACCTTCTGATACTTTTAAGTGATAGTAGTTATAACAATTAAGCTCTTTTGAGTTTTTCAAAATAAACAACATGCAATGTGAAAGCAAATAACTTAAAATTGAAATACAACCTAAATTCAAAATCCAAAAGAAAAAGTTTAACATAATGCTCTTATGTCAAATTCCAACATTACATAAGTGAATTCCAATGTAACTTAAGTAAATAATTCAAAAGATAGGGAAAATATAAGTCTATAACCTCATTCACAACGAAATTCTACTTTAATAACGTCACTCTTATATGCCAAGTTTGTTAATGACTCATTCTTTCTACTATTAAAAAGTGTAGTTTCAAAAATTAGAATAATAACACGGTTATGCTAAATGAATAAAATAAAAATTTAAAAAATACGAGAAATTACATGGAGCCACAAGAAATAAAGGTTGGGAATGAGAATATTAGAACAGGAGGAATATTGACTCAAGAAACAGTCGTGCGTTTTTATTATATTGTGTGTCTTAATTGATACAACAAGGGAAGAATATATAGACATACGAAATACATAGAAACACATTAGAACTAGGACTCCTAGCTTCAAGTAAGTCGGCTATTTGTGTCTGTAGGTATTGGACTCGCACTAGGAGTAGGACACTGTCTAATACTCCCCTTGCAAGATGACGGTGGCAAAACAACGTTCAGCTTGGAGCTAAGAAACTCGAACCGGGCAGTAGCTAGAGGCTTGGTTAGAATGTTAGCAAGTTGGTCTTTTGTCGAGAGAAATTGTACTGAAAGATCCTTTCTTATCACTTTGTCTCGAACGAAATGAAAGTCGATCTCCACATGCTTGGTCCGAGCATGAAACACAGGATTGAGGGATAAGTATGCAGCCCCTAAGTTGTCACACCATAGAACAGGAGCATTGCGGATGGTTACACCAAGTTCAAACAATAGAGATTGAAGCCAAGTAAGTTCAGCTGCGCATTGGCTAGGGTCTTGTACTCAGACTCGATGGACGAGCGTGCTACAGTGCGTTGTTTCTTAGAGGGCCACGAAACCAACACATTCCCAAGAAAAATAGCATAACCATCGGTCGACTTGCGATCATCCAGAGAACTAGCCCAATCGAAATCAGTAAACGCTTGGAGAGAGAGACCACTAGACATGGGAATGAAAAAATGACTATCAACAATATGCTTGAGATAACAAAGTATGCGTTTAACTGTTGCCCAGAGATTCTGACTTGGAGAGTGCCTGAATTGACATACTTTGTTAACGGCAAAAGCAAGATCCAGCCTAGTGAGTGTGACATACTGTAATGCGCCAACGACCGTGCAGTACATTTTGGGATCGTCAAATAAGGAGCTATCACCTGTATGCAACTTGGTATTCAGTGCCATAGGTGTGCGAACTGGTTTGCAACTTTGCATTTCGATTTGGACAGCAAGTTGTGAATGTATTGCCACTGTGAGAGGGACATACCAGCAGTCGTGCGACGCACTTCAACTCCTAGAAAGAAACTTAATGGACCTAAATCTCGAATGGAAAATTCAGCCCCCAACTTTAAGATCACATTGTTGAGAAATTTCGGGTGGCTGCCAGTGAGTATAATATCGTCAACATAGACGAGCAAATATGCACGGACATCTGCATCATTATTCACAAATAAAGAGGTGTCAGTTTTTGAAGGTGAGAACCCAATAGCAACAAGAAACTGATGGAGTCGCATATACCATGCTCGAGGTGCCTGTTTGAGGCCATAAATGGATTTGTGCAGTCGACAAACATGGTTAGGATATGAAGGATGAGCAAAACCAACCGACTGAGACATAAACACACTTTCTTGAAGGTAGCCACGAAAAAGGCATTTTGCACATCTAATTGGCACAAGAGCCATCCCTTTGAAACTGCAATTGTAAGCACAACCCGAATAGTGGATGGTTTTACTACCAGACTAAATGTTTCAAAATAGTCATGACCTTCAAGTTGTTAGGATTTAAATCCCAAATCCGACCTTTGTAAGCAGGTTCCCAGGAAAGATTGGAGGGTCACAGCTGGACCACTTAAATACCAACCTCCTTAGATAGAACCTACTTACGCCGTGATGTAAGCGAAGAATAAATAGCACACACAGATTTATAGTGGTTCACCCTCAATGTGAGAGCTACGTCCACGTTGCTGCTGCAGATCTTATTAAAGAAGAAATATTACAAGTGTTTACAACACTCAACCTCACAACCCCAATCCCAATTACACTCAAGAATTTTACCACAGAAAATTCTCTCAAAGACCTTCTCTTACTTAGGCCTTTCACTAGGAGTATTTCTCTTAGATTTTTCTCTCTCTTTGGGATGTGTTGTTTTCTTCAATTTTGGTGTGTTTACAAATGAACCATAAGCTACCTATTTATAGGAATGAATTTCCTATGATGAGGTAAGCGCTTACATCACGACTATTATGAGGTAAGCGCTTACATCACGACTATGTGAACAAAAGAATTGACTTGTTTGGCCAATTCCACACCTAACAAATCTCCCACTTGAAGACTAATTTTAATTTGTCTTCACACTTTGATCGATGCAGCAGCTCTTTCCTACTTTCATACTTCGTGCAGGCCAACTGAAGTTGAGCATAGCTTCAGTTTGTCTATCGTCACTGCCTTTGTCAGCATGTCTGCTGGATTCTGACTCCCTGCGATCTTCTCAAGCACTAGCGCTCCATCTTCCAAAGCTGATCTAATGAAATGGTACCGGAGTTGTATGTGCTTCGTTCGAGCATGGTAAACCGGGTTCTTTGCCAAATGAATGGCGCTTTGGCTATCACAATATAGCACACTTCCCTCGTGGTCCTGATCCAATTCCCGCAGAAAAGATTGTAGCCACATCATTTCCTTTGTTGCCTCCGTCACAGCAACATACTCAGCCTCACAACTAGAGAGAGCTACTATCTTTTGCAACTTGGAAACCCAAGAGATTGCAGTACCTCCGAAGGTGTAAACATACCCGGATGTGCTCTTTCTGCTATCAATATCACCACCGTTGTCAGCATCAACATACCCTTGCAATCCTGTTTTTGATTTTCGGAAATACAGAGCTGAACTCGAGCTGCCTTTCAGATATCTGAATATCCACTTCACAGCCTCCCAGTGTTGCTTTCCCGGATTGCTCATAAATCGGCTGACAACTCCCACTGCATGTGCAATGTCTGGCCTTGTACATATCATTGCATACATAAGACTACCGATTGCAGATGCATAAGGTATCTTGTCGATCTGCTTCTTCTCATCCTCGGTTGTCGGCGACTGATCCTTTGACAACCGAAAGTGTCCAGCCAAGGGAGTGCTGACTGGCTTGGCATCATGCATGTTAAACCTTTTGATAACTTTCCTCACATATTCTTCTTGTGAGAGTTTGATGCCCTCCTTGCTTCGGTCGATTCTCATCCCAAGGATTTGCTTTGCAGCTCCCAAATCCTTCATTGCAAACTCTTCCGATAACCCTTTTTTCAACCGATCAATCTCCTGTAGGTTTGCTCCTACGATTAGCATGTCGTCGACATAGAGTAGCAGTATCATGTACGAGTCTTCAAATTTTTTGAAGTAACAGCAGTGATCTGCCTCGCACCTTGAAAAATCAGCTTTCTTCATAAAGCTGTCAAACTTTAAATACCACTGTCTTGGAGCCTGTTTTAGTCCGTACAGACTCTTTTGAAGTTTGCACACCAGATTCTCCTTTCCTTTGATTTTGAATCCCTCCGGCTGTCGCATGTAGATTTCCTCGTCTAGATCACCGTGAAGAAATGCAGTTTTCATGTCCATCTGTTGCAGATGTAGATTTTCCTTTGCTACCAGCCCAAGAACAGTTCTGATAGTCACCATCTTGACTACGGGAGAGAAGATCTCCGTATAGTCAATGCCTTCTTTCTGTTGAAATCCCTTTGCAACTAGCCTTGCTTTATAACGCTTGCTTCCATTGGGTTCTTCCTTTATCCGATAAACCCATTTGTTTTGCAATGCCTTTTTATCCTTTGACAACTCGGATAATTCCCATGTATGATTTGCCGATAGTGAATCCATTTCATCCTTCATTGCCAGCTCCCACTTAGTCGATTCATCGACTTGCATTGCTTCTTCATAACATTCCGGCTCCCCTCTATCACTGAGTAGAATGTAGTTGAGGGATGGAGAGTACATGTGAAGCGGCTTCCTGATCCTGGATGATCTACGCAGCTCTGTGATTGGCGTCTGTTCATTTGTTTCAGAATCAACACTTTCATCAGCACCTTCTCGGATTGTTTGTTCCTCTGCCTCGGTTGTACCTGGCTGCGGCTCAGGTGCCGGAAAGTCCCTCAAATCGACTATTTCCGATTCCTTGTCCTGACATTCTGAATTCTTTTGCAGCTTGTCTTTGTACAGTAGCTCTTCGTTAAAGACAACATTCCTGCTTCGGATGATCTTCCGATTTTGTTCATCCCAAAATCGGTACCCAAGCTCGGTGTCACCATAGCCAATAAAGTAACACTTCTTTGATTTTGGATCAAGCTTGCTTCTAGCCGTATCATCATTATGAACATATGATAAGCAACCGAACACTTTCAGAAATGAAAGATTTACCTTCTTGCCACTCCAGACTTCTTCTGGAATTCTGAAATCCAAGGGAACTGACGGTCCTCGGTTAATTAAGAAGGCCGCGGTATTGACTGCATCTGCCCAGAATGTCTTGGGCAGTCCAGAGTGTATTCTCATACTCCGAGCACGCTCGTTCAACGTTCGGTTCATTCTTTCGGCTACTCCATTCTGTTGCGGCGTTCCAGGAATAGTCTTCATCATCTTGATCCCATTATCGGCACAGTACCATTTGAAATCACCATCAGTGTATTCTCCGCCGTTGTCGGACCTCAAACACTTCAACTTGAGGTTTGTTTCATTCTCGACCATGGCTTTCCATCTTTTGAATACACTAAACACATCAGATTTATTTTTCATAAAATAAACCCATACCTTCCTGGTTGAATCATCAATGAAGGTCACGTAGTAGTGTGATCCTCCAAGAGAGGGGACAGTGGTAGGTCCCCACACGTCTGTGTGCACCAATTCCAGCTTCTCGACCTTCAACTCTCTGCCTGCACTTGAGAAGCTTACTCGCTTTTGTTTTCCGACAATGCAGCTCTCACACGTATGAAGGTCCACCGTCTTCAGCTCCGGAATTAAGCCATTTGTCACCAACAGCTTCATCCCCTTCTGGCTGATATGCCCAAGCCGACAATGCCACAAATCTGTCTTCTTTGTGTTGTCAACCACAGCAACAATATCACGACAGCTATCCGTCATGTAGAGAGTGCCAATCTTCTTTCCTCGGCCAACTACCATAGCACCTTTCGCCACCTTCCAAGACCCATTACCAAAGTTGAGATCATATCCCTCATCATCAAGCTGACCTACTGAAATCAAGTTTCGCATCAGCTTTGGAACATGTCTAACTTTTGTAATCTTCCACGAGGATCCATTTGACATCTTCAAATTAATGTCTCCCGTGCCAACAACGTCTAGCGGCTCTCCATCGGCTAAATAAACTTTGCCGAGATTCCCAGCCACGTAGTTTGTCATTATATCATGATATGGGGTGGTATGAAAGGACGCTCCTGAGTCAAGCACCCAAGAGTCTATCGGGCTGTCAACCGATAGCAACAACGCATCGCCAATGTCTTCCGTAGCAGCGTTGATTCCAGCCCCCTTGTTGTCCTCCTTCTTTGGCGCCCTGCAGTTCTTCTTGAAGTGACCTGGTTTTCCACAGTTCCAACAATCAAATGTTCGTCCTGGTCTGGATTGACCCCTGCCATTCCTTGATTTCGATCTGCCCCTATTTCGGTTGTAGTTTCTGTCATAATTTCTGCTTCTGTTTTCAACATTAAAAGCAGAACTCGTCGATGCCTCTCCAGAATCTGTCCTGCGCACTTCCTCAGCAAGGATACGATCCCTAACATCGTTGAACTTTCGTTTGTCACTGCCGACAGAATTACTAACCGCTGCTCTCATTGGCTCCCAGCTATTTGGTAGGGATGCCAACAAAATTAGAGCTTGCACTTCATCATCGAAGTCAATTTTTACCGATGACAATTGATTTACAATGGTATTGAATTCATTTACGTGTGCAGCAACATGAGCATTTTCCATCATCTTTAGATGAAATAGTTTCTTCATGAGAAATACCTTATTATTTGCCGAAGGTTTCTCATACATGCCAGACAATACCTTCATCATATCTGTGGTGGTCTTCTCCTTTGCCACGTTGTGAGCAACGTTCTTCGACAGCGTCAGTCGAATGACTCCCAGAACTTGTCTGTCGAGGAGATCCCAATCTGCTTGCTTCATCTCCTCTGGTTTCGGACTCAGAGGTTCATGAAGCTTTCTGCCATATAAATAATCTTCAATTTGCATTCTCCAGAACGCAAAATCTGTACCATCGAATTTACCGATGCCGTGCGTCGTACCATCTTCGCCTCCCATCGTTTCTAAATCACAACACAACCTGTTGCTCTGATACCAGTTGTTAGGATTTAAATCCCAAATCCGACCTTTGTAAGCAGGTTCCCAGGAAAGATTGGAGGGTCACAGCTGGACCACTTAAATACCAACCTCCTTAGATAGAACCTACTTACGCCGTGATGTAAGCGAAGAATAAATAGCACACACAGATTTATAGTGGTTCACCCTCAATGTGAGAGCTACGTCCACGTTGCTGCTGCAGATCTTATTAAAGAAGAAATATTACAAGTGTTTACAACACTCAACCTCACAACCTCAATCCCAATTACACTCAAGAATTTTACCATAGAAAATTCTCTCAAAGACCTTCTCTTACTTAGGCCTTTCACTAGGAGTATTTCTCTTAGATTTTTCTCTCTCTTTGGGATGTGTTGTTTTCTTCAATTTTGGTGTGTTTACAAATGAACCATAAGCTACCTATTTATAGGAATGAATTTCCTATGATGAGGTAAGCGCTTACATCACGACTATTATGAGGTAAGCGCTTACATCACGACTATGTGAACAAAAGAATTGACTTGTTTGGCCAATTCCACACCTAACACAAGTTGGTGAAATCCTTTGGCAACTAGACGTGCCTTTTAACGCTCAATGTTACCAGAAGAGTTTCGTTTAATTTGGAATACCCACTTGCTACCGAGAATGTTCATGGAAGGCTCGAAAGGGACTAGAGACCAAGTCCCGTTGTGTAAAAGAGCATTCATTTCAGAGCCCATTGCATCACGCCAAACTTTATGTTTATTAGCTTCGGTGAAACTGGTAGGTTCGATGGACTGTTCCGTTTGGAGAGAAGCGGATATAATAGTGGATAGATGTGATGAATGAGGCATATGATGAAGAATCATGTAATGGGTACGTTGAGGAGGAGCTGGGAGACTAGCAAACGGTGTTGGCGACTGGGAAGAAGTCGGGGGTGGTTGAGGGACAGGTGAGTAGCCCGGGAGGTCAGCCATGAGGGGTATGGCGACTGAAGACGAAGCTGCCTGGGATGAACTGGACGGGGACGTTAGAGTTGGACAGTCCACATGAGGCGAGGCAGTGGGTGGAACTGAATTAGTGTCGGACGGGGATGGAGGGACTGTTTGTAAAGTTAATGGAATAGGTGAGGGGTTAATGATTTTTTGAGGAGAGCAGATTGTTGAGATGACAATTTTAGAGGCAGAGAAATTGGAGAAGAAGTCCATGGTTGCGCCGAGGGTAGTGTAGAGGGATGAGGCCTTAAAATAGAGTGGCGCGCAAATGGAAAGTTGGATTCATCAAAGTGCACGTGACGAGCAATATATATACAACCTGACACCCTATCTAGGCATCGATACCCAAGATGCATTGAGCTGTACCCAAGAAAGACGCACGGAACGCTTTGAAAATCAAAATTATGTTTGTCATATGGTCGAATATATGGGAAACAGAGGCAACCAAATGCTCGGAGGAAAGAATAGTCAGGAGACTTGTGTAGAGCAAGTTCAAAAGGTGAGTGTCTAGCGTTCGAGGGGGGGTGGTAGGAGATTGATAAGATAGATGGCTGATTCAAAAGTGAAGTGCCAATAGTGAGACGGTGTCGAACTGTGAGCTAAGAGACTTAGCCCAGTTTCAACTATGTGATGATGTTTTCGCTCAACCTTGCCCTGTTGTTCATGAGTGTGTGGGCAAGAAAGACGATGAGCAATTCCAAAAGACACAAGAATAGGTGAAAGCGAACGAAATTCGCCGCCCCAATCCGATTGAATGGATTTTATTGTTATGTTAAATTGTTTTTCAACGAGAAGTTTAAATTGATGAAAGATATGGACTACGTCAGATTTTAGTTTCATAGGAAAGCCCCAGGTGTAGTTTGTATAATCATCAACAAATACAAGAAAATACTTATGACCATCAGACGACAAGGTGGGAACAGGGCCCCAAACATCCACAAAAAGTAATTGCAAAATAGAAGTACTTTTATTTATTGAAATTGGAAGATGTAACTTGTGCGACTTGCCAAGTTGGCAGCACTACAAATATGATTAAAATTGAAACTAGAGTAAGGTAACCTATGCTTCCTAATGACGTGATGGAACACACGCTAGTGAGGGTGTCCTAGCCGAAGATGCCAGCATGTAGAGGATGTTTTTGCCGAGAGAAAAGCAGAAGGTGACCTTGAAGAATGGCACCGAGAGAATGACTTGAGAGGAAGAGTATAGAGGCCTCCACTAGTCCGACCTGAAAGAAGTAGTGTCTTGGATGCTCGATCCTTGACATTAAAATAAGAGGGATGGTATTAAAAAAAGGCATTATTGTCACTTGCAAATTTTTGAACGGAGAGTAAGCTTTTCGTAATTAAAGGAACATGGAGAATATTTTTAAGAGCAAGAGATTTTGAGGGGAGAGATATAGTCGAATTACCAGTGTGATGAATTGGAAGCCCTTGGCCATTGCCGACGTGAACTTGGTCAGTGCCTTGATAGTCTTCCACTCGTTGTAGGTTAGCAAGATCAGGCGTAATATGATGTGTGGCGCCAGAGTCGAGGAACCATTACGAATTGCTAGAGACTGGAGCGGGGTGGTGCGATAAGTAAGCCGTAGGATTGATTGTATGATTGAAGCGCTGAAAACACGCGGGGACTAAATGATTGAAACCATTGCATATTTGGCAGCGTTGGCGCGAATCAACCCACTGTTGTCCAGTGTTCGGACCCCCCTATATGAGTTGTTTCTGCCACCACGATAGCCTCTTCTGCCCCGACAATTCTGGCGACCTCTTTCACGATTAGCATTGGAGTTGCGATTAGATTGTGATGCTCACTGGCTAAGATTTGCAGCTAGGTTAGATGCGAGTTCCGACGGTGAAGAATTTGTAATTGATAGAGAGGAGAGGGTCTGCCGGTGAATGAATTCATAGTTTAGGATAAGACTATGTAATTCACTGAACGAGACTGGTTCAGGTCGAGCGGATAAGGTGGTAATAATGTCTTTAAATTCACTTCGGAGGCCTTTGAATATATAGATGTTCTGATTGGAAAGAGACAACGAACGACTTGCAGCAGCTAGTTCGTCACATATAAGTTTCGCTTTGTGAAGGTACTGAGTGATAAGTAGATCATCTTGTCTCATATGTTGAAGTTGCATATGAAGATTGAGTATTCTCGTATTGGATGGCGAGGAAAGAGCTGCCTTCAGCGCATCCCAAACTTCTTTGGATGTTGAAAGACCGATTACAATCGGAATAATTTCTTCTGATAGAGACGAGATAAGCAGGCTAAGGATCACTTGGTCCTGTTGAATCCAGCGAGAATGGGCTGGACTAGCAATAGCTGCTTCTTTTTCTTTGCCCGACACATGAGATGGAGGGCACGGGCGACTGCCATCAACATAACGGGAAAAGATCTTGACCACGAAGAAAGGGCAAAATTTGTGTTTGTCAGAAGAGATAGTTGGAGGAATTTAACTTAATTGAAATAAAATGGTGAACATGGTAGAGAGGTGTTGGAAAAGAAGAACTGGCAGTGTTAATGGTGGTCGACGACGTGGATGACGAGTCCGTTAGAGGCTCTAATACCATATTAGAACATGAGGAATATTGACTCTAGAATCAGTTGTGCGTTTTATTATATTGTGTGTTTTAATTGATACAACGAGGGAAGAATATATAGACATACGAAATACATAGAAACACATTAGAACTAGGACTCCTAGCTACAAGTAAGTCGGCTATTTGTGTCTGTAGGTATTGGACTGGCACTAGGAGTAGGACACTGTCTAATAGAGAAGAAAGTAAATGAAAAATAAATATTATAAAAAGAAAATTACATTTTAAAAAATAAAAATAAAGAAGAAATTAAAATAATAGAAATAAAAACTAAATTAAAAATCAAAAGAAATTAAAATAATAGAAATAAAAAATAAATTAAAAACAAAAATAAATTAAAATAATAGAAAAAGAAACAAACTAAAAAGTAACTGTGTAATTACAAGATGTAATTTCACCCAATTGTCAACACCCCCCCTCCCAACCCCCCACCCGGGAGAATTGAAGAGTATAATTACACCCTCTCAATTACACCCAATTGTCACCTAACTGTGTAATTACTTGGTCAAACAAACAGGCCAAACTGTGTAATTACACTCAATTCCAATTACCTGGGTGGCTTTCCAAACAGGCCCTTAACGAACCATAAATAGAATGTTAATTTTACTTTATTTTTATTTTTGATTTCCAACCCGGTATCAGGTACCCTCATTGGATCACGCATAGGGCCCATTCCGGGGGAAGCACTCCCTACCAAGGATTTTTTTCATAAGAAGGGCTCAAACCCGAGACATCTAGTTAAGAGAGGAGCAGCCCCATCCGCTGCACCACATCCTTTGGTGGTGAATGATAATTTTACTATATCACCTCTAATTATTACTAAGTCATTTAATTGTTGAAATCAATTAAAATTTTCAACCCAATAATTAATAATAAGGATAAAATAGAAATAAATAGTAGATTACCTCTTGATTTTCCAAACTGAACAACTAAAATGAAAACCATTTTTATTATAAATGACTAGTAAAAATGGACAGAAGAGGTAATAAATACTCACTTAGTAGCACTTTCTTTTAGAAATATAAAACTATACTAGTATATTTTTAAGTTTGACCCAAGGACAAAAAGTTTGACCGTTGCCTAAAGGTTAAATTATTTTTATGATCATTATACTTGCTTAGGCTCCAGATATACTAAATGATGCATGATTATAACAGATACATTTAACAAGTTTTTAATCATAGTAGCAATAAGCTTATCGATTAGTTTACTAAAATCAAGAGCAAATCAACCATATATATATATAGTTATGATCAATGGTAGAACACGCCACCATATATGTCATGCTACTAACTACTAAGTAGGGGTGTACAAAGTAAATCGAAAAATCGCACCAAACCGATAAACCGAGTCAAATCGAGAAAAAAATTCGACTAGGGGTTTGGTTTGACTTGATTTGGTGTAGGAAAAAAAAACCCGACCATAATTGGTTTGGTTTGGTTTTAGCTAAAAAAAGTTAAACCGAACCAAACCAACCCGACATTACATGTATTCAATTTTCAAAATATTTTATACATAAAAATATTTATTTGTAAAGTAATTTATAAATATTTCTTAAATTTTTTCGTAATTTTTTATCTATTATCATATTATTCAAGCTTGAACTTAGAATTTTGAATGTCAATAAGTTTTATATCCTATGGATGTTAGTAACTCAAATAAAATCCAAACCAAAACCAACTCAACACTAATCCTAACAAAAGAAATTCAATTTACCACTAGAAATGACAATAATGTTGGATATCTATTCTTTAGTTTTGCATAATTGATTTAGAGAGTAAAAATACATAACTTAAGTTTTTTTTTCTTTGTCATATAATTAATACTTATTTTAGCATGTCTTAGTATTTTCAGATTATAGTCATTTTCTTTTATGGCTTGTTAATTAGCAATATTTATTTTAACCGATTATATTAGCTTTTGTTGAATATTTTAATACAATGTCATCACTCTTCTCACATTTTGTGTTATTTTCTTAAGAAACACCTTAATTATATAATTGTATCTTAGTAGGGCTAAAGAAATATTTGAAGTAAAAGCTATATGTTTTGTATCAAGACTATTCCGAAAAAAACCCCGAGAAAACCGAACAACCCGAGAAAACTCGAGGTTGAAAAACCCGAATTTTATTGGTTTGGTTTGGTGTATAAATTTTAAAACCCGACGCAATTGGTTTGGTTTGGTGTTTAAAAAATCCGAACTAACCCGGTCCATGTACACCCCTACTACTAAGGTATCAGTCCTGACATGAAACTAATTTTAAAAGATAACTAGATAAGTATAACATTTACAAATGTGATACTAATTAATGTGGCTACCCTCTACTTGCACAGTTTCATTCAGATGTAACCTAAATCCTAAATGGCAATAACTACTTGAAAATAACCATAATTTCAAAAACTGTAAATAACAATAAATCCTGAAAAAGAGAATACCTATGGGTTTACTAATGCATCAGTGATGCATAATTCCATATCTAAATAGAAATTTTAACATAATTCAAAACAAAAGAAAGAATTTTATAACATGTACATTCGAGTATAGTAAACCTTTGCTCCCTCCCAGACACTATTTTGGGGAAGCAAGCATCTCCAAATCAAACTATAACAATTTATTGATGAGACATCTCTCAGGAGAAAAAGGAGGGTATATGAGGAGATTTGAAGTGGGAGATTGTTAGGATATACTATTAACCATGCGGTTTGATTATGGATTATTCTTTAATTTCTTTTGGAACAATTGTTTAATTATTTATTCAATTCAATAAAGTCTTAATTTAAATAGATCATTTGTTCATATGTGTGCCCTTTACTTATATAGTAGACGATTTAGTGCATGGAGTTTTAGCTCATGCGCGGAAGATTAAATTGTCGGTTCTTATAAGTTATAAAGTTAATGTTCACAATCAAAGATGAAATTGGGCAAAGTATCTTGATGATTGTAGCATAAGATTAAAATATAATCTATCTTGATTATGGGGATGGTTATGTTCCAATTTCTTATGCTAGTACATTTTTGTGTGTATTGGACGGACCAAGTAGAGATAAGTGTTTTTGTGCTGAATATATAAAACTACATCTCTAGCTCGTTAAATGTTCTCATACTCTTAATCTTGATATGATTGTTATGATCAGTGTGCTTCGTTCATTATTTTGATTTATTAAAAGGTACGACTCAACTGCGAGTTAATGTATTCCTGGTAAATTGGATAATGGCGAAGTGCATTTGTGAAATGACAATTAGTTGATGGAATCTGTGTCTCGACCTTGAGATTGATGATACCCATTTATGGATGCTTATAAGTTTTCATGTGAAAACCCTGCAGGTGGATTTTGTATCCGTCACGTGAAATAAGTTAAGCAAAAGTATAAAGGATTAAATTAGTCGATGAGTTAAATTGCCAGCAATTTAATTTATTTGATTGGTGTCTGTAATCTTAACACAGGGAGTTAAATGAGTTTTTATTTTAATGAATGATTTTGAAATTAAACAGAGGAGTGCAATTACAGTTTTCTAGTGGAATAAATTGTAATTTATTGTGGTAGGATTAATTCATTCATATTCCGAATTAATACCACAATAGGAAGCCTCGTTATTAAATCTGTGGTCCCTGCTGTGCCTGAACATTCTAGAACAAGGAAAATAAAAGAAAAAAAAATAATATCCTTGGTGGGTTAGGAAAAGGGCTACACGTTTTGGCTAGGGTTTACCCTAAAAACGTGTGTATATAAAGAAAGTCATTCAACCCTAAGGTATTATGGTTTTCTAGCCGAATACTTGCCACTCAAGTATTACGTTCATAAAAGTTCAGGATACACAGTAGAAGATCGTAGACCCGGAGAGCACGGACGCCATTGAAGACTTGTGCAACAGCTTTAAAAGGTTAGTGTCACAATCTCGAATTTGATTATATTTGTCTAGTTTACATGTAAGAATAAGATCTTGGATGTTTGCTTCCTCTGCGTGTATATGCATATTTCCAACAATTGGCATCAAGAGCCGTCTTACATCTAACTAGATAATGTAATACTTCATGAAACAGAAACCCTAGAATTGGTGTTGTTGCTTGAAAAACGAGATTAATTATGTTGTTTATGATTTATGGAATCACGGATATTGTTAGAATCAGTATAAATAATATGTGATATGATTGTATCTGATTTTATTTTTAAAACCCTAAAACGACAAAACCGATTTTTACCGAATGGTCATGGTTTGGAATTCTGAAATATTTGACGAACTCCGATTGACCTGAAAATTGGTAGGTTCATCGGAAACGTCCCACTGAACAATACTCACTGCTTTGCTGTGATCAAGGGCATTTTTTGTCCATTTGAGGTCGTTTAGATGGGTTTATGGACGTTTTTCTGTTTTCGGAAAATTTTTTGTTAACCGAAATTTTTTATTTTAACTAAAAATGGTGTTAGGGTTCATTCTCTGTGGTCTCCCTTGTATGTAGCAGTAATATAATGAGTTTATGAGTTGACATAGGTCTTCCTCCCCATCGGATAGATTCATTATAGTTAATTACTGTGTTGTGATCCCTAGTTAATTGATAGCTTGTCTTGACTCTCCAACTGAGTTACACGTTGGTTCAATGGGACTAGGGATAATATAGTGTGATATCTACCTAATATAAATTATCAGTTTACTCTCCATCTGAGTTGGTTCTGTTTTTTATGGGGTAATATATCTGGCATGACTCATATATTTTGCATGAATAGTTAAGTTTCCCTATCGAATCTAACTGTTCGGTAAGCATGGTTTTATGTGTGATGTGTGGCTTGAATCTTGTTATTTTTTCAGCATAACTAATGATCTATTTAATGTTTATATCTCTCAGATTAATCATGTCTTCTTTCAACCCACTTACCGTTCTGAACCAAAACAAGTTAGAGGGTCCGAATTATGTTGACTGGAAACGAAACCTGGATATTGTCCTAACCGCTGAAGGTTACAAATTTGTGCTGGTTGATGAGTGCCCAGAAAAACCTGGAGAGGATGCTTCGGAAGACCAGATTAGGGCCTATGATAAATGGGTCAAGGCTGATGAGATGGCGCGATGTTACATTCTTGCCTCGATGGCGAATGTTTTGCAACATCAGCATTAGTCAATGGGGTCTGCGTACGACATGCTTGAAAATCTCAAAGAGATGTTCGGAGAGCAAAATCGTGCGGCTAAGCAGACAGCCATGAAAGCCCTTTTGAACACTAAGATGGCTGAAGGATCTTCGGTTAGGAAACATGTACTTGACATGATGAGTCTTCTGAACGAACTTGAGGTTCTTGGAGCTGTCATTGATAAGGAATCTCAAGTTGAGATGGTCCTACAGACTCTGCCTAACAGTTTTCAGCAATTTCGTTTGAACTACAATATGAACAAAATGGATTTGTCACTGGCGAAATTGTTGAATGAGCTGCAGGCGGCAGAGTCCATTATCAAGCAACAAGCTCCTGTTGTGGCTATGACTGTTGAGAAAGGTTCGGTTCCCAAGCCGAAAGGAGGACAGAAAAAGAAAAAGGCTCGCAAGGTTGTGGCACCCGGAGTTGCTGCTGGTGGTGTAAGCAAGCCTAAGGGCAAGTGTTATCATTGCAAGCAGCCTGGGCATCACAAGAAACAATGCCCCACCTATCTGGCTAAGATGAATAAGCAAGGTAATTCACATTTAAATGTCGTTGAAACATGTTTAGCGGCTGTTTCTACCATGTCATGGTGTATAGATTCGGGAGCCACTAATCATATCTGCACTTCTTTGCAGGGGTTTCAGGAAACGCGGCGGCTAAGTGAGAATGAAGTTTGCGTTTTTCAAGCCAATGGCGAACCAGCACCAGCCTTAGCTTTAGGATATATTAGAGTTGAGTTTAGTAGTGATAGAGTTTTGAATTTAAAAGACGTTTTATATGTACCTTCCATTAGAAGGAATTTGCTTTCAGTTTCGAGATTAATGGATGCTGGTTATAATGCCTTTTTTATTAATAACTCTGCTATTATTAAGTACAATAGACTTTTTATCTACACTGCTGCCAGAGTACATGATCTGTTTATACTTGATATTTCTCCTGATGTGCTACAACCGAAAGAGCTAAATAACGTTGATCTGCCACGTAAAAGGAAGCGTATTTCTGAATTGAGTCAAACTTATTTATGGGATTTACGTCTAGGTCATATAAATCTAAATAGGATTTCAAGGTTGGTCTCTGATGGACCCCTGAGCTCATTGAAAGTGGAGGCACTACCAACCTGCGAATCCTGTTTAGAAGGAAAAATGACCAAGAGACCTTTCCCTTCAAAAGGAAATAGAGCCAGTGATAAGTTGGAGTTAATTCATTCTGATTTGTGTGGACCTATGAATATACAAGCAAAAGGTGGTTTTGAGTATTTTGTGACTTTTACGGATGACTACTCGAAATACGGATATATTTATTTGTTGCGCCGTAAGTCTGAGTGCTTTGAGAAATTCAAAGAGTTTAAGACAGAAACGGAGAAACGACATGATAAACATATCAAATCATTGCGATCTGATCGCGGTGGTGAATACCTTTCTGCAGAATTCATTAGATACTTATCAGATTGTGGAATAACGTCTCAATTATCTACTCCGGGAACACCACAACAAAATGGTGTAGCAGAAAGAAGAAATAGAACCCTTATGGAAATGGTCAGATCAATGTTGAGTTATTCCGACCTGCCCTCATCCTTTTGGGGATATGCTTTAGAAACAGCAAATTACATTTTGAATTTGGTTCCTTCCAAGTCAGTACCTTCAACTCCAACAGAATTGTGGACTGGACGCAAACCCAGCCTGCGGCATATTCGAGTTTGGGGTTGTCCAGCACATGTGTTGAAAGGGAAAACAGATAAATTGGAATCGAGGACAGAGGTGTGCGTTTTTATTGGATATCCAAAAGGAACAAAGGGAGGTTTATTTTATTGTCCAAAAGAAAAGAAGGTGATTGTTACAACAAATGCCAAATTTCTGGAAGAGGATTATTTAATAAACCATGTTCCTAGAAGCAAACTTGTTTTACAGGAATTGAGCAATGAAATAACAGAAGATCCGTCTCCAAAACACATTCCGGCAGCCAGTATTGATCTACCGCTGCGTTCTCGTAGTGGGAGGAATTTCAATAGGCAAGAGGACGCACATGAGGTAATGCCTGACATCTCGCTGCCCCAAAGCAGTGGGAGTAATGTTGAGAAACCTGCAATTGTGCAACCTGAGCTTGAAGAAGAAGCTCATGAAATCCTGGCACCGCAAGGTGCAGAGGATAACGTTCATGAGCTACCAGTTCTTCATGATGATGTCGTGAATGAAAATGCACCTGTAGTGTCTCGTCATAGTGGGAGAATTATTAGAAAACCTTCTCGGTATGTACTCTTGGGAGAATCTTACGATAGGATCCCTGAAGAGACTAATACAGAACCTCTGAATTACGACGAAGCACTACAGGATATAGATGCTGAAAAGTGGATTGCTGCTATGAAATCTGAAATGGAGTCCATGTACTCCAATCATGTCTGGGATCTTGTGGAACCACCTGCGGGAGTTAAACCCATTGGCTGTAGATGGATCTATAAGAAAAAAAGAGGATTGGATGGAAAAGTGCAAACTTTTAAAGCAAGGTTCGTTGCGAAAGGGTTTACTCAGAAAGAAGGGATCGATTATGAGGAAACTTTTTCGCCGGTAGCTATGCTTAAATCAATAAGAATCCTCTTATCTATTGCTGCTCATTATGATTATGAGATCTGGCAAATGGATGTCAAGACGGCATTCCTTAATGGAAGTCTTGATGAGTGCATTTATATGGAACAACCAGACGGTTTCAAGAAGAGCGGTGATGAGCACATGTTGTGTAAGCTGAACAAATCTATTTATGGATTGAAACAGGCATCTAGGGCATGGAACACTTGTTTTGATAAGTCGATTAAGACTTTTGGTTTTGATCAATGTGAAAACGAGTCTTGTGTCTATAAGAAATGGGATGGAGAAAAAGTAGCGTTTTTGGTACTGTATGTAGATGATATCTTGCTCATAGGAAATAATGTGGGCATGTTGAATTCAGTTAAGGAGTGGTTGTCCTCACATTTTGATAAGAAGGACTTGGGAGAAGCGGCTCATATCCTTGGGATCAAGCTCACGCGAGATCGCAAGCAAAGGCTATTAGGCTTGTCTCAAGCACTTTATATTGATGCTATTCTCGCTAGATTTAGCATGCAAGATTCCAAGAAAGGATTCCTTCCTTTCAGGCATGGGATCTCTCTGTCCAAAGATCAGTCTCCCAATACGGCTGATGAGATAGATAAGATGAAGGCGGTCCCTTATGCTTCTGCTGTAGGGAGTCTCATGTATGCAATGCTATGTACTAGACCTGACATCTGCTTTGCTGTTGGCATAGTTAGCAGATTTCAGTCTAACCCTGGGAAAGAGCATTGGACTGCCGTTAAGCATATAATCAAGTACCTGAAAAGGACTAGGGATTATATGTTGGTTTTTCATTCAAATCTTGTACCCATTGGGTATACAGACTCAGATTTCCAGTCAGATAAAGATTCTAGAAAATCTACCTCAGGACATGTGTTTACTTTAGGAGGAGGAGCCATAACTTGGAGGAGTATTAAGCAATCTTGTGTTGCGGATTCCACCATGGAAGCTGAATATGTGGCAGCCTCTGAGGCTGCCAAGGAGGCTGTTTGGCTCGGGAACTTCCTGAAAGAGCTTGGTGTTGTCCCTTCAGCACAAGCACCAATTACACTTTATTGTGATAACAGTGGTGCGGTTGCAAACTCGAAGGAACCACGAAGCCATAAGAGGAGTAAACATATAGAGCGTAAATATCATTTAATTCGTGACATTGTTCAGAGGGGAGGGGTGAAAGTTTTGAAGATTGCATCAGCAGACAATTTGGCAGACCCGTTTACCAAAAGCTTGCCGCAGAAGGTTTTTGATAGGCATGTAGAAGAAATGGGTATTAGAGTTGCAGATGCATGGTTATGAGTCTAAGTGGGAGATTGTTAGGATATACTATTAACCATGCGGTTTGATTATGGATTATTCTTTAATTTCTTTTGGAACAATTGTTTATTTATTTATTCAATTCAATAAAGTCTTAATTTAAATAGATCATTTGTTCATATGTGTGCCCTTTACTTATATAGTAGACGATTTAGTGCATGGAGTTTTAGCTCATGCGCGGAAGATTAAATTGTCGGTTCTTATAAGTTATAAAGTTAATGTTCACAATCAAAGATGAAATTGGGCAAAGTATCTTGATGATTGTAGCATAAGATTAAAATATAATCTATCTTGATTATGGGGATGGTTATGTTCCAATTTCTTATGCTAGTACATTTTTGTGTGTATTGGACGGACCAAGTAGAGATAAGTGTTTTTGTGCTGAATATATAAAACTACATCTCTAGCTCGTTAAATGTTCTCATACTCTTAATCTTGATATGATTGTTATGATCAGTGTGCTTCGTTCATTATTTTGATTTATTAAAAGGTACGACTCAACTGCGAGTTAATGTATTCCTGGTAAATTGGATAATGGCGAAGTGCATTTGTGAAATGACAATTAGTTGATGGAATCTGTGTCTCGACCTTGAGATTGATGATACCCATTTATGGATGCTTATAAGTTTTCATGTGAAAACCCTGCAGGTGGATTTTGTATCCGTCACGTGAAATAAGTTAAGCAAAAGTATAAAGGATTAAATTAGTCGATGAGTTAAATTGCCAGCAATTTAATTTATTTGATTGGTGTCTGTAATCTTAACACAGGGAGTTAAATGAGTTTTTATTTTAATGAATGATTTTGAAATTAAACAGAGGAGTGCAATTACAGTTTTCTAGTGGAATAAATTGTAATTTATTGTGGTAGGATTAATTCATCCATATTCCGAATTAATACCACAATAGGAAGCCCCGTTATTATATCTGTGGTCCCTGCTGTGCCTGAACATTCTAGAACAAGGAAAATAAAAGAAAAAAAAATAATATCCTTGGTGGGTTAGGAAAAGGGCTACACGTTTTGGCTAGGGTTTACCCTAAAAACGTGTGTATATAAAGAAAGCCATTCAACCCTAAGGTATTATGGTTTTCTAGCCGAATACTTGTCACTCAAGTATTACGTTCATAAAAGTTCAGGATACACAGTAGAAGATCGTAGACCTGGAGAGCACGGACGCCATTGAAGACTTGTGCAACAGCTTCAAAAGGTTAGCGTCACAATCTCGAATTTGATTATATTTGTCTAGTTTACATGTAAGAATAAGATCTTGGATGTTTGCTTCCGCTGCGTGTATATGCATATTTCCAATAGGTTGATCCAAACCTATTATCATAGGTTGTTTCCTGTGAAAATGGCTGAATTCTCTATTTCTATTGTGTCTATTTCTCCATTTCTCTCATTCTCTGTTATGCAAGTCGTACCAGGGTGGCCTAAAATTTAAAACATCAAGGACATGATTTGAATCAAACATATACAGAAAAAATATAAGCCTTTAAATTAATTGCAGTAGCCCAACTGATACATGCCTTCTCTTTGATAATGATATTGAAATTCCAGAAAAGATGGAGATATATAATTTCTGTCGGAAATACTAAATAAGCAAGCCACAAAATGGGCTCAAACAGATACGGTTGGGAAGCTGCTTATCAGAAGACCATTAGTTAGTTCTATAGTTCAAAAGACCATTAGTTTCATTATATCAATACATAAAGTTCACCTAGCTGAAATATCCTTTCAGATGAACAAAACAAAGATGCATAGAAACTATATAATACTTTGACATAAACAATTTAGTTGAAACAGTCTACTCGATCAACATATCTTGGCATAAACAAAGCCATCCCACACCAAAAAAAAATGACGCAGAGTAAAGGGGAGATTGAAATGTCACATTCAGTGTTTGAAAAATTATGAAGTTAATGGAAAGAACCTTTATTTTGGATAAATAGTGAAAAAACTTATCATCTCTACACGTCTCTAAATGTTCAAGATATAAAGCATACCCAAGCATTTAATGAGAACTATCAGTCATGAAAACTTACAACTGAACAAAAAAATTCACTGAGATAGTACCTTAAGTAGCAAAGTCAGGCCATTAATAATGCTAACATCTACTACCTCTAAAAGCATACACGATATCCTAAAAGATGAAAGTGAAACTAATGGTAGATTCAATGCACTAAAGATAAATATAAAGGTAAGCATCTAATGAGAAATGATAGTTAAATACACATAATATTACAGGCCAAACTCACCAACCAATGTTCTTCACACAACCTTTTCTAGTGCATCTAAGATATCTTTCAAAGAAATGAGAAGCTCAAGCAAATATTTGATCAATTCTACAGATATTGCTCTTCCCAAAACCAACTTAAAAATCGTTCACTTTCACAATATTCAGGGATGATTTAAAATATCCAACAATAAGAAGATTATTGCAAGTTATAAGGATATTCTTTCACAATATTAATCCAACAGTAAGAAGATTATCGCAAGTAATGAGGTAAGATAGTATAAGACAACTAAAAGGTACCTTTAAGTAGAAAATTGCTACGCGCTCATGGATCTTCATTTGATCCTTCATTCCAGCTCTTGGTCTTTCTCGACTTCCTTTTTCAACTTCTTGAAATACCTCACAGTAAGGAGTAAAGTTTGCAAGTACACGAAAACGAACAAATAATAACCGAAAATTATGAAAATATTAGAATTTGGACGGATGTATACGCTGGAATATGTAAGTTCTAATGCAATTTCTCAATAAAATTTGTATCTTCTTTTACAAAGATGAAGTTACCTCCAAGGAACATGAAGTCATCAACAAAAAATTTCATAGGCCATCAATTGATTATACTAGATGATAATTTGATCTTTTCTTTTGGCCTTCCTTTCCCATGGGAAACTGCAGACACGTGGCCCTGGGAGGACCTGGAGGGGAGAAACATGATTATGAAAGTAACAGCTAGCACAATCTTCGCATTAGGATTTTCCTGCTTAAACTTCTTCTTGAATTTCTCACAGTAAGATACACTATGAACAGTTGTCAGCCACACAGCTAAGGACCAAGACTACATCATAAGGAACAAAAAGGAAATACTTAAATTTCTCCCAGGTAGCTTGACAAGGAAAAAAAAATGAAGCACTTTAGAAATCAGAGGGAAATGACAAAATAACAGTAAACATCAATAGAATTAAAAATAGAACATAGAGGAAGCTTCGTCGATCCTAGCTGCTTTTAATTTATTTAAAAAAAAAATCTTAATTTTTGTATCTACCAGAATAACAGGTAAATTACAATTAAAAAAACATGAAAATTGACCTTCTCTTTCTTAATTATTTTTCTGTTTGCAAGCTAAAATATTTAATGGAAAATATAAACTTATCCATTACAAATTTGAAAAATATTGTATACTATACAATTTTCTACTAAATATTAGTAGCACATAAACTTATCTTCTTCAAAAATCAAAAAGCTAAAGCTTGTCGTACGGAAGAATTGTTCAAAAGGATTGTACTACATAATACTCTTTCATCACGAATTCTGGAATTACACGGAAGATCGATTTTACATATATAAATGAACAAATAAACCCTAGAAATCACAGTAAAATAGGACTTGGATTGAGCATTAAGGGAGATACATATTCTATGTTGCAAGTCAAACTCAAACTTCATTGCTGATGGACCAGCAACCAGTTTCCTTTTCTCTACATAGATCACCTCTCAGGAATTCGTGTCGAGTAGACCTTGTTGCTGTGAGAAATCTTAATTCATGAGTTGTAGGGAGGGATTTATGAATTTAACATAAAAGATACTACTATTGCTCCTTAACAAATTAACTAAAGATAAACCATATTAACAAATGTGTTGTATATTCTTCTAGGGAAACAAAGAAGAATGGCTAATGAGTCATAAATTTTGATAGATAACTAAAATTAAAATACCAAAACATTAAGACACCATTTGGCAGACAGGCCATACTAACAGTCCACATGAGAGGAAGAATGGGATCAAAATGCTACAAAATTGGACAAATAAACAGCAACCAAATCAACGAAAATCCAACTGGTAGCATCGTACCCATTTTATAACTAAACTTCTTTGTGAACCAAATTGAGATGATCTTCAAAGTAACACTTAAAAGACAAAGAATCTCGAATATCCACTATCAAAATAGTATCGAAGTCAAAATCAACACTCAATATTTTTTATCATTCTTTTTCACCAAGAAAACTTCAAAAATAAATACCTGAAAATTGCAGCAACGGTCTGAGCTAGATGATCACTATATTTTTCTACTAAAAGCTTCTTGATTTGCTGATAGATTTTTGGAGAAGAAGGTGAGTATACTGTACTTCTAAGAAGGGGCGAAGCTTGTGGGTTTGATTAAAAAGAAGAAGCTTGTCGGTTTGGTTATAAAATAAAAAGAAGCTTCTGGGTTTGGTTAAAATGTCATAATTGCCCTTAGGATGGACGACAATCCCAACTTTCACTCATGTTTCTATATTAGTAGAAAAATATGCTATATACTCGAAGATTGAGTAATTTTTCCCTTTTAATTATTAAATATTTGATTAAGAAGCTACATCCAGAAAGCTGAGTTGTTTTCTGCAAAATTCAAGAATTAATGTCCAATCTAGATCCTTAAGTGTTCAACTAATCATTGTTACTAGAAAATATGTCAATTGTCACATGATTCAAGCTGGAATCACCAATAATTAAGTTTCCAATGAAAAGAATTTGGCTTGATGTTACATAAATCAAGTGACAGTCTTTTTCTTTAGACAACTTTTGACAATTCAATTATCGTAATATCTATCACTTCTTACTAACACATCTTACCGACACATGTAACGGATAATTTTGTCACCAATGCTATAACAAATAGGAAAAATATCGTCTATTTTATTGTCTATGATAATATTTGAACCCTAATTTCTTAATATTTTCACCCATTTCATAAACATTTAGGCGTCACCTTCTGATACTTTAAGTGACAGTAGTAACAATTAAGCTCCTTTGAGTTTTTCATGCGCTTTAACTTAATTAAGGACTACTCGTTAGTTAAGTGCCACGCACATCGAAGGTCTCTTTTTTTCTTTCCTAAAACAACGCCCGAACATTTTTCAAAAAACCTTTCTTGCGAAAAAAAAAAAAAACTTTAAGAAGCTACTATCCAAACATTTTTTGGCTTTTCATTAAACCCTTTCAACTTAATTTCTCCAAAAAATAATCCAAATGCCACTTGAGACTTTGCGAACACTATTAAGAGAAACGGTACGAATAATAATACATTTAACGAGGCCTCATGTCCAAATTTTGGAGGGTCATAAGCGGCTTTTGGAGGGTCATATATATATATATATATATATATATATATATATATATATATATATATATATGTGTGTGTGTGTGTGTGTGTTGTGTGTTAATTTTGCAGTACGTATAAAATTAATTGAGATTTAATTTTGCAGTGCCTATAAAATTAATTGAGATGTGCACAAATTAGCATAGGCGTCAACAACACCAATAATATATCGAATGTAATCCCACAAGTGAAGTTTGAGGAGGATATAATGTATGTATACCTTACCCCTACCTTTATGTCCAGAGAGATAGTTTCAGATAGATTCTCGACACGGACATCATGATTACAAAAAATTAAAAAAAAAGAGTCGACAGAGTCAGTTCGATCAGATGCCATACAGGGGATACAAATTTGGAAAAAGGTATAATTAAATAGTGGGAAATATAAGACGAATGATTGTGGTTCGGTCATTTCCTTTTATGACCCAAGAAGTTGTTTTTGACTTTTGAGACAACACCAAACAAATCACACGCCAAAATTGATTTTGTTCTTTACATACTTTGGACCCAAAAAAAAAAAATATATTCTAAAATAGAGTCTTTTGTTTAATTTAATTGAATACTACCGCCACTAGTTTATAAATGATGAGAGAGCAGGTGGCATTATGGTATTTACTGCTTGCTCCAACATAACGGTCGCGGTGATTGTAACGGCCTGGTGGAGGGCACGTTGGTCCATCTGCTTCACTACAATTCAAGTGCTTACAACTTTGCCATCAACTTCTAAACTTGTGGTGTGTGTGATTGTAGCTAAGTTAAATATTTATAAGTGAATAACAAATATAAATAAGGAAATGCACAAAGACATTAAAAGAAGTTAACCTCTGTTATATTTATAAAAACTAATTTTAAGTATATCTAGTTTATAGGTTCAGTCGAATTCGGTAGCTTTAGTCCAAATTTTATATTTATCTTAAGAAATTCATTGAATATGTACAAATCATTACTAATTTAGAACTCAATAACTTGAAGGAACAAAAAATTCCGAATTTATAAGCTTTAACTCATGGATTCGCCTAGTTTGACTTTATATATATAACGCAATTTCGGGCAAAAGAGTGTTTGGATGCATGAACCGTGGCCCTCTAGCCACCCCGGTTATGTCAAACCAACTGAGTTAACCTTAACAATTAAAAAATTTATGTAAAAATACATATCAATTCATTCGGATTAATTAATAAATGTATATATTAGAGATATATATTCTGTATTTTATTTTTAATATAAATATTGAGTCAGAAGTAAAATAGATAAGATCACGAATTTAAGAGTGCATTTTATAAATATCTAAATAATGTGTCATTGACAATAATAACCACTTCATTGAAATGCTTATATTCTTTTCTGTTGGAGGGTAGTACGGTGGAATAACAGTTATTCCTTCATTTTAATTGAAAATGTCGAATTTAAATAGGGTGAATGGAAAAATCTATGATGGCGCTTTTCTCTTAGATAAACCTTAGGCATCTAACAATATTTTGAGTTATATATTAGTGCGAAACTGAAGTCGAATAACTAATGGTTATTGTACCAACAATAAATATACAAAAGGGTCATTTTCTGCAAAATTGTTTAAAATTTTGTCAAGTACCTTGAAATGAATGGGAAACCTTAGTGAAGCTGCAATTTTAATTGCTGAAGGAATCTTCATTCCTTGGAGATCATAAAACCATGTGGATTGTGGAATACAACTGAGAAAACTTATAGTAGTTGCTGAGAATCTGAGATGTTATTCACCTCCAAATCATAAGTACAGAATTTGACTTTTGAGACAGTCAAAAGTAAGGGCCTGTTTGGCCGTGAAAATTGTGAAAGGGGGAAAAAATAATTTTTATTTCAAAGTGAGAAATGGTATTTGAAATTTAAAGTTGCGTTTGGCCACAAATACAAATTTTTGTGAGTGATTTAATGTGGAGTGAAAAATGTGAAAATAACTTTTTGGTGCCTTTCAAATCCCAAAAAATCTTGGAATTTGACTTAATTCCGAACTTTTGCGGCCAAACATGATTTCCGGAATTCAACTCTAGAAAAAAGTTAAAATTATGGCCAAACATTATCATCTATAGATTTTATCTCTATTTTTCAAGAGTATGCAAAAGTTGTTGGATGTGTGTGAACATAATACACATTAATAGCTGAAAAGAAAAGTAAGCTATACTTATAAAGTATTGATACTCTTAACAATATGAGACCTTCTTCGCCTAAAGCGATATCACACAATGCTCAAAATATCGTTGTGTTATTTAAACCCAACAACTTTAGCCTTTAATGTTAAACTTGGATCTAATATTTGCTCGTATATTCTCAACTTTACAGACAAAACATTAGATATCGCCGTCTAACGTTTGAAATAACTTGCAAAATTCTAGACTAATCATCTAACGTTTTCTCAGAAGATTTTCAATTTGTTCAAAATAGATCTTTAGATCGTGATTTAAAAGCTCCGTACATTATAAGAAAAATAAACGGATAAGGGTCAAATATACCCCTGTACTATTAGAAAATGGTTAAATATACCCTTCATTATACTTTAGGTCCAAATATATCCTTCCTGTTATACTTTGAGTCTAAATATACCCTTTTGTTATACTTTGGATTCAAATATACCCTCCTCTGTTAAAATTGTCCAGGATGGACATAAGATCTGACATGACGCTGACAACTTGAGAAGGTGGACACCACATGACATGTCACCTCGCCACCTTAACCCATTTACCCCTCTCTTCCTCTTCTTCTTCCATCACTATCATCTCCTCCCCCTTCAGATAAGCAAAAACATCAAACTATGATTCGTACCTCATATGCACAAATTAGTGGGTTCAGATTAGTCATTTTAATTTGCAGAAATTTGATTATTACTTCGTAAACACAAACTAATGGCTTCAAATTAGTATTTCAGATTAACAGAAATATGATTCTTACTTAATAAACACAAATTAGCAGGTGCACATTAGTCATTTAGATTTGGATAAATCTTATTACTTCATAACCAAAAATTAATGGGCTCAAATTAGTCATTTAAATTAGCATAAAATTGATACTTTCTTCTTAAACACAAATTAGTAGATCAGCTTTCAATTTTACAACTTATATACAAGCACTTATTGATTAACGTTCACAGGTATTCGTTGGAACATAGTGCAAAAAGAACAACATGTTAAAATGATAACGAGCAAATATACCAAAGTTGAGATTTTACTGATTTGATAATAAAACGCATTATAATGGGTTCGTATTAGTCATTTAGATTTTTAGAAAATTGATTCTTACATCA
Source organism: Lycium barbarum (assembly GCF_019175385.1). Taxonomy (NCBI): domain Eukaryota; kingdom Viridiplantae; phylum Streptophyta; class Magnoliopsida; order Solanales; family Solanaceae; genus Lycium; species Lycium barbarum. The sequence goes on along the minus strand of NC_083344.1, from coordinate 118,092,276 downwards.
TAAAAACAAATTAATGGGTTCAAATTAGTTATTTAACTTAACAAAAAATATATTCTTACGTCCTAAACACAAACTAGTAGATCCACTTTTCACAACCTGTGACGGGGGAGAGAGATGGTAGTGATGGAAGAAGAAGAGGGGTATACTAATAGGGACCTATTACCCCAGAAAAAGGACAACTGGTGAAATGTTTTAAGAATAAGAGAGAAGAAGTTGCGAAAAAGGGAAAATCGTGCCTGGAAATTACTCAGAAAGCTAAACTCATTTTAAAGGAAATAAAAACTCAATATGACAGATTAAAGTTGAAATCAATAGCATAGAATTTACCTAACAAAGGGTATCCCACTTGAAGTTTCCTCTTTGTCCTTTTTTTTAAATTTTTGGTGGTCATTCATGTCTAAGTCAAGGCCATCAAGTTTCTAACAACCTTCTTAGCATATTCAAAGAGATTACATGTAAAAAGGAGCATAATTGGAGCACACTAATTTTTTTCAAATAGTATTATTTTATCTGACATTATTCGACAAAAGAATGTATTAAACCACTCATTTGACTTTCGTCTTGTGTGAGTAATACCAAGAGAAAAAAAACCTATGCAGTAATTAATTTTATAGGTAAAATTCAGATTAATTAACGTTAAATTTGAATTTCTGCAAAACTTAAAAATAGATAAATAAAACTGTACCAGAAATGTTAGTCAAATGCACTTTGTGGACGCTCTGTTTGACTCGTGTATATTCGGTCAAACGCCGGCTTTAGTGGAGCAAATAATTATACTATTACATATGAAAGAAAAAGAGTAAATATATTATTATCTTTTTTTGGGTCAAAGAATTATTATTATTACTATTATTATACAAATAAAAATAAAAAGAGGCCCTAACGAGTAGCAAACGGGTGGACTTGCTTTGTTAGATAACCCTCCACTATTTTTCCATTGAATAGTAGCCTGTTTGATCAAATTTCTAAAAATAGCTTATTTGAAAAAATACTTTTTAAAAAAGTACTGTTAGCTAAAAATAATTTGTGTTTAGTCAATTAATTTAAAAAGTACTTTTGAGCAGCAATAATTGTTTGGCCAAGCTTTTAAAAAATGTTTCTATGTGTATTTTTCTCAAAAGTACTTTTCAAAAAAATACTTTTGGGCAAAAGCTGTTTTTTTTAGCTTCTGAGAAACTGCTTCTGCTACTCCTCAAAAGCACTTATTTTCTCCCAAAAGCTTGGCCAAACACCTCACTTTTTTTTTAATATAAACACTTATTGAAAAAATAAGTACTTTTGGGGGTTAAATAAGCTTGGCCAAACAGGCTATAGGTTGCTTTCATATTCAAATTTTTCTTTATATGGGATCCTAAAATTCATGTATAGATTTTTCCTTTTCAACTTCCTATATTTTCCCTCACCGAAAGAGAGAGAAAAAAAAAACACTCGTACATAGGAACTAAATATACTCCCTCCATCTATTTTTACTTGTCATGTATGTTAAAAATAGTTGTCCATTCTTACTTATACAGTGCGGAAAATCAAGAGATATTTTATCATTTCATACTTATTTTACCCTTATTATTACGAGCGTATTGCTTGACTTGTTTTTATTCTCTTGTGATATTGATTATTCAAGCCTCCGCTCTTACCTTTGTGTTCTTTTTTGCTCCTTTTCGAACTTCTTTTCATTCTTCTTTGACATCTACGGTAGAGATTGAAGGGAAAGTGTCTCTATCGATAAATGTCTCTATATCAAATTGAATTTAGTTAATTGAACTACTTGTTAAATTGGAAAAAATTGAAGAATAACACAAAATGCCAATTTTTCCTGCCTAAATGATAATGATGCAAATGTTGAAAGTTAAGTTGGAAAATAATAGGAGAATACGTAAGATGTCATTTTTTTAAATGGTACTTCTACAAATATCGAAAGTTTTTATGCCGTAGAAAATACTTTTACGCAAAAGAGAGATGAAGCCAAGAAGCTCTTCAAATTCTTAGCACATACATTGAATTGAGAAATTATCCAAAGATTACTCAACTTATAGTGTAATTATAGAAAACCATCAAATTAACTAATATTCTAACTATGGAATCTCTCCATTTTCACTAAGTATCCTAAAGTATCATTTTTGCCCGACCGAAAACCATCAGATTCCACAAAAAGAAAGATTAGTTTGATGATTTTTCTGTAATAATCAACTAACCCTTGAATTGATTATTAAAATTCTCAAGACAAAACAGTAATGAAGATTGTGACAAACTTATAGCCTGTTTGCCAATCTTTTTTTCCTCCCAAAATGTTTTTTTTTTTTTTTTGCTTATTTTAAAAAAGTAATGTGTTTGGTCAAGCTTTTGGGAGAATATAAGTGCTCCTGGGGAGTAACAAAATCAGTTTTTTCAAAAGCTAAAAAAATAACTTTTGCTCAAAAACACTTTTGAGAAAAATACACTTAGAAACACTTTTAAAAGCTCAGCCAAACATTAATTGTTGTTCAAATGTGTTTTTCAAATTAATTGGTCAAACAAAAACTGTTTTTCACTAAAATACCTTTTTGAAAAGAACTTAAAAAATACTTTTCAAAATAAGTTAATTTTAGAAGTTTGATCAAACGGGCTATCAAAAGTTGGCCGTGACTAATTGAAGTTCAGATTAGTAAGATGGTCTATTATGATAATGCAACAAGAACATATCAACCTAGTTTTATCGTTATCCTTCTTAAAGACAAAAGAAAATTAAATTCTTAAATACTACTCCAAAACGAAAACATATACTATGTATAAAAAAACAATTGTTTAATTGGTATGCAATTTAAAGCTTCAAACGAAAACAATATGTTTATTTTGGAGGAAAGAGAGAAGTTAGTTCAAACCCCTCTTTTTATGTATATGTGTATGAGTGTATGAGTTTAAGTATTAAAAGTCTTTCAACAAACTCAAACAACCCCTGCTTTAGATTCTTGAATGTAGGTCATTGATGCAAAAATTCGGAAATTAAGTGACAAAGCATAGCTATCGGGATAGCTGATCTTCTAATTAAAACATAGATATAAAAAGAAGTTTTTTTTTTTTTTTTTTTTTTTTTTTTTTTACAGAATAAGGCTTTTGATAGTTTCTCCAATATTTGCTAACGATCAGCATGTGCAAATTATTTTTCACAACAATTATTGAAATGTAATGTAGCAATTTAGTAGGAACAAAAACCGAACTACCATTATGCATGCTCCACCCAGCTAGTAATTTTGCATATATGTGTATATATTATTAGGTGTCGTTTGGTAGCAGGAATATGTTATCCCATATAGATAGAATTGGGTGAGACAGGATTGAATAACTTATTTCGTCTTTTATCCCGCATAAATGGGATTGAGTGAGATACTAAAGAAGTTATCCCACCGATCAAACATGAGATTAATTCCAATCCAATGGGACTAATAATTTCATCCCATCTTATCCCTCCTACCAAACGGCCCTAAATATCCAGTTAACCAATAAGAAAAACCCCCCTCTCAAATTCACCAACCCGCCCCCCACCCCCACACACCAAAACTTTTGAAAGAGCCAAATGTTTAATATCATCAAATCCCTCATATTTTCTCAATTTTAATTAGTCTCTCAACAACCCGAAAGCACCAAACCTTTTCCCAAATCCACCAACCACTCTAAAAAACCTTTTGAAAGTCATGTTGCATCCTTTCCCCGCGTTGTCCTCAATCTCAACCGCACATTACCCCTCCAATCAAACGGTCCATATTAACCTTTCCCTATGTTCACCTACCAAAAATGATGAAAACATTAATCACACGGTCCATATTAATGAATCATTTGAGAGGGGTCCCTTATCAACTCACCTACCAAAAACTGTACCCATTCCCTCTATTTATACCTCGACTTACATCTTCAATAATCAGGATCTTTCTACCCATCCTCACATTTAATTACATAACTCTCTCCAACAATTCTTGTTCCATACAAATTTCTTCAATCTTTTCACTAAACCAACCAACCTTTTACATTTTCTTGATTCATTTCACCAAAAACCCCAACCCCTTTACATTTTCTTGATTCATTTCATTAAAGAAACCAACCCCTTTACATTTTCTTGGAAAAATGGCTGGTGTTATTAGTGAAAATGGTCATCAAGATTTGGAGTTTTGCATCAAAGTTGATCCATTGAACTGGGAAATGGCAGCAGATTCATTGAAAGGGAGCCATTTGGATGAAGTGAAAAAGATGGTGTCAGAGTTTAGAAAGCCAGTGGTGAAACTTGGTGGTGAAACATTGACAGTTGCACAAGTTGCTAGTATAGCTGCTAGGGAAAATGTGAAAAATGTGAAAGTGGAACTTTCTGAAAGTGCAAGGGCTGGTGTTAAAGCTAGTAGTGATTGGGTTATGGAAAGTATGGGTAAAGGAACTGATAGTTATGGTGTTACAACTGGATTTGGTGCTACATCTCATAGGAGAACTAAGAATGGTGGTGCTCTTCAAAAGGAACTTATTAGGTAAAACCACTTTACATCTAACTTTCTTTTGCCTTATGATCAACATATGAGATCTAGTACTTAATTTGTTTCAATTTACGTGAAACTCTTTTTAGTTGGTTTAGACAGAATAAATTTTTAAAAAAGTTAAGAATAATTTCTTAATGAGAAATTTTTTATAGCTTATGCATACGTAAGAGTATCAGTGTAAAAAGTATTATAATCACACAAATATCACGGTAATTTAATGTCATAAATTTGGAGTATTTTTGTTACCCATTCAGATAAATGCACATAAATTTAGACATAAGTTTTAGATATGTTCTCTAATGTAAATAAATGACTTACTAGGGAAATCAGGATTCTTTTTTGGGGTGGATTTGCAATAAGCTTTGTTTTTAAACCGTCTTTTTCTGGAGATCCTGTTTCTATGAACTGTGTCGGTAGGAATCTACAATTTGGATTACGTAGTTTTTGCATGATAGGTAGAAAAGGTTATTTTTTATATTCTATAACGATGGCAGAAGATACTTGATATGGTAATAGACTAAAATGATTCACTATTTTTTTGCTAAAGTTCTCTGACTTCCAAGAAATAGCTGCCTAAACCTTTTTTACGAAAAAAATATTTAATGTAAATTATTGTTAAAAGAAAATAGGTGGACTTATGTAGGGTAAGAAATAAGTGGTACCATCCAAGGTGTTATTTATTGGTCAACAAAGTGGAATGAAAACTATGCGGACCAGAATTCAAATATTTGTAGCGAAAAATATACGCAGTACTATAGCTGATTGTTTTCAATTGCCTAAATCTTGATGAATTTAATTTCCCGATACACACTAATCTCATATATTCGGTAAAATAGTCGAAATTCACTTAAAATATTATTATTTTGTTTTAGAAAAAAAGGAAAAGTGTGTGTGGTACTCCCTCTGTTTCAATTTATTTGAACCCATTTCTTTTTTAGTTCGTGTCAAAATGAATGACCTCTTTTTTAATTTGGAAACAAATTCACTTTATGAATGATTTATGCAGCCACACAAATTTTCAAGGTTTATTTTGAACCACAAGTTTCAAAAGTCTTCCCTCTTTCTTAAATATCGTGTCCGAATTCATATAAATTGAACATTAGGAAGTATATTTTTGGGCCAGCTGGAGAGATGATTAGAGAGACATGTGGGCACATGCAAATTGTTGGTGTCAGGGTGCCACGTGCTATCTTCTTACATTAAATGACAAATTCCAATAAATGCTGGCGTAATATGGCCTAAATAACTACTAGGAGTACAATTTTTTCCTGTTTTTAGAAAATTGACTTTTCTATAGTAATTCATTTTTGGTCACTTGTCTTAAAAGAGAGAATTAGAAATGGTTGGCTGCTTTTAGGTCTTGATTTGTTAGATTCTGGCAGAAAGGTGATTATTCTGAAGTGTTTTAAATTGTCCCACACGCTTGAAAGTGTTTTACTCGAAAATGATGTGTGCATAATTCTAATGAGTAATGACTATCACGTTAATCAAGTGTTTCCTTTATTCTTCCTACAGAATTCTGAAATAACGCCCATACTATAGAAAAAATACTGTCCAATTAGAATACATAATAGATTGCTTAAATTACTCTGACATGATGAGTGGACATATCTGACCTTGATTTAAATTGGTTTGGCAGGTTCTTGAATGCTGGAGTTTTTGGCAATGGAACAGAGACATGTCACACATTGCCACAATCTAGCACAAGGGCAGCAATGCTTGTTAGGATCAACACTCTCCTTCAAGGTTACTCTGGCATTAGATTTGAAATCTTGGAAGCAATCACCAAATTTATTAACCACAATGTCACTCCATGTTTGCCCCTACGTGGAACCATCACCGCCTCGGGTGATCTTGTCCCCTTGTCCTACATTGCCGGACTACTAACTGGTCGCCCCAATTCCAAAGCCGTGGGACCTGATGGTAAAACGCTCAATGCTGAGGAAGCGTTCAAAGTTGCTGGAGTTAACGGTGGATTTTTCGAGCTGCAGCCTAAGGAAGGCCTTGCCCTTGTGAATGGTACAGCTGTTGGTTCGGGCTTGGCCTCGATGGTTCTGTTTGATGCTAATGTCCTCGCGGTCTTTTCTGAAGTTCTCTCGGCGATTTTTGCTGAGGTGATGAATGGAAAGCCCGAATTCACTGACCATTTGACTCACAAATTGAAGCACCATCCTGGACAAATCGAGGCAGCTGCAATTATGGAACACATCTTGGATGGCAGCGCTTATGTCAAGGCAGCTCAAAAGCTTCACGAAATGGATCCTCTGCAAAAACCAAAGCAAGATCGTTACGCTCTTAGAACGTCACCCCAATGGCTCGGCCCTCAAATTGAAGTCATCCGTTCTGCAACCAAGATGATCGAGAGGGAAATTAATTCAGTGAATGACAACCCTTTGATCGATGTTTCAAGAAACAAGGCGATACACGGTGGCAACTTCCAGGGCACTCCAATTGGTGTCTCTATGGACAATGCTAGATTAGCCCTTGCATCGATAGGGAAATTGATGTTTGCTCAATTCTCCGAGCTTGTCAACGATTACTACAACAACGGGTTGCCATCTAATCTAACCGCAGGAAGGAATCCAAGCTTAGACTACGGTTTCAAGGGATCTGAAATTGCCATGGCTTCATACTGTTCAGAACTTCAATTCTTGGCAAATCCAGTGACTAACCACGTACAAAGTGCGGAGCAACACAACCAAGATGTGAACTCCTTGGGCTTGATTTCAGCAAGAAAAACAGCCGAAGCTGTCGACATCTTGAAGCTAATGTCATCCACATACCTCGTCGCACTTTGCCAAGCTATAGACTTGAGGCATGTGGAAGAGAATTTGAGGAACGCGGTCAAGAACACAGTGAGCCAAGTAGCTAAAAGAACCCTCACAATGGGTGCCAATGGAGAACTTCATCCATCAAGATTTTGCGAAAAAGACTTGCTCCGCATCGTGGACCGTGAATACCTATTCGCCTATGCTGACGACCCTTGCAGTGCTAACTACCCCTTAATGCAGAAACTGAGGCAAGTACTCGTTGACCACGCTTTGCAAAATGGGGAAAACGAGAAGAACGCAAGCAGCTCAATCTTCCAAAAGATTGTAGCTTTTGAGGAAGAGTTAAAGGCCGTTTTACCAAAGGAAGTCGAGAGTGCAAGGGCCGCGGTGGAAAGTGGGAACCCCGCGATTGCAAACAGGATCAAGGAATGCAGATCATACCCGCTATACAAGTTCGTTAGGGAAGAGCTCGGAGCAGAATTGTTGACAGGAGAAAAAGTGAGGTCACCAGGGGAAGAATGTGACAAGGTGTTCACAGCAATGTGCAATGGAGAAATTATTGATTCATTGTTAGAATGTCTCAAGGAATGGAATGGTGTTCCTCTTCCTATCTGTTAGAAGTGAAGCACAGTTTTTATGTTAATGTTTGTCAATTACTTGCCTATTTTTCAATTAATTTTTACATTTACTTTTTCTTTTTGGGGGTTGGTTAAAATGTAAACTCCGTTGAATGTGTTGGTTTGTAGCTATGTATAAGTCTCTTTTTTCATCTGTGAAAATAAATGAAAAGTGAACATGTTCTTATATGTTATGTTACTGATACTTTTGTCTTTCATTGTTATCTCTTTCCTAGTGCGAGGCTCTTGTAATTTAGTCATATAAAGATTCCTATAAACAACACTCCATAATGATTAAACCATAAGAAATCACAGAGGACAACCAATTTGAAAAAAATCTACTATTTCCTAATTAACACCAAACTGCCTCTCCAATTAAAGGGAAAGAAGGAAAATTTTACAGTACCCTCTAACAATGACTTAGCATATATACACAATTAGAAGATAAAGATAGCAAATCAAAGTACTGTAACAATTGTGCATAGTGCATACTTTTCAAAATTAAATAAGAGTAACTGTGTAGTAGCAATTTTATTTTATCACCCCTAGAAAAACTTTTCAATTTAATCAATTCGGAATGTCCGCTTTAAGGCCTGTTCAAATGAAATTGGATCGGTTCAGCTCGTTTTGACAGCTCTTATTAGTGACCTAACAGAAATTATTTTTACTTTCCTAATTTCCTTCCTCCTTTTTATGTCAAGTCAAATTTAAAATAAAAACTCTACTTGTATCATTTTCCCTTCCCTGATGCGAAAAGAAAAGATTAAATAGGGAATGAAGGAGGGTGCTTTTCATGTCCCTTGATTGGATTCCTGCTGGGAAACTCACAAAATAAACCAGTATAATAATAAATATTATTTATTTATCAAAGTAATATAACAGCACTTGAAAAATAAATATTACTACGATAATTTATTTACCAACAAAAGCACAATAATAATATTATTATTTACTTAGTAAAATAATATAACAACACTTGAAAAAACTAAATATTACTACGGTAATAATTTAGTAAATACACAGTCTGACTTGAATCGTGCTAGGCACTGTCCAAGAAACTATTTCAGCAATGTGAAATGTTTCAACAAATTTAAATAATACCAGCAAGTTATATAATAATAATAATAATAATAATAATAAGAATAAGGAAGGCTTTGTAGTAGGTAATTATTATTGGAATCCGTTCATGGTTATACGGATGGAGGAAAATGGAAAAGCCAAAAAAGAAGAGAGGATAGGCGTGTGTTTAATAGGTGTTGATGCTCACGGATTGTGTGTGTATAATGGATGGCAATGTTGAGGCTATTTATAATAGATGAGAAATGGTAAAACGATGACAAGTGTTAAAGACACTTGCCTTGAATCAACCATGCATATTGCCACATATATTTTCACTTCCCACTTTTCCAAGTAATGCCATTAGTCACAAAATATAATTTCACTTGCACTATAGATTATTGGCATGACACTTGATGTCTATGTGTCATAATCTTTAAAATATCACAACAATCCCCACTATTTTAAAGATTTGTAAGGAAAAAATGTATAACTTGCTGGATTTGCATGTGTGAAATGCAGTAGGTTTGGTGACTTTTGGGCTATATGCCAAACTTAGATTGATAAAATTTAATTTACAGAATTACTGGTGAAATATAAAATTTTTATGAATCAATAATTCTTATTGTAAGTCAAAGACTTTACCAGTCACATTTCGACTCCGTAATTTTACTGTTCAACGCGATTTTGCCCCCTAGGCCATGCGCGTGCCTGGTTATTCATGAGAGTTCTAGAGACTAGACCAAAATCTCATAGGAGCGGCCCCACTCCACTCTCATATAGGTGAATTCATCAAGTGTACACTACTTTAAATACACCATCCATAAGGACTATGAATTCATTAAGAGTTAATAACTCATCCTCACAATTAGTAGCAGTTCAAGCACTCTCTTTGAGTGCGCAGAGCCAATATCGACTTGTTATTATCCATATGATCCTACTTCATGGGATCTCCAATCACATAGGTTGGGTTAGTATCTCTATTGACAATAAAATGGCCTTAACCCCATCTCTCTTGAGGTTTGAAGAATTAATTTTCTTCCCACAAGTTTAGTCAGAGAATCGACAAAATTCATTTTTGAGTTCACATAATCAATGGAAATTATTCCATCTTTCAGCAGCTGCTTAACGACATCATGTCTCAATCTCATGTGTCGGCTCTTATAATTATAAGATTTATTCTTTGCAATAGTGTCATGCCCCAAAACCCACCCTAGACGTGACCGACATCTGACGTCATGAACAACATCGGAAGAACCTAAACAACACAATAACAATACTTGAACCCGCCAGGTTCAACATTCGCCTTCAACAGTTTATAAAATAAAGGTAAACAAATCATGCATATAAGAATTAAATCAGCGGAAGTCTTTAGTTATCTATACTTGTCAAACATGACAATGTGCCCAAGAGTTAATCAATAACTCAATAACTACCCACAATGTATACTAGGGAGCTTCTAAGATAAAGGAATAATAGTCTGACTCATCGGGATGTAGCCCGGATAACTAATGTAATAAATAAGCAAATCAATAGGGTGTCCCACGAATGAATGTGTGGGCTCACCAAATTAGCCGCAACAGCAAGTCCTTCCTAAGCACCGGGAGTATCAAGAACCTGCTCTTCTCCGTTACCTAACATACCATAAAAAACAACAATGGTATGCCTGAGTACTTCATACTCAGTGAGTGCCTCGGGGACAATGAATAATACGAAAATAAAGTAAAATAATACATGAAGAAATCAGTCTTGAAAATCATATGAACCCAACGTAAGAACAATTATTCAATCTATGTATCTCAATAGTAAGTATCAAAACCCATTTATAAAGCCTCTTGTCAAGTTACAACTTCAAATATGCCTTTTTAATCAATTAAGATAGTCATCAACAATTCCATAAGAGAATAAGAATGTCACACATGCCAATACAGGCCCAAAAATCAAGCATATCGCGCATAGCGCACCACACCGGAACATATAGTTCTCGGTGGCTATCCTTCCTCCCGAATAGCTAGGCATAAATCACACCGGACTATGTAGTACGCGGTGGCTATCCTTCCTCCCGAATAGTTAGGCATAAATCATACCCCGGGTAGCGAACCCAGCGGTGGCCACTCTTCCTCCCGAATGGCTAGACAATGACACACTAGGATCCATAGTGGCTACTCTTCCTCCCGAGTAACTAGGCCAAACATCACAACAAAATTCATAGCATAGAAGCCGATTCACAAATTGTCTCAAAGTTGTCACACCATCAATAACATTAACGTTCATTATGAATATCGAAAGAATAAATCATTCCAATCAATGTTTTGAAAACGTACAACTCCTTTACAAAGATTTCCATGTCCCAATTCACCAATGAGAATGTCATTACCAACTCTTAACTAGCATTACTAAGCATCTCTCATAGAGGAAAACATTCATAATAGCTTATACATACATAGGGTTTGTTACAATCTAAGTTTAATGTGGATTTGTCCCCTCACACACATTAACCGCCATTTAGACATGAATTAGAGTTCAAGGAAACATGAAAATATTGCTTTTCCTTTCATTCATTAAAGAATCTTGAATAAAATTTATACTTCCAACAATAGTTTCAAAAAGTGATTTTCATTCAAAATAAGTTTTTAAAAGAGAGACATACCTTAATTTGTTAAACAAGGTTTAACAAATCACTTTTCTAATGAAGAACACCCAAACCCTAGCTTTAATCACTTTGGGAAGAATTATGTTGCAAACCCTAGGTTTTGATCACAAAAATCATGTTAAGAATCATGGGTTTGATGTTAGAATGACTTAGTAATGTTAAGGATGCCCTTACCTTTGATTTGAAGACTTGGGGGAATGATTTTCGTCCTTAGGGTTGTTTAGGTAGTGGAGGATTAAATAAAAGAAGGGTCTTATTTATATTTTTCTGGTGAAAACGGGCCAAAGGACGCCTCTGAAGGACGGACCGTCCTTCGTGTTACGGACCATCCTTTGGACCGTCCCTTAGTGGAAATTTCCAGAGAGTTTCTGGAAATTTTTGAGACGTTACGGTGTTGACACCCAATTTTGTCCCTCCTTTATTTAATTTATTTTACTCGGGCTGCTAATTTATTGACGAGCTAAATACTTTATTTTCACTACTATTATTTTCGCTACTTTTATTTTCAACATTACAAGTATTACTTTACCACAAATTTCAAATGATTCGTAATCATTTCATTTTTTCGGGTGCGGAATCGTTAAATTAATTACAAGATAACACTTTGCAAAATCTTTATTTTCTACATATTAATTATTAATTGTCTTTACATAGTATATATTGTACTAATTATTAAATTGGAAGCCCAAAAACCAACTAAATAGAGGAGGAAGGATTAACAATTCTCAGTCAAATTAATGACCCGAAATACAAATACAATATTACTTCCCTATCCAAATAAACTTACCCAGCAGACCAGCCCATTGGATTAAACTTAAATCAGATCATATTTTACCCGGTCCAGCCCAAACGAAATGGACCCGGTCCGGCCCAAATCTTAAATCCCTAATCCCTCTTTCTTTTCCCTCATTTTTTCTCCGCCTCCTTCACCCCTCACTCTCCCTCTTCCGCTCCTCCCCACTCAACCCTAGCCGCTCCCCTTTCTCTTTCATCGTCACCCACTCCTCCCTGCCACTCCCACTCGCCGCTGTCCCCCCACGCTTGTCCCCCACTCCTTCGTCTCTATCATACGCTCCTCTATTTTCTTAAACCAAACGAAGCCCTATAAATTTGGGGCGAATTGTTCTGTTAGAGAGAGAAGAAAGAACCCCCCCCCCCCCCCCCCCCCAAAAAAAAAAATCTGGAACCCGAAAAATCCCATGGTTTCTTGACATCAATTTGAAATTCAAAACATTTGATTCTGTTTGCTCTTTTATTATTTCGAAGTCGAGTATACGAAATTGGGGGGATTTTCAGATTTTTGGGACATGATTTTCAGTATTTTGAGGGAATTATTGAGTGTTTTTTGAGGGACAGACCATCTTCCCAAACGTGAATTTACTTCCCGGTGAACTTTAGCCGTGGGGGGACTGACCGAACACAAATTGGAGATGCAAGTATTTTTCTAAAGTCTAGAGTTTCTTTCATTTTCAAGAATCTGGTCTTGAACTTCTTAAAATCAAAAAATACTTTCTGTTTTGAGATTTGTGTTGAAAAATTAAGTTTCCACAATTCAATCGACTTTCGTCGTTGCTCGGCAAAAGAACTTTAATTACAACAAAGACATTTTAATTTTTTACTCGGGTTTCGAATCTGTCAATACGAGAGTAGATCCGACGCCGTCGACGCCCCGTTTCGCTGCACCCAAAAACAGGTCAGAAATCCTCCTTCTCACTTTGCTTTAAGTTCTGTTCTACGTAAATTGATGTGGTTAGATTCGCCTAATTTAGTATGATTCTGATTCGACGTGGTAATTAGATATTGTGCGAATTGGTTTCAGTAGTCATTTAAGTGTTTTGTACTGTTTATGTAAACGTTTGTTCTCGCATTTATGTTCAGCAGCTCTCGGTTCTTGTTTGTTGAATGTGCTAACCGTATTTGTGATCCATGTTTGGTTCGGATGTTTAGTTTATTGTAATTTAGCTCAGTCATTATAGTTGCTATTTCAGATTAATGTTTAAATTAGGTATCTATTCAGTCACCAGTATGAGTATGGTCTGGTTGTGACTCCATTACTGCTTAGTTATGTGGTCGGTAGAATAATTAGGCTCACAGGTTTATTTACGACATAGTCTTGGTCTAATATTATTTAGCGATACATATGATTGGGTCTGATTCGGGTCTATTTTTCATGTATTCATTTGTCTTGAAGTATAATTCATGTTGCACAATCCTGAACATATTCATTTCATTTGTGATTTAGTATGTGTTTGATTAAGTCAGTTCAGTCCCCCGTTCCATTCAATATTTTTTTTCCGTTCATGCTCTACTATTAGGCCCTATCTGTTTTGAAGTTAATAAATGAAGTCATGCTAGTACCAATTGAAAGATCGTGGCCTGTGTATGTCCTGTATTCGCTCTTATTTTAGAACAAAGAACTGTCGGTTTAACCCAGAAAAAATGAAATACCATTCTTGATAATCTTGTAGAGTGGCCAGTTGAGGAGCATACATTTAGGTTTGTTATTTTTCACTTCTTTTTGCAAAACAAACTTGTCTGAGTGACTGAACTGATTTGGCTAAAGGCTGAGTTAATCAAGTTAATGAACCACGCAACAGATGATAACCTGTTAAAAACTAGATTCTAGTAGGAAAATATGCATTCTAACAGACTGTGTCTCAAGAATTACTGTAACAGGTACCGGATGCTTATTTAGTTTTTCTTGACTTGATCAACCCCACTATTCTTTTCCTCTCTTGAAATATATCAGAAAGTTTTTATCTGTTTTGTCTGCATTCTGCCCAGTTCGAGCGTGGCATACAATTTTTTTTACAGTAAAATTACGTAATAAGGGTCTTCCTTGTATGTGATAAGTGCTTGTGAATTAGCATGATTAGGAACCTTTCTTGCTGCAAGTTTTTTTTTATCACTGGACATTCTCATCTTTTCCCTTTCGTAGTCCTCGGTCTGGTATTAAACTCTCTGAACTTTCATATCTTTCGTTTTGCTATTTTTCGTCAATTATTGGGAGTTATCATGTGTGATATTATGTTTGTTCCTCAATAATATTTGGTTGTAAGGGTAGAAGTCCGTGGGTTATATCATGTATCATACTCAGTTATCATGTATTGGATTTTATATTTGACGACAGCTGTGGATCCTGTTTTAGATCTTGATTAGGACATCAAATTAAAACACTACGATATTCGCTCATATGTCCATTGGAGAAGCTCGTTGCGCTGTTGGTTTCTTGACAATAACTTTTAAGGAGACTGAGCCTGGAGGTACTAAAGACTAATCAATTTTGATCTATTTGTTCCGACAGAAACAGTGTAGAAAGTTGCAACTAAATTGAGAAGGTCTTACAAAAGACTTGGGTGTTTGTCTTGAGCTCATTCATAATTTGCAAAAGTCTTTGGTATTTTCCACGTACCTTTGACCTTTTAGTAGTATACCAGAAAACGTGTGGAGACTATCTTGTAATTGGCATTTAACAGATAGCGAATATCACAAAGTAACAACTCCCACCATACTCTTGGTTTTATCATCCTTCTTAATAAAATGTAACTAGTCATGGAATGGTGAACTTGGTGGACATTGACTTGGAATTATTTGTTTGGCGGAATCTATTTTACTTTCCATAGTCTCTGTCGAGAATTAAATTTCCCTCTACTAACTCCTTTATTTTCTTTTTCTTTGCTTGCATGAACGCTGGAGCCGAAGAGTCTCACTTTGAGACTCAACAACGCCGCTATCACACGGAGCCTGTGCACGTTTGCTCGTTCCTAGCTTTACATCGCTTACAAGCAAACCCCCCCCCCCAAAAAAAATAAAGGAAATCCGATCCTCTGTTAAGAGCCGTTGGTAGCTGTAGAATATTTTTTGCTTCTATTTGCTTACTACTTGTGTTAATGTGACTAATGTTGACTTTTAATTGTGTGTTTATTGATTCTATTAATAGCTAGACCTTAGTTAGAAATTTCTATCAAACTCCCCAGGCAGTAACTATAATATTTTGTGCATCACATAGAACATGACTTAAGCTAAATAATAACAACATCCTTTTCGAACAAATCATGTTGATTTCAAATATTTCAAAATAATGAAGGCTTGGATCTGGATCGTTCTTTTTAGACATAAAAATCCTCTCTCCGAATTCCGACGATTTCGTCATATTTTAATATTGTAAAATTTAAAACTTTACCGATATTAATCTTACAATAACTCTTTTAAATTTGTGAGTCGGCATAACTCACTTTTGTCCAAATACATATAAACATTACATGTTCTGCTTCTTTTAGTTTTTTTTTTTTTTTTACTAAACTCTTTTATGCAACTACTATTTTCTATAAATTTTACTTTAAATAACTTTAGTAATACTTACAAGATATTTTCTTAAATATTTAAATATTTACATCTACATTTTTTAGCCTTAATTAAGTAACATAAGTCCGGTCGGTTAACCATTGTTAATGGGTCTTAAAGGGTGCCTAATACCTTCCCTTTAGACTAATTGAACCCCTACCTAGAATTTTAAGTTTCGCAAACCTTATACAGAGTTAACTTTAAACATAACTTTAATAAATTTAGGTGTCCTAATTCACCATAAATAATTAGGTGGCGACTCCTTAACATAAACAAAAAATAGGAATCTCTAATATGTCGTACTTCTAGTTTAACCCGATTAATGGGGTATGATAGCTTGGCGACTCTGCTGGGGATTACTTAGGTTCTAACCATAACAGACTTAGTTTAAATAGGCTTTGTGTGCTTATTGGAAATTACTTTATTTATTCGTTAACTGTTTTTACATGCTATTAATTATTTGTTTGATATAAACTGTTTATGTGTTACTGCTTTGATAAATTGTCATTCCGTTCATATTTCTTCCACTTCTGGAAACTCACACTATCACACGTACACGCGAGGTGTGTTTTGCGCACCCGCAAATTTCTTTCGTAGAATCCAAATTTTAGGAGAGTTGGCGTATGCGCGGGGTGCTCGAATAACGGGGACCGCGTAGCCTTCTCACTCGAGTAGTCTGCTCGGGAACCTTGCGTCTAGTAAACTCACTCTTAGTCAGCCTAAGATAGAGCTAAACCAACACCCTTTATTAAAAGCATACATTTCATTACCTAGGAGACTTAATACCCTTGGTGTATTAAGCCCATTAGATGACTTTACCCAAACGTCCAAGCGGGTTCACGACCCCGAGTGACATTGATCATACTTTATGTGCATGTTTGAAGGATAACTGTGCCCAAATATTAACCATTTGCTCTAATTAATTAAACTTTAGGAGGGAGGGCATGGCTAATATTTCTATGACAGGTATGGATTTGCATTGGAGTGCAACAAATGACGAAGATCAAGGACAACACAAATGGAGCTAGAAGTTAGACATAGGAAACTGTATTTACTTTACTTAGATTAGGAAACACTCCATGTTGTATTCATTTGACATGTAATAACTATTACATTACTTTTGTACTTTATTTTTGGGAAATAGAATTTGTCTAATTAATCAAAAGCAATGGGATGACGTATTATGGCACACTTTACCCTTCAAACAAATGATAAGCCTACCTCTGGCACAAAGAGGTCACATGCATATTAGGACGCGTTATTATTGTTTGATATAATCGTTTACATTTGTTTGACAACTTGTTTGACTTTATTTGATGAATTATTTGCTACATGACTTAGTTGACTCTATGTGACCATGACTTTACCTACTTGACTCTATGTTATGAGACTAACATCATTTTGCATTTTTTCTTATATCCCCAAAAAGAGTTGATTCGTGTCGACACCGACCATCCGGGATGCCGAATTAGGAGAGACTTTGAAGAATCGGACTTGTACTCCGTCCCCGATTCGCCGATAGTTTTGGTAGACTGAACATGTAGTGAACTTCTATTTTTAAAAGCTTGAATCATGCTCAAAACTTTTGTTTGTTTTGCTTCATCTTTTGGAAGCTTAAATTGCAAAAACTATGAATGCATTTCTGATTTTCCTTAATCATCCATTATTGTTATTTTCTACTTTATTTATCAAAACTGCCAACTTTACGATTGTGACATGAAATGAACGAATAAACAACATACATCCCGAGAGAGTAGCAAAGAAAACTAGGGGACAAGACAAGATTCCACTCGGAAGAAATTGAAATAGCCGATGGGTGATGACATAAGCCTGAAAGCTAGCAATTCAAGAAGAAATCAAAGGACGACATTAGGTTAGACAACCTAGTTTGCAAACTTTCCTTGAACAAGCGTACGAACTACGTTTCGACCTGATTCCCGTGGTGGGATACGTAGGCAGCCCACATAGGGTTCGGTTGCATTAAAACAGAAAATCCAAAAAAAAAAAAATCCTTATACAAGGAGAACTATGCTTAGCCTGATTCCCTCGACGGGATTCGTAGACTATCAACATACAGGTCAATCATATTTAGATAGAAATCCTACCAACCTTTAGCCAGTTACATAACAGAACTACGCTGACCTGACTCCCATGGCGGGATACGTAGGCAATCCATATCGGGTTCGGTCCCTTTATTAGAAAATTTCGAACCATTTTTTTTATGTACTCATGAACTACGTTCTGACCTGATTCCTTGGTAGATATGTAGGCAACCTTTACAAGGTTCGGTCACACCACAACATAAGTTTAGCATACCCTTTTGAACCCAAAACTGGGGCATATTTTGAAAAGATATAGACGAAAGAACGGTTGGACATCGACAATATTGAGGCTATCAGACAGGAAGTATTATAGACCAATTACTTTAGAGGTGTCACAATCCGAAGTTGGCAAAATATTTTACAACTTACATATATATACATTTACATATATATCTTTCCTTACATACATACATTTACATATACATATTTCACAACTTATATACGTATAGTTACATTTCCCTATACATATACTTACATACCTACCTTTCAAATGAAATACTTTCTTTCAATTATTTCACTACTGTTCATCTACCGAGGCTTGAACGGAGATCACAAGATCCAAACAAACAAGACAAATGGAACGCCAACAACGTCAAGCTTCGAGTCAACACGAATCAACTTCCCCCTCCCAAACTAAGAATTTTTCTTTGAGTGCAGGAACCTAAAAGCGCGAGATCAACAGTCAAGTCTATCAATCATGGCAGAAAAGCATCCTTTGGCCCATTGTGGCCTCGCCTCAAAAAAATCCATACGACTTTACTTCCAACCTTATCTTTTAAATTATTTTTATCACAATAATTTTATGACTTTATACACCTGTTTTTGTAGGTTGACGAGATTGAAGGCGAATTAAATCAGGATTACGTGCCCTGAACATCATGAGCCATACGGCTATTCCACCACTTTACTCCATACTTTGTCAATTAGTTTATCATATACTTTACCAGCTTTAACCATTTTACTCTGAACTTTGCAGGAATCATTGTTAAGTCTCCGAAGACAGCTGGAGGCATCAATATCACCATCTGAGGATAACTACACACTTTAGGCTCGTCCGCCTTTAATAGGACATTTTAGGCTCGTCCGCCTTTAATAGGATATCATTTCTTTAAATGTCTCACACGACATATGCATCATGTCCTCGAAAACAATCGGAGACATACTTGGGTTTGTCCACCCTAAAATAGGACATATTGGGTTCTTCCACCCTAAAATAGGATATTGGGTTCTTCCACCCTAAAATATGATGCTTGGGTTCGTCCACCCTAAAATAGGATATTGGGTTCTTCCACCCTAAAATAGGATGCTTTGGTTCGTCCACCCTAAAATAGGATATATTGGGCTCTTCCACCCTAAAATAGGATGCTTGGGTTCGTCCACCCTAAAATAGGACATATTGGGTCATTCTACCCTAAAATAAGAATTCACATTTTTTATCTTGAATTTTACAGGATTGGCGTCGAGTCTTTGAAGACAACCGGGGGAATCATTCGGCTATACAGTCTCATATGCATAAGCACACTATCCACTATCGCCAGTCCCAACCGTAAATGAAGTGTACTCACCCCTTTCCACTCCATCTCTCAGCTTTGCCAAAAGTTCATCATCATATTGCTTGAATTTAATCCCTTCTACAATGTCAGACCGTGATGGAGTGATTCCCACTAACTCTCCATCTTCAGTTTCATCAAGCCTAACCCCAAGACTGGCGAGCCTTCGAATCTCTTTCCCCATGGGCATGTCATGGGCACACAAATAAGCCAACGTGCCCATAGATTTTCTACTCAAAGCATCAGCAACCACATTAGCCTTACCAGGATGATACAGAATATTCAAGTCGTAGTATTTTAACAACTCCAACCACCTCCTCTGCCTGAGGTTCAACTCTCGCTGCTTGAAGATATATTGCAGACTCTTGTGATCAGTAAAAACATCACAATGCTCACCATACAGGTAATGACGCCAAATTTTCAAAGCAAATACCACAACAGCCAACTCCAAGTCATGAGTCGGATAGTTCTTCTCATGCTTCTTCAACTGACGCGAAGCATAAGCAATCACTTTACCGTTCTGCATCAACACACAACCCAAACCAATTCTAGAAGCATCACAATACACCACATATCCACCAGACCCCGAAGGTAACGTCAAAATAGGAGCCGAAGTCAACCTTGTCTTAAGCTCTTGGAAACTCTTTTCACAAGCTTCAGACCACTGAAACTTAGCAGTTTTCTGTGTCAATTTAGTCAATGGAGAGGCTATTGATGAAAAACCTTCCACAAACTTTCGGTAATAATTTGCCAAACCCAAGAAACTACAAATTTCAGTCGCACTAGTGGGTCTAGGCCAATCCTTCACCGCTGTAATTTTCTGAGGGTCTACTTTAATGCCGTCACTAGTCACCACATGGCCCAAGAAAGCCACAGAATCAAGCCAGAACTCACACTTAGAGAATTTTGCATAAAGCTAGTTCTCCTCAAGTGTTGTCAAAGTTATCCTCAGATGATTAGCATGATCCTCACGATTCTTAGAGTACACCAAAATGTCATCAATAAACACAATAATGAATCGGTCTAGATACGGCTTAAAACACGGTTCATCAAATCCATGAATGCAGCAGGCGCATTAGTCAAGCCAAATGACATGACTAAAAACTCAAAGTGCCCATAACGGGTACGGAAAGCAGTTTTCGGGATATCCTCCTCCTTTATCTTCAATTGATGATATCCAGACCTCAGGTCAATCTTCGAAAATAACTTAGCACCCTGAAGTTGGTCAAACAAATCATCTATCCTAGGCAAGGGATACTTATTCTTAATGGTCACTTTATTAAGCTGACGGTAGTCAACACACATTCTCAGGGAACCATCCTTCTTCTTAACAAACAAGACTGGAGCACCCCAAAGTGGAACTTGGTCGGATGAAACCCTTATCCAACAAGTCCTTCAATTGATCCTTCAATTCCCTTAGCTCCGTTGGAGCCATACGATAAGGTGGAATAGAAATAGGTTGGGTGTCGGGGATAACATCAAACCCAAAATCAATAACTCTATCAGGAGGAATACCAGGAAGATCTTCAGGAAATACTTTGGGATAATCACTGACTATGGGAACAAATGCAAATTCGGGTACTACAACTTTTGTATCATTAACAGCAACCAAATGGTAAATACACCCCTTAGTAATCATCTTATGAGCCTTAAGATAGGAAATAAATCTACCCTTTGGCTTAGCAATTTCACCCTCCCACACAATAACAGGCTCATCAGGAAAGGCGAAACGAACTAACTTATGGCGACAATCCACATTAGCACAACACGCAGACAACCAGTCCATCCCCATAATTACATCAAAATCCACCATCTCAAGTTCATACAAATCAGCCACGGTCTCACGACCTTTAATCACAACAACACAATTTCTATACACTCTAGAAGCAATAACAGGAACACCCGAAGGCGTATCAACCGCAAAGGGTTCCAACAAAGTTTCGGGTTTCATACCCATATCAAGAGCAAAATAAGGAGTCATATAGGATAAATTTGAACCCGGATCAATCAATGAGTAAGCATCATGAGAACAGATGGTAAGGATACCTGTAACCACAGCGTCAGAGGCCTTAGCTACCTCCCTACGAGTCAGCCCATAAAGTCGAGCTGTCCCTCCACCAGAAGTATTAGCAACTTCCTTTCCTTTGCCGTTGTTACGAGCATTCTGATTATTATTGTTAGCATTACTAGCAGGCGGATTTCTAGCAAATGCAGAAACAGGCGGAACCTTCTTTTGGTTATTCATAGCAGCCACCTCACGTAGCCACTTTCTGCATTCCCTCTTGACGTGGCCTGTAATCCCACAATGATGACAAATACGCTCTTCCCACCCTGGCGGACGACTACTTCTTTGCGAAAACTTACTATTATTATTGTTTTTCTGGCCTTGCTTACTAGAAGGCACACTAGCATGGGAATAAGCTCCAGACTGAGCAGGTGCAGAATACCCTTTACTCTGCCCTCCCTTATAATTATTACCACTGAAACCACCCGCCGATCGGGCCTTCTTGTTTTGATCTCGATCTATTCTCTCCTCATTTTTCCAACTCTCTTGTTGCTCAGCAAACCCAACCAAAGATGAGAAAGTACAAGTAGGAGACATAGAAACAGCAGCACATGCAGACTTGATACGTAGTACCAAGCCTTTCAGAAAGCGAGTCAACTTATGCTTTTCAGTCGGGATCATGTATAAAGCATACTCTGACAGATGAGTGAACTCCAGCCTATACTCACGAACCGACTTGTTACTCTGCTCTAGCTTTTCAAACTTCGTAGCCATAGCAATTCTTTCCCCATCAGACAAGAACCTTTCCACGAACGCCTCTTTAAATTCAGCCCACGTCAGAGCTAAAACAGCGTCACCTCTCTCAGATTCCCACATCTCAAACCATACGTGAGCAACATCCTTCAACTGATACGAAGAAAGCCTCACAGCTTCTGGATCCTGGGCATCCATTGCCCTCAATGCCTTAAAGGTCTCATCTAAAAAGTGTTGGGGGTCATCCACCTCTCGTGACCCAAAGAACTCTTGTGACCTTAAGTCTAGGAACTTCTTAATTCTGCCTCCACCATGAGGTCCCACACCTCCACGCTGCTGCTGAGCCGCAACCAAAGTAGTCAACATTTGAATAGCCGTTTGCATAGTACCAATCTCAGGCACACCCGCAACAGGAACAACAGGAGCAGGCGGTGCTGGGGGTATTTCCAGCTTCATTTCCATTACCAGCATTCGTTCCCCCAAGATTTCGGTTAACTTTCATGGGACGTCCTCGTTTACCATTTTTGGATCGCATCAGAGTTATTTCTGCAAGGCACGAATTAACGAGCGAATTAGAACGATCTAAAAGGACTTTAAGCTCTACAGCACAATCTAGAATCAAGAAGAATAGGAAACACCTATAAATGTCCTGGGAGTTTCTCGGTCATGCAGGTGATCAGGCTGCACAAGGAAAACTCCACTAGACACAGCTCCACAGACACCGACAATAATCCTAGGACGTATTTGAACCTAGGTTCTGATACCAAGCTTGTCACGCCCCAAAACCCACCCTAGACGTGACCGGCATCCGACGTCATGAATAATATCGGAAGAACCCAAACAACACAATAACAATACTTGAACCCGCCAGGTTCAACATTCGCCTCTAACAGTTTATAAAATAAAGGTAAACAAATCATGCATATAAGAATTAAATCAGCGGAAGTCTTTAGTTATCTATACTTGTCAAACATGACAACGTGCCCAAGAGTTAATCAATAACTCAATAACTACCCACAATGTATACTAGGGAGCTTCTAAGATAAAGGAATAATAGTCTGACTCATCGGGACGCAGCCCGGACAACTAATGTAATAAATAAGCAAATCAATAGGGTGTCCCACGAATGAATGTGTTGGCTCACCAAATTAGCCGCAACAGCAAGTCTTTCCTAAGCACCGGGAGTATCAAGAACCTGCTCTTCTCCGTTACCTAACATACCATAAAAAACAACAATGGTATGCCTGAGTACTTCATACTCAGTGAGTGCCTCGGGGACAATGAATAATACGAAAATAAAGTTAAATAATACATGAAGAAATCAGTCTTGGAAATCATATGAACCCAACGTAAGAACAATTATTCAATCTATGTATCTCAATAGTAAGTATCAAAACCCATTTATAAAGCCTCTTGTCAAGTTACAACTTCAAATATGCCTTTTTAATCAATTAAGATAGTCCTCAACAATTCCATAAGAGAATAAAATGTCACACATACCACACCGGAACATATAATTCACGATACCTATCCTTCCTCCTGAATAGCTAGGTATAAATCACACCGGACTATGTAGTACGCGGTGGCTATCCTTCCTCCCGAATAGCTAGGCATAAATCACACCCTGGGTAGCGAACCCAGCGGTGGCCACTCTTCCTCCCGAATGGCTAGGCAATGACACACTAGGATCCATAGTGGCTACTCTTCCTCCCGAGTAGCTAGGCCAAACATCACAACAAAATTCATAGCATAGAAGCCGATTCACAAATTGTCTCAAAGTTGTCACACCATCAATAACATTAACGTTCATTATGCATATCGAAAGAATAAATCATTCCAATCAATGTTTTGAAAACGTACAACTCCTTTACAAAGATTTCCATGTCCCAATTCACCAATGAGAATGTCATTACCAACTCTTAACTAGCATTACTAAGCATCTCTCATAGAGGAAAACATTCATAATAGCTTATACATACATAGGGTTTGTTACAATCTAGGTTTAATGTGGGTTTTTCCCCTCACACACATTAACCACCATTTAGACATGAATTAGAGTTCAAGGAAACATGAAAATATTGCTTTTCCTTTCATTCATTAAAGAATCTTGAATAAAATTTATACTTCCAACAATAGTTTCAAAAAGTGATTTTCATTCAAAATAAGTTTTTAAAAGAGAGACATACCTTAATTTGTTAAACAAGGTTTAAAAAATCACTTTTCTAATGAAGAACACCCAAAACCTAGCTTGAATCACTTTGGGAAGAATTATGTTGCAAACCCTAGGTTTTGATCACAAAAATCATGTTAAGAATCATGGGTTTGATGTTAGAATGATTTAGTAATGTTAAGGATGCCCTTACCTTTAATTTGAATACTTAGGGGAATGATTTTCGTCCTTAGGGTTGTTTAGGAAGTGGAGGAATAAATAAAACAAAGGTCTTATTTATATTTTTCTGGTGAAAACGGGCCTAAGGACGCCTCTGAAGGACGGACCGTCCTTCGTGTTACGGACCGTCCCTTAGTGGAAATTTCCAAAGAGTTTCTGGAAATTTTTGAGACGTTACGGCCCGTAACACGTGTTACAGTTCGTAACACAGGCAAAATTTCCAGCGAAGACAGGCTTCAGTAAAACGGGCATAACTCTTTGTACGCAGCTTTGTTTGGGCTGGACGACCTACCATTGGAAAGATATTTCAAATATATACAACTTTACTCAAGGAAATGTTTCCAACTTCGCAACACATTTTCATGAAAATCGCCCAGAAGACAGACCTACCAAAACTTAGGCGAATTTAAGAGCCCTTAAGAACTTCACTAGTTGGTTTGACTTCAAAACAACCATCCTCCACCAGAATTCATCAAGAATGGATTCATATAGATATAATATCATCTTAATACTAGATTTTTGCACATTCACACCTAGTTTAAGTTTACGAGGTGTTACAAATAGCTATTGCCGCTTGACAATCACAGCGCATAAACACAGGAGGCAACTCATCCTTCATTGAAGGGATATTCGCTAAGAAATTTATTAGGCAATCATCCTCAGAACCAACTAACTCCAGAGTTACAAACTTTGACTCCATAGTCGATCTAGCAATGATCGTCTGCTTAGCTGATTTCCACGATATTACACCCCCACCAAGGGTGAACACATAGCCACTAGTGGATTTTGTATCATCTGAATAAGAAATCCAAGTTGCATCACAATACCCTTCTAAAGTAGAAGGGAATCCACTATACAGGATACCATAATTAATGGTTCCTCTCAAATATTTCATCAGTCTAATTAATGTAGATCAATGCTCTTGATTGGGATTATGAGTATATTTACTCAATCTACACACACCATAGGATATATCAGGCCTTGAAAAATTCATTAAATGCATCAGACTCCCAATAATCTCAGCATATTTAGACTGAGCAACTTAGTCACCATTATTCTTTTTCAATTAAGAGTTAGCATCATAAGGAGTGGCCACAACTGTCACCTCAAAACATTCAAACTTCTTAAGAAGTCTCTCCACATAATGTTCTTGTGACAGCAATATATTATCATTACTGCTCACAACTTTTATCATCACTCCTTATAACTTTAACTCCCAATATCATATTTACTTCACCCAGATCTTTCATATCAAAGTTAGTAGACAAAAATAATTTGGTACTTTCCACAATATTTAAATTTGTACCAAATATGAGCATGTCATCAACATATAAGCATATTATCACTTAATCTTTGTCTACCACTTTAGTATAAACACATTTATCCACTTCAACAGAAGAAAAACCGTCTCTCAATAAGACTTGATCAAATTTCTCATGTCACTGTTTAGGAGCTTGCTTAAGGCCATAAAGTGATTTCATTAATTTACAAACTTTATTTTCTTGTCCGGAAACTACACATCCCTCAGGTTGACCCATATAAATCTCTTCTTCTAAATCACCGTTTAAAAATATTGTTTTTACATCCATTTGATGGATAAAAAGCTTGTGAATTGATGCTAAGGCAAATAAAACTCGAATAGAAAAAATTCTAGTCACTGGTGCAAATGTATCAAAATAATCAATATTTTGCTTTTGAGAAAATCCTTTTGCTACTAATCAAGCTTTATATTTATCTATAGAGCCATCAGGATTAAGTTTCTTTTTGACAGTCCATTTACAACCAATAGGTTTTGCACCAAGAGGTAAATCAATTAAAACCCATGTATTATTTTTCATGATAGAATCAATTTTCATTTTTATTGCGTCTTTCCAAAATTTAGCATCAGAAGAATATATAGCTTCAAAATAATTTGGTGGTTCATTATCGACAAGAAAAGTTTGAAAATTATTTTCATAAGAAAAATATTCTTTCCTAGGCCTTTTGCTCCTTCTCAGTTCCTCATTAGAGGTAACCTCATTATTTATTTCAATAGGTGCATGAGAAATTTTATCAAACAGTGGAAAAATATGTTCAAAAAATTCAGCATTCTTTGTCTCAATTATAGTATTGCAATCAAGCACATCACTTTTCAAAACAAGAAATCAGTATGCAACACTATGTTCAGCATATTCAATCCACATGCAATCAGCTGTCCTAGAACCTATTTGAACCTATTTTTCTCTTTTTTGATTCAGGCAAAAGAACTTTAGCAAGACAGCCCCACACTTTTGAATATTTCAAATTAGGTTTATAACCTTTCCACAATTCATAAGGAGTTTTGCCAGTTCTTTTATGAGGAATTCTATTTTGTAAATGACATGCAGATAAAATAGATTCACCCCACAAATTATCAGGTGCATTAGAACTGACTAACATGGAATTCATCATTTCCTTCAATGTTCTATTTTTCCTTTCAGCTAATCTATTAGACTGATGTGAATATAACTCACTTTAAATCACCTAAATCAGTGTGAATCAAAGATAATAATTCAGTGTCTCTATTTACTGAAAAACTAGACTTTTTAGTAATTTTAGCTTCAACGCATATTTCACACTACCAGATATTAAACCCAACAACTGCATCTTCTTTATATATGCGGTATTAACATGTCCTAGTCTAGCATGCCATAAAGAAATAGACTCAACCATATAAGAAGAATTAAATTTTCACAGATATCAATAGAAAAACATTAAACATAAATAGGCCATGGTTACAAGATCCTTTGCCTACCAAAATATTATTTTTGGTCAACACAACCTCATTTTCTTCAAAAGAAACCTTCACTCCAACTTTTCCTAATAATCCCACAGAGATCAAATTAGTTTGGATATTAGGAACATGCAACACATCACTCAATGCTAGAATTTTACCAGATGTGAGTTTAAGAAGAACTTTTCCTTTCCCAAGAACTTGAGTTGTCCTTGAGTCACTAAGATAAACAATTTCTTCTCCTTCATCAACTCGGGTGTATGACACAAAATTGTTTTTATTTACACAAATGTGCCTACACTACAAGAAACTTAACTTTTAGCGACCATTTCTTAACGAAGGGAGATAAATTCGGTCGTTCTAAGTATATTTATAATGACTAAATTCTTTTCCAGTTGTTAAAGATATTTTTTAGTTCAATATTAACGAGGGGACAATATCCAGTCCTTAAAAAACATAATATCCGGTCGTTCCAGCAAATAAAATAGGGCGCTAATTTTTCCCACCTTTTTTTCCTCAACCCCACCCTCCCCATATTCCCACCATTTTTCCTCAACCCCACTCCCCTTCATACGCAACACCCACCCCTCAAAAGAAAATAAAACGACTTCTTAATTTATAATGCTTAGATATACATTAATTAATTATTTCTCTGTATGCTCAATTTTTTTAGAGGAGATTCACACTAACTTAATTAGTTAGAAAGAAGGGTAACTATCAGAATCAAAAGAGATAATTGAGTAAAAATGCAGTAGAAGGAGTTTGCAACACTGCTACACATACGGCTAAGTCCTGGCAAGCGGCTCTATTTCAGGAATCCCGCAACAGATTCTTTGGATAAACACCAAGGGCTGCTGAACAAACTGATCTGAAGATAGGATTGAAAGGTAAAACAAATTCGTTGAGATATTTGGGGAAAGAAAATCCCGTTCTTTCTGCACTGAAATTTCAATTTGGATAACAAGCAAAATTTGTGGTTTGGGTGTTATGCTCCATTTCCCAGCCCAACCCATATAAAAACCTAATTATTTCTCTCTATTTTGATTACACAGACAGTTTGGTACAACTTAGTGAAAAGAACCAGCTTTCGAGAAAGAAGCTTATCTCAACAATTTTACAATTTCCTTCTCCTTCACATCAAGGTAAATATCTGTCAATTTACTAAATATTGTAATTATTGATTGTGAAATTGGGTATTCCTTTCCTGTTCGTATGAGTTCTCTGTTTGATTATATTTTTTCGATTGTATTGATTAATTGGTTTAGTGATACATTTTACTATTAAATTGGACAAACATGGATTGCTGGTATTTTGTGCTTGAAGTTGTTTTCCTGGATATCAATAATTTGTCTTGAAAGCCTTTTTCTGATTTATAATGAGCTGAACCCTATATCTGTTTGCGCTCTGCCTTCGAATGATATTATTTTTATTGGTTGTCATTCTACTAATAATGAAAGAATCGAATCTTTGCTTTATTTACTGAAGTTTTACCTTATTTTAATCAATTAAAAAATAGCACAGAACTTTGAAATTTTTCAGAAATACACTAAACGCATGCCTGAGTAACGTTTATACATTGTTTTATATTACATTTCGAACGATGAAAGTGTCACGCCCCGAACCTAGGCCTGGACGTAACACGGCACCCGGTGCCTGACTGCATGTGACCGAGCGAACCAACTGGCTGACTGAATCAACATGTGATATCAAAACATAACTGAATGTGGAAACAACTAAACACATGATGATATACTAAAGGTCTGACTGAAATCATAATGCGGAAATACTTAGACAATCTGAAATATATCTGACAGTAGCTAACATGGCTAAACCAAAACGATTGAACAACTGCCAACAAGGCTAACATAATAAATATCTGACTGTCTGAACTGTGTCTATGAAGCCTCTAAGAGTACTGAATGATAGAGCTGTCTAAGAACTGAAATAACTGGATAGCTGACAGCGCCCCGAGGAATGTGGGGCTCACCAGTAGCTGATACGTGCACTCCTAATTAGCTGAGTCGTCAACCTGTGTATCGTTACCTGCATCGCGAGATGCAGGCCCCCAAGCAAATAAAAAGGGGCATCAGTACATTTGAATTGTACTGGTATGTAAAGCAACTGAAGCAATAAAATACTGGAACTAAAACTGAAACTGAACTAAACAGGAAAGCAAGAAGCTGAAGTACTCCCTATTCTGGATGAAGAATCACCTGTAAAACTGTAAATATAACTGTGGCCTGGGGCCCAAATAATGTGCACAAAAACTGTGGCCTCTGGCCCAAGCAATACGTATGCATAAACTGTGGCCTAGGGCCCAAAAGTACAGATACAGGTGTTCAACATTAACAATTTACAAAACTGAGACTGGCTATAGCTGATAGCATGATAACTGTTTCTGATTATAGGACTTATGCAAATAACTGGTTATACACTGACTGAGACTCATGTGATAACAATGCATAAGTCTATAAAGATTACGTGTTGAGTTCATGATGTTTAAAGTGACAACCATGAACGAATTCTGTAACTGCAACCCTAGAAGATAACAGTTCTATATCATATCATGAAACTAGGGCTAAACTATATTCTGAGTCAAATTGCAGACAAGTATGAAAAATGAGGCGTAGGGAGAATCATGAACATTCCCTAACGTAGATAGTTAGCCTCACATACCTTAATTCCAGCCTTTGAGCGTAATACAATGTCCTTCAATCCCTTCAACTTTAATCTATAACAATACAGGTCATAGGGATTCTATATTAGCAACAATATCCATGCTTTGATCATCTAAGCATTTTATCAAACACTTGGTGGGCATGAAACTCCACAACCTTCGTTAATGGTGTTTTCTTCACCAAATCCCCATTCTATTACTTTTAGCTGATTCTACAATCTCAATTAGATGTAATTAACATCATTCTTCATCACCCATATGAATACAATAATCCCAAGTCAACAATCCAAAAACCCTAGCATAGTTCATATAATTCTCTTTATCAAACCCATTTACTATTCTCCCAAGAATTCATCAATTCACAACTATAAATGATTAGGGAGTAGAAACATTACCTTTTTGAAGTCCAATCCTCTTGAATTCGGGTTCTAGGGTTTTCCACATCCAACAATAATGTTCCAATCCTAACTCTATGGATTAGAAGAGTTTACTCAAGTTAGAAAGGGATTAGGGACTTGGATTCAACCTAGAATTATGATAAAAACTTACCTTGGAAGTTCTTGAAGTTTAGGACTTGTTCTCTCTAAATTTGGAGTGAGTTTTCGTGAATGGGGTGTGAATAAATGAAGTGAAAAGTGTTAAATGAAGTTTTAAACTTATTTTCAGACCCATTTTACGCCCAATTTTACGTCCCGTACAATTTGTACGGACCGTATATCATACCGTATAATCATTCCAGTGATTTGGACATTCTGGACCAATTATACGGCTGGAATATACGACCCGTATAATTTTTACGGTCCGTATTTTCCACCGTATAATTTTTACGGTCCGTATGTTTCCACCGTAAACTAACAGAACTCTGTTTAGTAAAACGGGCATAACTCTTTGCACAGATGTCCGTTTGGGGCCCATAATATACCGTTGGAAAGATATTTCAAAGGGATACAACTTTTATCAAGGAAGGTTTCCCAAATTCCAAATTAATAATGGGTTTATGGTCGTTGGAAGTAAGACCTTCTATAAACTCACTTGCAAACATGCCCCATAGAGTGGTTTTCAACTTTGCTTTGCCCAAAGACTCTTCTCATGTATTGATTGGGTTTCAAACATCATTTATACACTACTCAAATTGGGTTTATTATACCCCCATCTTATGACACAAATCTTAGCCCGAAGCTACGAGGTGTTACAGAAAGATTAACTGTTGAAGACATTTGAAAAAATATTCGCGTAACCAACAGTTACAACACATAGTTAAAACATATGCACTAGCAACGTTTATTTACAGTAGGGCTGGGTGTTGACACCCAATTTCGTCTCTCCTTTATTCCTATTTATTCCATTGGGTTTCTAAATTTATTAACGAGCTAAATACTTTATTTTTCATCACTATTTTAACACTACTACTATTAATACTATTATTCTTTTTATTGTTATCTTGACTATTTTATTGTCAATGACAATAGTATTATTTTATCACCATTTTAATAGATTGTGGTTATTTCATATCAAGATTCGACTTGTTAAATTAATTATGATTCCTACTACTATATTAATATTTTTAAGTATTAATACGTCGTACATCGCTACGTACTTATTATGTATTGATCATAAGATATAACTTAGGTAATATTTTTACTCTATTATTACTTTGCTTATATTTTATATACTAATGATAAGATTATTATATTAACGCTAATTATGAAACTTATTATTATTGTTATTATTATTATTACTACATAATATGTTTGATCTAACTTAGAAGCCCAAAATATTAATTCAGTCCGTAATTAACCCTAAAACCCATTTGGGCTAAGGCCTAATTCGGCCAGCCCAACTCAAATGACCAACCCACAAAATCCGCATCCCACATGTTAAATTCGATCAGCCTACGCCCGTTTCCTACCCGATCCAGCCCACTCTTTCTACCCGACCGGGCCCACGTCGTCTACATCTAAACCTATTCTTCACAAAAGATCTGCCGCATCCCTCTTTCTTTCCCCTTCTCTCTGCCCTCTCTCTCTCTCTCTCTCTCAACCGACGAATGGAAAATTCGCAGAGACCTTTCGCAAAAAACAGGCCATGCACGGCTATTTGAGGAAAAGGAATTAATGGCCGGTCCTTTCCCCCTCAGAATTTCAACGACTGAAGGTTGGGTTTTTTTTGTTTTCTTTCGCTGTCCTCTGCTTGCGATCTGAAACAACTTTAAATGTTTTTCGTCCATTTGTGAAGGAAAACCTTTTCTTTATCTGTTCCTTTGTACAAGTTTTAAAGGGATTTTTGTCCATTTTCTCTTTTGTTCTGATCGTGTAAGTTGAAATACACACAATATCCGAACGTTGAACAAAAGAACCCGGCCCAATTTTTGAACCCCGAAACCCTAAATGCTTTGCTATAAATAATCGTTCTCAAGTCATTTAGGACAGTTCTTTCAGCGGCCTTAACCCCTCTTAAAGTATTTATATTTTAATCACTATATCTTGAAATACTCATTTTGGAGTATTAAGTTGTTCACTCTTACCAATTCTGCTACTACTTTGGAGTCGAGTGTAGATCGGAGACTTGAAACCCCGTTCACTGCACCCGAAAGAGGTGATTTTCTTTCCTTTAGTTTATTTTGGTATTTTACCTACTTGATGGTTGTGTGTGCCGAATTACTAGTGTATGCATGTTTGTGTTAATTGCTCTTCCTATTCGGTCAGATTATGTGTTCAACTACTAGTTTAGGCATATTTATGCATGTTGGTTTAATTCTTGTTTGATTTAGGTTTAGTATGCTTCTGTTGTCTAATGGATAATCTGGTCCTCATTATGTTGTTTGAATAATATTAGTATGGACATGAATGTTTTGTTTGAATCTAAAACTTGGTTATTGTATAAGTTATTCAAGTAGAGTGCATAATATAGTCAAATCTAGTCTTGGTTTGCTATTTAGTTATTAGTTTAGTCTTTATTGTGTTTTAGCTTAATTTAGGCAGTACTGGATACTATTGCTGTGTTTGGTTTAGTTTGTGCTCCTGAGATGCCTGCGTAGTCAAGACATATGTTATGCTTAGTATAGTGGTTGATTGGTTTGTGTTCATATTCGTTTGAGCATGATTAGTTAGCTGTCAAACTCATATTTTAGTTTAGACTAGGTTAGTCATATTCAACTGCTCTTTAATATCTGATTAATACATCGTTAGCTTATCAATCATAGGAGATTAGTATGCATGCATGTTTGACTGTCTGAAGATCACGTATGCCTAAATGTTTCTTTTAGAAAGCTTAAGTCTGAATGTTAAAGGGGGAGTTTTGATCTGGTTTGAGCTAAACTAATTTACACTTTCTCTTCCCAAAATAGTTGTGAATGCCTTCAAGAATGGCCGCATTACCCTTTCCTTCGACAAAACACTAACTTCAGCATTAGCCTATCTTTCATTTTATTTAAAGTATTGTTTCTAAGCTGTGTTAACAAGCCCATGTTGAGTTCTACATGATTTTCTGTGAAACTTTGGCTACTGATTGAATCGGTTTCTTTGAGTTGAACATTATTTCTTTTCAGTCTCCCTTTCCTGACTTGTTTAAAGAAGTGAAAATTTAGCTTGGTTGTTTAAGGTTTTCATTCTTCACTTGAAATGTTGGTTTCTTATGAAATTCAGGGCTGAATAGTTAAGGACAGAATTGGTGCTCTCTGACCATTTTAACTAGTACATGATATGTTGAGGTGCTTAAGCATTGAGTTTGTTTAATATTCTCCTTTTCTGTCTGCTTCTTCTGCGGTCATTGAGTTCTTTGCTAAAAGATTGGAGTAGTGACTAATACACCATGAAAAAACTATAACTTAGCAATCTTAACTGGTAAAAAATCTGAATGTATTTATCTTAGAAAATGTGCTTTTATTCCTTTCCTCCGTCTTCTGTCTTTTTTTTTCCTACTTGGGATTTTCATAATACATATGAGGGAGGTCTTATAATTGCCTAAAATTGTTCATGGTTGTTGATTAAAATACTGTCTGTTAGCACTTCCCCCATTCTGCCTAATTGCTAAAAAGATCCAACATGTATATGTGAAGAAACCTTGGTTATCTAGATAGAGGAATACTAAAATATGATACGCTGCTTTTGTCTGTTATTCTGTTCAGTGTTCGTCAGCTGCTGCCCTTTTAGATACATCCACTGCTACTTTGTATTTTCCATGGTGTCCTGATACATCCAATGATCTGTTCAGATAATGAATTTGTTTGAATATACACAGTATATGTCCAGTCCACTGATTTGTCTTGAATTTGTGTCATATACATTTTACCTTACTTCATGGTTACATGCATTTCTAATTATTTATTTTTGTTTTTTTTTACATGTACACTTCGGAGCGAAACGGAGTCTTCACAAAGACTCATTGCCCGAACAGTCTCATTTTGAGACTAGGCAGCCATTGGACTTTGAATGCGCATTTCCCTTCATGTCTCTCGAACGTTTCTGAACAGAAAACAGGAAATCCAAGATTTTCATTCGTTTCTCGATTTGCCCCTCTTCCTTTTCTAGAAATGGTTTGAACGAAAGCAAGAGGAGGAAGGGAGAGGACAAGAAAGGCTACTATGTTTTAAAACATACTTTGGTTTGCTTAATTATTTTGTGTTTGTATGTGATTTGTTTTAGCTACCTTAGAATATCTAATTTAGTCGGGTTAATGGGACATTATAATAGTGGAAACATTCTAATTCATTTCGCAAAATATGTTAGCGCATCTTCAAAAAAGAGATAAGTTTTCAATGTTTAGAAACTTTCATTTTTGCCAAATGCCTGAATTAACCAAAGAAGGGGTCTTCTTATAAAGTTATTTTCAAATTTATGTTAGCTATTGACCCATCTTATATGATCACTCAATATATTTCTAAGTCGTTAAAATCAATTGATACCTCGCCTATAAGCTATATTTTGACCTATAATCAAAATCTTTTCTACAAACTATTGTCTTATTTTAGGTAGTATTATTATATTTCCATTTATAACTTTAATAACATTTGCGAGCTATTTTCTTAAAATATTTAAAATGCTATTTTTGTATATTTTTAGTCCTAATTAATTAACATAAGTCCGGTCGGTTAACCATTGTTAATGGGTCTTAAAGGATGCCTAATACATTCCCTTTAGATTAATTGAACCCTTACCTAGAATCTTAAGTTTCGTAGACCTTAAAACGGAGTTAAATTTTAGAAAATAGCTTTAAATGAACTTTAGGTGTAATTCACCATAAATAATTAGGTGGCAACTCCCTAACTTTAATTAACCCCAGAATTACCGAAATGTTATAAACCATTTTGACTCCAGTTAAAATGGGGTATAACACTGGGCATAAACACCGAAAATCAAAAAATCGGACCGAACCGAATTAATTCAGTTTTTCGGTTTTGGTGTTTCTGTTCGTTTTTTTTATAACAAATCCGGTGTTCGGTTCTGGGTCACCAGTTCTTCGATATTTAAATTTCACTGAAGAGTTACTCAAAACAATTTTTTTTACAATTATTTTTGGTCTATGACTGAATCTGTGACATGAGAAATTTTGGAGAACATGTTATGGGCTTATGATTCCTTGTTTCTAGTGTGGATATAAAGTGGTGCTTTTATTGAACTATATGGTGCCACGTAATAGATGGTTTTAAACCAAGCTGGTTGTACTTGTTTACTGAAACGTAATAGCTTGGTTTATTGGTATTAAACCAAGCTGATATTGGTTTTGCTTTTGGTGTTTCCCCTGAATTATCCATATCTGAAAGTTTGTTTTGGCTAGTTTAGAATGGTAGTTATAATCAGTAATAGATGGACTGCCTCTTTAATACCTAACAATTGTTGGAAACTTGGAATTATCACTTTTCCATAGTAGCTTAACAAACGAAATTACTGTCGTTGATTGATACGACAATGAACATTGAACACAGTTGAAGTTTCAATCTTGGTTGGTTATATGGAGTAGTAAGTTTTAAAATTTGCTGGTCTTCTGTGAACCATTGCCACTTCTTCTTGTAGTGCTTCATTAACATAGAAGTCA
The DNA here is from genome assembly GCF_019175385.1 of Lycium barbarum. Classification (NCBI taxonomy): domain Eukaryota; kingdom Viridiplantae; phylum Streptophyta; class Magnoliopsida; order Solanales; family Solanaceae; genus Lycium; species Lycium barbarum. The sequence goes on along the minus strand of NC_083344.1, from coordinate 118,056,078 downwards.
ATATTTTGGTGATAATGTTTACTTATCTATTATATGAAGCATCTCAATTTGAAACAATTAATAAGCATTCAATACTCTGCACAACCACTAAATTGACCTTACTCGATAAAATGATTATTAAGTGATAAAAACGCCCACTCCTAATTTCACAAGCAGAAATTTGATTTCAGGCCCATGCTAGAAAAAACTGAATTAGAAAAACCGAAACCGAATCGAACCGAACTTTAAAAAACCGAATTGATTTGATTCGGTGTTCGGTGTCCACTTTCAAAAAATCAGAACTGAAAAATCAAACCAAACTTTGAAAAAATTGAACCGAAAAACCGAATGCCCACCCCTACTTTATACTCGCTAAAATTAAGAACTTAGTTGTCCCTATGGTTGAGTCCTAAAGCATTATCTGGAAATAGAGATTCCCATCCGTCTTAGAGTTCTGTAGCCAGATAATGTCATTTTCAGTGTTCTGTCTTTGTTGCTCAAATCCTATGCCAAGAAGGTTGGCAAAACAGATATAATAGAAAGAGTAGGTGAAGGCTGAGAAGAAAAAAAAATGAAGGCTGAAAATTTTGCTTGAATGTTGTTGAAAGAAGATGAAGGCTGAATAACATATTTCTGGAAATGGCAAATTTCTTTTTTTTAATCTATTCAATTGGAAATGACAAATGTCAATTAGCAAAACTCTGCTTCTTCTTTGGGGATGAAGTATTTATCTATTCTTCTGTTGTGTTATCATCCTGTTCATTCACCCTCTTGTGGATAACTCTTGAATTTGAGCAACCTGAACTATCTTTCAATTCTAAGTCCGTACATCCATTTTCTGAACTTGATTACAATTTATTGTCTTTTGAATCTTGGATTTTGCTGCCTCGAGCAAGGTTGTTTTGTAGCCTATCATTTAACTTCCAGCTGTTTGAAATTAAAAAAAAAAAATGAAGAGAGATCTGGTGGATTCATCATATTCTAGAATTTTAGTTTCTCTAGGATTCATCAAAACAGAAGTCTCAAAAGTAGCAAACCATGAAGGTTTGCAAGGCTGATTTTCCATCTTCATCCCTCTGAAAGTTCATTTAACGGTTTTCCAAAAGCGTTTGCAAGGTGATCTTGAGCTTGCCACCTTGATTTTAGCAACCTCCTTTCCACTAGGATCTTTAATTTCGTGATATGTAGATCTTTCAACATTTTTGTAAGCTTTCTCAGCACATATCTTGCAAAGATTTCTTATTTTCATGTTCCATCAGTGAGATAGTATCATATATAGTCCTAAAGGACCAATATGCCGAAGTTTCTTCATTAGAGCTCTATGATTCCATTATCAATCATATACTTTAGGCTCCAATGATCATATTTATGCTTGTATGACCAATATGCCCATCCAATGGTTGCTCTTCCATATACATCTAACTGTGCTTTGCCAAAGTTCTAATAATCTTGTCATAGCATCTAATCCATGGTTCTACTCATGCTTGGTTGACGATATAGTTGTATGCTGAACATTACTAAGATTAGGAGAGGAACAAATTGTTGCTTCATGGTGTAGTAGATAATACTTGGAATTAACATAGAGAAAATAAGAAGTACTTTTAACTCTTCAAAATTGTCTTATTATTACTATGCTACACATACTTATCAGAATTCTAAAAGATCTATCTTTACTGCATCTTCTTGATGCCATTTACAAAAGTTCTTACTTCATTAATTTTTTTTATCAGAATCCTAAAAGGAATTGACAGTCTGTTATCATCAAAGATTCTGGTTTTTCCTTCAAAATTAAAGAAGAAAAGATCCTTAAATTCAGAATGTGGTGTGCTTCACTTGACCTCTCCCTATGGTGATACCAAAAAGTATGACCAGGTATTATCCCATGTACTATCAAATGTGACCTAACCACCGCACGTGTTCTAGATGTTGCATTACCACATTTGATGCATTGACAACATATCAATTGTGGTTCTCCCAATCTTGTAAAAGCATAATCTAAAAAATTCTCCACCCAATCTATGTAAGCATTAGCAAGTCGATCATTAATAAGTTCCATCTATTGCTTATTTGGTGCCATAATCATGGTACATGTAAAATAGATATAAAACTAAATTAGAATAACAACCAAGGAATAAGAATTAAACATTTACTCTAGAATTATGGATTCATGAGCATTAGATACTTGTAGTTATACTCATTTCCGGAAGCGTGCAGTCACAAAATACATAAATTTAGTTGTAGAGAGAGAATAAAATAGGAGAACGTAATATAAATGCAGAGAGATAATAAAAGAGGGGAACGTAATATAGGGACAAAGCCCCGTAGAAACTCGAGTTAGTTCTGTTATTCGTGTTTCTTATTGGTTTATTAGTCCAATGTCATAGCTTAAGTTATCTCTACCTCTTTTTTTGAATTTTCCTTCATAAAACTCTCTTTGGGTGTCCTTTATTTTTTAAAATTGTCTACTGGAAAAAATTATCATTTTATACCTATAAAAAAGTTCATCGTTTTTCAGTACAACGAAATTTATGTATTTTGTGATGTTGCATGTTTTCGGAGACGAGTATAACTATATGTATCTATTTCTCATTAATCCATAACTCTAGAGTAAATGTTTAACTCTTACTCCTTCGTGGTTGCACTAATTTATTTTTATATCTATTTTACATGAATCAAGATTATGGCACCAAATAAGCAATGGATGGAACTTATTAATGATCGACTTGCTGATGCTTACGTAGATGGGGTGGAATTTTTTTTAGATTATGCTTTTACAAGATTGGGAGAACCACAATTGATACGTTGTCCCTGCATCAAATGTGGTAATGCAAATTCTAGAACACGTGTTGTGGTCAGGTCACATTTGATAGTACATGGGATAATACCAGGTTATACTCTTTGGTATCACCATGGGGAGAGGTCAGGTGAAGCACAACCAGATTCTGAATTTATGTATGATAATGACATTGAAGAGGGTGATGGTGAGGATGAAATACATGGGATTTTGAGAGATTTATATTATAATGGAGATAATATGAACAATAGTGGTGATGATTTTGTCGAGGAGGAACCAAATCTTAAAGCAAAATGATTTTATAAGATACTGGAGAATTTTGAGCTACCTTTATATGAAAGTGCAAAAGTTTCTAAACTTTCTATTTTGGTTAAATTGCTTCACATTAAAAGTATTGGTCATTGGAGTAATGAGTCATTTACGATGTTATTAAAGTTTTTTAAAGAATAATTATTGCTTGATGGAACAAACTTGCCGAATATTACGAGGCAAAGAAGGTTATTCGAGATCTTGGTCTTTCTTATAAGGAGATTGCTGCGTGTAAGAATGATTGCATGTTATATTGGAAGGATGATAATTGTTTTGAATCTTGCAAAGTTTGTGGGGCATCCAGATGGAAGGAGGATAAACATAGTGCGAAAACCAAATTTAAAAGTGGAAAAAAGATACCATACAAGATTTTACGTTATTTTCCTCTAAAGCCCAGACTTCAAAGATTATTTATGTGCTCAAAGACATCTCGTCTTATATCATGGCATCATGATAAAAGAGTTGATGATGGGATTATGAGACACCCAGCTGATTCAATGGCATGGAAAAAATTTGATGAACTTCACCCATCTTTTGCTGCTGAGCCTCGTAATGTAAGACTTGGGCTTGCTAGTGATGGGTTTCAACCATTTGGAATGTCCAGAACTCCATACAGCATTTGACCCGTGGTACTTATTCCTTATAATTTACCACCTTGGCTTTGCATGAAGGAAGAGAATTTTATTTTGTCAATGCTTATACCTGGTCCTGAGAGTCCTAGGGATGCAATTGATGTCTATCTTCAACCTTTGATAGATGAGTTGAATGAATTATGGGAAACTGGAGTGGAGACCTTTGATGCGTCAACGAAAAAGAATTTTACGTTACATGCATCTTTGTTATGGACCATCAACGACTTTCCAGCATATGCAAATTTTTCTGGATGGAGTACAAAAGGAAAATTGGCTTGCCCATGTAACAATAAAGGAACTGTTTCCACAAGGCTAAAAAATTGTAAAAAACGGCCACAGACGCTTTCTTCCTCTTGATCACAAATGGAGGAATGATAAAGCGTCATTTGACGGCACTAAGGAGATGAGACTACCACCAAAAATGTTGTCCAGTGATGATATACTTGATCAAGTTGTTGATTTAGATGGGTTACCACTAACAAAGGATCCAAAGCAGAAGAATAAGATATCACATGAAAGTAGGGGTGATAATTGGAATAAGAAGAGTATATTATTTGATCTTCCATATTGGAAAAATTTGTTGTTGTGACATAATCTAGATGTGATGCATATTGAGAAAAATATTTGTGATAATATATTGGGGACAATCTTAAATGTCAAAGGAAAAACCAAAGACACCGTGAATGCTCGGTTGGATTTGCAAGCAATCAACATACGAAAAGATTTGCATCCAATAAAAAATGGGGATAAGTATGAGTTACCACCAGCATGTTACACATTATCTCCTAAAGAGAAGCAAAAGTTTTTCAATTTCTTAAAGAATCTAAAGGTCCCAGATGGATTTTCATCAAATACAGTGTGTGAACCTTAAAGATCGCAAAATTGCAGGGTTAAAAAGTCACGATTGTCATGTTATTCTACAACATTTACTCCCACTTGCCATACGTGGTATGCTCTGCAAATCTGTGTCTGAACCACTTATTGAGTTGTCTTTATTTTTCAAAGTGCTTGGGGCGAAATGTTTGAGTGTGGATCTGTTGGAACAAATAGAAGCCCAAATACCATTAACTTTGTGCAAGTTAGAAAGGGTCTTTCCTCCTGCATTTTTTGATGTCATGGTGCACTTGACAATTCATTTACCTGATGAAGCTAAGATTGCTGGACCAATTCAATATCGATGGATGTATCCAATAGAGCGCTACCTACACTTTTTGAAGTCTTTTATTGGTAATATGGATCGCCCAGAAGGTTCGATTGCAGAGGGATATTTAGCAACTGAATGTATGACTTTATGTTCAAGGTATTTGAATACAATGAAGACAAAATCTAATTGCCTTGAACGAAATTATGATGGTGGTGTTTTTGAATCTGAGGGAGGTTTGACAATTTTTTGTTAACCTGGAAAACCTATAAAGGGTAGGAAGGGTAGCGAGCAAGATAAACTTGATTCAACTGAAATGGAGCAGGCACATTTTTATATATTGAAGAATTGTGATGAAATTCAACTATTTCTCGAGTAAGTAATGACTTAATCTAATAATTTACTGATACGTTGTCCATATATTTCATTTAAAATGACATGTAGTTACACTTAAATTATTTGTAGAGAGTTTTCACAAATTCATGTTGATACCTCTCAACAAAGTTCAGATGTGGAATGGAATAGGCAATTCATTACTTGGTTGCAAGAAAAGGTGAGTATCATTTAATCAAAAATTTCCTGAATCAAATATGTAAATAGTATTTGTTAAAATATGTAGTCGATGTTGTTAGGTTGCAAGATTACACAAACACGATGATAGTAAGAGAATAGAAGATTTACTCTCACTGGCACGTGGTCCTTTTCCATATATGACAAGATTCAAAGGCCACATTATTAATGGATATAGGTTTCACGTGTAAGAGTATGATAAAGGGTTGAGAACTCAAAATTCTGGGGTGGTTGTAGTTGGTGAGACTGATGAAGAACAAAAAGAAATGGATTACTATGGCGAGTTAACCGAGGTTCTTGAATTACAATTTGTTGAGGGAAGAAGAGTTATTTTGTTTCGATGCACGTGGTTTGATGTGTATGATCAATGGAGGGGAGTTAAAATGGATGAATATGGTTTTGTGAGTGTTAACCGCCAACGATTTTTTAAAACAAATGAGCCTTTTGTATTAGCCAGCCAAGCATCACAAGTATTTTATGTTGTCAATCATTCCAATAAAGATTGGCATATTGTACGAAAGGTTCAACCTCGTGATTATTTTGACATTTTGCAAAAAGAAGATGATGACTTAGAGGAGTTAGATAACTCTACACAAATGAAAAGGAAAAGAACTCATGAAGGTTTGGAGCTTTATTATGATTTCTTTTAATTTGTTAATTATTTTTTGTTAATGATAATTGTTTATGGTATTTGCTCTGAATTTTTTTTCCAATGAATTAATCTTGAATATTACCTCGCTCTTATTATAGTAGTAATGGTTCATGCAAGGAACCTATGTGACATGTACATTGTGTCTTCATTCTGAATGTCGTTCTCAATTTACTTTTCTTCTTATTGAAAACTTGCCAACCTATTGGATCTTTTGTTTGGAAGACTTTGCTCTTATATATTTTTTTTGGTATTAGGTTGACATGATTCCCTCAAAAATCCAGAAGTATGAAATGGGATCAGCTTCGAAGATTGCTAAGCATGAATTCATTCAACCTAGTGCCTTAGCAACAAAGGGACGGGGAGGGAAAAGCTTAAGAGTAATGGGTTCTTTAAGAGTTAATGCTGAACAGAGGACTCTAATTGCCAAAAATAAGAGTTGTAATACAGAAACTTCTAAGTTGAATATGCTAGCTGAGAAAAATTTCAATGTGCATCCTTATTTTGAAGCAATGGAAGACAATTTCCCCCTCTATCAAGAAGCTGAAATGACTCAAGACGCTCAGAGAAGTGACACAAGGGGTCGAGGACAAAGCATAAGAGTTACTGCTGAAAAGAGGACCCCAATTGGAAAAAATAGAAGTTGTACTCCAGCAACTTCTAATATAAATAAGCCAACAAAGAAAAGTATCCTTGTGCCTCTTGGTTTTGATCCAATGGAAGACTCCCTTTATCAAAATGCTGAAGTGACTCTAGATGTTCAGAGAAGTGATACTAGTATTTTATTTTCTTCTGTGTAATATTTCTTGTTGTTAGTCGGCTTGAAATTTTTGTTTTGTTTGACTTACACTATAATTTCCAGGTCCATTTGAATCTCAAAAGGCAAAAAAAGTGGTTGAAGTGACTCGAGATGTTCAGAGAAATGAAACTGGTATTTTATTTTCTTATGTGTAATATCTTTTTGTTTTTAGTGGGCTTGAACTTTTTGTATTGTTCGACTTAAAATTTGCAGGTCCATTTGAATCTCAAAAGGCAAAAAATGTGGCTGAAGTTACTCGAGATGGTCAGAGGAGTGAAACTAGAATTTTATTTTCTTCTGTGTAATATTTTTTTGTTGTTAATAGGCTTGAACTTTTTGTATTGTTTTACTTCAATTAAAATTTGCAGGTCCATTTGAATCTCAAAAGGCAAAAAAAGTGGCTGAAGTGCTCAGATGTCAACTATGAATTATTTAACTTGGTATATTTTTTGTTTTACTGCTTGACTTTTGTTTTGTTTGACGTACTTTAAAAGAGGTCCATTGAATCTGAAAGCAAATAAGTGAAGATGAACGTGAAAGTAGTATTTCTAAAAATGGTGAAATTTCAAATATGTTGTCAAACTACCCTTGTGTCTCCATGTTACATCACACCAGTAGCCTGTTGCACATTATTAGTCTAAATCACCTTGTGCCATACAAAGTGACAGCACCAGGCTGCTCATCTGCTGTGTGTCTAATAGAGGCAGCAGTAGAACCTGTATCTCCTAAGCATGGCTATGATGTTAATGCCATCACAGCAGCCTTCAACTTGGTCCTACTGCTTTGTGTAATATCATTCTGTAGTTTAGCAAAAACCTCCAGACTTCTCTGTATATTCAAACCCCTCCCCCCCTCCCTTTTTTTTTCTTCAATATACTCCCCTCCTGGTTACCACCAGGAATAATGGGTGCTGCATTTCTGATGCTTGCATGACCAACAAGCATCAGCTTACTGCACTGATCTGCAAAAAGCATCAATATGCCCCAGTAGTACTGTGCAATTTACTGCATCGATCTGCAGTTGCACATCCTAGCAACCAGCTTCTTAATTCCTGTCCACCTTTTGTTGCCCATGCCATGGAAATATGCACTTTGATAATCTTCAGTCACCTTTCATCCAACTCCCTTCCTTGTATGACTTATTTCTGAATTTTCCACGTTGCACCTGTCTAGGTGATATATCACCCTCCCTAGCAGCATTAAAAAAATTCTGTGCAGTAGACCTCCTTATCCATACCAATTCTGCTTCTTTCCTCTCCTGCTACTGCTACTTGCAAGTGTCCCTTGAGATTTTTTACTGCAACCTGGTTTTGGCTTTTGACATTGGATGTAGATGCTGCAAAACGTGTGTATCTACTAGTTGATTCTGCTTATTTCCATCATGGTGTACCACCTGAGATGGCTTGCCTCATGTATTACCATTATTATTTATTGTTGCATCTTCTGATTAGAACCAGTTGCATGTTTGTTCCCACTGTTCTTCATCATTCATCTGGCTGCTGTTTGTGAGCTGCGGCATTTTTAACTGTATGCTGCTGCTGCTGCTTATGATTATTAGCCTTGGGAGACACATTAGTTTCAAGTGCCTTGTCTGCTTGTTGCCTTGTTTGCACCACAGCATCCCTCAAGTGAAATGGAGTAACTGAAGCACTCTTAGTAGCATGAACTTGCTGCTGTTTATGTACTATTTCTCAGCCAGCTTCTCGGCACTCATATCCACCTCTTGACTGATTTCCTGCATTTGCACATCAGTGCCTAACTGCAGTTTAGTGCTAATTTCACCAACAATATGCACCTTGTTTTGAGTATCTCTAGCTATACCACCAGTATCATTACACTCTCAACATCCTTTTCCTGGTGTTGAGTATTAATATTACTTTCTCTGCACCATCAGAGTGCACTGCATTATCAGATTTCCTTGCAAAATCAGTGTCATGTATGATCTCTTTGTCGTTAATAGGCTTGAACTTTTTTGTATTGTTTTACTTCAATTAAAATTTGCAGGTCCATTTTGAATCTCAAAAGGCAAAAAAAGTGGCTGAAGTGACTCAAGATGCTCAAACTAGTGAAACTAGTATTTTATTTCTTTTGTGTAATATTTCTTGTTGTTAATGGCTTGGACGTTTTGTTTTGTTGACGTACTTTAAATTTTGCAAGGTCCATGTGAATCTGAAAAAGACAAATAAAGTGAGAGGAATGAAACATTTGTAAGAAAGTTTTGCGACTAAAACCTGGAGAAAAGTTAAGAGGTACTTTCTACCAAAATCGAGTTGTTGGGTCGAATCACGCCTCATTTTCGAGACACTTGGGTTTGCTAGTTCGTGATCGTAATATGTGCCCACTGCGAGTACACTCATGGTTGGACATCGAAGAACATAAGCTTGAGCACATGTGGAAAGCTGTTACTGTAAGTATTTACAACATTGCTTTCTTGATTTACTAGAAAGTGAAATTCTATATGAAAATTAAAGTATTGGTAACGAGGGCTCTAACTAGATGATTTTCCACTTTGCACCTGTCTAGGTGATATATCACCCTCCCTAGCAGCATTAAAAAAATTCTGTGCAGTAGACTCCTTATCCATACCAATTCTGCTTCTTTCCTCTCCTGCTACTGCTACTTGCAAGTGTCCTTGAGAATTTTTTACTGCAACCTGGTTTTGGCTTTTGACATTGGATGTAGAATGCTGCAAAACGTGTGTATCTACTAGTTGATTCTGCTTATTTCCATCATGGTGTACCACCTGAGATGGCTTGCCTCATGTATTACCATTATTATTTTATTGTTGCATCTTCTGATTAGAACCAGTTGCATGTTTGTTCCCACTGTTCTTCATCATTTCATCTGGCTGCTGTTTGTGAGCTGCGGCATTTTTAACTGTATGCTGCTGCTGCTGCTTATGATTATTAGCCTTGGGAGACACATTAGTTTCAAGTGCCTTGTCTGCTTGTTGCCTTGTTTGCACCACAGCATCCCTCAAGTGAAATGGAGTAACTGAAGCACTCTTAGTAGCATGAACTTGCTGCTGTTTATGTACTATTTTCTCAGCCAGCTTCTCGGCACTCATATCCACCTCTTGACTGATTTCCTGCATTTGCACATCAGTGCCTAACTGCAGTTTAGTGCTAATTTCACCAACAATATGCACCTTGTTTTGAGTATCTCTAGCTATACCACCAGTATCATTAACACTCTCAACATCCTTTTCCTGGTGTTGAGTATTAATATTACTTTCTCTGCACCATCAGAGTGCACTGCATTATCAGATTTCCTTGCAAAATCAGTGTCATGTATGATCTCTTTGTCCTTCTCCTGATTAGTAGCAATAATTTCTACAACATCCTTTCCAAACATTAATTCCATAGCATCTAGAGATGAACTAGATGCATCTGTACATCGCTCAATGTCTTCCTTTTGGCCAACTGCAATCTCACCCTCTTCCATGTCCTCTTCCACCTGATCACTCCATAGTTTCCTACCTCCATCAGTGCTACCATCAATAACAAATGCGGTAGAAGGAACCTCTAGACAGGCTTGGTTAGTAGGAACCAAATCCTCAACTGTTTTAGGCCATGCAGTCTGTACCCACTGCTTTGTTTTTCCTGGAGATTGCCTTCCAAGTGTAAAAACTTGAGCATTAAAATTCAAAGGCTTTCCCATCAGTGGCATGCTGTTATTGAACTGTTTCTCTGCACCATGATCCGCATCAGATGCATTAGCAGTCTCACCAATTAGTTGAGCAACCTCAACTAAATGCTTCTCAACATCAGAAGAAACATCCTCAACTAATTGTTTCTCAGGATCACCATGCACTGCACCATTATTATTAATTATTGTTACATCCTCTAAAGCTGCAATATTAGTACTCTTAGGATTAACAGTACCCAATTCCTTCCCTATTGAAACAACCATCTCTTTCCCTGTGCTATATTTGGTGATCTGTCAAAACCACTATGCAAAAGGTGTATGAGTATGCTTTAGTTTGTAAGCAGTAACTTCTATTATGTGTTGATAAATAATACTTTGTTGTTATTGATTTGAAATATTGATTTTTGATCCTAAAACTTCTAGGTTAATGCTATATTTGGTGATCTGTAAATTGATGCCTTGTTTTCACTTGTTCAAGACACTTCTGTTGATATTTTTCTCTATTTCAGGAAAAATTTGACAGTGATGACATGATTGATCATAGAGGTCATGTTCTGCAACATATGAGAAAACTTTGGAATAATTGGAGAGGATCATTGCACAAGAAAATGAAATCAAAGTCATTGCATGAGGTTCTAAAAGATGAGCCGACATGAGTAGAAAGGAGTGATTGGCAATGGTTGGTCAAAGAGAATTTTTTATCTAATGATTTCATAGCTATTAACTAATAGCATTTTATTTCAAGTGGCATGTGATTACTTTTCAGGAACAATTTATGGCAGGGCCAAAAAAAAAATTCAAAACATTTTTGATGTCTTCTTTCCACAGGACCCACAAAATAAAGTTGCAGTGATGTTTTTTGTACTCTTTTTTTTTCTCTGTTTACTCTCTGCTACCTAGCTTCAAATCTAACATTAAAAATAGAATCATTAAACTACCTTGTAATAATTTCACTATTGTGTTGTTAATGCAGGAAGCAAGTACAAGAAACTCGGTCAATAGGTCTAAGGTAGTTATGCCTCATCGTACGGGTAGCAAACATTATAGAGAGTTTAATTACGAAATGGTAAGTAAATTGTGTAACCCTATGAGGAAATCTCCTCTTTGTATGAAAGATTTATGTGACTTGTTTTTTAAATTGTAAAGGGAGGCAAAGATGGTAATCCACCAAACATGGCAACTATTTTCTTTGAGACTCATAAGAAGGACGATGAGCTTGTCGAACCTGAAACCATCGAAAAATATGTATGTCTTTTTATAAATTTCATTTAACATCCTTCCTCTTATTTAGTGTATTGCAATATTTTAAACATTCTTATATTTTATAGGTTGAAATCCAAGAGCTGTTACAATCTGAACTATCTCTTACTAATATTGAGGTAGTGGAAAGGTGCTTTGGACCTCAATGCAAAAGTCATGCAGTTGGATTTGGGGGTGGGATAACCGCTAAGGAGTTGAAAGGTGGTACCACCTCAAAGGCTGCATTGTTGGAAGAGCTTAAAACAACTAAAAAAAGAAAAGGAATCATTACAAAAGCGCATGGATATTCTGGAGAGTAAATATGAACGGCTTGAATGTATATTGGTTCGTCAGCCTTCATCACCTTCACTAGGTTGGTAAATTTTCTGTCAACTATTACATAATGCGTATTTGTCAATGGATTTAGTGATATGTTTTACAAGTGCTCCTCTTTGATAACGACTTTGCTAATACAATAGCCTGTTTTGCTATTATGATTTGATCTAGAGACTAGATTCAAGTGTTTTAATTTTTGAGATAGTTCTACTGTGTACCTCAGCAGTAATGCATTCTTCTGGCGTTTGAGACTTGTGGATTTATTTGTTAATTTTTGATGATGATGATGATGATGGCGTCTGGGTAAAAGAGTAGTTCATCGGATATGTCTATTTGGTTGAACTGTTTGTGAACAATTAGAGTTGCTTCGTGGAAAATATGCTGGATAATGTTTGGGCTATTTATTCTTTCCGGATCATATAATGACCAATGGAACGGGTCGAGATCACCTCCAGCAAAAGTTTGCATGTTACAGCATGTATGTAGAAGATCACACACACACACACACACACACACACACACACATATATATATATATATATTCAGTCGTCTAGTTGCGCACCCAAATTTGTGTAAGGTAATTAAAAATAAATGTATATTGATTGTCCCATAATGCACCAGGTAGTTTATAGTTGTGACTGTTTCAAGATGGAAGAAGCTTATTATGATAGCTTTATTGATCATTTTTATCTCCACATTGCCATCTCTCTATTTTGAGAAATCAAAATGGTATAGATTATAAGCCTTTAAGACTGTGTTAGCTGCTATATGGCTGAACCATTTTTTGTATACTTCAAATACAATCTCTGTCATTTTGTTTGCTCCTTTTGAAATTCCTTTCTTTCAAGTATCAAAATGACAATCTTCATTACTATTGTAAAACAATTTTAGGTGTCAAACCAAAACCTTAGGAAGATGAGTGGTGTATCCCAAACCTTTACTCTTTCAATTCCTTTGTATGCATTACTAATGTGAAATAGTTTTAGGGGTCAAGCCAAAACCTTAGGGTGATTGATAGTGTTGAAATATCATTAAGATTAAGAATGAAATGGCTACGAGTGAGAAGGATCTATTGGTTGGAATGATATATTTACTTTTGACATGTATAGAGGTATATTCTGATAAATCTATGTTTTTGTACTGTTCTGTAGCTATGTGTTGTTTGCTATTCATACTATGTTAACATGTTGATAGCTAATGCATGATTTATTTGCCCCAATTGTTTGGCTAACCGGTGACTAAATTATTCCTTTATTTTTTAAACTAGGAAAATAGCTAGCAAGCATTCTGTTACTAAACTGTCATGGATTGTTCTTTTAACAGATCAAGAACTTGAAGATTGAAGAAATGTCCTCGAACAAAGTGCAGAGCAAGTTGAAGCACATTATTTTATTGTTTTATTAGTGTTGGTGCAGAGACGTCATTTGTACATATGCTACAATTTCCTTTTCTCAATTTTTAGGATTTGATGGATTTATTTTGTTGGACATATATATGTTTTTCAGTAATTAATGTGGTGTTTAGGTTTTTGCACCTAACAATGAAATTTTATATGAATATCAATTATTTGGTATATTTTTGGTTGCATGTGAAAGCATATAAAATAATACTACTTTGGAAGCGCAGGGAAAATTATGAATTATTTAATTATTGTTATTAAAATTTGCAAAAGGAACTTCGGTCGTGAAAAGTATTTTGATCAACGAAAGGAATTTCAGTCGCTAAAAGTACTTAATAATGACTGGAGTTTGTTGTTTTATTTCAAGGTTTAACGACTAGAGAGATCATCAACGAAGGGAAATTTGGTCGTTGTAAGGAAGTACAACGACTGGATTACTTGTTGTCGTTAAAAGATATTTAACGACCGGGTTTGTAATCCGGTCGTTAATTTTTAACGACGGAGCTTTTAATGACCGGTGACGACCGACTTTTACCCCGTCGTTATTGACTTATAGCGACCGGATTTGATCTTTTAACGACCAAATTTTCCCTCGCTAAAGATCATTTCTCTTGTAGTGCTAGTAGCACCAGAGTCTATCACCCAGTTTCTCACATTGGCCTCAAGGATTTATTTCTGAAATGACCACAATAATTATATCATCCGCTTCGATCAATTTATTTTTGACTTAACGGGATTGTCATTTCTCGCAAAAATTCTCTTGCATTGAGGTGTATTTTTCATGAAGGTTTTATTATTGACTTTGAGCTTGTAAACATGTCTATTTACATACCTGAATTTTGGCATAATCATTTGGCTAAATTGTGGACACATTAATCCATCTGCATCACCATGGACATCTGTTTGTGTGTGTATTAGGGGTGGCAAATGGGTGGGTTTGGTTGGATTTGGTTTGGTTGAAAATGGTTTAAACAAAAATGGGTTGGGTTTCAAACCGTCCATATTTTATGTGGGTAAATATGGGTTGGGTGATAAATGGCTGGGTTGGTTATGGGTTAACTCATATTATACAAGTATAATATTATTTCAAGTGTATGTTTATATTTTTTTCTTTTGTCAAGTTAAATTAATTTTTTTATATAAATTTCAGGGGGTGAGGGGTGGGGGTAAGAATTTTTTTTTTCAATAATTTTTTTTATAAAAGTAAAACGTATGAAATTGATTTTTTTTTTGGGGGGGGGGGGAGGGGGTGGGGTGGGGGACCAGAAATTCTTTTCCATTATTTATAAATTTTTTATAGAAGTAATTTATATGAAAATTGAAATTTGGGGGGGGGGGGGGGGGAGGGGGGTCGTGGAGGGGGTGGCGCGGGGAGTAAGAATTTTTTTTTTCCATTTTTTATAAAACTTTTATAAAAGTAAAATATTGGAAATTGATTTTTTTTGGGGGGGGGGGGGTAAGAATTTTTTTTTCATTTTTTATAAAAGTAAAATATTTGAAATTGAAATTTTTGGGGTGGGTGGGTGGGGGGGGGGGTATCGTGGAGCGGTGTGGTGGGGGTAAGAATTTTTTTTTTCCATTTTTTTTATAAAGTTTTATAAAGGTAAAATATATGAAATTGAATTTTGAGAGGGGGGGGGGGGGAAGGAGGGTAGGGATCGGAGTGGGAGGTGAATTTTTTTTTTCTCCTTTTTATAAAAGAAAAATAAAGTATATGAAATAAAAAAAATGTGTGGGAGTGGTGGTGGGGTAAGGGTTGGCGTGGGTGGTAGGGTAAGAAAGAAATTTCTCATTTTCAAAATGAGTTGTTATTGGGTCTAGTGTGTTCTTATATGGATAATCATATTTTACCCATATTTGCCCATATTTTTATGGGTTAAAGAGAGACTTGAAACTCATATTTACCCATCTGAAATATGAGTGACCCAACTCACTAATATGTGAGTAAAATAAGCTAATTTTCTAAATATGAGCTCAAATTGCCACCTCTAGTGTGTATAATGGATGACAATGTTAAGGCTATTTATAATAGATGAGAAATGGTAAAATAATGACAAGTGTTAAAAACACTTGTCTTGAATCAACCATGCATATTGCCACATGTATTTTCACTTGCCACTTCTCCAAGTAATGCCAATAATCACAAAATCCACATATAATTTCACTTGCACTATAGATTATTGGCATGACACTTGGTGTCTATGTGTCATAATCTTTAAAATATCACAACATTCCCCAAAAGAAATGAGATGAAATATCAAATTCTCAACAACTAGGAAGAAAGTTTTGCTACTTCTAGGTGAAAATTATTTTTCTCCCACAATTTTTTTTTACCATTTTCTTTATATAAATCATGACTGAAGTTATCTCAAAGTTTAAACTCTTCCCATTTGATGAAATGAGATTTTAATATATATATATATATATATATATATATATATATATATATATATATATATATATATATATATATATATATATATATATATATAAAGTGACTAGGTCAAATACACAAATAATTCCTCAATTTGAAATGAAATATTAATTAGACTTCTCAACTTTTTTAGTCACCTTTGAACACCCCTTAGGACCCGTTTGGCCATGAGCATTTTTCACTTTTTTTCGAAAAATTATTTCATTTTATTTGAAAATTAACGTTTGGTCATGAAAATTCCAAATACAACTTGAAGTTGTATTTGGAATTTGAAAAACATCTAAAACCTTGTTTTCACTTTTTTTCACTTTCAATACATTCAAACAACCAAATATTCTTTGCAAAAACTATAACCAAACACAACTTCATCTTCAATTCCAACTTCAACTCTAATTTCAAAAATTCAAATAAAGTGAAAAATATTTGATTTACATGACCAAACGCCTACTAAATGTCTCATGCTGAATAGTGTATTTTATACTTGATTTGAGAGTGAAAAACCTCAATGATACACTCCACCCCCCACCCCCACCCCCACCCCCCACCCCTTCCTTCCAAAAAAAAAAAAAAACTCCTTACATACTCGCGAAAACTCCTTGCAAAAGCATATATTTCTTGCCTATGGAAAAGGCCATACTTACTGCGGAACGACTCAAAAAGCTCCATTCACCACTAATTACCACCGTCGTCCACCGCTCATTACCACATTCCACATCTATCATTCTCAGCCACAATTATCTTCGCCGTTAATCATTACAGTCAGTTGTCAAACCAATAGTCACTATTTATAAATTACAATCATCATCATCAATTACAATTCTCCATTAAAGCAACAATCATCAATTACTGTCGACAATTACCACCATCAACCACTACTATATACGGCCAATCACCACTAGCACCAACATCATTGGTTGTCAATATCATCCATCACAATTATTTGTCACCACCATCAACTATCACCAATATTAACCGCTACTAGCAGACATTATCATCACTAAGTACTACCCACAACCAATACTAACACCAACCACCACTCAAAGTCGACATCGACAACTACGACTGTTAGCCATCGCTACTATATATGTTTAGAAAAAAAAATTGTTGATATAATATTAAATTAATTAAGTTTTATTTAATATTATCTTTATAATTTTTAAATAATTTTTTTATACATTGAAATATTGAGAAAACAAACCTTCTTAAATATTTGATATTTAGATCTTGGTATCACATTTTACCATTCAAACATATGTTTTGTTTAGATTCATATTCAGACGTTTTAATTTTAATAAGAATAAATAAGGTCTAACTGACAAGTCAAATTTAGTGGTTTATTTGTGTATTTGGCGAAGAAACTGTTTTTCCTTCTTCATTTCTCTTCCCTTGTTTATTTCCAAAATATTGAAAATCAGCACAAAGAGAAGTATGTGTGGAAAAAGAAATTGAAATGGTTGGTGAAAGGACCCGCCATTGCACCAACACCAAAATGAAGTGGAACCTAACAATTTTTGACTTCGATATCTGAAAAGACCAATGTCTCGTTGAGTTTGGTCCTTTTATTTTTAAAAGTTAGTATCAATTACTTAATGAAATTATGAAGTTAATTTTTCCCCGTTTACACATTTTTATTTTTTATTATTGTAATTTGACCGATCTTAATCAAATTTAATAATATTTTATCTAACTATAAAATTATCAGTTATTTACATTTTTTTCAAATGAATAACTTATTTGTACACAAGTCTAATATCTGCAAATGTTTGCGATATATGTCGACAAATGCTGTACTTTTTTTTTGGGTAGGAAACGACTCTCTAATTGCAAGGATATCATATAATTAGAGACCTCTCTAGTTCAATAAGTAGTTCGACAAGTTTAAGTGGATGTTATTATTCTCATCTCAATTTATGTTACATTATTTTTTCAGTCAGCCATAATAAGATATTTTTTTTATTTTTAGTAACAATTTAACTTAAATGTTTTTATTTGATTCTTGACGAGATAATTAATGCAACAAATTTATATAATTTATTTCACAAATTTCAAAACATTTCTCTTTTCTCTTAATTTTATGTCTAATCATGAAATACCTTCATATAAATTGAGATGACGAGTGTGTTTGTTTTATGATAAGTTATTAACCAGTTTATTAGCGCTAAGTTATCACCGCTGAAGCACTCTAATTTGTGAAGCATTGAAAAATGCTAAGGAAAATGGATGGTTAAATGTGCTGTGGTGGATATGATATTGAAAAGAAGTGTAGATTCATTGGAGCCAGTGATTACTTGTGAAGATATCAGAAAGCTTACGAGTTTCTTTGAAGATATACATGTGGTATATATTCCTTGATCTTGAAATATGCTAGCGCACAATTTAGCCAAGTTTTCTATTTCGATGTTACGTAAGGTTATTTAAATTCAATTTCCCCTAGTTGGATTATAACTCATGTTGCTGCATCATTTAACTATTTGATACCGTTTATGCATTAATACACTAAAATCGTTTATTGTAAATCTTTGTTAGGGAAAATACCACTATATGTCAATTTGGAGAAAATATTTACCCGAAATAACTCATATTTCTAATATTACCCGAAATGAACCTTTTATACAAGGTTTATGCATTGTCTACGGTAAATATATAATGTTATAAATCGTGTGTTTAGCGTTGTTGCAACAAAAAAAAAGGCTACGTGGATATAAATTAAAAATATGGCTACATGAATGTAATATTTTATATTGGATTGTAAATTATTGAAATTATCTCTAAATTTAGCACTAATATTTAGTATTTATTTTCTTAAAAAAGGAATTAACTAAACTTGAACAATAATATAAAATGAAGCGTGTCACCATCGTTTACCCACTAACACCGACGCTATTTCTATATAAACCGTTGAATACCTACACCCAAATTTGCACCTACTTTAAGATCTGAAACAAAAAAACGAAAAATCAGAAATACTATCAAAGAATGGAGAATGAAGGAATTCTTTTGGGTATGGGCAATCCATTGCTCGATATCTCTGCTGTTATCGATCAAGATTTCCTTAACAAGTAAGCAATATTACTCTCACATTTTTTAGCTATACAACAGTGTTCAGTTTTATTAGTTTGGATTCATAGATCTGGTGAATGCTACATGTTTATTTACATACATTACTCTTATTGCCTAGATTTTTGGATTTTGATTTTGAATTTTTTCGTATTCCTAATATTATCCTTTTTTTAGTTTTTAGTTTTAGAGCAAAGTTGTATGGTAGCTCTTAAAATGCGTTAGTTTTACCTGGATTTTGATTTTGAATCTTCCTACTCGTGATGTTATAAGTACATTATTTAATTTTTAGTGTTAGAGTAAAGTTGTGTAGTAGTAGCTCTTAAAATGCTTTGCTTTTACGTGGATTTTGATTTTCAATCTTTTGTATTTCTGATATTATTTGTTGTTTAGGTTTTAGTTTACAGCAAAGTTGTATAGTAGCTCTTAAAATGACTTAGTTCCTTTTAGGGAAATTTACGCTTTATGTCTACTGGGAGAAAATATTTACGCCATGTAGCCCATTTTGAGTATAAACACCTTTTATACACTTTTATACAAGGTTGATATATTATGTGTAATGCTTTCCCCACATATAATGTTGTATAATATTGTATATTGGGCTACGTGGCGTAATATATTTATGTTGGGCTGTATTTCAGTTTTAGAGTAAAGTTGTATAGTATAGCTCTTAAAATGCATTAGTTTTACCTGGATTTGGATTTTGTTTTATTCTTTGTATGGGAGTACGATATCATATTCTTATTTGAATTAACTCAGGTACGACATCAAGCCAAACAATGCTATTCTTGCTGAGGACAAGCACTTGCCTATGTAAGTTTCATCTTAGTTTGATGTGCCTATCCGCATTCCCTAGCTTAGTATAGGAGATTGCATTTTGTGTTTGCACTAATAAGTTTTTTCGTTCCGTTTTATAAGTTTGCCCCTCTAATTAGTTGATTGGATTCAGAGGCAGTGAACTACAGAACTGTTTTCTTTTTATCGACTGCCATTTGAGTGCCATTGTCGGGATAGCTTGCTGTTGATTGTGCTAGTTACTTATGTGCTCTGTAAAACACTAGAAAACAGTTCTAGTTTCTTTCTAATAGGAAAGCAGAGGACTTTATTGAGAAATAAATGACCTTGTGTAAGAAATATGGAATGCACCATGTTTCAGAATCACTAATAATGTATGTAAGGATAAAAATTATTTGCAGCTTGAAGGCAATGAGGATTTTATTCAAAATCATTAGTTGAAGATTGATAATAATATTTCTCGCAGTCATTCCTGATTTCATGTGTAAAATAATACTCTAAATGGATTGCCTCATTGCTTATCCATGTTGAATAATTCTAAAACACCATGTAGTTATTTACAAGCTAAAGTTAATACCAAGCTACTTAAAAAACCTATTTTAAATCGATATGTGCTCATTTTATTTCAGACTGAAATTTGTTGTCAATTTGGAAGTCAAGGATTGTATCACGTAGCGTTATCATTGAATATGCCGATACAAATGGTTCAAGCCATATTATCGCGGGAAACTAAGACGTGTGCCATGTTTTCTTGAGGATTCACTTTAAATTATACCATCATCACAACCTTTGAATACAACTTGTCAAAAACCAATAAACTTTGCGTGAATGTTAGTATTGTCCATGAAATCTCTATATATTTTCTATGAATAGCCTTATTGCTTTCATAAGTGCATGGCTGTTTGCAATACACCCTCATTCAAAAGATACTTGTAAAGATATTTTTCTGGTTACAGTGAATCTTGTTCCTGGTCAATATGAATTGTTCTAATGATGGGCCTATTACTTTTTTGATATTAAAGGTGAAAGGTTTGCTTGCTGAATAGTTGCATGTTTGGAATACAAACACGAAGAGAGAGTAGTTACTAGAACTTATTGTGCTGAAGAAAAAAGTTTGGTCTTGTGCCTTAACAAAGAATAGGAATATGCTTGTTCATTCAAAATGCTGATAAAGTTTTTTATTTCCTAGGTATGAAGAAATGACATCCAAGTATAGTGTTGAATTCATTGCTGGAGGTAAATTGCCATAACTTGATGCTTGCTTACTGACATCTTTATTGATTGATATTTTGCATTGAAGATACCAGGGGATACTGAACAATGTTGTTTTGTTTTTTCAAATTATGAATTGCAGGTGCAACTCAAAATTCAATCAGAGTAGCTCAGGTGTGTTGTCATTTTTGTTTTTCCCTTGGTTGTTGCAATCTTACATGGGCTATTTTGTCCTGAAGAATAACTTTCCATTTTCATTTGCAGTGGATGCTTCAAATTCCAGGTGCAACAAGTTACATGGGCTCTATTGGGAAGGACAAGTTTGGGGAGGAGATGAAGAAAAATGCAAAAGATGCTGGTGTTAAAGTAGATTCTTTGTCTCTAATTTTCTCCTTGTTTGACATTTTCTTTTTGTTGGGGGAAGGGGGTATTAATACTTTCAGATTTATCAACTCATTATTTTGTGTAATAACATGGTAAAGAGAGGCTTTAATTTCATATGATCTTTACACATGGGTGCATTTAGGTTCACTACTATGAGGATGAGAGTCCAACCGGTACTTGTGCTGTCTGTGTGCTTGATGGCGAAAGGTCAGTCTAGAGAAATTTGCTTACTGTCTTTCCTCCTTGCTGTTGTACAATACTCTTAAGCTTATGCTGACTGAAAAAGGAGGGGAAACAAGAATAATTTTCAATTAGGGAAACAAGAATAATTTTCAATTAGTAACGGTTAAAAACATGATAAACTCAAGTCTTCTCAAGGTTTCAAATGCTTCTTATGAACTGATGATGTTTGGAAATTAATTTTTCCAGGTCGCTGGTTGCAAACTTATCAGCTGCAAACTGCTACAAGGTTGACCATTTGAAAAAACCGGAGAACTGGGCTTTGGGTAGGAATCCTTAGTCCTGTTTTTTCTACGCAGATGCCTAATTTTCATGTTAAACTAATGTCTACGTGTATACAGTGGAGAAGGCCAAGTATTTCTACATCGCTGGATTCTTTCTCACCGTTTCTCCAGAATCTATTCAGCTTGTTGCTGAGCATGCAGCTTCCAAGAACAAGGTCTGACCGTTGACATTGATTATGTTTGACTGCTTTTTGTAGTGTGAAAATGAAACAATCATGTAATTTTCCTAATTGCTGCAGGTTTTTTCAATGAACCTTTCAGCACCATTTATCTGTGAGTTCTTCAAGGATCAACAAGAGAAAGTCTTGCCGTAAGGCCAATGTCCCACCTCTTTAAGGTTACTAAGTAGAAGATAGGTACTGATTAGGACTTGCATATCTTGTTTTCAGGTATATGGACTTTGTCTTTGGTAATGAGACGGAAGCAAGAACCTTCTCTAGAGTTCATGGCTGGGAGGTAATGGATGCCTTAGCTCTAGCTTTCTAAAAGTTATTTGGGTTTTGTGTTGTATAGCTAACTTATGGTTTAATGACCAGACTGATAATGTTGAAGAAATAGCTTTGAAGATCTCCCAATGGCCAAAGGCATCAGGAACACACAAGAGAATCACTGTCATTACACAGGGTGCTGATCCAGTTGTTGTGGCTGAGGATGGGAAGGTGAAGCTGTTCCCAGTAATTCCATTGCCAAAAGAGAAACTAGTTGACACCAATGGTGCTGGTATGTTTTTTATATTAGTTTTGTTCGTTTCTACTGCAATAGAGTTAAAATACCTACTCATTTAGTGGAAAATATATGTTTGTACCAATTAACTGATACTTTGCATTGAGGGATTAAATTCACGTGAAGGTATTAAACTATCTTTTGTCACTTTAAAGTAACTAAACTAGACACACTACAACAGTCAAGTTACAAAATTGTTTTTTTGTCACGTTAAAGTAACTGAACCTATAATCGTAAAGTTAGTAAACTTTATGCACTATAGCGACCAAACCTACCCATCAAGGTGACTATATAGTTATGGTTGATAAGTTTTGTGACTTGATTATTAATGGATGAAGTTAAGTTTATTTAATGTGATGAAAATAGTCTTGTGACTTTACTATTATAGTGGGTTAAGTTCAGTTACTTCAATGTCACAAGATAGTTTTATGACTTTATTGTTATAGTGGAAAAAGTTCAATTGGCCATATGAGAAATTAGCGACTGCTATGAATTCTGTCATATTTGCCTCTGTACTGATAAAACTGCACCCTTTAACGCATTTAACAAGCTTTATAGAAAATTCAAAACTAAAGCTGGTATGAACCAGAATTATAAATTTGTGGACTTCTCAATTACCAAATTATTAAAGGCACTTTGCACCTTTCTCGATTAAATCTTTTTGCTTCTCTTTTTGTTTCTGAAAAATTGTTTTCATGAAGTTTTAAAAGTTTTTGGAAATTTAGAATGTTACCAAATCGTAAAGTCATTCACAAAATATTACATTTCCTAAGTGCCTCTGGTTACCTTTTAGAGAATTTTTATTCTTTGGCTAAAGTAACATTAGCTTATTGGTTGAACTGTTTCGTGTGGCACACGAATTGCAGTAATAATTTTCCTTGTACACACTGTTCTACAGCGCTTTTGCTCGGTAGACAAATCAAGAATACAGAAGAAATTACATAATTTGTGTTTACACTTTTTTAGGGGATGCATTTGTTGGAGGATTCCTTGCACAGTTGGTCCAAGAAAAACCCATTGCAGATTGTGTAAAATCAGGGTGTTATGCATCAAATGTCATCATCCAAAGGCCTGGTTGCACATACCCTGAGAAGCCCGATTTTTAAATGAGGGATTTTCCACTTGTGTGCTTTCCATGTTCTTACTCCAGTTAATCAGAAATATTTTCTGGTTTTAGTATTTTTCATTTTAACGGGTTATGCCAGTTGCTCAAGGTATATCCATATCCCAATTCTCATCCCATATGTTGTAAGGGATTTTCATTGCCTTCTTTTTTGGTCATTAAGAATAACATTCTATTTTAATTGCGTTTTATTGCAATTAAGATGGTTCTATAGTTTTCGTTCGTGATAAGAAAGTGTGTTAGGCTAGTTTGTTTCATTTACTGTCCTTGTTTTTATATCACGGAGAAAAGAAGTAAAAGTATATGATCCAACTCAGGCAAAACGAAAGTTGAATGTGTTTTCTACTTCTCTTTTTGTGTTGACAATGCCATTATAACTATCTTGTTAAATTGTTCATAAGATCTTCCGGATTGCCTGGACTTGCCTATATTGTTCAATTGCTCTCATGTGAATTACTACATTTTTGATCATTTAATCCAAAATACATGCATGCCCATACTGCTATACTAATGTTTGCACGCCTTTTGAACTACTTGGCTGAAGAATCTAGATTCAACAAAATGCCTTTTGAGTCACTATGGTGCGTTTATTATATTGACGGTAAGTGCCAAATTTATAGTAAGTAGCTAGACATGGTTGTACACGTAGAAATTACTAGGATTAAGACAACACAGGAAAGATGAGGAGCAAGAAGGAGAAGTTGCAAAAATAAGGGTTGAAGAGCATGGATAAATTTAATAGCATGCTCTTTGTAACAATCTGACCCCTCATTTTGAGTATTTGAGTATTTTAATTTTTTTTGAGATTTGTATAAGTTGGTATTAAGTACTCCCTCCGTCCCAAAAGATTATTCTCTTTTGACTTGACACAAAGTTTAAGAAATAAAGGAAGACTTTTGAAATGTGGTCCAAAACAAGCCTTAGATATTTGTGTAGCTGTAAATCATCTCATAAAGTTAAATTATTTCTAAATATAGAAAGAGGACAATCTTTTTGGAACAGACTGAAAAGAAAAGGAGGATAATCTTTTTGGGACAGAGGGAGTACTATTTAGGACTTCTTGGTATAGTTCGCGTTGAGTGTAACAATTTGACTTCTCATTTTGAGTATTTGTGTTTTTTTTTTTTGGCGGATTACCCTTCATTTGGGTGGTCTTTAATTTTTGACCTTCAAATTGGTGGCCTTTAAGTTTTGCCCTTCGCTTAATATCCCGAGATTGTGGGTTTGAACTCCAATTCAGTAAAAAAAAAAAAAAAAATCGCAAGGCAGAATTACCCTGAGGTTATGGGTTCGAACCCAAGCTCAGTAAAAATAAAATAAAATCGGAAGGCAGAATTTGCAAAATTTTACCTTGCAATTTTTTTTAAAATTTTTGATTGAGTGGGAATTTAAACCCAAAATTATTTTTTTTTTAGCGAAGGGCAAAAGTTAAAAACTACCAATTTGAGGGACAAAAATTAAAGGCCACCCCGTCGAAGGACAAAGCTGCAAATTGTCCTTTGTGTTGGACACCATCACACACAAGAAATGCATAAGGCAACTTTTAGCTCTTCTTTGGACAAAACAAAGTATACTTGCTTCAAAATAAAAAGACAAAGTTAGCTTTTTCCTCTTCAACTCGGTCAATTTTATCCGGTCGATCCAACGTAGAATCAGTTTCGAACTCAACCCAAACAGTTTCAATCTCAAAAACCGCATTCAAATTCGAAATTGATTATCGGTTTCAAAGCTCAAGCTCGACCAACAATAGCTTCATACTTTTTTCTGAACCCTATTCTTTGTTTCTTTGAAATAGTTTCCAGAGTTTAACTTTTCCGGCCAAATGTTAGAAACAGAGCAACATAGTTCGCCGCAAAAACGATCTCCGATCAACCCCAAAGCAGTAAAAAAAAATACAAAATGAGCCCAGATCTGGCCCCTTCAATCCTATTCCGGTATAGATCTGGCCGGAAAAACTTTTCCGGCGGTCTTCATTTTTTCTTCGATAATCCTTGCATGTGTATAAATAGTGTATAATAACTGTATAATATGTGTATCAATTAGTGTATATACATTATACACTGATTCTACATTGATTATATATTTATTATACACAAATTATACAACAATGATACATTTTTTTTATACATATATTGTAGGGACAATAATGATACAGTTGATGATAGCGATACATAGTCTATACAAACGACGATAAAGTTTCTATACATATGCGGAATTAATTAGTTTTAAAAAGGCCACAAAATGATTTTTTTTTTTTTTTAAAAAGGCTAACAATATCTATTAAGCTTCTTGGGCCATCCAGTGTCAATTTTTCACCCGCATGGTTATTTATGTCTTTGTCCTTTGTTACTTTGTTTAAGTTGGTATTATTATTTAGGACTTGTTGGTGTGACTCCGGTTGAGTGTAACCACTCAACCCCTCATTTTGAGTATTTGTTTCTTAAATCATATTTTGTGACTTTGAATAAAATTTAGTTTTCATACTTAAAACAACTAAAGTGATAATGGATTTGAATTCTGAAGCTTGCCCCTAAATCATGTTGACCAACTAAGGCATTTTTCTAAAGCTTTTCAAACACACCTGTAACCTAAATATATCCCGTTCTAACCATCGTGATCTTTTAAATACATGAAAAATGTTAGAGATTGAGATTGAATTAGACATGTCACTACAAGTTTTAGTAAATCATATCTTATCAAAAAACAAACCAAAAGATCACACAATTTTTAAAAGGAGTTTCAAGTACTAATGACTAAACTGACATTAATAACCACAGATTAATTAGACATGATCAAACAATGTAGGGAGAATAACCGATATATACGTAAGAAGAGGGTATATTTACAAAATATGACGATATTTTTCAGTTTACAAAACATACCAATAGATTTCTTACAAAACATATACAAAATTTTTGTGTATGAATACTGTATGAAATGTGATATCTTGCTCAAAGCTTAAAATTTTGGCTCAAATTTGTGTATGAAAATTATACTATGAAATATGTATATCTTGCTCAAAACTTAGAATTCTCACATTTTTCGTGTATGAAAACTGTATAAAACCGGTATGAAATATATATATAATTGTATAAATTTTGTATAAAGTTCATGTTAGGCTTTTGGAAATTTAATACAACTACAACAACATTTTATACAAATTTAATATAATTTTGTATCTCGCTTCAAATTTGGATGAAATTTAATACAACTATAATAACATTGTATACAGATGTCATACAATATCAATACACTCCCAAATAGCCCAAAATCAGAATAGAAGGTTTTATTTCTTCCGAATTTCTAGAGGGGCAATTAATTCAACTATCTTGTGTACCAGTAAATTTGTATAAACAAAGTTCTATCTAATGGGCAAAATTGAAAATGAGGAAGCCAAAACATAATGAAAAGCCTATTTTCTGTAAACAAAGTTTTCATCAAAAAGCAGAATTTGGTGTTTTAATTAGGATAAGATTGTGAGAAAGCATAACTTGAAAGATGACAAATAGAGAGGTATACAAAACACTTTCACATGGAGAAAATCTCAAAAGTTATTTGATCTTGCAAAATTAAAATTCAGAGAAAACAAAAGGCTGGGGTGATACGGGAAAAGTAGCTATTCCCACGTAGTCGACTTCTTCTTTTTGGCTTGCAGCTGTTTTTATTTTTTCCAAATCTGAGCAGATTGTGTGAGAGAAGGGGAAGGGAAGGGTGAATTGTTTTTTTTTTCCAGATCTGGACAAATTAGAGAAGGGGAAGGGAAGGATGAGCTTTTATTTTTTCAGATCCGTTATGTTTTGTAAATAAGAAAAAGTATTCTTATGTTTTGTAATATAGAGTCTTAAGTAGTATTATTAGGTCATGTCTCGTATTAGTATGCTTCCTAATGATATAAACTATTTATGAAAGAAACATATACTCGAAACATAAAAAAGAAACCTTGCAACATTAAATTGAAAAAAACATTGCTAAAGTCTGTAAAAAAGACACAAAAATAATTCAGTTGAAACAATTATTACACCATCAATGTCATGAGCTGACTTATCACTAATAGAGGAAGATGGAATAACATGCAAAATCTTTATGCCTATATACGAATTGATCTAAAACGGACATATGTAGTCTAGTGACTTCTGATTTGACTTTCTTCCATGTTTAATGCTTGGTATTAAGTCGAGGCTTGATGTAGTCTATCTACTCAACATGATCTTATTCTAAAAATTAATTGGTGAGCATATTTTTGTAAATTTGACACAATCATAGGTGGATCTTACTTGTACCTTTCGATTTTCCCCCCAAAACTTATGAATAGTGATGTATTGATTCCTGTACTCTCAGCTACCAAATCAAAGTACGCAGCAGCTACAAGAGAAAGGAATTGACCCTCTAGTTCCTCAAACAACGTTGGTATCTCATCATAACTCACACAATCTTAAATGTGAGACTCTTCTCCAATTTCTTCATTCCATTCATCACAAACAGATTCTTCAAGCAAAAATAAAAGAAAGTATATGAGAGAGCAAATAGCTCAAAGCCATACTGAGCAGTGAGCACGAAAACTAAAAAACTAAACTACGATTGTTCTCATCACTTCAGCATGTCTTCCTTGGTTGGTGTTGATCCACATATCAAAAGTGATCCATACATACATATAGCAATGATCCACGAAACGAAATTTCATATCCACTATTTATAATCAAAGTTTAAAGTAATTAATTACTATACGCCAAAATAGCAGAGCAAGTATTAGTAGCATAACAAAAAAGCCTTCCTCATCATTAATATCTTTGCTCGCGGCCATGTATCTTTTTTACGGACTTACTGTTGATGATAATACAATAATAATAAAATTACAATTGAAAAATAAAATAAAAAATGTCTTTGGCTGAGGCGCGAATATCTCGCTTTCTTTAAGGAGATTCAAGCCCACTGCAGCAAATCTTTACCGGTCCAGCAGTAATCTTTCTGACTTGTCCCCTCTAGAATACAACAGTCCGATCACGTCGTATAACTCAACAAACTCTGGACAAGAAGTTGAGTCCAAAGCTCCACAAAGAATAACACCTTTCTTCAACTAATTCAACTCTCTTTTATTTTCCTCACTCTTTTATTTTTCTTTCTTATCCCCACAAAGAGAAAGGGTGATTTCTATTTATAGAAGAAGAAAGTCATCCTTATAATGAATTGGATGATATGTATGGATACAAATGTACCAAGAGAAATAATTGCCATTGTCTTGCTCTAATGATCCCACTTCAGCCAATAATGGCTACCAAGAAATGATCCCAATGATCCCACTTCAGCCAATAATGGCTACTAAGAAATGATCCCACTTCAGCCACTTTTATGGTCACAACGTGTAGGATTTATAAGGCATTTTAACAATAATATTTTGCAACATTAAAAATGCTCCTTAACCTAACAATCCCCCACTCATTTTAATATTGAAATAAGAGAGTTATCGCCAATTTAGTTGAAGGGAGACTATTGTGCATAATCAAGGTGTGCTCTGCATTGAACCTTCACTTAGTAAAACAATAATTTTTATTCTAGAGCTGTAGTGGTCTCAGACTTAAACTATGACTGCTTAAGGGAAATAAAGAATTACTGCTTACACATAATAATCAAGGTGTTGACATGAGAATTAGCCCAATTCTCATAGGAAGCGGTCTACTTCCACACTTACATAGGTAAAATCTGTCAAGGGTGCTTATATAACTTAACACCCCACTCATACGAGCTACAACATTTCATTAAGAGTTTATATACCCAACCTCCACAAACTGTTACAAAATAATGCACTCACACCATAGGGAGGGAATAAATAAAATAGTGCAATTTCTCAATAAGTCATCATACGATTAGTTTTTCCCATTGAACCTGGTTATAGGATGTCACGCCCCGAACCATGGCTTGGGCGAAACATGGCACTCGGTGTCTTACTGTATGTGACCGAGCGAACCACATGGCTTGCTGAATCATCATGAGCGGAATATAACGTGAATGTATGATGAACCTTTATAAAACGTAGTAAGTCATAATACTTAATAAAAATACTTGTTTAAACATGAGTGCGGAAATAACATGAATGAGCCAAAATGGCTATACGGCTCTGAATGTCTGACATAACATAACTGGATTGTCTAGTCTATGAAACCTCTGACTGGAAAACATACTTACTGGGACAAGGCCCCAAGCGTACCTTAGATGCATAACTAATCATAAAACAAAAGTTGACTAAACCCCGAATGAGATAGGGCTCACCAATAAGCTAATACGAATGTTGTCCTACTGAGCAGATGTGTCATCCTGTATGTCAGTACCTGCATCGTGAAATGCAGGCCCCCGGGCAATAAAAAGGGACGTCAGCACATTGAATGTACTGGTATGTAAAGCAATTGAAAGAAATAACATGGGACATGGAATAACATGATAAGAACTGAAACTGAAAACCTGGACATGAGCATGAGCATGGGCATGAGTACATATATATATAACATAAGTAAAACATGATAAGTAGGAAGAGCATTTCATAAACCGACATGTGATATCACCACGTGGGTACGTGGAGTCTGGTACCTCGCCGGACCAGCAGAGCCCTCATACCTTGCCAGGATATAAGGTGGTAACGTGCCTGATGGATCCATTCAGTGTAAAATTAAGGTATCGTCCTATCTGGGTGGAGCGATCCTTGTCCTACGGTGGCTACGTAGTTTCAGGCTATTTGAGCCTTCTCGGTAATTCGTGCAACTCCCAAAAACATGAACATGATATAATTGGCTAAGAAGCTCATGATTTTCATGAATTAACTTGTACTTGACTTGTAAACATGGTTTCATGAAATAACTTGTAAACATGGTTTCATGAAATAACTTGTATTTAGCATGTATGTATCTTGTATCATAGCATGAAAGTAATTATATAATATAGTCGCATGAAAACTTGTAGACATGTAGGATATTCATGAAATAATCATTTTATTTAAAAACATGCATGCAAGAACCCATGGAATACAAGATATGAGTTTTCATGGATTACGGAGGGATTCTCAATAATCATAAAGAAATATTAAGAACTCAATGATGGAATTATAACAATTCATACATAATATAATCATGGACATGGACCTAGGGTTATCATGAACATGGTATAGAAACTCTAGTTTTAGTAGAGAATCATAATTTATGGATTATGAGGCGTGGGGAAGAACAATGATGTTCCCACACGTAGATAGTAACTCTACATACCTTAGTCGCTCCAAAATTTGAATTAAAGACTTGAGCTTTAAAGAAGATTTCCAAAATCTTGAATTCTTGAACCTTGAGCTGGGTTTTCTTGAAAACCCTAGTTTAGGAATGATGATTTCTTGTTTAGATTATTAGAGTATATGTTAGAATTGAGTTGGAATAATTAAAGTCGGCTTACCTTGGTGTTCTTGATGATGGAAGAGGGTAGGAGGTCGTTCTAGGGTTTGAAGGAATGAAAAATAATGATGTGAACTGATATGGACGAATATATACTGTTCTGGAAAAGTAAAATTTCCGCCCAGTTAAATATTGGTCGTATCTTGAAATACTGGCCGTATTTTGAAATACGGACTGCACTGCGTCTCTTCAGTAAAATGGTCATAACTCTTTGTACAAATGTCCGTTTGACCCCCATAATATACCGTTGGAAAGGTATTTCAAAGCTCTACAACTTTCATCAAGGAAGGTTTCCCAAATTATAAATATATTTTGAAATACGGTCCGTATTTAACCATTTGACATCCAAATGCCAAATTCCAGAATGCTTAGAAATCCTTGGTACCAGTATACGACTTGAATTAAGGCCCGTATACTGAAATACGGTCACTGTTCATGGCCGTAAACCCCCATCTTACAACTGAACAGGGAAATTCCAATTCCCACATTCTTTATCTGATTTTTCTAAGCCTAGGATCATGGTCGAAGCTTACGTTAAATGTACGGGGTGTTAAAATATCTCTCCCTTGGGATCATTCGTCCTCGAATGATGAGTCATGGTTAAGAACGTGGATGGACATGGCTAGAATACATGAACATGAAGGAAACATGACGTAAAACATAAGAACTTGACATGGTTACGTAGGAACATGGTCATGGATCATCAGAACCGAATACGTGATTACATGGAAACATGTACATGGGGAAAATGAAACTGAGTAGCACCTACATGAATGAGAATCATGAAACATTTGTCCTCGATTTATGACTAGTGGTTAAGAATCGCTACTAACTCTGGAATCTACAAAATTTATGGCAGGACTTCCTTCATAATTCGGACCCTCACGACATTTCTAAAATGCTTGTCAGCTAACTAAAATACCAACACACAACTCACATGGTATCTTAATACGCATGATGTGACATAATCGTGATTACTGCATCTTGTATGTAGCTAACATAAATACTAAGCTGGCTTGAACACACATATATTGGCTGAATGATTACATGATTACTATACATGGGGTTTGGAAGAATTGCGTAGGCACGAATGCCATGAGTACTGGAAATAGGCACGAACATGACATGATTACCTGGGCGTGAGATGCATGACGTAGGACATAAATACACGAAGACTAGATGACATGAATACATGAGTGCTAAACTGTCATGAGATACGAATACGTGTGAAAATGGATATCGTAACATGGGATCTGAATGTCGAAACATAATTGTTACAACATGTGGGTTGAATACTAAGCGCGTGTAGGATTTGGATAGTTAGAGACTTAATCACAGACGTTCGTATGTCACCATAGTAATATGAGATAGGAGTGTGACTTAGACTTTGAATGTAAGCGCAACTCGATGTGAATGCGACAAACTTGAGTCGTTTAACAAGAATATGATCCTAACATAGGTGTTCATAAATCTCTAGCATAGGCATGACATGAATACGTCGAATCTGAGTAGAATACTCCCGAGATAAGTACCATAGGGTACATGAAAATATATCTATTTGAATATAGGAATACACCTTACTTCTGATTATCTTGTTAGCTGTTAATCATGATTCTGAATACCTTAGCTCATCTTGCTCATTCTCGTGAGCGAATTATAGAGAATTGAGAGAAAAGAAATTATTGGTACTATTCATATAAGATACTTTGCTTTAGAGAACAGACATGACATGGTGCATTGTATATGGAGGACGTAACGTGGAACATACGTCCATGGGAACGTGATTCATATGGCATGAAACGTGAATACGTGAATAGCATGACATGGGACATGGGTACATGAAAATATGGCGTTCACATAAGTATCTGCATACCATGGCGTATAGACTTGAGTTCATGAGCCTTGAAGTAAGACTAAGGCATAAGTGTGACTTGCGTGGAGTACAATTGTAGGCTAACTCTTGGGTACTCAGAGACGTAAGGCATGGATAAAACATTACCTTTAGGATTTAGATATACCGAAAGAATAGGACATGGTTCAACATAGCTTACTCTTATCACCGTGAGTAAACACCCTTATTATAAATAATACACATGGAAGAATGGATTATAGGCATGTATAACTCGTTCCTCGAGCATCTAAGACATGGGTAGAAAGTCACCTTGAACATAACGAGGCATAGATACTTAGCGAAAGGAAAAAGGAATCATGTCATCATGATCGTAAAACATTAGCTAAAGGAATATAAGCACGAATTACATAAAATCATGGGTAGGACATCCATCTTGGTTCACTTTCATTATTATCTCACAAAATCATTGTTACGATACCGCTATAAGTGGAATGCATAGCGAAATGAATTGGGGCACGGGTATGTGGTAACATGGATAACATAATCATAGGGGTCAAGATCATCATCAGATTTAAAAAGAAATTGGATGCTAGAACATGGATATGAGTATAAAAACATGATAGATACGTGAGACCTGAATGCGGTTTTTAACTTTAGACATGAGCACACTTGATGTGCGAAACATGAAAAGACATTCCTTTGCATAGCTTACTATCGTATGAAGTCTTAATTCTTGTATCTTAAACGTGGAGTGTAAAGCTCTAACATGGGCATGATATGGGTACGAAAGGCACAAGTAGAGTGCGTCTGGGCATTAGTACCACATAGTACATGAATTACTTTGGAATTGGAACCGTTATACCCTTAAAACCCGCTATTCGCTCTAGAACTTTATCTTATAACATAATTACCTAGTACTTGATCTCAACAGCATGACAAAGATCACATTCTACGCACCTTATCTTGGCTACATGAAACTGTGACCCTCTGACATAATCTCCTTAACACCTATCAACTTACAAAACACAAAGTTTATATCGGCATCTTATCGCACGATCTCCCCCTTAGTTTAAAAGCTGACGTTTAAAGCCTGTGAATCCCTTGAGTTAGCGATAAGTGGTCATCTAGTGGTTCTGCTAATTTCCTCTAACATACTGATGACTCATTTCTTCGGCTTACTTCAAGCAAGTCTTACTAACTAGGAAAACTGGATTACTTAAATGAACGGGTTTCTAATGTACATAATTGGCATACTAGCTTTGTTAGTCTTGAGGAAAACTATTTTCTGATAACCCTTAAAGGCTCTTCTTCTGTAGCTTGCTCTCTTATTGCTTAGATGGTTTTCTTCTTTCACCAATTTCTATACCTCAAATTTAACTTAAACCCTTTGGGTTCTAACACACCTTTGGTGTATTCAGACAGTTACCTTAGTAGTGCTGACTTGACTAAGTAACTCAAATCGTACTTCTACTAACTCTGCTAAAATTTTCTAATTCACGGTGTCTATTCAAACTTACTCACTATGCTTTTGTTAACCATTTGCTAGCATCATATTCTCTAATTCTTCTCTGAGTACTAAAGTGAAGCATAAGGTTATTTCTAACTTTTTCTCCTTATCTGACTCTATTCTGGGGTTGTATACTATCTTTCTGAACTATAGACACGAATCACACTTAGGAAACTTCACTGTCTCAGACAAGGAATTGGAACAACTAACCCTAAACTCCCTATACACTTTCCAAAATTATACATACTATACACATCAGGGATAAATACTTAATCACATAACCTGAGAGGGAATTGTTATATATTTTATCTCATAGTAATATCTGTTTCTTGTAGTAACTTACTAATGTCTCTGATCTGAATAAGCTTAAATAATTTAAAACTATCCGTAAAAAAAATTCAATATCGTCTGCTCGTGGTTTTCTTATCGCATCAGTCCCTTCCTAGTCATATGCATAGATCATATGGCAAAAATATATATATCCTTGAAAAAGACGAGACTTTCTAGTATTACAGGTGGTTAGCTCTTAGGCTATTTCCTACTCAAAACTACCGTGGAAAATTTATGTCTGCTGTGATTAACTTCATAACATGCTACCTCGTGGGGTCTTAAATATGAACCATCACCGTTATACTATAGCTCCATGGTCAAAGAGTCTAAATAGACTTACTCTATAGGGTATATAACCTATGTGTGCTACCATATCGAAACTTGTCTTTCAAATGTACTAACACCTGATAAACACACCATGCACTATTTGGCAAGTCTTGGGTCTCGAATTTCCTTCTTGCCGCTTACACATTTGATACGTTCAGAATTCGGTGGAAAAAGAATGTTATTTACTACTCTAAGCTTCATGGCATGAATTAGAATAATTCCTCATGACTCCATCCGAAAAAAACACATCGATAATGATTAGATTTATATCTTTCTCATCCATTAAGACGTGGCGTATTCGGTAGAATGGGGAAACAACACACGAGTCCGAGTGATTTATGAGAACATAGCTCTATTGCACGATCTAGAGTTGAAAGAAGTGAGACAACTTAAATGTCTTGGTGGTCAACTGTTTATATGTGTGGCGCGCACACACATATAAAAGTATCCCCACTGGACACGGTTTCATAGACTCCCTAAGACACTTGAACCTAGGCTCTAATACCAAGCTTTGTCACACCCCGAACCATGGCCTGGGCGAAACACGACACTCGGTGTCTTACTGCATGTGACCGAGCGAACCACATGACTTGCTGAATCATCATGAGGGATAACATGAGCGGAATATAACGTGAATGCATGATGAGCCTTTATAAAACGTAGTAAGTCATAATACTTAATAAAAATACTTGTTTAAACATAAGTGCGGAAATAACATGAATGAGCCAAAATGGCTATACGACTCCAAATGTCTGACATAACATAATTGACTTGTCTAGACTATGAAACCTCTATCATGAGTCTGACTGGAAAACATACTTACTGGGACAAGGCCCCAAGCATACCTTATGCATAACTAATCATAAAACAAAAGTTGACTAAGCCCCGAATGAGATGGGGCTCACCAATAAGCTGATACGAATGTTGTCCTACTGAGCAGATGTGTTGTCCTTTATATCAGTACCTGCATCGTGAAATGCAGGCCCCCGAGCAATAAAAAGGGACGTCAGCACATTGAATGTACTGGTATGTAAAGCAACTGAAAGAAATAACATGAGACATGGAATAACATGATAAGAACTGAAACTGAAAACCTGGACATAAGCATGAGTATGGGCATAAGTACATATATATATATATATATATATATATATATATATACATAAGTAAAACATGATAAGTAGGGAGAGCATTTCATAAACCGACATGTGATATCACCACGTGGGTACGTGGAGTTTGGTACCTCGCCGGACCAGCAGAGCCCTCATACCTTGCCATGGTATAAGGTAGTAACGTGCCTGATGGATCCATTCAGTGTAAAATTAAGGTATCGTCCTATCTGGGCGGAGCGATCCTTGTCCTATGGTGGCTACGTAGTTTCAGGCTATCTGAGCCTTCTCGGTAATTCGTACAACTCCCAAAAATATGAACATGATATAATTGGTTAAGAAGCTCATGATTTTCATGAAATAACTTGTACTTGACTTGTAAACACGGTTTCATGAAATAACTTGTAAACATGGTTTCATGAAATAACTTGTAAACATGGTTTCATGAAATAACTTGTATTTAGCATGTATGTATCTTGTATCATAGCATGAAAGTAATTATATAATATAGTCGCATGAAAACTTGTAGACATGTAGGATATTCATGAAATAATCATTTTATTTAAAAACATGCATGCAAGAACCCATGGAATACAAGATATGGGTTTTCATGGATTACGGAGGGATTCTCAATAATCATAAAGAAATATTAAGAACTCAATGATGGAATTATAACAATTCATACATAATATAATCATGGACATGGACCTAGGGTTATCATGAGCATGGTATAGAAACCCTAGTTTTAGTAGAGAATCATAATTCATGGATTATGAGGCGTGGGGAAGAACAATGATGTTCCCACACGTAGATAGTAACTCTACATACCTTAGTCGCTCCAAAACTTGAATAAAAGACTTGAGCTTTGAAGAAGATTTCCAAAATCTTGAATTCTTGAACCTTGAGATGGGTTTTCTTGAAAACCCTAGTTTAGGAATGATGATTAGAATTGAGTTGGAATAATTAGAGTAGGCTTACCTTGGTGTTCTTGATGATGAAAGAGGGTAGGAGGTCGTTCTAGGGCTTGAAGGAATGAAAAATAATGATGTGAACTGATACGGACGAATATATACTGTTCTGGAAAATTAAAATTTCAGCCCAGTTAAATACTGGCCGTATTTTGAAATACAGACTGCACTGCATCTCTTCAGTGAAATGGCCATAACTCTTTGCA
This sequence comes from Lycium barbarum, assembly GCF_019175385.1. NCBI lineage: Eukaryota > Viridiplantae > Streptophyta > Magnoliopsida > Solanales > Solanaceae > Lycium > Lycium barbarum. Next base: position 118,018,609 of record NC_083344.1, on the reverse strand, counting down.
CAGATGTCCATTTGATCCCCATAATATACCGTTGGAAAGGTATTTCAAAGCACTACAACTTTAGTCAAGGAAGGTTTCCCAAATTCCAAATATATTGTGAAATACAGGCCATATTTTGAAATACGGACCGTATTTAACCATTTGACATCCAAATGCCAAATTCCAGAATGCTCAGAAATCCTTGGTACCAGTATACGACTTGAATTACGACACGTATACTGAAATACGGTCACTGTTCATGGGCGTAAACTCCCATCTTACAACTGAACAGGGAAATTCCAATTCTCACATTCTTTATTTAATTTTTCTAAGCCTAGGATCATGGTCGAAGCTTACGTTAAATGTACGGGGTGTTACATAGGATCTCTAGTCCCCAGGTTGGGTTTCCTCATCTATGACTCATGAATTTATGGGCTTCAATCCCATCCTCCTCGATGTGCTCCAGACCCTTTCTCTTGCTAAGGCCTTGGTTAGTGGATCTGTAAGATTATCGCAAGATTTGACATAATCAACGTTAATGGTACCACTTGCAAATATGATCTCACAGTACTGTGTTTTCTCCTTATAGGTCTGGATTTACCGTTGTAATAACGGTTTTGAACTCTACCAATTGCAGCGGTGCTATCACAATGAATTAAAATAAGAGGAATTGGTTTTTCAAAATAAGGAATTTGAAATAATAAATCTCTTAACCAATTCGCTTCTTCACTAGCTGAAGCTAAAGCAATTAGTTCAACCTCCATGGTAGAGTTAGCAATAATAGTTTACTTTTTTGATTTCCAACAAATAGCACCACCTGCCAACGTAAAAATATAACCAGTGGTAGAACAGGAATCACCAGATAAAGTGTTCCAATCTACATCAGAAAAGCCTTCAAGTACACCAGGATATTTTTTATAAAACAAGGCATAAGATATTGTACCAACTAAATATTTCATAACTCTCGTTATGGCATGCCAATGTTCATTACCTGGCTTGCTTGTAAACCCGCTAAGTACTCCAACTGCATACGCAATGTCAGGCCTAGTGCAATCAGTCACGTATCTCGAACTTCCAATTAAGCTATATATTCCTTTTGATTTATCACATCATTTTCACTTTGAATAGGAAACAAGTGAACACTTGAATCAAAAGGAGTTACAACATGCTTGCAATCAAGAAAATTATAAATTTTTCAAAATTTTCTCAACATAATGTGACTGGTCAAGGAAAATTCCATCACATGTTTTAGTAATTTTTATTTCAAGAATAAAATTTGCTTCACCAAGATCTTTCATGTCAAAATGTCTTCTTAGAATAATTTTAGTTTCATCAATAATATTCATGTTCGAGCCAAAGATCAATAAATCATCAACATATAGGCAAATATGTGAATTATTGCAAGACTTATGATGAATGCACTTATCCCACTCGTTTGTTTTAAAACCATTCTCAATCATGCAGGAATCAAAGTTCTCATGTCATTGCTTTGGTGCCTGTTTCAAGCCATATAAGGATTTAGTAAGTTTACACATTTTGCTTTCTTGACCTGCTTCGACAAAACCTTCGGGTTGTTCCATATAAATTTCCTCATTTAGGTCCCCATTTAAAAAGGCAGTTTTACATCCATTTGATGAATATGCAAATAAAAAATTACTACAATAGCAATTAAAAGTCTTATGGATGTAATTCTAGTTACCGGAGAAAAAGTATCAAAAAATTCTAGGCCTTCATTTAGTTGTTTAAAACCTTTAGCAACTAGTCTAGCCTTGTATTTATCAACTGAACCATCCGGTTTTAACTTTTTTCTTAGGACCCATTTGCACCCAATTATTTTATAACCCGGTGGTAACTCAACTAACTTCCAGGGTTTATTGGAAATAAGTGATTCCATTTCATCATTTATAGCCTCTTTCCAAAAAATAGCATCATGTGAAGATAAAACTTCACGTAAGGTGATAGGGTCATCTCCAACATTAAAAACATAAAAATCAGGACCAAAATCTTTTTCTACTCTAGCTCTTTTACTTCTTCGTATTTCAAAATCATCCTTTTCTTTATTTTTCAAAACAGAAGTAGAAGAACTAGGTAGTGACAAAATATTTTCTTCAGTCCTATGACCCCTACTATTTTTAGAATCAAATGGAAATTTATTTTCATGAAAAATAGCATCACCTGATTCTATTATTATATTATCTTCAAGACTAAAAAAATCTATAGGCTGTACTATTTGAAGCATAACCAAGGAAAGCACAATTAGTAACTTTTTTACCTAATTTACTTATTTTGGGATCCATTAGCCTTACATAAGCTAGACAACCCCAAACTCTTAGATATTCCAAATTTGGCTTGTGACCTTTCCACAACTCAAATGGTGTTAATTTAGTCTTTTTATGAGGCACACGATTCAATACATAACAAGCAGTTAAAATAGCTTCACCCCAAAAATTTAGAGGTGCACTTGACTCAATAAGCATGGCATTTGTTAACTCTACTAAAGTTCTATTTTTTCTCTCCGCTACACCATTAGACGTAGAAGAATAAGGTGGAGTAGTTTCATGAATTATTCCCAATGATCTAATAAAAGAATTAAACTCATTAGACTCATATTCACGGCCTCTATCACTTCTAATTCTTTTTATTTTTCTACCAAACTGATTTTCAACTTCTTGGAGATAAACTTTAAAATTTTCAAAAGCATCACTTTTATTTTTCATCAAGAAAACATATGTATACTTAGAAAAATCATCAATAAAAGTGATAAAATATCTATTTCCTCCACGAGTTAAAATTCCTCCAAGTTCACAAATATCAGTATGAATCAACTCTAACAATTCAGTTTTTCTTTCAACTTGAAAATGAGGCTTTTTGGTGATTTTGGCTTTACAACAAGCCTCACATTTTTCAAAATCCTTTTTAATCAATGGGATAATCCTAAACTTCTCATAATTCTCACATAACGATTATTAATATGACACAAACGAGCATGCCAAAGTTTAGTAGAAGAAAGCATATAAATAGAATTAGTAACTTTATTCATTTCAACATTCAACTTAAACATCTCATCACAAGCATACCCCTTTCCCACAAAAATACCTTTTTTCACTATTACATATTGATCAGATTCAATAATTTGCTTGAAGCCCGCTTTATTAAGAAAAAAACTTGACATCAAATTTTTTCTCATGGAAGGAGTAAAAAGTACATCTTTCAATGTTAACACCCTTCCTGAGGTAAAGCTCAACTCGACATCTCCCTTTCCAAGCACTTGAATAGTGTGAGAATCACCAAGCATGATGGTTTTGGGCTCTTCAAATGGAGTATACATTTTGAACCAATCTTTGTCATAGTAGACATGACGGTTTGCACCAGAATCAGCCCACCATCCATCAACATTTTCAATCATATTTATGTCTGTTATCATCGCCACAAGTGGCTCTTCGGTAACTTTTGCTTGAGGTATAGGACCACGTTTCTGAAACTTGCAAAATCGAGCAATATGCTCACTCTCGCCACAGACAAAGCATGGTCCTCCATTTTGTGCTTGTTGATTTTGTGCTTGGTTTTTACCACCATTATTTTTCTTGGGAGGTCTACCATTATTTTTCTTGAATATTTTCTTCTTAGGCTTCATATAGGTATTTTAGTTAGCATTAGGAGCAACATTATTAGAAGTAATTAAATTTAACTTATTTTTTGACGGGTTGTAAGTTGCTCTCTTCCGTTTGCAAAAGTGCATCTTGGCCCTTTGCCTCTTTTTCCATGCGGATTCGCATAATCAACGTCTCAAGCGAAGTTTCCTTTTGTTTGTGGCGCATAGTTTTTTGAAATTCCTTCCATGAAGGTGGAAGTTTATCTATTATGCCATAAATAATAAAGTTATCTCCAATTTTTATCTCCTCAGACCTTAGTTCTCCAACGATCATTATAAAATCTTGAGCTTGGTCTACCACTGATTTGTTGTCCACTATTTGGAAATGAAAAAATCTACTAGCAGCATATTTTTTTGCTCCAGCCTCCTCGGTATCATATTTACTGTGCAATGCTTTCCAAATGTTCTTTACAGTAGAGTAAGTTCTATCATAATAATCATAAAAATTATCTGATAGACAATTTAGTAGATAATACCGACACTTGTAAGAATCCTCATCGTACTTTTCATTTTTTTCTTGAAGAGAAATAAGAGCTTCATCATTCATGGAAGAGTTATCTACTTTGTTTGGATTCTTCTCAGTTAACACATAAGAAACATTGAGAAGACTTAAGTAGAAAAGTACTTTACCCTTCCATCTCTTAAAATGAGTACCGTTGAACCGAAATGGCTTGTTAAGATCTCTCACTTTGACATCCGCGGATTTTTCAATTGTAGTCAATTGAATCTCCTTAAAATTGTTGATGATAATACAATAATAATAAAATTACAATTGAAAAATAAAATAAGAAATGTCTTCGGCTAAGGCGCGAATATGTCGCTTTCTTTAAGGAGATTCAAGCCCACTGCAGTAAATCTTTACCGGTCCAGCAGTAATCTTTTTGACTTGTCCCCTCCAGAATACAACAGTCCGATCACGTGGTATAACTCAACAAACTCTGGACAAGAAGTTGAGTCCAAAGCTCCACAAAGAATAACACCTTTCCCCAACTAATTCAACTCTCTTTTATTTTCCTCACTCTTTTAAGAACTCTCTTTTATTTTTCTCTCTTATCTCCACAAAGAGAAAGGATGACTTCTATTTATAGAAGAAGAAAGTCATCCTTATAATGAATTGGATGATACGTATGGGTACAAATGCACCGAGAGAAATAATTGCCATTGTCTTGCTCTAATGATCCCACTTCAGCGAATAATGGCTGTTATACCCCATTTTAACCCGGGTTGAAGCGGAGTACAACATATTGGAGATTCCTATGTTGCTTTGTTTTAAGGAGTCGCCACCTAATTAGTTTAACGGTGAATTAGGACACCTAGATATTAACTAAGGTAAAGCTAAAACTAAACCTCTATTAATGGTCTGCTTAATCAGTGTGATTCTAGGTAAGAGTTCTATATTATCCTAAAGGGAAGGTGTCAGGCATCCTTTAGAATCCGTTAACTACGGTTATCCGGCCAAAACTTAGGTTAATTAATTAATGATAAATAAGGTGCTTGAAATTTGAAAAAAGGGGCTAAGAAATGTTGCTAAGGTTTTTCAAGAAAATATAAGAATGTTGCTTAAGATAAGATTTAGAGAAAATATAATAATTTGCATAAAAGTAAATTTTAAATGCCATTTAAAATAAAACTTATAAAAGTTAATAAGGCTTTAAATAAAAATCCTATTTAGAATGAGATTTGTAGAAAATATAATAATTTGCATGAAAGGAAACTTCAAATGCCATTTGAAATAAATTTATAAATATTGCAAAGACTTTAAATAATAATGCTATTTAAAATAAGATTTGCATAAAATATATAAGTAGAAAAAAATGCGAGTTTGTGCAATGTTTTAATAAATATTTGAAACAACTCAAATAGTGAGATATTAATTGATTTTGCGATTTAAAGCATAAACAAAATATAAAAATGTGAGCTTTCTTTATCCTTTTATTAACTATGCTTAAAGATATGCGTAATTGACTCAAAAAAACTTAAAGAGTTATTTATAAAATATATTGGCGTATTAGTGAAATTCTGAAATTCTTAAGATAGTAAGAATAAAAATGATTCCTTTAACCCAAAATATATAGACATGCTATTTTGCAAATCGATTATTCAAATAAAAATAAATACTATATATGCTGTAAATATAAAAGAAACTTAGGGGACTAATGATGAATTTCTCTCTTAGATTAACTACCCGTTATGCTAAAGCTAACCCACTAATTTCGCTAAGGTTCATTTTATCTAGGGAAACAAAGTAAAGTATTAATTGTGCAATACAAAATTTAAGGCATAAAAAAAAATAGAGGGGCAAATGCTGTTAAATGGGCTCAGCCCATTTTCGGACTGTTAGTCATGCTGCTGTTGGAATGGGTTCAGCCCATTTTTTTTTTAAAAAAAATGGCTGCTGCGGATCTGTTTTGCTGCTGTTGGGCCTCGGCCCAGCGGAGATTTTATGCATTGTTGCGGATGGACTGGACATGGAAGATGACCCGAGGAGATTATGTTGGGCTTTTAACCCAACACCAAATGCGGAAGAAGATGAGTCCGAGGGACTCGTATGCGATGGTCATGCATAAAAACGAAAGGAAAAGGATTAGGATATAATCAGATGAATAAGATAAAAAAATATACACTCAAAGCAGATCACGTATATGCGGTATGTAATTAAGCATACTTCATGTATACATACTATCAAATACAACATGCTTGCAATGTAAAGACATAAAAAAAATCGAACAGGCAGGAACACAACATGCCTTATAGATATGACCCCTTTTACTTCTTGATAAGTTAACAGAGATTAAGCACACCAATTAGTTGACATACATCCGATGGTATAACCCGAAATGAGGAAGATTAAACACTGCCTAATCATGTGGAATTTAAACAGGTGCCGAAACATTTGGAACAAGGAAAACAACAGCCCAACACTCCATAGAACATTGACTAAATGCATCAGTCTATTAACAACTTAACAACTTTCAAAACCCTTAACTAAGTGTAGCAATCCAGCACTCTATATTTCACTCGAAATAATTCAGAACACACAGAATAAAACAGACAAGCATACAGGTGTACATCATAGGCAGAACTCGAATGAGGTATATGGGGAATATTCATGCATATACAGGACTAACAAAGTTTTCTAGAGACTGATATCAAACCACAGAGACTTACAGGTATATTTAAATCAGAAACATACAGATATCTCATGCATAAGTAAACAAAACAGTCCATTAGAGGATCAAATATATATAAGAACTAACCAGGTTGAGACATTTGACAGACTTCTGGGCCAAAGTATGACTTTAAACAAGTATCAATTAATCTAGCAATGTTTGGAACTGGGCAACATATAGCTTCATGTTTGAGAAAGAAGGCTCATATTCAATAGAGTAAACCTTTTCATATATACCATTTTTCCGAGATTTGTGACTTTGAAACATCAATAAGCTAAGTGACACAGGCCTCGTAGCTTAAAACAGACATCGGAAGGGACACACAAAGATTCTGGCCACTATTAAGCCAAGTAAGCAATCATTTTAGCCTTAAGGATGCTGTTTTTAAGCCTTATAGGCATAATGGGTCCATTTTATCACACATAGCATAGAATGAGGGCAGTGTCCAATTCAGACAGCATAGTAAGATGACAAACAAACTAGTGTACCAAGTAGGGGTCACAAATGATTTTAAACCTAAGCTCTGAGCAAGTATAAGCATGCGTCAATCATCAATAAACTCTAGGTCCATAATTTAGTGTACTGGTCTGATTGTAACAAAAAGAAAAAAGAAAAAAAAGAAAGAAAGAATCAGGGGGCATGTTGGACATACATTTAGACAGGGTGGGCATACATAGTGATATTTTACCTAAAGCAATCAACAAGATCAATAATCATACGAACCTAGGTCCCCTTAGTATATGAGCAGACTTCTAAACTAACAGAACATAACACTGGTCAAGTATGATCCAAGGCAGGCTAACTTTCAATTTACCAAGATGTTTCTAGTATTATTCTCATTTGTCATGCCATCAGAATGCCTCTAGCATAATACATGAACCATATAAGATCTTGACAGGACTACACAATACAGCTAGGAAAGGCAATGAACAAAGGTCAAAACAAGTAAACAGATCCCAACTGCTAAGCATTAACTAAGGCAGAGGGACATTACTCATCTAGTATAGCTGCCACATGAACACACTAAGCTTGTACATAAAAGCACATTTAATTGGGGTGAATTAAACCAAACATCATGTGACCAACATTTTGGGAGTAAGAAATCAAATGCAAATAGCCAACAAGACAGCTTAAGCATGATGAAACTAACTATATCAATATACTTGGCAGGCTTCTAAATCATATTTGGATATGGCAATAGACAAACATCATTATCAGTAAATTCTAGGTCCATAGTTTAACCTAGATGCTAACAACAATCATGCCCTCACAAGAGGGCTTAACCAAACTGAAATAACACTTGTAAAGAACAGGCTTGGCTCAAACAGGTTAAACTAAACCCTGTTTAACATAATAGAGGTATAAGACTAGGCTAAATTGATATACAGGGCCAAATTATCCACTAAAGAGTAAAACATACTAAACTTAAACTAAACAAGAACTAAACAGAAGATATGGATGATGGACTCCTTATGGTCCAAAAGGTCATTTCCTTAATCCTCATAATCTTAACTAATTGTGATTAGCTCACTAACAGTAATAACTGATTAACTAACAACATCATTCGAGAATCAATCATATCGAAGCTAATAGCCGAAACAAATGGAGGTCATAACTGATTATTTGTAACTAACTAAAACAATATTCATGCTCATAGTTATAAGTTTACCACTTTATCGGATTAAACTAATTTAAACAAACCAAGCAATTCCATTGGCTAGCAAAACAGGAAGATCTTTCTACTTCGATTACGATCACTATTTCAGCAACCAAATAAAGCAATATATATCATTTTTTTCACTAAGTCAATGATCATATCTATACCACCACAGTCGTTTCAACAAATCATACCATATATGCTTAGCCACATAAACAGGCTAACACAGAAACATATTTAACTAAACCTGAATCGAACTTGGCATATAAACACAGGAACACATCTTGACTGCTAAAACAGAAATTAAGTAAATAAAGAAGAGTTGTTTACATACTTAAATAGACCAAACTAAATTATCCTACATAAACATGTTTTACCACATAAACATACTAACACGGAAACGGATTTATCTATTAAACTAGAATAACTTAATTAAAACTAACATACTTGAATTATGAAACAATAAACTAACACAACACAGAACAATAAAAATGCAACAAAAATAAAAAAGGGGATGGAGAATTACCTTCTTCGGGTGCAGCGAAGTGGGGCAGGGGTCTCCAATCTATACGAACACTGTCGAATCCAAATTTGCGATGCTCGGATTTGCAACGATACCGAGGCAAACGAAGAATTGATTTAATATTTTTTCTTGATAACAAACAAGATTAAAACTGCCAATGGAACTCGTATTTTAGGGATTTTTGCGACTGAAAGCTTTGATTTTTAGGGGGAGGGGGTTTTCTGCCTCTCCAAAACCTCAATTCTTTGGGGGGTTTCTGAATCCAAAAAAAAAATCCTCGTTTTTTCTCGTTCCTGTTCGTGTTTTTCTCCTTCGTTCCCGTTTTCCGATCTCTATCCTCTTTTTTCCTCCTTGGTGAAACTGGGAACAAGTCTTTATAGGAACGACTAGGGTTTGCTAAAGAGAAGAGTGCGAGGAGAGAGAGGAGCGGGGGGACAATGGTGAGTGGAGAGGCGGGGAACAGGGCGTAGTGGAGCGGCGGAAAAAGGAGGAAAGGAAGGAAAGAGAGAGAGAGAGAGCGGCGAAGGGGAAGGGCAGGAGAGAAGCGGCGGGGGAAAGAAAGAAAAGGAAAAGAATGAGGGGGGAACCCTAAAAGGGTTTCCCTCATTTTTGAGCGGAAATGGGCCGGACCCAGTCCATTTCTGGACTGGGTCAAATTTTGGACTGAGTATTGAAAGAATGGGCTAGAATTAAAAACATAGACTGGTCTAAAAATTGAGATAAAAGATATGGGCTAGTCCAAAATATTAGGAGTTAATCGGACTTTGGTTTGGGGTCCGGTAAGTAAAAAATACGGACTGAGCGCAAGAAATAGTTTGGCTTCTAAATTTGAATAAGAGACACATTTTGATTGACGATGTACTAAGGGTGCCAGAATATCACCTAATACGGAAATATGTAATTATAAAAGATCCGGATAATAAAATTATATGATGTTGCAATGACCGTGCAATAATATTTAATAACAACGCTATCATTAAAATGTGCGAAATAAATGCGATGTGTATGCGCCAGTTGGTAGAACGTTGAGAAATGCAAGTTTCAATAATACTAAATAATAGCAGCAAATAAATAGCGGTAGTAATACTGCTAATAATGATAACAATAATGATAATGGTAATAATGATAATGCTGATGATAATGGTGATAAAAAATAATAATAGATATAATAATAATAGTAGATAACAAATATTGATAATTAATAACAAATAAGAATAATGATAATAATTAATAATAATAATAAATATGGTAGTAATTAATAATAATAAAAAAAATGACAATTATTGATAATAACAAAAATGATAATAAATTAATAATAATAACAGTAATAGTGGTAATAATAAAATAATAATGATAAAAATAATAAGAAATAATAATGATGATAATAATAATAATAAATAACAATTATTGATAAAACAATGATAATAATTAATAATAATAAATAACAATTATTGATAAAACAATGATAATAATTAATAATAAAAATAACGATGATAATGATGATTAATAATTAATAACAAAAATAACGCTGATAATAATGATTAGTAATTAATAATAATAATAATAACAATAATAATAATAATAATAATAATAATAATGGAAATAACAAGAATAATAATAATTAATGATAATTAGTAATAAATGATAATTTAAGAATAATAATAATAATAATAATAATAATGATGATAATAATAACTACAGTAGAATAAAAACGTGGGTGTTAATAAAAGACTAATAATTATAGTAAAATTAAAATGCATATTTTTTAATTTCTCAAAATATCAGAAGTATAAATAGGTATTTCGGGGAGAGGCGGGACAAAATTGGGTGTCAACAATGGCTACTAAGAAATGGTCCCACTTCAGCCGATAATGGCTACCAAGAAACGATCCACTTCAGCCAATAATGGCTACTAAGAAATGATCCCACTTCAGCCATTTTTATGGTCACAACGTGTAGGAGTAATAAGGCATTTTAACAATAATATTTTGCAATATTAAAAATGCTCCTTAACCTAACAATTACCACCATTGCTTTGGTTTATTTGGCCAACGACCTACAGGGCCGTCTCAACAAGATTGGGGGCCTCAGGCCAAACTTCATAGACATGCCCTAATTTTTAAAAAGAAGAAGAAGAAGAAGAAGAAGAAGAAGAAGAAGAAGAAGAAAATATCGTCATATATATTTTTATTTAAAGTCTATTTTTCTAGCTTTTTTAGACGCAAACTCATTAATTATTGTTTTATAATCTATTTGTTCTAACAATTGTTTTTCAATTGATAATATAGCTAATCCATTCAATCTCTCTTTTTGCATAACCGGATTCATATTTTCTAGTTAACATATTTAAATTGAATAAATTATAATAACAACTAAAACAAAAATATTTACTTATGAAATAAGAATATCAACAATGACAAATTTTCAATGAAATAAAAGATAAAGTTAGAAAAATAAAACTGTAACACCCCGTACCTTTAACCTAAGCTTTGACCATGATCCTAGACTTTGAAAACTAGATAAAGAAGGTGGGAATTTGAAATTTCCTCTTCAGTTGTAAGATGGTGGTTTACGCCCATGAACAGTGACCGTATTTCAGTATACGACCCATGTTTCAATCGTAAACTGGTACCAAAGATTTCTGAGCATTCTGGAATTTGACACTTAGAGGTTACATCATTAAATACGGACCGTATTTCACAATACGACCCGTATTTCACAATACGACCCGTATTTCAAAACGTATTTAGAATTTGGGAAAACTTCCTGGATGAAAGTTGTAGAGCTTTGAAATACCTTTCCAACGGTATATTATAGGGGTCAAACAGACATCTGTACAAAGAGTTATGGCCATTTTACTGAAGAGACGCAGTGCAGTCCATACGGAATACGGACCGTATTTCAAAATACGGCCAGTATTTAACTGAGTGTAAAATTCAATTTTCCAGAACAGTATATATTCGTCCATATCAAGTCAAATCATTATTTTTCATTCCTTCAAGCCCTAGAACGACCTCCTACGCTCTTCCATCATCAAGAACACCAAGGTAAGCCTACTCTAATTATTCCAAGTCAATTCTAATACATATCCTTCTAATCTAAATAAGAAATCATCATTCCTAAACTAGGGTTTTCAAGAAAAACCATTCAAAGTTCAAGAATTCAAGATATTGGAAATCTTCTTCAAAGTTCAACTCTTTAATTCAAGTTTTGGAGCATTACCAGGTATGTAGGGTTGCTATCTATATGTGGGAACATCATTGTTCTTCCCCACGCCTCTTAATACATAAAGTATGAATCCTCATGAAAACTAGGGTTTCTATACCATGCTCATGATAACCCTATGTCCATGTCCATGATTATATGTCCACGATTATATTATGTATGAATTACTGTTATTCTATCATTATGTTCTTAATAACTCCATATGATTATTGAGAATCAGTCTGTAATCCATGAAATCCCATATCTTGTATTCCATGGGTTCTTGCATGCATGTTTTTAACTAAGAATGATTATTTCATGAATATCCTACGTGTCTACAAGTTTTCATGCAACTATATTATATAATTATTTTCATGCTATGATACAAGATACATACATGCTAAATACAAGTTACTTCATGAAATCATGTTTACAAGTTATTTTTCATGAAACCATGTTTGCAAGTTATTTCTGTTTCATGAAACCATGTTTACAAGTTATTTCATGAAACCATGTTTACAAGTTATTTTTATATCATGAAACCATGTTTACAAGTTATTTCATGAAATCATGATTACAAGTCAATTACAAGTTAATTCACGAAAATCATGGGCTTATTAGCCAATTATATCATGGTCATACTTTTGGGAGTTGCACGAATTACCGAGAAGGCTCAGATAGCCTGAAAATACGTAGCCACCGTAGGACAAGGATCGCTCCGCTCAGTTAGGACGATTCCTTAATTTTACACTGAATGGATCCATCAGGCACGTTACCACCTTATACCCTGGCAAGGTATGGAGGCTCTGCTGGTCCGGCGAGGTACCAGACTCCACGTACCCACGTGGTGATATCATGTTGTCGGTTTATGAAATTCTCTCCCTACTTATCATGTTTTACTTATGTTATATATATATGTACTTGTGCTCATGCTCATGTTCATGTCCAGGTTTTCAGTTTCAGTTCTTATCATGTTATTTCATGTCCCATGTTATTTCATTCAATTGCTTTACATACCTGTGCATTCAATGTGCTGACGTCCCCTTTTATTGTCCGGGGGCCTGCATTTCACGATGCAGGTACGGATTTATAGGACGCCGCATCTGCTCAGTAGGATTTGCTCGTATCAGCTCATTGGTGAGCCCCATCTCATTCAGGGTTTAGTTAGTTATCTTTATTTTACTAGTCATGCATTTAAAGGTATACTGGGGGGCCTTGTCCCAGCAAGTACGTTTTCCAGTCAAGATTCACGATTGCAAGGTGTTTAGCCATCTTTGGCTCAACTCATGTTATTTCCGCATTTATGATTTAAACAAGTATTTCATTAAATTATTATGACATCTCATGTTTTATAAAACCTCATCATATTCATGCTATATTTCCGCTCATGTATGCCTCATGATGATTTAGCAAGCCATGTGGTTCACTCGGTCACATATAGTATGGCACCGAGTGTCGTGTTACACCCAGGCCATGGTTCGGGGCGTGACAAAGCTTGGTATCAGAGCCCTAGGTTCAAGTGTCTTAGGGAGTCTATGAAACCGTGTCCAGTGGGGTCACTTTTATATGTGTGTGGCGCCCACACATATAAACAGTTGACCATCAAGACATTTAAGATTGTCTTACTTCTTTCAACTCTAGATCGTGCAATAGAGCTATGTTCTCAGAAATCACTCGGACTCGTGTGTTGTTTCCCATTCTACCGAATACGCCACGTCTCAATGGATGAGAAAGATATAAATCTAATCATTATCGATGTGTTTCTCTTAGATGGAGTCATCAGGAATTATTCTAATTCGTGCCATGAAGCTTAGAGCAGTACGTAACATTCTTTTTCCATCGAATTCTAAACGTATCAAATGTGTAAGCGGCAAGAAGGAAATTCGAGACCTAAGACTTGCCTAATAGTGCATGGTGTGTTTATCAGGTGTTAGTACCATTTGAAAGACAAATTTCGGTATGGTAGCACACGTAGGTTATATACCCTATAGGGTAAGTTTATTTGGACTCTTTGACCATGAAGCTATGGTATAAGGGTGATGGTTCATATTTAAGACCCCACGAGATAACATGTTATGAAGTTAACCGCAGCAGGCATAAACTTCCACGGTAGTTTTGAACCGGAAATAGCCTAAGAGCCAATCACCTGTAATACTAGAAAGTCTCGACTTTTTCAAGGATATATATATATTTGCCATATGATCTATACATATGACTAGGAAGGGACTGATGCGATAAGAAAATCATGAGCAGACGATATTGAATTTTTTTAGGGTTAGTTTTAAATTATTTCAGCTTATTCAGATCAGACCTAGAGAGTATGACGTTAGTAAGTTACTACTAGAAGCAGATATTACTATGAGATAAAAGATATGGCAATTCCCTCTTAGGTTATGTGATTAAATATTTATCCCTGATGTGTATAGTATGAAATAATTTTGAAAGTTTATAGGGAGTTTGGGGGTTAGTTGTTCCAATTCCTTGTTTGAGACAGATGAAATTTCCCAAAGTGTGATCCATGTCCATAGTTCAGAAAAATAGTATACGACCCCAGAATAGAGTCAGATAAGGAGGAAAAGTTAGAAATAACCTTATGCTTCACTTTAGTACTCAGAGAAGAATTAGATAATGTGATGCTAGCAAGTGGTTAACAGAAGCATAGTAAGTAAGTTTGAATAGATACAGTGAATTAGAAATTTTCAACAGAGTTAGTAGCGATTTGAGTACTTAGTCACGTTAGCACTACTAAGTGGGTAACTGTCTGAATACACCGAAGGCGTGTTAGAACCCAAAGGGTTTAAGCTAAATTTGAGGTATAGAAATTGGTGGGAAAAAAAGAAAACCATATAAGCAATAAGAGAGCAAGCTACAGAAGAAGAGCCTTTAAGGGTTATCAGAAAAGAGTTTTCCCCAAGACTGACAAAGCTAGTATGCCAATTATGTATATTAGAAACCCGTTCATTTAAGCAATACAGTTTTCCCAATAAGTAAGACTTTCTTGAAGTAAGCCGAAGAAATGAGTCGTCAGTATCTTAGAGGAACTTAGCGGAACCACTAGATGATCACTTATCGCTAACTCAAGGGATCCACAGGCTTTAAACGTCAGCTTTTGAACTAAGGGGGAGATCGTGCGATAAGGTGCCGATATAAACTATGTGTTTTGTAAGTTGATAGGTGTTAAGGAGATTATGTCAGAGGATCACAATTTTATGTAGCCAAGATAAGGTGCGTAGAATGTGATTTTTGTTATGCCGTTGAGATCAAGTACTAGGTAATTATGTTATAAGATAAAGTTCTAGATCGAATAGCGGGTTTTAAGGGTATAACGGTTCCAATTCCAGAGTAATTTATGTACAATGTGGTACTAATGCCCAGACGTACTCTACTCGTGACTTTTGTACCCATATCAAGCCTATGTTAGAGCTTTACACTCCACGTTTAAGATACAAGAATTAAGACTTCATATGATAGTAAGCTATGCACGGGAATGTCCTTTCATGTTTCGCACATCAGGTGTGCTCATGTCTAAAGTTAAAAATCGCATTCAGGTCTCACCAATCTATCATGCTTTTATACTTATGTCCATGTTCTAGCATCTAAGTGCTTTTCAAATCTGATAATGATCTTGACCCCTATGATTATGTTATCCATGTTACCACATACTCGTGCCCCAATCCATTTCATTATGCATCCCACTTATAGCGGTATCGTAACAATGATGTTGTTAGATGATAATGAAGGTGAACCAAGATGGATGTCCTACCCATGATTCTATGTAATTTGCGCTTATGTTTCTTGGCTAATGTTTTAAACCATCTCGTAGCTTGGCAAAAAGGATGTCGTTATCTTTTCCGAAGTACCTATGCCATTTTTATGTTCAAGGTGACTTTCTACCCATGTCTTAGATGATTGAGGAACGAATTATACATGCCTATAATCTATTCTTTCATGAGCCTTATTTATAACAAGGGCGTTTACTCACGGTGATAAGAGTAAGCTATGTTGAACCATGTCCTATTCTTTCGGTATATCTAAATTCTAAAAGTAATGTTTTATCCATGTCTTATGTCTCTGACACAAGAGTGAGCCTACAATTGTACGCCACGCAAATCACACTCATGTCTAATTATTAGCTCAATACTCATGAAATCAGGTCAAGACGCTATGATATACATCTATGATGTACTCATGTAAATGTCAGGTTGCTCATGGTCCCATGCCCCATGTCATGCTATTCACATTTCATGCCATATGAATCACGTTCCCATATACACATGTTCCATGTTACGTCCTCCATGTACAAGGCACAATGTCATGTCTGTTCTCTAAAGCTAAGTATCTCATGTGAATAGTACCAATAATTCATTTTCTCTCAGTCCTCTATAATTCGCTCACGAGAATGAGCAAGATGAGATAAGGTATTCATAATCATGATTAACAGCTAACAAGATAATCAGAAGTAAGGTGCATTCCTATATTCAAATAGATATCTTTTCATGTACCCTATGGTACTTATCTCGGGAGTATTCTACTCAGATTAGACGTATTCATCTCATGCCTATGCTAGAGATTTATGAACACCTATGTTAGGATCATATTCTTGTTATATGACTCAAGTCTGTCGCATTCACATCGAGTTGCGCTTACATTCAAAGTCTAAGTCATACTCCTATCTCATATTACCATGGTGACATACGGACGTCTATGATGAAGTCTCTAAGTATCCAAATCCTACCCGCGCTGAGTATTCAACCCTCATGTTGTAACAATCATGTTTCTGACATTCAAATCCCATGTTACGATATCCATGTTTACATGTATTCGTATTTCATGACAGTTTAGCACTCATGTATTCATGTCATCGAATCTTCGTGTATTTATGTCCTACGTCATGCGTCTCACCGCCAGGTAATCATGTCATGTTCGTGCCTATTTCCAGTACTCATGTCATTCATGCCTACGAATTTTCTTCCAAACCACATGTATAGTAATCATGTAATCATTCAGCCAATGTCCGCGTGTTCAAGCCAGCTCAGTATTTATGTTAGCTACATTCAAGATTCAGTAATCACGTTATGTCACATCATGTGTAGTAAGATACCGTGTGAGTTGTGTGTTGGTACTTTAGTTAGCTAGCAGGCGTTTGAGAAATGTCGTGAGGGTCCGAATTATGAAGGAAGTCCTGCCATAAATTTTGTAGATTCCAGAGTTAGTAGCGATTCTTAACCACTAGTCATAAATCGAGGACAAATGTTTCATGATTCTTATTCATGTAGGCGCTACTCAGTTTCATGTTCCCCATGTACATGTTTCCATGTAATCACATATTCAGTTTTCATGATCCATGACCATGTTCCCACGTAACCATGTCAAGCTCTTATGTTTTACGTCATGTTTCTTTCATGTTCATGTATTCAAGCCATGTCCAGCCATGTTCTTAACCATGACCCATCATTCGAGGAAGAATGATCCCAAGGGGGAGATATTATAACACCCCATACCTTTAACCTAAGCTTTGACGATGATCCTAGACTTAGAAAACCAGATAAAGAATGTGGGAATTTGAAATTTCCTCTTCAGTTATAAGATGGTGGTTTATGTCCATGAACAGTGACCGTATTTCAGTATACGACCCGTATTTCAAGTCGTAAACTGGTACCAAAGAATTCTGAGCATTCTGGAATTTGACACTTAGAGGTTACATCATTAAATACGAACCGTATTTCAAAATACGGCCCATATTTCAAAACTTATTTGGAATTTGGGAAAACTTCCTTGATAAAAGTTGTAGAGCTTTGAAGTACCTTTCCAACGGTATATTATCGGGGTCAAACGGACATCTGTGCAAAGATTTATGGTCATTTTACTGAAGAGACGCAATGCAGTCCATACGGAATACGGACCATATTTCAAAATACGGCCAGTATTTAACTGAGTGTAAAATTCAATTTTCCAGAACAATACATATTCGTCCATATCAGTTCAAATCATTATTTTTCATTCCTTCAAGCCCTAGAACGACCTCCTACCCTCTTCCATCATCAAGAACACCAAGGTAAGCCTACTCTAATTATTCCAAGTCAATTCTAATACATATCCTTGTTATCTAAACAAGAAATCATCATTCCTAAACTAGGGTTTTCAAGAAAACCCATCTCAAAGTTCAAGAATTCAAGATTTTGGAAATCTTCTTCAAAGTTCAACTCTTTAATTCAAGTTTTGGAGCATTACCAGGTATGTAGGGTTGCTATCTACGTGTGGGAACATCATTGTTCTTCCCCACGCCACTTAATCCATAAAGTATCAATCCTTATGAAAACTAGGGTTTCTATACCATGCTCATGATAATCCTAGGTCCATGTCTATGATTATATGTCCACGATTATATTATGTATGAATTGTTGTTATTCTATCATTTTGTTCTTAATAACTCCATATGATTATTGAGAATCAGTCTGTAATCCATGAAAACCCATATCTTGTATTCCATGGGTTCTTGCATGCATGTTTTTAACTAAGAATGATTATTTCATGAATATCCTACATGTCTACAAGTTTTCATGCAACTATATTATATAATTATTTTCATGCTATGATACAAGATACATACATGCTAAATACAAGTTACTTCATGAAATCATGTTTACAAGTTATTTTTCATGAAACCATGTTTGCAAGTTATTTCTGTTTCATGAAACCATGTTTACAAGTTATTTCATGAAATCATGTTTACAAGTTATTTCGTGAAATCATGATTACAAGTCAAGTACAAGTTAATTCACGAAAATCATGGGCTTTTTAGCCAATTATATCATGTTCATATTTTTGGGAGTTGCACGAATTACCGAGAAGGCTCATATAGCCTGAAACTACGTAGCCACCGTAGGACAAGGATCGCTCCGCCCAGTTAGGACGATTCCTTAATTTCACACTGAATGGATCCATCAGGCACATTACCACCTTATATCCTGGCAAGGTATGGGGGCTCTGCTGGTCCGGCGAGGTACCAGACTCCACGTACCCACGTGGTGATATCATGTTGTCGGTTTATGAAATGCTCTCCCTGCTTATCATGTTTTACTTATGTTATATATATATATATGTACTCATGCTCATGCTCATGTTCATGTCCATTTTTTCAGTTTCAGTTCTTATCATGTTATTTCATGTCCCATGTTATTTCATTCAGTTGCTTTACATACCAGTACATTCAATGTGCTGACGTCCCCTTTTATTGCCCGGGAGCCTGCATTTCACGATGCAGGTACATATTTACAGGACGCCGCATCTGCTCAGTAGGATTTGCTCGTATCAACTCATTGGTGAGCCCCATCTCATTCGGGGTTTAGTCAGTTATCTTTATTTTACTAGTCATGCATTTAAAGGTATGCTGGGGGGCCTTGTCCCAGCAAGTACGTTTTCCAGTCAAGATTCACCATTAGAGGTTTCACAAACTAGCCAGTTTAGTTATGTTAGACATGCAAGGTGTTTAGCCATCTTTGGCTCAACTCATGTTATTTTCGCATTTATGATTTAAACAAGTATTTCATTAAATTATTATGACATCTCATGTTTTATAAAAGCTCATCACGTTCATGCTATATTTCCGTTCATGTATGCCTCATGATGATTCAGCAAGCCATGTGGTTCGCTCGGTCACATGCCGTATGGCACCGAGTGCCGTGTTACGCCCAGGCCATGGTTCGGGAAGTGACAAAGCTAGTGTAAAGCTTGCCTTAGGCGAATCCCACATTGGTTTAGGTGAATCCCACATCGGTTGGGGAGGAGAACGAAGAGTGCTTTATAAGTGCTTGGATACCTCTCCCTTGTAGATGTGTTTTAAAACCGTGAGGGGCGAAGGCCCCAAAGCGGACAATTTTTACAAGCGGTGGCCTGGGCTGTTACAGTTGGTATCAGAGCCAGGGCCGGGCCGGTAGTGGGGCAAACCCAGTGGTGGGGAAAACCTCAGCGAGGACACTGAGTCCTAAGGGGAGGTGAGTGTAAGGCTTGCCTTAGGCAAATCCCACATCTGTTGGGGAGGAGAATGAAGAGTGCTTTATAAGTACTTGGATACCTCTCCCTTGTAGACGCATTTTAAAACCGTGAGGGGCGAAGGCCCCAAAGCGAACAATTTCTACAAGCTACAAAAACCTGGTTCAAGAATTTGATAAGCTGATACAAAGATATTGAAATAGTGTTGCGCTGCTTCAATATAATGATTGCTTGTTGCAATGCTTGATAATTGAAGAAGACGCCAAAAAGTAAATCTTAATCTTTCATAAGTACTAAGTTTTGCAGCAGAATGTTTAGGAGAACTGAGAATTTTTAATAATAATAAGAGTACAAGAATAATGAAAGAAAGAAGAAAATAAGTAAATATAGACAACAAAATACTGATCCAAATAAATATGCATACTACAAATATACAATTAGCAAGGATAGTTATCTCATTCCCCCAATTATGCTCAACGTATCCCCTCCCCCCATAAAAGGGAAGAGGTTACCATTCTCTACCCAAAAATATCCCCAATGCGGACCCCACCCCCCATAATAAAAGAAAGAAATAACTGTTGTATTTCATCCCAACATCTGTTCAAACTTCCAATTCAACTTACACTTTTTTTAAAAAAAAAAAGTAGTAAATATATACATATAGGGTGTTAAAAATTTGGGGGCCCCAAAAAGGTGGGGCCCTAGGCCATTGCCTTACCTGCCTACCCTTTCAGCCGGCCCTAACGACCTATCTAGCAAAAGAATAACTTAATTTGTGGAGGTTATGTGTAATCTATTTTTCGTAGTTGTTGTTTATAGTGTCATATTCATAAGATATAAAGCCTTTAAGTTTACAACAAATATTTTATGGTGATATTATTTTTTATATTGGTAAGAGTTAACTCAATTTAATAAGATTTTATATATTACTTTAGATTTTATTGTATAAAACTTTTGGTATTAATATGAAGATTTGAATACTTTAATTCAAATTTCTAAATAGTTCTACGGTTAAAAAGTAGGCAATTCTTTTTACTTTCTTTCTTTTTTTTATAAATTTTCCCCTACAAACTTCAATATTTCTAAGTAAAAATAAAATCATAAAAATTTACTATGAAATTTTTTAGGCCCCTAAAATTTTGAAGGCCTAAAGCAAAAGTTTTACTAGTCTTCCCCTCGAGCCACCCAACTACAAAATTCTAAAGTAAAAAAGTTCTAAAAAATATATATATATAGGTAAATCGTTTGAAATATTGATCATAAATTAAGTATAAATACATATCAAACTCATTGAAAGTAAAATGTAAAGACGAACATTGTCATCCGATCCATATAGAACTCCATTTGCTTTTGCAACATTGGAGGCTATAGATAATGGTGAGGTTGAGCCATGTGATATCGCTAAGTAGGAGATGGTCGATTTCCTCCCTATTGACCGTCGAGGAATCAATTTTCTATGGGCTTATCTCTATGTTTTAGGGAGGGCGGGTTTGCATACTTAGGAAGATTGTCCTTATTTGGGAGAATGTTATTGTTCTTGAAAGTGTATTAATTTACTAGAACGACTGAAAATCTTTTCTTGGGAGTCTTTGAATGATGAAACGCAAGGAAAACGAAGAAAAGGCTCTAGTTCAAGGTTGATCGTGCAGTAAATGAGACCTTTAACCTATGAACTACTTGCTTTTCTAAAAATATGATTTGAAACTTGCATAATTGTTTTCAAACTATCTACTATGTTGTGGGTCAACCGTGCACAGCTAGCTAGGACATGTATATTTATTGAGCTAAAATAAAATGTTACGTTAGAGACACTTCGACTCTACAGAACAATGTTATACTCTCGTATAACTATGACATCATACTGTTGAGATGTAAAAACATCATATATACCTGTTTTTTTTTTTTTTGGTTGAAATGAGAATGACATCCTACTTTTGCATTGGCATAACACATACTAGGTTATGTGACATTGTCATACGTGGTTATTGACTTGTATCATGTGATATTCAATAAGTTTGCTTGTATTGTGTGTTGTATATGCCTTGCTGAGACATGATATATATCGATCGATATCATGTTTTGGTCTAGCTGTCTTATCAGTGAGGGCCTATGATTGGTTTAGCTGTCCTATCGGTTAAGGCCTATGCTTTTAGCCAAGCAATTCTATCTGTAAAGAGCCTATTGTTTGGTATAGTAGTATTGGTTGACGTGATTTATGGCTTTTAAGTTGTTATACATGGTATTTTTATTTATTGATTGTGCTATACATTGGTTGCTTCCACACTCTCGAATTTTTGAAGTCTTCCTCCAAAGGTAAGACAGGGGAGTGCGTCGATTATCTTACTAGCTCCGTATGGCTCACCACTTAATTCTATAAGCAGATCGCTATACTTGCACTGCTACCGCAGGACAACATTGATCTTCGTTCAAGGCAGTGTATTTTATTATTCTCATTTGATGAGCCAACCACAGTTAATTCGTGGTGGCTGCTATGCTTTCATTACTTTCTGTTTTGAATATTTTGGGATGTACGTGTCCCTTATCTCTTGAACTCAAAAATCTTATAGATGCTCTTTAATATTGTATAAAGGATTTTTTACTACAGTTTAATATTGTTAGTTTATTCGCTTCTTTTGAAAATATTATTTATGTTATGATTTTATTAAGCCGCCCCTTTACTTGAATTCAGGTAAAATAAGCATCAATTTGCACAAGATGTAAAGACGTAGAACGGCCACAACCTCAGATCCAAACACATACAAGTTAAGCTATGAATAATAGAATGATATTACTTCACAAAGTTTTGCATACATCACTCATGAGCAACTTTAAATAAATTTACCGGCTTTCTTTCCAAAAGAAGTAATGCTTTTCAGATTCATAGGTACGAATATACATACAATTACATGTTGCCTACGACATGTTATAGACTTAATAGATGATAACATTCTGATCTATGAGTTGAACATCATGAATTAATGAAATTTAATCACAAGCTATATATATGATCAAGATCAATATCAAAAGCAAATTGAGATACGTCGATTTTTGGGAGATGTGGCACATCTTATGACACTTAAAAATATGTTTTCATCACAAGGGATCCATAATTTCGACTCAACGTGAGTGAAATCATAAATTTCTTCTTGTGCTTGATCTAACAATGCTTTGAAAAGTGGGTGCTTGAGCAAAGTGATTTTGATTACAAACCTCTTTTGGTATTTTCCTACATATACCACCAAGTGACCCTTTGGAACATCCCTTGGGAGAGTGTTATCTTCTTGCACAAAAGGCCATTTTGTCCACTTGCAACATTTGCCACAATTTGCACAAGTTATGACTTTGGTGCCCATCTTTTGCCATTTGTTTTGGCATGCCTTGAGAAAATTGCAATCCATTATTTTGATATCCCTTTGATCAGAATATATGGAGATATCTAGTTAATTAGCTGTTTTTATGAAACTAGAGGGAGAGGAGAGATCAGAGGGTTGTGTTTTGTGTGTGAAAGTGAGATAGGTATATATAAGAGTACGTGGCCAAGAGCCAATCTTTTGGGATCACTAAAAGGTCAATATACTGGTAAGTGACTTAGATAGGCATAGCACGTGTGATTGATACTATAAGGAGTCAGTTTTGTTTGAGAGATTAGAAAAAGTAACCCAGCATAAATTAATTAAAATCACGCATTGTTATGAAATATTAAATGTGGATGTCCACCACTCTAGAAATAAATTTTCACTTCCACTACACAAATATAATGTATCTTCCATTATCTTCCACCATTTTAATGGTTCTTCCATTATTTCATATTTTGAATGACATGTTTATTGTTACCCTTTTGTATGCCTCTATGCACCACTATAAATAGAGGCATAGGGATTCATATTGTATATACTTGAACAACACTTGAAATATATTGAGATGAATAAGAAAACTCTCATCTCTTGTCTCTCTTTATCTCTTTATTATTCTTGCTTCATCTTTTGATATATTGTACTAACTCTTTAGAATGATTTTATAACACGTTATCAGCACGAGACTCTAACCAATTGAGGAATTGGACGCGGAATACGTCCCGTCCACTAATTAGTCGGTCCAAAGGTATGATTTGCCGTATTAATTTCTTGGTTATTAAAGTATTGTGGATGATCGTATCTAGCTTTGAAAGCTGAAACTCAGCAAATGAAAGTCCACTAGCTATAAATCGACATCCACGGACCACGATAAGTAACATCAACCATTAAATTATGGAAAAGTTACCTTTTATATGGTGGATTGAAGGATTGGTATACCTTTGGCCTTACCGTTTCTTTTATAAATGTTGGCAAAGTATATATGAACTTGGTATGGTTTCGTGATTGGCTGAGGTAAGTGAAATCATTTCCTTATTTTTGTTTTAGCAAGTACATTTCTTATTGCCATGGCTACTGCTGAAGTTCTTTTACTTAGTATTCCAGTTTTGGAAAATTGACAGTGAAAAAAAAAAAAGGCATCCAATATATTGCTATTGTTGTGTTACGAAGTCCAATGCCAGTGATAATATTTCTTTTCTTAAGTCTCATTATGACCAAATTTATTTATGCCTATAATCACCGGAAGTATTTTCATAAGTTTGTTGTGATTACAACTGAATATGTGTTAGAGAAAAATTTCTCTACATCATATGTATGCCTCAATTTGCTCCTGAAGTAGCAATATCTTAAAAGAAATTCTAAGCTATCACAATTTGATATGCTTAAGGCCTGCACGTTCAGATGATTGTGTTCCATTTTTGAAGAATGAGAACTTTTGATATAAGCTATAAATATAGATCCATTCCCTGAAGTGAATGTGATAATATGTAGTAAAGCCTATAAATATAAACGTGCTTTTGATTGTGAAAATATCATGATCCATCTCCAGAAGAGGTAGAATAATTGAGAAGAAATATTCTGAATATTATATGCTTTTCTCCCGAAGTACTAAACTCATAATTTTGCTCCACGAGTAGCAAACTTTGAATTCTACTCCAGAAGTAGTAAGCCTATGTATTTTACTCCTGATGTAGTAAGGCTTTTAATTCTACTCCTGAAATAGTATAACTCTGAAATCTACTCCCGAAGTAGTAGAATTCAGAAATTTACTCCTGAATTAGTCAACCTTTAAACTTTACTCCCGAAGTAGTAAAACTTGAAAATTTACTCCTGAAGCAGTAAAACTCTGAAACTTTACTCCTGAAGCAGAAAGAATTACCAAAATATCTGAGAAATACTCTGAAGAATTACCAAAATATCTGAAGCAATGTCTTCTTGTGTTTGAGCAAAATAACGAGCTATTGATGAGCGTCGTATTTCAAGCACATTTAAATAATCAGGTTTCATTCCCCGAAGTGAATGAACAAATACCACAACTTATCTCCTCGAGGGATAAAATACAAGCAATGTAGATGTTATAGTTTGGTGGTATGAAATTCAGACATTGCTACACATACCTGTCGTACGTCGAAAATATTAAAGTATCATTTTAAGGCAAAAGGAAGCAGAGTAGAATGCTTTCTCCTATAACCACATTAATACATTATGGTTAGTTGTTATTGATTTCCTTGATGGAAATAACAATTAATGTATCTCTTTATGAAGGATTTAATTATTATGTGTTTGAGCTTAGATACAAAATACTCTGTTATGATGAACCTCCCTGAAGGAGATGTTTGCAATATTGAAGTTTAGAATTCAATGTTTATTTCGTGACACCAATAGTGTCGAAATTTGCTTTCATGGTACCAGAAGTATTTAAGAAATATTTGGTAATAAAAATTAATGATCAAAGGCTCCAGAAGAGCTAATTATTTATTTACAAGTATCATGACACTAGCAATGTCCAAATAATATCTGATTATGATAAATAAATTGAAGTCTCTTGAAGATGTTATATATGATAATACCATTCATCGTAGATCGTAATTGGTATGATCGGAACACTGTAATAGACCTGAAGTTTACTAACAATAAAAATGGTTATCATATTGAGACTACAAATGATCGGAATATTAAATATCTTCAAGTTACTATGGGTAAGAAATACACAAGTGAAATGTTACCCGAGCATGATGAGATCACATACCACGATAAACCAGAAGTTTATTGATATACAATTTCATGCAATAGTAAACCAGAAGTTTATTAAAAGAAATAGCACTCGTCATGGTAAACTTGAAGTTTATGGGTACAGATAATTTTATCAGTTGACAAGACCATTTTGATCGTCCTGAATTAAATCTGATGTGCTAATTGAGTATTAAAAACATATTGAAGAACTAGAAGATTCTTCAAGAATTTGTTTGTGTTGCTTGTTCTCATGATAAGTTGATTACACCAGCTAATGTTGGGACTGAATCCCCCAAAATTCTGAAAAATATAAAAGGTGAATGTGGGGATGTCTTAAATAGATGCATCTATGAGACAGTCACATATATGTTTATTGTCAACTGACAGTTTGACATTTACGAAGTTGCTTGCTCAAAATGATTGAGTTGGAAGCACAATTTTCAGAATATGTAATCAAGACAATCATCTTGATAATGCTGGTTTATATCTAAGTTGGTTTGGCATTAGATGCCTCCATAATACAGCTAAACCATTGCTTATGAGAACAGAGTTTCAGATGTTGGTCTGAGATATGATATATTGCATACAACAGCACTTGTAAGCTTCAGATCAATAAATTTTGATAAATTCACCCCTCATATTTGGTTCAGGGTCAGAAACTAGATATTTCCATCTTTTAGCATTTGATGTCTGGTACATGATTAATGGATATACCATGATGCACACAGATGGATTTTCCCAAAGAAAATGGGGACATATGTCACTAAAATAAGGGGGAGAGAATAAGCAGCTAAGAAATATGTTGTGAATTATCATCAGTATGATCCTCAGATAATTCAAGTCAAATGCTGGAAGCATTTGCTGACCCAAGTATTTCATATTTCATCTGCAAAATGCTCTTAATGTCCCTGAAGGACAAAGTCTACAACATGCATGGAGCATAGTATACCAATCGGTTCCAAATATAATAATCCTTGAAAAAAGGGAGGAGCAAATGATCATAATAAGGAGGCAAAGTGCTCTTGAAGAGCCGACGACATAACACTTCATGAAACCTTATGCGAGGTTCAAGTACCTGAAAATAATGAAGTGATGAGATTTCAGTAAGTTATATCGAATTGCGAACCGATACAAATGATATATCGTCGACGATATCTTTGATACTATATAGCGCGCAATATAGTATAAGGTTGTGAGGATTAGAATTCTACGTCTCTTAAAGCATGTTGATGTAGAAATAATTAGCAAGTGAAATGATGCATCTTGGTAAGCGATTGGACCTGTAGTCCAAACATCAGAAGATGTCACAATTTATACTGATGGAAGTTGTCACAGCCTATATGGCTTACTTGACAAAATTTATATGAAAATTTCTGAAGGATTCAAAATGCCTGAAGCATATACAAATTCTTGGGAAACTTGTTTATAATACTTAAATGGATTAAATGAATCAAGGTTGATGTACTGAAATTGCCTTAATATATATTCATTGACGAATGGTACAAATATACTATGTTTACCCTCATCTCTTTGTGATAGTCAGAATCTTTCATATGAATATTGTTGGATCTCTTGAAGAGTTTACAAAAGCAGTACATTATCTGCTGAAAGAATTTGAGATGAAAGATCTGGGAAAAACAAAACTTTGTCTTGGTTTGCAGATTGAACATTTGACAGATGGGATCTTTATCCATCAACCTGATTATACCGAAAAGGTTTTCAAACGATTTTACATGGACAATGCGCATCCTTTAAGTACTCCAATGGTTGTTCGCTCACTTGAAGTGAGTAAAGATCCGTTCCGACCTCAAGAAGAAAATGAAGAGCTTCTTGGTCCTGAAGTACCATATCTTAGTGCAATTGGTGCACTTATGTATCTTGCTAACGCTACAAGACCTGACATAGCGTTCTCTGTTAATTTGCTAGCAAGATATAGCTCTTCTCTTACACGAAGACATTGGAACGGAGTTAAGCATATATTGCGATATCTGAAGGGAACTAGCGATATGGGTCTGTTTTATACTAACAAAGGTAGTACAGATCTTGTTGGTTATGCAGATGCAGGTTATTTATCTGATCCACATAAAGCTCGATCTCAAACAGGCTATCTGTTTACATGCGAAGGTACTGCTATATCATGGCGATCGACAAAGCAGTCCATTGTTGCTACTTCTTCAAATCATGCTGAGATAATCGTTATTCATGAAGCAAGTAGAGAATGTGTGTGGTTGAGATCAGTGATACATTTCATCAGAGAAAGATGTGGCTTGAAGTGTGATACAAAAAATACCCACAGTATTATATGAAGATAATGTTGTATGCATAGCTCAATTAAAAGGAGGTTTCATAAAAGGAGATAGAACGAAGCACATTTCACCAAAGTTATTTTTCACACATGATCTCCAGAAGAATGGTGATATTGATGTGCAACAAATCCGTTCAAGTGACAATCCTGCAGATTTGTTCACCAAATCTTTACCAACTTCAACTCTTGAGAAGATGATATTCAAGATTGGAATGGGAAGACTCCGACATCTGAATTTTGGTCTTCGTCAGGGGGAGTGAAATACGTGTTGTACTCTTTTTCCCTTAACCAAGGTTTTCCCTCTTTTTCCTACATTAGGACTTTTTCCCACGGGGTTTTTTCCTAATAAGGTTTTAACAATGCACATCATCTATGGACATCCAAGGGGAATGTTATGAAATATTAAATATGGATGTCCACCACTCTAGAAATAAATTTCCACTTCCACTACACAAATATAATGCCTCTTCCATTATCTTCCACCATTTTAATGGTTCTTCCATTATCTCATATTTTGAATGACATGTTTATTGTTACCCTTTTGTATGCCTCTATGCACCACTATAAATAGAGGCATAGGGATTCATATTGTATATACTTGAACAACACTTGAAATATATTGGGATGAATAAGAAAGCTCTCATCTCTTGTCTCTCTTTATCTCTTTATTATTCTTGCTTCATCTTTTGATATATTGTACTAACTCTTTAGAATGATTTTATAACACGCATAAAATAGTACACTGATTGTTTGGAGATGAAAAAAATAAATCTGCGCATAAGTAATGCAATGTTTAGTTGGACAATTACCAAAAAAATGTTTACAAAAAAAAACTATTCTCTTCATAGTTATTATATGCAATATTTGTTTGCTATTATCACTTCATTAAGTTATACGAGAATCTATATTTGGTTGTTGTTATCGCTCCATTAAGTTATACGAGAATCAATATATTACTTTATGCAGGATCAAATGTGAAATAAAATGCATGTACTAGTAATACAGGGGGATGATAACAAATGGACTTTGAGTCTAACTCAACATCCCAAAAACTAAATGGACCTTGAGTCTAACTCAACGTCCCAAAAACTAACTCATGAAGAGATGATTAACTAACACCATATAAGGAGACTAAATACCAAGCTGCAATCGAAAATCAATAGTCCTGTACGCTTAGACCTGGCAATTGGAGAGTGGACAACATTGTATGGAGACCCAACATCGGAAAAATTAAGAAATTAGATGGATCCGGCTTTGATACAATGATAATAAATAAACATTGGGCATAACTCAATTCTCAAAAACTAGCTCATGAGATAAAAATTGTCCAAGACATATTATAAGGAGATCTAAATCCTCCATCCACAGCCGCTATGAGAAACTCAACAGATCAAAATAGTTAAACCCAAAAGTATATATCCTTGAAATAAATTATCATAACATAACATTTCTTGTATTATTATTCACTGCATATCAATCCCTACTTAATATTCATGACATAGCATTGTCTTTATTATTATTAAACATTAATACCTTTATACTTGTATAATTAGTATGTGATGAATGGGTCGACCCCTAATTAAAGTGCACTAGATGGCAGGCCGTTGCTGTTCCTTTAACAGTAGTACTTCTTGATACTATAACGTACGAACATGCATTTTATGAACGAGCGATGTGCATTTTTAAATTATGAAAAATCTGCACTAGATTTGTTTCCATCTATTCTCTGAGGCTAATTTTTTATCAGTGATGATCTACCGAAATTTTTAATTTTGGACCCCACAGATGGAAAAAATATATATATGATAAGATAGGAAACATGAAATGAGATAAGTTTCTTGGGCAAAGTGCAATACCCATCTCCCACTTATTATTGTTGTATAATTCATAAGTTAAGAAGAAATAAAAGAGGAGTGGGAAGTGGGGGCTTGAAATCTTGAATTGAGTCATGTTCCTCTAAAGTTTCAGGTTTATTGATCAAGAAAATAAATTAACAAAGCAGGTCGGCCAAAATTTGGGTGCGTGAACAAAGTCTGATAATAAAAATTAAAATAAATAAATAAGTTGTATATAATAAGATGTCAGGATACTTTTAATAGCGTAAAATCTTTTAAAAAAAATCATGCGAACTTGATTCAAAATAAATCATATTACACCATATTACGAGTGTCTCTAAATTAACTTAGCCAAACGGCTAATGCGCACCCGAAGAAAAAACTAATTTTATTGGAAGGATGATTAATTAATAATAATCATCCAATTAATTAGAGCACTAGATTATAATTGGCTGAGTGGTGCTGACAGTAGCAATTTCCATGTTGAAAGATTAAGATTGAACCAAACTTTCATTATCATTTGACTTTTTAACTACTTACACTTGTAATTTATTATTTAATATTCATTTTTTTATGCCATCTTTTCCTCTTTAATTTAGCGTAGAACAAGTGAACAACCCATTAAGCACTGAAAGTGCGTTCTGCCGTACAGTAGTAATCTTTAGACTTTATGTAAAGGCACCTCACTTTTTCTGACACTCAAATACCATATTTTAGTTTATATGCGTATTTGGGACTTTTGTTATGTGCGTACATTTTTTTTTTAAAGCAAGTGTGCATGGAAACAGTATGTTAATGGAGAAAGAGAAAAATACTGGATTCGCAAGCTGCAATATTTGCATTTATCCGACGTAAAAAAACAGTTAATTATTGGATGTACCTGCAGCTTCCTGCTTCTGTTTTTTTTTTTTTTTAATTATTTTAATTTTGTTGCCAGTGATCACAGTAAAAAAAGGAAGAAGACATCACCTGTTTTGAAAATGCAAAGTTGATTTTAGAAGAGTTTGAGAGCTTGTTGTAATTGAAGGTTTCCCAAAATTAGTCCTCATTAATATCGCATCAAAACGGGGTTTACTGGCTTTTTCTTTCTTTTTTTTTTTTTTTCAATCAACTTCTAAATTGAGACTTCAGGTTTTAGACATATTCAAACAATATTTGAGATTTGTTAAATAGGAGGAGGTATTACATTTAAAAAAAAAATAGAGGACAAAGGGGAGCTTGATCTTAGCTCTGGAAACATTGTAAGCAAGTAAAGAATATTGGTCATGTATTATAAAAATAATCAAATGATTAATATTGCATGGTATCTGTCTTGCTACCTACAGGCATGATATTCTTATAACATACCACAAGAATGTGATGTTTTAATCAAGGAAACCTTGGTAGTTACATGTGGGAAGTTTCTTGGAAATTCCACTAATAATATATATCAGATCTAGTTTTTATTTCTACTAGTCTCTATAAACGTGCTTCGCGCGTTATTCCCTGACAATCTAGATCATCGTAAAAATTATTAGATAATAATATTTGTAATTAGATAAATTTAATTTATTAAGTATAAACATGTTATTATTGCATAAAATTGTATCTATGTCTTTGAAAATAGTGTTATTGGTATATTTATTTTTCTTCTTCTCCCCCCCCCCCCCCCCCCCAACCCCCAACCCCAATGAAAACTTAGAAAATCCAATATTAGGAATTAAGTGACTCAACATTTATTTATTGTCATTTACATAAAAACATAACCTTGTTGAAAATCGTTACTAAACAAAATTAATTTATAAGAATGACAATTAGTTTTCAGAATATTTAGTTATTTATTTAAAAAAAAATAAGTTGTCCTGACGTCATGTTAATTTTCACAATGAAATTTTTACGCGAAGAAACGATTTCAACAACAAAAAAAAAATTGTCACTTGCATAAAATAATCAATCAACTTTGTGATGACTATTTAAGATCTTTCGAGAAGTTTGTTGAATTTTTTTATCTTCTTTTTGAAGCAGTCTCATAGCTTAAAAATTAATGTTCTCTATAGAGTTTACGACGGGGAATTTGGAATAATGATTTTTTTATAGAAGTGTTTCGCTTGAATATCATTTAAATTAGAAATACAATTCAAATAGAAAAAGAAAAGGATATCAATTACTCAAATTACTATGAAGAATTGGTAATTTTAAAAACATAAAGAAATAGGATTAGAACTTAAGTTCCTAGTGTTAGTAGGATAATACTCCTCACGTTTCTAGGATAATGCTCCTCACGTTTCTTTTAGGTTTTTAGGGATATATGATTATAGCCTATTAAGGGTATAAAAGTCGTTCAATATTTGAAGGATATTTTGGTCAACCAACATTTATATTTATGCTTTTAAAATAACTAGTTTTTATGAACGTACTTCGCACGTTAATTCATGTCAATCATAGCAAATGTTAGGTATTATTGTTTAAAATTACATACGTACTATTTATTTCATGAGGTACAAAAATATTATTTGGTTGTAGCCAGTTAATACTTCTCAAACGTGCAGTTGCGCGTTATTCCCAATTAATCTCAATCATACTAAAAAATTATTAGATAACATTATTTATAATTATATAAATTTATTTTGTGAGTTACAAAAATGTTAGTATAGTATATGATTTAGGATATACTTCGCTGAAATTGATGTTCTCAGTATTTATTTTTTTCTTCTTTTTCCCCATATAGAAAACATGTCACGACTAAGATAATACAATATTAGAGAACAAGTGACCATATATTTGTTTATTGTCATTTACAAATACAAAGGTGTTGAAAATCATTACTAAACAAAATTACATTACAAGAATATCAATCAAATTTAAAAATATTTAGTTAATAACTTAAAAATAAAGTGATCACTAAAATAAGGTATAATAATATTTTCTATTAAAAATTCAAGTAATACATAAAAAAATACATCCAACCAATCCATAAATAAATATAAATATCAATTCAAGAATTAGCACCTCATGAAAAATAAGTTAACATAATTAATAAACCACAA
This sequence comes from Lycium barbarum, assembly GCF_019175385.1. NCBI lineage: Eukaryota > Viridiplantae > Streptophyta > Magnoliopsida > Solanales > Solanaceae > Lycium > Lycium barbarum. Next base: position 117,985,180 of record NC_083344.1, on the reverse strand, counting down.
AAAATAGATATAGGGAAAAGAAACTCATACCATATCCTACAAAATGCAGATTATCAAATTTGTAAAATAACTAAACAAACAAAAATTGATCTGCTAGTAGTCTCTATATATGTTTTACGAATTGCGTACCTAAAATATAACCCTTCAACTGCAATTTTTTTCTCTCGTTGATTTCCAAATATTTAAGAACTCCCTTCTGTCTCTTTTAACCTATTAAAAATAGAAACTTAAATAATTAGTTCCTTAAACGTACCTTAATTTCTCCAAAAGGAGTAATTAATTTAATGATATTTTATTATTAATTGAATTCAAAGTCTCAAATATTGGATAAAATATTTAAGATTATAATTTTATTCAACGTTTACGTTACTCATTGTCTTGAAATTAATAAGTTACTTTAGTTTAACGACTCTTATTCTATCTTTTCAGACCACACATATAAAGTAATCTAAAAATACCTAACCTATCAAATTATGGTCTAATAATTACCTAATCATTTTATTTGTTAGACTTCAAATTCTAACCTGCACAAATAACTTTCAATCACACACTTACTCCAAGGAAAATAAGGATATATGTTTGATACTTCCTAATTTGAATGTGATAGCAACTCTTTAACTTATTTGATTCGAAATCGAAAATTAGAAGTAGTATTTGTTTTAAACTCTAGTTTTAGTTGTGACACTTTTTATATTTACCAAAATAGTCAATAGAAATATAGTAGAATTAGACTAAAAGGGTATAAACGTCGTTTAATATTTAAAGGCTATTTTGGTCTACCAACATTTATATTCATGCTATTAAAATAATTATAAACGTGCAGTTGCACATTATTTCAAGTCAATCTCAACCATATTAAAATATATTAGATAATATTATTAGTAATTATATATATTTAGTTAATGAGTTGCAAAAATATTACTATAGTATAGGATTGTATCTACTTCTTTGAAATTGATGTTGCCGACATTTACCTTTTTCTTCTTTTTACTCGTATAGAAAACATGTTACAACTAAAATAATTCAATATTAAAGATTAAGTAACCATAAAGCCGACACGTGGCAATCACTATCTAGAGATTAATTAAAATTAGATAATTCACTTGTCTGTGACCTTATTTTATAAATTCAATTGTTAATCTTTAATCTAGATTTTAGGTTAAACATTCCGATAATATTTGCCATAAAAAACTAAATACAAATATTTCTAATCTTACATTATCTTTTAACCTGGTGAATATCAAGGACATGAGATATATCAAAGTTCTTAATTATGACCCCCCCCCCCCCCCCCCCCAAAAAAAAAAAGGAAAGAAAAGACTCCTAACGTCAATTCTTCATTGACATATTTAATAAACTATTTTGTCTTTAATTGAAGTGACATGGTATAGGACTACTATCCTACCTATTATGTTCTAGCATATTTATTTGCTAATCATTCTCAACATGCTAGTCTCGGACCCTATCTCTATATTTTAACTTGGACTCTATAAATGAAATATTTTTACTTTTTTGTTCATTAACGTGATAGAGATAATTTAATTAATAAAGAGTATAAAGATCAACCAACATTATTATTCGTTTTACTCAATCAAAGTAGTAGTAGTAGTTGTAGTACCCAGTTTTGATATACCCACTTTTGAATATATACATCATAGGGGGTGTAATAGGAATTGCATAATATAGGAGGTGTAAGTGTTTAATTTTAAAATACAGGGGATACGGAACTGAGTCATGTTACATTGGTGTTTAATAGTGTAATTAGTCCTTACATTTTCAGCTTTGAAAATTTGAAGAAACTAATAAAATTGTTTGGCTCCTTCGTTTTCTAAATCAATTCATACAATAGGATCATATCACATTAAAATGTACAGTTCAAATTGAAAAAGGATGGGAAATCAATTTTTCAGTCTACTATCATCTTTGATGTCCATAAACAAATAGGATTATATCCTATATCATGCACGTTGGAAGTAAAAGTTGAAGGATCCTATAGGCGGTGTTTGATTAAGATTAGAAGTTTATGTGAATTCATATTAGCAGAAGTTATTAAATTTACAATTTTATCCATTATAGAATTATTTTATTAAGACTCAATTTATCTTTAAAAGATATAAAAGTCGTTCAATATTTGAATGATATTTCGATCTACCAACATTTATAATCATGCTTTTAAAATAATAGAGATATAAATAGATGTTTTTTACTATGCCATATGTTTTTTGGCACTAGGAGTAGCATTGTAGAATAACCACATGCAAGTGGGGCATAATCACCATATTATTGGACTAACAAGCAACATCTTGTCCCTCGAGGTTGAGTAATAGAAACTCTACCTCCTCGAGGTTGATTAATAGAAACTCTACCTTATTTTCAGAATTAATTGACATGCCCTCACACTCGAGCAAATTCAGATTAGCTCCAAAAAAGAAAGTTTGAAACCATTTTGATGTTTCTTTCCAAGTATATGAACTTCAAAAATTCAGCAAATTTGATTTATATATATGTAAGGCAATAAAAGGAACTAGGGATGATTGTTTGATTTGAGGTTCGAAATTAGGCTTTGCAGGTCCCAGCTTCAAACATTTTGGACTAAAAATTTTCTAACTTCAGCGAATGTGAAGTTAAGCCTAACTTCAGACTCAAATATCTAAAGATCGGAAAGATTAACTAGGGATGTAGAGCACATGAAGTTTGGGGCCTACCGCCAAAAGCCCCACGGGGAAATCACAACATTATATTGCAGGCAGGGCTCAGTTCTAGCAATGATTTGATTGGACTCGTGCACTTCCACTGCACGTGCATTTTCTGGGTTTCCTTATCTGGCCACAATATCTTTCAATACTCAACTATTTTCTTCCAGTTCTAAAAAAAGCTTTAAAAAGAATTGTCGGAGAAAACCAATAGTATATCTTCTTTTTGACAAGAGATTAAAAACCCTATTTGGAATAGAATTTACAATGATCACAATTGCAAGTTCACCAATCAATGCAGGACTTAGCGCAAAACGAGTAGCATAGGTTTCAACTCTTTCCTGCTTCATCAACAGAACCTGCATTGTGTCATTATAGGAGAAACTAAATCTGGGCCAGAGTTGCTTCCCGTGCTTACCATACACAAATACAAAATCCTAATTGTCAGGTCACAGAAAGATATTCAAGATTGTCCTTGGGCCTGCTTCTCTCCAGCTGAGTCTCCATTGGCTGCCAAGCCTCTGATTTTTACATCATAAAAGACTTCCTCAACTTTCCTCAGGTCATATTTCATTCCTGCACAAAACACCAAGAGTATGTAAGACTTACTTCAGCAGAAAAACATGAATCAAAAAGTAAAATAGAAGCGTTAAATTTTTTTTTTTTTTTTTAAATTGGTAACTGAGAGAAGCGTTAAAATTTAGATATGAAGTTTCACTAAAATAAGGAACCCGTTGAATATAACTCTTTGATTCAAAATAAGAAATCCAAGAATATTTGAATTTAGGGAAACCCAGAGGAAAAGGAAATATAGAAGAAGTTATGAAAACTTGCATAGAGAAAAAATGCACCCTTCTTAAAAATACAGTTAGTGTGCATAGTGTTCTAACTTACGTAACTTTCTTGCCTTACAGAAGTTTCAACAGAAGGTAGGAGAATTCGGTAGTCCTAAGCCAGGAAAAAAAAAAACAATGCAGATCAAAACCTTCCACACCCACGGGCCGCAACACCCACCCACTCCCCCCCTCTTCCTCCTTGCATTTTTGGCAGGCAAGATTAGATCTCATTCAAACAAGCATCAACATTATCTCTTCCTCCTTGCCTTCTCCCTGATGGGGTAATTTTAATGTCTAATGGTTTGTTGAGATCAATTTGTACAAGATATTGACTAGCAAAGAATGGTGAAATTTTTTTAAATGCATGACCAATTCCCATTGCTTAAAAGGAGATATTGACCATCAAAGAAAGGTGATAAGAAATTCCTCAATGCCTGACTATTTTCTCCCCAGCAACCTAATCAAACTAATATTCTGAATAGACCAGGCCTAGTTCTAACATGCATTCACACACTGGTTTATTGTGGAAAATATTTTTTTTGGGAGTGAAGATGATCAGTCTAGCTTCAATGCTATTAACTAATTACCTTCTTCAGAAAAACAGTCGAAAATCCACCATAACAAAATTAGTTTATTGCTCAAGCTGGAGAAGTTGGACTGACTGGCTTGCAAAATAATGCATATTTCTTTAATCACTTTATTTGGTTAGTAGAAAAAATATACACAATTTAAGCATGTCGGACAATTTGTCTGATATTCTTTTCTTTTTGATAAAGATTTGCCTGATATTCTTTTCTTCTTCGAACCAGCAGTACTTTTATTTTAATCATCCTCTTCCCCCGTTTTGTCCTAAAGCTTTGATTTAAACTAGAATCTAGATAACCTCTATTTTTTCTCACATTTCTCCAAGCGCTCAAACAAGGACAGATTTCACTTTTTTTAGAGTTAATAATCTTTTCCTTCGTATTTCTTTTCACGCATTACAAGAGCAAATTTCAACTAAAGATACCTTGAAATCTTAGTGATCTAATTATGCAATTTATAAGGATCTTTTCTATAAGACAAGGAGACAAAGGATAATCTAATTCATATGGAATTGAAAGCTCACCGTCAAACTTTTTGCGCAAGAAATCATTTCTGAGATTAAGCATGCGAAATGCTGCATGAAGATCTGTCAAGAACTTCAAAACCTTACTTGGGCAATCATAATCCCCAGCTGTCACTTGGTTCACCACATATCTAGGCTGCAACACAATTACCACATGATTCATCAATCCAGTAGCATATATTGCCAATAGCCTTGGCTAATTAGAGTGGCTAAGACACCATTGCTTGAAAGTTTTGCAATTCATAGCATTATCACATATTCACAGATAACCAGAGGTAACTACCAGAATGCTTTAAATTCACCGATTAGCACATGAGAAGGAAGAACTAAGACAACCTTAAACATAATATACGAGGAGCTTTGTGTCAAAACCAAGACAGGGAGCTACCAAGATTAACTTAGTTGTATAAAACAGAAAAAGAAATATATTCTGGGTGCTAGCTATCGTGCTTACCAACTCATTGGACATGAAACAAATACCTGCCAGAATAAAAGAAGTATTAGCACCTCCAAAAATATTGAATCAAACAATACAACAAAGTTACAATGCCTTAAACTCGCTTTCAATGCATATACATGAAGATTAGGTGGCATTTTGCAAACATGGAAGGCATGAAAGATGCCTCCGACCTGGCAAGCAAAAAATCCTTTAAAAGCGAGTTCCAGGCTTTCACATATAAGCTTCTGATCTGGAAACAACACTGACTGCATATGCATAATGAATTCCTTAAAAATGTGGCAGACTAGAACCTCAAACCAGCAGAACCAAGAAATCACCCACACTTATAATTATCCTTGAAATATTTACAAAATAATAACAGCAAGTTTACCCATCAAAAAAGAATAACAGCGAGTTTTATACCAAGGATTTACAGAAATATAGGGTCACTCACCAATAAGATAGTCATCAACATCAAGTCCAAATTCTGTTGGTGTCACTGCAAAGTAGACAAGTACGGAAAGTTAAAAACTTCAGACATTCTCTAATCCAACCAAAATAAACACATATATCAAAACTTCAGACATATATCAACAAGCATGCAAGAATTTTTCTGCAAAAATAGCCAATTTAAGAGATTATTCTTGCCTTAAGTTTTCAATTGGCTTCTGCTTTTAAAAGGTTGACACTCCCTCATTACTAATTAGCATTTGCTGTCAGAAAATTCAAAATACTGGTTCTGATCAATCCCCAAAAAGAAAGGTGATAATTGTCCAAGAAACGGTAGAAGGTGCAAAGAGAGGCAATACCAAGCATTACAGCGAGGGTGAGTGAGCACTGATCTCCCTGCTTCCAACCATAATTTGGAGGAAATGTGGAATTAAGACAGCATGTACACGACAAAGATCAAGGAATGAACTCATAAAAACCCATTCACCACAAAAGGTACGAAATTATTAGCTTATGAAGGGCAGCTAAGAACGGGCCTCTAACCTGCTTTTTCCCCATTGAGAGTTAGTTGAAATTTCCTCATCAACATTCACTATTTAAACTCTAAATGTTCACAGATATACTATTTAAATTCAAATGTAATTGGTTAAGAAAGTAAATTGTAAGATAGGGAAAGATAAGGGAAATATGAAGCTTCCTTCGAGGGCCATGGGGTAAAAGAAACAGTATTGGCAATTCAAATGGAAAATTGGCACTGCAAATATGAGGGGAACAGCTAAACATCACATATACACCAAAAAAAAAAAAAAATGACTGCTGCACCCGAGACAACTAATGTAGAGTATTAAATAATTGTTATACCAAAAAAAACTTATGCATTTTGCCCTAGAAAATATCCAAGGACTTCTTGGGAAAAGGAAATATTGTAAACAGAGAAGAAAACTTACAGCCAAGTTTCTCCTCAACTTCACTGTGCAGAACAAGAGCCCCTGTTTCTAACCAATGCATAAAAGCAAGCAATGATACCACAGTTTGGGTTTCACTCTTCCAATCACCGTGATACCTAATACACCAAAAATGGACAATTACAATGGCCGAAAGGCAACCACAAAATCACCTCATTTTGAGGAACTAAGAAAAGACGGTAATTCAAGTATCACTCACCGGTAATACTGACCAGGGCATTCACGCACAATTTCTGAAAGCCGACTGTAATGTTCCTTCAGCACTCCAATCTGAGCCTTAGCCTTCTCTATAACCTCTATTGCATCATAGAGAACGGAACAATATTAGTCTATGTCACATGTCAGAAAAATTTATGCTAATGTTAACTACCGCAAGAAAACTGATAAAGTTGCCTGGGCCTTTTATTTAAATTTCCTTTTCATGACCTAGTATAATCTTCCCCATAAGTCAATTAATGCAATTATCCTTAACTGTATGATTTGAAATTATCACAGAAAGTTTTGAAGAGTAGAGCACTTGTTTAGTAAAATTTCTAAAGAAGTTGACAAGCTTCTGAGTCAAAACAATCATTTCCATGAAAAATAAAGGATGGGAATTACTTTATGCACAATCAAGTGAAACTGCTTGAAAAGTTTTTCATGTCCAACAGACATACACCAGCAACTTTAAAGATTAAAGTTGATTTTAGCTGATGCACATTATGGAGTACCAAAGTGCATGTACTTTCTTTTCTTCTTTTATAACCGAGAAATCTCCGATAGTCAGTGGCGCGTGGGACGAAACTCAGCCCGCCCCTCTAACCCTGTCCACTTAAATACCAAAATTTTTTACTGCAGCAGGGTTTGAACTCGTGACGTGCAGCTACCCACACATCACGGGCTGCAGTCATACCATTAGACCAAAGTCATGGGGCCCACACGGCAGATACTTTTCTCTTATTCTTACTGTACAGTTTGATTTTTTTTTTCAGAAAGAAATATCATTTATCTCTCGATAACTACTATACAGTTTGATTGCCAAGGACTGAAAAGTACTATAATTGTTCACTACTGATAAAATTTATGATGAATATTAATAATCACTTGGCTATATTACAAATTGATTGGCTTTACGCATGCTAAGTAAAGAGAAAAAGCATTTCCTTTCATTGATTCAGTTCTAATTCCTACAATCTTAAGAATGGATGTTCTGTACTGCTTTAGAGTTTAGGGGTCCTTTTTTCCCCTGTACCGCTCGAGGGGTCATAGAATCATAGTTAGTTGGTAAATAAGAAGGCGGATAAGAACAATCTCACATTTGGTAGCTTTCTTCTTCTTCTTTTGGGGATCCTACAACTACATATCAGTGTTGGGGTGATTATGGAGGCTTGAACCATAGTCATGCCATAATGACCTTTTCTCCTTCACCAACTTCGGCCCTATTATTCTGCCACTTTCCTGCAATGCCTCACCAACTTGCATTTTTTGTTTATATTGTTGTTTTCCCCTTCTCTCTTAAAGGTCAAACTACTGTTCCTGGTCCTGGTCACTACCCAGTGTAATCCCACAATAGTGGGGTCTGGGGAGGGTAAGATGTACGCAGCCTTACCCCTACCTGGGTAGGGAGGCTGTTTCCGATTGACCCTCGGCAACCCTCCTCCTTTATCCGGGCTTGGGACCGGCAATGTGATCAAGCTCACACAGGTCAAACTACTGTTATCTTTTAAAAACAAATTTGGCTTTGTTAACTGATGAAGATGATATTGCTGATGAAAACCTAATGGTCAAAAAGATTTGCTTCATTTATTAATTCAAGCATGAACTTGCATTAAGGACACACTAAGACTAAAAGTTAACATTGTTGCAACCCTTATATGAGCATGCTAAGCAGGTAGCCATAGAAGTAAATTATTTTACATGAGATTTTATCTCAGCTCTTTCAAATGGTTTGAGTCCAAAATTTCTAAAATAGTGTGATACCTTCAATCTTTTAAATGTAAAGTTAGGTTAATTAACTAATTGGGTAGTCATATTCTTTCGGAAGAAATGAGACTAGTAAAAATAAAGCATTGATTAGAATTGCCTCTTAACTCTCGACTTATGTTCTACATGCCTCGCCTCACCAACAACATCACTCACTGTGTGAAAAAGGAAAATTACTCAGACCTTTACAAGCTTTCAGATAAATATTTCAATTTTCGCCTGCTCTTGATGTCCGTGATACAAATACACCCCAAACTAAAAGTATCTTAGTCATACATAAGCACAGATAATCTTAAAGCAAAGGAAATGAAGCACAAACATTTACAGCACAACTCAAGAACACATTCTCTATGTAAAGGCAGGAAAAGAGAAAAATGATACTCCCTCCATCCCAATTTATGTCACACTCTTTCCTTTTCAGCAGTCCCAGAAAGAATGACACCTTTATATATTTAGTAATAACAATTTAACTTTAAACTTTCCATTTTACCCTTAATTAAATGATTTATAGGCGCACAGATATATATGCCTTATTTTAGACCACGAGTTTCAAAAGTCTTCAATATATTCTTAAACTTCACATAAATTGAGATAGAGGGAGTACTACTCTCCAATTTTACTGGACACCGAGCTTAAAATTTACATAAAAAAATGTGATGTCATTTAGAGCTAGAATCATTCTTATAGTTTTTTCCCATGGCTTTTTATACCGGAACACAACCCCTCCCAAGACTCCACTTGTGGGATTACACTGGGTATGTCATTATCGCTAGAATTGCATTTAACATTTCAAAAACGCATAGATAGACACATAAATTAGACCGGACGGAGTACTAATGTTGATTGTTGAATACCAGGAACAGGGCGAGACTGATGAACAAGAAGAAGGCTAGCATAAATGGTCCTCGTAATTGATTCAATCTCCGTAGCCACTGCTCTTATTCTCTCCCTTAAATTCCCCGACTCCTCCAAGTGTTGCCGAAATTCCTCAAACTGTTTCTCCAATTTATCGGACATTGTAGTAATGGAAGGAAATGTAGAGTGACAACCAGATTTACTACAGAGTGAAGAAGAACTTGATGGTAAGGTTGGGTTGGAATTATTGGTAATGGAGAAATTTTGGGTGGAAATGACAAGGAGAGGAAAGTAGGGTTTAGGGTTTAACAAGTAATAATGAGAGAAAACACTAGTACAAGTATTCCGAAATGCCGATATCATGTTTACAAGTTTTTTCGATTGCTCTCCTTGAAATTCTATGGCTCGGCCAATATAGTTTTTCCAAAAAAAAAAAAAAAATGAATTTTTATTTAAATGAATTACTGGAAAACATATTTATTAAAAACTGCTAATAATAATAACGGAAAAGGTCCAAAAATACCCCTGAACTATTAAAAAAGGCTCATAAATACCCTCCTTCCACCTTTTGGTCTAAAAATACCCTTCCATCCACCTTTTAGGTCTAAAAATACCCTTAAGGTTTGTTTTTGGCTCAAATATACCCCTCAAACTAACAAGTTAAAATTAACTCTTTTAAAAAGCCAAATGGCAATTTGTAATTGGTCAATAATAAAATTCCGTAATTTAAAAAAAAAATCCAAATTTTAAAAAAAAATTGCCAATAATAAATTTCCAGTAATTTAAAATTCCAGATTTAAAAAAAAAATTGTCAATAATAAAATTCCGTAATTTACATATTTTTTAAAAAACAAATTGTGTGGAAACTTAAAAATTAAAAACTAAAAAAATTAAAAATATGAACGAAACTGTTTTTTTTTTTTTTTGTATTTTGTGAATTAATCAACGAAATATGTTTTTTTTTTGCATTTCGTGAATAAAAAAACGAAATAGGAAATTATAATTTTTTTTGCATTTCGTGTATTAAAAAACGAAATAGGATAAAAAATAATTATTTTCGTTCATATAAAAACGAAATTGGAAAATTGGACAAAATATATTTTCCAATTTTGTTTTTATATGAACAAAATTAATTTTTTTATCCTATTTCATTTTTCAATACACGAAATGCAAAAAAAAATTATAATTTCCTATTTCGTTTTTTTATTCACGAAATGCAAAAAAAAAACATATTTCGTTGATTAATTCACAAAATGCAAAAAAAAAATCAGTTTTGTTCATATTTTTTAATTTTTAAATTAAATAATATATGTGTCCAATCACAAAATGCCATTTGGCTTTTTAAAAGAGTTAACTTTAACTTTGTTAGTTTGAGGGGTATATTTGAGCCAAAAACAAACCTTAAGGGTATTTTTAGACCAAAAGGTGGAAGGAGGGTATTTATGAGCCTTTTTCAATAGTTCAGGGGTATTTTTGGACCTTTTCCGTAATAATAATAATAATAATAATAGATAACATTCTTGAATTGATAAAAACATAATATTTTACGTCACTCTGAAACAACATTTCACTATAATAGGTAAAAAGAATTATCGATTTTTATGTTACATTTATCCTTTCATCATTGCACCCATTTTTTTTTTATAACATGGGAATCCACGGCCGCTACCCTTCGGGTGCACACAGGGTAAACTCAGCTCTTGTGCAATAACTCGCAAACCCCAAGAGATAACCAGCGCTAGGCAAGCCCTATGCGACAAGCTCGACCCAGAAGACAAATCCACTGCTGTCGTAGGCAGGGGATTTCGAACCTGAGACCTCTATTATGAAAGTCTCATGCTCAACCAACTGAGCTACCCTTGCGGGTCCTTTTTTTTTCTTTTTACCATAACAACAATAACACTATCATTATAATAATATGTTCTTTATAAAAATTACGACCTATAACAATCTTACTCAAATAGCTATATAGTTATTATTTTATAATAATCAAAAAGTAATTTAATAATTATTATAATATGTTTTACTAACCTTGATACGATTTGGTAAGTTCAACGGGAATTTAGAGAGTCAAAAGTTATTATGAACTTGGACGGTTTCAGGAGAGGTAGAGGTAGGCCGAAGAAGTATCGGTAAAGGTGATTAGATAGGAGATGTCGCAGTTCCAGCTTGTAGATGACACGACCATAGATAGGAAGTTATAAAAGACACGGATTAGGATAGAGAGTTAGTAGGTAGTTGAGCGTTGTCACGTGTATTCGTGCATACTAGTAGTAATAGTATTATTTTTATAGTTTCTTGTCATTTGATTTATGTTATTATCTGTTGTTTTTTGTACTTCGATTATTATATTCATTTGTGGTAGTTACTGCTCATTTTTATTCAAACTGCTCCATTATGTTTATACAGTATTTTGTCATGGCTTATTCACTCTTGTTATTGTTTTTTCATACTGCTTTGAATTGTTTGTTCTTGTGCCGAGGTCTACCGGAGATAGCTTTTCTACCTTCCACGATAGGGTAGGTCTGCGTACACTCTACACTCCTCAGACCCCACTTAGTGAAATTTTACTGGGTTTGTTGTTGTTGTAAAAGATAAAGTTGGGGGCTTTATGTATTCCTTCATTTTTTCATATATTCCATCTTATGTTAATTCAACCAATTGTTGGGCACTTTTTATTTATAACAGCCAAAATATAAAACATATTAAATGTTGTTATTGATGTGTAGCAATTAATTTCTTTAATGAAAAAAGAAAACAGTTTGAACAAATAAATCTATATATAATATAAAACTAGGCATAAACAATCCTATGTGGCACCTCTCTATGACCACCATTTCTATTTATCTTTTTTTCTCATTTTTTTGAATTTTTTTACCTTATTTGATGTCCAAAGAATCTGGAAAAAAATAATTTAAATCCCCCTTCTTTATGTCATTCATTATTTAACATTAAATTCCATACACACGTTCTATACCCTGGTGACTTTTTCCCATCATTCTTTCAATTCTCTTTGTCCTATTCATTCATTTATTACATGCTACATCAATTACACATTACTCTTTCTTAATTATTCCTAAAGAAACTGAAAGCAGACAATTATGAAGTGTTTTGCTGATTTATTAACGTAACAATTGTTTCTTTTTGGCACCAATATGTAGTATGATCACTGTTGTTTACAAAGAATTTGTGGAGTCAAGAACTCCAAACGTCTAAAAGCACCGAAAAAAGAAAAGAATGCAGGTAAGCCTTCCCCCTATAATAAATGTAGATTAATGTATATAAACAATTTAATTACCTGAAATCAAAGCAAAAATAAGTTATCGGTTAAATTTGATCCTCAAGAATTTATGTTTTCACCATCTTCATATTCTCCAATTACCAGCTCTATTCAACTTCCCCTTGCTATTTGACTATAAATACATGCATTTGTGCGTTTGGTGCTGTGGATAATTGAGATGTTCTTTCTCTAATTTAGGATGCTTTAGAAGATTCTTACTACGTATGTTGGATGATTAAAAGGTACGCCAGATTGGCAATTTTTGTAATTGAGAAATGGTACTATAGAGTTACGTTGAAAGAATTGGTGGGTCTTTAAAGATTGTCAGGATACTTTGTTTCCGAAAATATTTGATTGCATATATTGTCTTCTTTATGGAGTAAGCCTTCTAAGTTTCTTCAAATATTTATTTTTCCTCTAGATTTAGCTTTCTTTTTGTATATGTGTGAATATTTTCTTCAAGATTCTTTTCCTATTCAACTATTCTGCAGATATTTTGGAACTACCCCTCGCATCGTTCGAAATTTTCTTTTACAGGTTTGTTTGTGATACGTTCAACCTTAAAAACTAAACCGTTGACATTTCAAACGCTTCAAGTCTTGCTAACCCAACAATAATTGCATAGATAGATGACTTTTTCTGTGCATACGATAGTATTTCTTAATTACCTTATTTCATTTAAATAACTTCATGTGAGTTTTGAAATTCTCATTTATTTGATTTAAACGTTTGAAAATAGCAACATTTACTGCATAATTATATGATATTATAGGAGATTAAACCAAAGCTGATGAGCAAAGAAACATTTATATATTATATATTTTTCTGAGATTATATTAGATCAAAATTTATGTAGATGAATTTATGCATTGCAAGAAAAGGAAAGAAGAGTAATTCTAATGATAGATGTATAAAGTGTGAGTTAGTAAACTAAATTGTCTTTTAGAATTTAATATTTCAATATTATAAAATTTTGTTGGATGAGTTATATAAAAGTTTGACATTCTTATATGAAGAGATATTGTTTAGTTGGAAATTTCGAACTTCAATTTGTAGAAAGATATATTTTCATTCATTCATCTTAATATCACGGAGAATAAACAAAAAGAAAAGATCTACAAAAAAAGGATAATGACAAAGAAAAAGAACATGAAAGTAGCTAGGAGATTCGAGCAACACAAGAACTCTTGACAAAAAGAATCACACGAATAGAGAATATAACATTGATTGAAGAATAAATATTGATTTTGGGTTAAGTTTTTTTAAAATTTTATTTAAAAATCGCGCGAAGCGCGGGCAAGTTTTCTAGTACATTATAGATTTGAATACACTACCTAGCCTCGAATTAGAGTTTGCAAAAATTAAATCTGAGGCGTGTACTCTGTTTGGATGGTTGTTTCCCGTGGTTCATTAATGTATAATATGGTATGGTACATTATAGTGTTGTATTGTATTATACTGTATTAATGAACACAATGTTTTGATAGACTGTATCGTTTGTTATGGTGTAACAACATTTGGATTGTTTAGTTTGACTGTATGTTACTGTATAATAACTTGTAAGTTTACTAAAATATCCTTAACTCTTAATTAGAAATTTACATATATCAATAAAACTCAGGTAAAGGATAAAATAGGAACTTTTAAAAATAAGTAGGTGGTGGGTAGGGGTGTCTGGTGGGGGCGGTGGAGGAGCGAGTGGTGTGAGGTGGGTGGTTGTGGGATGAGGGTGGGGTAGTGGGTGGTAGGGTGGGATGGGTGGCAAAGGGGTAGGGTAGGGTGGGGGCAGGTGGTAGGGTGAGGGTGGGGGTATAATCGAGAAGTGAAATACGTAACCACGCAAAAATCACCAAATCCGTGGTTACAAAAGTTGAGCTTTTTCATTCTTATATAACCACATAATTACAACGGATTTACAACACAAGAATAATGGATACAAACATGATTTCATAAAAAACCATACATTAATTAACCACGGGGAAACAACCATCCAAACGAGGGTTAATCTTATCAAAAATTTTACTATGTTCGTTTGAACTGGGATATGGACAAAGTTTTTTTCTCTTCTTTCTCTTCCTTCCTAGTTTCTAGTCAAAATAAAGTTGTTGAATGATAGAATATAAGAGTCCACCAAACAGTATAAAGAACTAGGTTCTCTATCTATTGCTTTTAGTACGACAGAAAGTAAATAACACAAGATATTTACATGAAAAATTCCTTGCTTAAGGGATTAAAAACCACGACCCACAGTAGTAAGATTTGCTCAAACTTCATTATAAACGAGAACCTTCAGATTATAGCATATTGTAACCTAGGAATTAAACTCTTAATCCCTCCCCTTTACAATACCTCTATTGCAAAGAACACGCTTTGACTAACTCTAGCCAAGTGAACAAACTCAGAATGGTTGATAATCTGTCCTACTATTACACTTCTTAAAAGTTGTGTAGGAATACAAGATAAGGAACAAATGACAAAGACTCAACAAACCTAAGGACTTAAGACATCTTCAGTGATTGGGAACTGGTCCTTCTGCTTGTTGCAGCTTTTGTTCTTGAGAGCATTTGAGATGCTGCGGCTAGCACTTGAGAAGATAGTAATTTTCAGATTTGCAAGTGTTAGGTTTTCACTTGTAATATTTGCTTTATATAGGTGGAGCAAGTGTTGATATGAAAGGGACATTTCATTTGTATTGTCCACGAGCAACCTGTAGCTGTGTTGTTGTACTGCTGCCAGTCGGTACAGTGTCAACAAATTTACAGCTGTAGAGTTAACCCTGCAACAGCTAGAGAACCTGATCCCATCTGGTTCTTCTAAAAGCATATCTGGTTCCTCGAACACGTTTGTTAAATCATCAAAATACAACATAGTCATGACTTATCTATCCCTTTTTGGATGATGACAAACTCATAATCGATATTCCCTCTGAGAACCAAATCCCCACTTGTTCTCTTGAGAATCAGACCTGTCTTTCAACATAATCAACAACTTTTCAGCATTGTATCAACCGTAATTGACCCCCTCTGAATTACTTTCCCCCTTTGGCATAATTGAAAAGAGTAAGAGTGGCATGAGCAAATAAAAACAGTAACTTTAACTCATGGCTATTGGGGCAACACTAATATGAGCAAAACACAAACAAACAAGTTAAATATCATTGCATAGATTATAGAGAATGCCCAATTTGATTACAACAAAAACAAATTAGTAGTTCAAGAGTACAAAATATGATAATTAAACAGCCAGTAGTACCACAGTCATAAAAAAAGGATTCAAAAGAATGGTTAAGAGAATACGAAAGCAGGGGATTTAAGAGGAGGTCATAGGAAGAGGGAACTGGACGGCTAAGAAGAGATCCTCTTAAGAAGCTTATTGATCCTATCATTTGCAGCTCGCTGGTCTTGGACCAGTTGCCCGGTCAGTTCCTCCACCTTTGCCTTTAGTTTTTCCACTTTAGCGTTGAGCTGAGTATTTTCTTCTTTCAGCGGCCCAACGATACCTAGTTCCTCCCCTCTCATTGCACACTTCTGAATCTCAGTCTTCAAGATTGCATTTTCAGCCCTTAGCTTGGTAATTTCCTAAGTTGCCCTTTCCTGGGCCTTAATCAGTCTTGAGATTGTCGAGTTGCTCCCAACTCCTTCCTTCTTGGGGACACAATCACACTCCTCAAGAGTTTTCTGAGTGAACATCTGCTTCCTGGTCCCTATTGTCACTTTTCTATCCTTGATCTTAAAATGCTCAAACACCTTAAAGAGAAATAAACCATAGGCCAGTCCATGCCTACCATCCTTAACATTGACCACCTTTGTTATGTGCTCAATCATCAGAGCAGGCAAGCTAATTGGGGTGAAGGTGGTCAAGGATTTAATGAGATATAGGTCAGGAATGGCAGCCATCGACTTTCTTTCAGCCAAGGGCAGCCGGACTTTGTTGACCAGTTCGAAGAGTAGCTGGTACTCAGGCTTGAGCTGTTCCTTGTAGACCCGTTCTCCTGAAATGGTTCCCTCCTATTTTGCAATGAGGTTCAAGAACTCCACTGAGGTGAATATTTTGTTTGACTCTGTTCACGCCTTCAGTGGAAACCCCAAGGATTTTTCCAAGTACGTATTCATCCAAACTGAAGTCTATCCCATTCACACTTGCGAATAAGGTTTCATCAGTGACAAGCAAGTTAGTGTAGAACTAGATCACTTCATCTTCAAACAAACTAGCAACTAGAGGTTGAAAAAGATGACTCCATTTTTGGAATTCAACCATTTCCAGAAGTTCCCCCATCCCAGCTTTCTCGGCTATCTCTGGATCAAATACTCTGCCATTAAGAACTTTTGCGTTTTCAATATTTCTCTTCTTTCCCATTCGCTCAATTTTGTTTTCTGTTTCTTAGATGAGGAACTAGGTTGCTCACCTTCAGTACTTTCCTTCCTCTTCATGAGAAGGTAGGACTTTTATTTCTTTTCCTCACTGTTTTCAACAACAACACTAGTTTCCTTAGCAACCACTGCTGACTTACCTTTCCTCAACCTCTTTTTTTTTAGAGGTCCTCCTCTCAAGTGGAGTGTCCTCCTATTCCTTTTCTTCTTCATCCACCTTTACCACATGGACTGAGGCTCCTCATCCTCATTTACCAATGCTCTTTTGACCAGACGTATCCTTTTTGTTAAGTTTTTCTTCTTGTTTGCCTTTAGTACAGAATCCAATTGGGCATTTAATTTTTGCCTAGTGGTAGGCCCCTTCTTGGCAGCATGTTTTTGCCTAGTCATTCTAACCTTAGGTGAGGGCTTGACCCTTTTCTTGAACACAAGATCCAATGCTAATTCATCATCAGCAGCATCAACAACCTCAGAGGAAGTAACAGAACCAGGTTCCTTGCTTATAGGAAGATCTCCTAGGGCACAGTAATTGTTGACACACATTGGGGGTCGGTGTCTTTCATGGAACCTGGTATCCCATCCCACACATGGACGGTCTTTAAAACAGGGAATTCAGATTCTCCGTGAGTTGAGGGACCCATTCCCTCAGCTATTTCTCTTATTGTTAATTTACCAACAGATTTCCCAGAGTGGAGGCATCTGTTCCCGCAGCAGTTTTCCCAATCTTCAATTTATCTATGGCCTCTATGAACCCAGGCACAACTTTAACAACCTCACTTTCTAAAATACTACCCTTCCCCTTTTCTCCCTTACCCAGAAATCCATTAAACATATGGTTGACAGAGGACTCAGAATGTCTTTTGTCTGATATCTCATGCGATTTACCAACTAAAGGAGCAGTATTACTTGATCCAAGATCAGTTTCATCAACCTTTCCTTTTTCCTCTTCAACACCACCCGAAGAACTTGGCTGTGCACCCTGTTCACCCAATCTCGATTGTTCAACCTCTGCATCAATTGGAGTCTGTTTTTGACTAGACACTTCAGGATCCTTATTCTTTTCCTCAAGTTCAATAGTGTCACCCAGCAATTGTGACACTGAGATGGTCTGTGCACTATTATTTATTAAGGATTTCTTTGAGGAGAGGTAGATAGTGGCTCTGGGATGAACTTCTTGGGGGTTTGATTTTTTCGATTCCTTGGAAGATCGGAAGGAGAAGACATTATAGGTGAGACTGGAGTGGAGATTAGAGATTTTAGGGGTGAGTTTGAAGGGTTTGATTCAAAGGGATTGGGAGATTATGGAGATGAAACAGTGGGTTTGGTTTAGGAGAGTTTGGAGATGTTGATTCGGAGTGAGACATGGTTGAATTTTGGGTGGAGTGTGCTACGGAAGATGATATTTTAACAAACTTATTTGAACAGAATGACGGTGAGAGTTTTGGTTTTTAAGAGAGTGAAATAAGATTTTGTATTTGGGAGTAAAGAGGAATTTATGGTTAAATGATTTGGTTCTAAGAAAGGAGAGAAGCAACCGATTCTGATTGGGTGTGAGATAAAAGGTTATACGATACACCTGGTCCTCATTTCTCAGACTGAATAAGAAGCATTATGACGATTATGATAGGATTTAGGAGTTACAGGAGGGAAACATTTTAATAACGTGTCACTTTAGATGTTTAAAACACATAAGTACTAAAGAAACTACTAACCTGAGTCACATGAACCAGGTTACTTGGCAATTTTTTAACATGAAGGCAAAGTATTTGAGGAATGCAATATCACTCATGCTTGTTTTGTCTTGATATTTCCATGTGTGCATACCTGTAATAGTATAGAAATGAGTTAGATGTCACCAAAATGTATTTTCAGCACATACTTTATCTCCAATCATTGCCAATAATTGAGGGATTTGTAGGAGAATAATTAGTTGATCTTGATCAATCCTAACTCCAACCGATTTCTTTTGAAGTGTTCTCTGCTCAGTGCTTTGGTGAAGATGTTTTCTACGTGGTCCTCTATTTGTCAAAACTTTATACAGATCAAACCTTTTTCTACATTGTCCCTCAGGAAATGGTGTTTAACATCAATGTGCTTGGTTATCTTTTGTTGTTCTAGATTCTTTGCCATTTTGAGTGCACTTGTATTGTCACACAACAATGGAACACAATCTGTGAACACTCCAAAATCCTCCAGTTATTGTTTGATCCAAAGCAATTGAGCACAGCAAGAGGCAACAGCTACATATTCAGCTTCTGCAGTTGAAAGAGCCATATAATGTTGTTTCTTTGTACCCCATGAGATCAAGCATGATCCCAGAAAATGAGTCATCCCAGAGGTGCTCTTCCTGTCCACCAGATATTCAGCATAATCAACACCAATATAACTAACCAAATCAAAATTATCTCCTGAAGGATAGAAGAGGGCTAGGTTCAGAGTCCCCTTGAGATACCTCAAAATTCTTTTGGCAGCCTTCAAATGAGATTCCTTTGGACTTGATTGAAATATTTCACACATACCAACACTAAATACAATGTCAGGTTTGCTTGCAGTCAGGTAGAGTAATGAACTGATAATGCCCCTATACATAGTTTCATTCACAAGAGAACCGGGTTTACCATGTCTAGCCTAGTGGCAGTGGCTATAGGAGTATCAATGGTCTTAGCATTTTCCATGTCAAACCTCTTCAGCAGCTCTTTGATGTACTTTTGTTGAGTAGTCATGGTGCCTCTTGGAGTTTGCTTGATCTGCAGCCCAAGAAAGAAGTTTAATTCACCCATCATGCTCATTTCAAACTCACTTCCCATGAGCGTTGCAAATACTTCACATAGAGAATCATTTGTGGCACTAAAAATGATATCATCAATATACACTTGCACAATCAACAGGTTTCTGCCTCTTTTCTTCAAAAATAAGGTGTTGTTAATCTTCCCTCTTGTGAAGCCGTTTTCAAGAAGGAATTTTGACAATATCTCATACCATGCTCGAGGTGCCTGCTTTAAACCATTAAGACTTTGTCAAGCTTATAAAAATGCTCAGGATGATCATAATTTTCAAAACTAGGAGGATGCTTGACAAAGATTTCCTCTTTCAAATAACCATTTAAGAAGACACTTTTAACATCCATTTGGAACAATTTGAATTGCATATAAGATGCAAAAGCAATAAGAATTTTGATCGCTTCCATTCTTGCAATAGGAGCAAAAGTCTCATCATAGTCTATCCTTTCTTATTGATTATAACCTTAAATCACCAACCTTGCCTCGTTTCATGTAGTGTTCCTAAGTTCATCAAGTTTGTTGCGAAACACCCACCTGGTTCCTATCAAAATTCTTTCTAAAGGTCTAGGAACCAGGTGCCATACTTTGTTCCTCTCAAATTGATGAAGTTATTCTTGCATAGTAGTTATCCAGGCAGCATTTTTCAATGCTTCCTTAATATTTTTAGGTTCAATTTGAGATAGGAAGGTTGAGAAGGAAAACATATTTCTTGCCCTAGATCTAGTTTAAATACAGAGTCTAAGGGAATGATCACATTTTGAAGTGAATGATATCCCTTGTGCTTCCAGTTTGAGACTTGTACCTCGGGTTGGCCAATGTTTTGAGGATTTGTGGGACGTGGTTCCTCTGTGGTAGCACCGTCATCTTTTTCATCAGAGGCCTGACCTTCAAGATTGATTTGTTCAGCCTTAGGAGTACCTGATACAACATTATCTACTTGATGTTCAGTTTCATGAGGAGTAATGGAAGAATAAGGTTTTTCGCCATTTTCATCATCCTGTTTCAGTTGACTCATCAAATCAGCCTTTCTATTTGGAAGTTTAATCGCCTCATCATGAAATTTTCCCATCTTCTGCTTCATCATCCTGTGTTTCTTTATCATCCAAGTTGTTTGATTCATCAAAGATCACATACACACTTTCTTCAATACACTGAGTTCTGTTATTGTAGACTTTGTAAGCCTTACTGTGTGAAGAGTAACCAAGAAAAATTTCCTCATCGTTTTTTGAATCAAACTTGCCTAAAGCTTCCTTACCATTATTAAGAACAAAGCATTTGCAACCAAAAGCTCTTAGGTAAGTCAGCTTGGGTTTTTTCCCATTGAGTAATTCATAGGGAGTTTTATCAAGCAGGGACCTGATCATGCACCTATTTATCAAGTGACAGGCGGTGGTAACAACTTCAGCCCAAAAACTTTTAGGAACACCACTGGCTATTAGCATTGTTCTAGACATATCTTCAAGAGTTTTGTTCTTCCTCTCAACAATGCCATTTACCTGAGGTGTCCTTGGTGCAGAAAAACTATGGCTTATGCCATTTTCAGCACATAATTCATCAAACTTTGCATTTTCAAACTCAGTACCATAGTCAGATCTGATACTGACAATCTGATTCCCAAGTTTCACTTGAGTTTGTTTCACAAATGCAACGAAGACACCAAAGATTTCATCTTTGGTTCTCAGAAACAAGGTCCAAGTAAATCATGAGAAGTCATCAACAATGATAAAAATGTACCTCTTTCCGCCTATACTTGAAATTCTTATTGGCCCACAAAGGTCCATATGAAGAAGTTCAAGTGGCCTCGAGGTTGTTGTCGCTTTCTTTGGTTTGAAGGAGGATCTGACCTGCTTTCCTTTTATGTAAACATTACACATGTGATCAGGGAAATTCATTTTTAGCAGCCCACAAAAACCAGGTCCTTCACAATCAATTTGTTCAGTAGTGTGAAGCTTGCATGCCCCAAGCGTCTGTGCCATAGGTCAGTGTCATCATCAAGAGTACTGAGGCATGTCAGATCATTTCCATTTAGAGAATCAAAATCTGTCACATAGATGTTCTTGTATCTTCTTGCTATCAGGACCACTTCTCCATATTTGATGTTGGTGACAGTGTAGGAACTGTATGAGAATTCACTTCATTTCCTCTATCACATATTTGAGAGACACTCAGCAAGTTGTATTTCAAGCCATCCACATAGTACACGTTTTCAATAGCATGCGACTGTGTCTTGCCAATTTTTCTAATGCCAAGAATACAATCTTTCTTTCCATTTCCAAACGATACACTCCAACCTTGAAAGGCCTTGAGTGAGAGAAAATTCTGCATATTTTCAGTCATATGTTTTGAGCAGCCACTATCCATGTACCATTTTTGATTGCTTCCGCTCACTCTAGCCTGCAAACAGAGTTATTGATTAGATTTAGGAACCCAAGCCAGTTTGTGTCCCTTGAGATAATAAAAGAGGTGAATCGGACTCCTTTTAGTCCATCCAGGTAATCCAGCTTTTCTTTTTCAGGAACCAGGTCCTTTTGTTCTAGATTCCTTTGCAATAAGTTTCTTATTTTTCTCAAGAACTTGAATTTTGGTTCTGCATGCATTTTTGTAATGATCTGTTTGACCACAGTGGGTGCATAACCAGTTTTCAGAAGTAGTAACATACTTTCTATGAGGATTATAAGGAGATTTGGATTTTTGAAAGCCAATACCTTCCCTACCTCCTGTGTTGTTCTTGTACATAGGCACAACCACATAGAGGACCAGATCTAGTGAAGCGACTTATCTAGATTATGTTTCACATTCTTTAAGTTCTCTTAAAGCCGTTTATTTCTTTCAAGCTTGGTAATGAGATTCATTTGGCCCTTTTAAGTTGATTTTCAAGCTCAAACTAAATCTCACTAGCTGTTTCCTTTGCTCTAGTGGGGGTATCCATCCATCTTTTAACTTGATTTTTTAACCAAGAGTTTCTACTAGACACTTCATCAACTGTTCCTTCAAATTTGTGATAGTGTCTACAATGTCATTTCTCTCTTGTTCTATTTCACATAATTCTTCAGTTAAAACATATTTTTCTTTTATGAGACTGTGGTATACATCAATTAATACATTAGCTAATGACATCAACTTTTTTTTAGAGTAATTTTTTAAGTTTTCATGAACTTCAAGAAAGTTTACCTCATCTTCATTGTCATCACCATCGTCAGATTTGGCCATAAGTGCAAATATTGACTCATATTTTGAAGGTCCATCGTCAACAGCCATAATAGAAGCATCTCCTTGATCATCTTCATCTTCAGATTCACTGGAGGGGTCTATCCAGGCAGCCAGAGTGTTACACCTCGTAGTTTTGTACGCTGAGATCCGTTAGGCGTTAGTTGTTCAATTGTAAACACTGGAGTTATTTTCTAGGATATGTGAGATTATATGCACCTATCTTATGATTATGATGGTTTGAGTTCATGTAATAAGTTATGGAAGGATTGGAGAACAAGTGAATTAAGGAAATTAAGTTTGTTGGAACTTTGGAGAAAAGATAGGCAAGGTTTGTACGATAATTTTGGTCTAACTTTAGAAAGGAATAGATCCTAGTATATTAGGAGTTTTGAAGCGAAACACAAGCCTAAATTGAAGCTTGGGAAGTCTAGTTTCCAACGCAACAAACCGCGCGTCGATCCGACATCGGAATCAAACATTATGAACATTTCAAGATAGACTGTCAGAGCAGAGATTAACCCTGCGCGAACGCGCCTAGATGTGGCGCGAACGCGTAGAGGAGCAGGGAAACTCAGCGCGAACGCGCCCCAAGGTGGTGCGAACACGCAAAGCAAAATTTAGGTCGGTGCAAACCGACTCTAAAACACTATATAAAGGGGGGTTTACCCCTTATTTTCATCCAATAACCCCTCAAAACATCCTAAACTCTATGGAATATTCCCCCAACTTCCACCCATAAATTTTAGCCCATATCAAGTATAATCTAGGGAATTAGGTCCGGATAGCGTATAGTTGTGATCATAGTATCGTATTGCGGTTAATCTTGACTTGGATTCAAGGTGAATATTAAAGATATTGCGGTTCTAGTGGGAACAAGATGTGAATCTCTCCTTATTGATATTGATATAGGTTTATTTACGGAGATAAAGCTATTAAATAGTCGTATAATGAATTTGTTGTTTGAGAAATCGGATAAACATCATGTGGGATGTTTTATGGAATATTCTGGTATTGATAATGATGTTGTTGATGTTAGTGTTTTTGTTGTTGTTGGTTGTTGGTATTGTGATTTTGGGCTAGGGATAGAACAGGGGAGATGCTGCCCGGATTTCGACAGATTCTAAAAGGATTTAATTTGAAGGCTTAAGATAAGCATACAAAGATAAGCCTAACAATAATATGAATTCTCTTGAATGTAGATTTACGAGCTTGGGAGGATAAGCGTTAAGTACTTAAGGAGACCAAAAAGGTATGTTAAGGCTGTCCCTTTCTTTCTAAAGGCATGATTCTCGTCTTTATGAACCCATACATGTTTTCCATAATATCCCTATTCCTAAAAAACTAGAAGTTCATGATTCTCAAAGTTCTTATGATGCTAAAGATAGATGTTTTCTATGATGATAATGATGATGATGATGATCCCATTTATAGAAATTCCAAAACTTATGGTTTTGATGCTTTTATGGGATTATAGAGTGTATTTCATGATTTTCTTGATTTTATTCATTGTTGTTGATCTCACCTTAAGTTACTTGTTCCTTCAAGGTGAGATATAGCGACGATGATTGTTCCATAATATAAATCGGAGGTTACCGACCTTACGTCACTCCGATAAAGTAGTAGCTTTTATTTGGGCCCTCATGCATGTTACTTATATTATATATGTATATATGGGATATGGGAAAAGGGTGAGACGTTATATGCGCATAACTACCTGATCAGTTGGTATATTATGATATCGTCCCAGACGCGGGATATATGGGTATGGATCGGGTCGTTCGTTCCGCGACAACATATATAATGATGATATGATATATGGATCGGGCTGCACGTTCCGTAGCAATATAATTTATTTATGGATCGGGCTGCACGTTCCGCAGTGCTATTATGTTATATATGTTTGAAAAATGTTTTTTTAAAGGCTAAACATGCATGGTATCCGCCTTAAGAGGCAATAAGATGTACAAGTTATCTCTTTATCTTATGTTATCCATATCTCTTATTATGTTGTTATTCATGTCTTACATACTTAGTACATTATTCGTACTGATGTCCTTTTTGTTGCGGACGCTGCGCTCATGCTCGCAGGTAGACAGGGAGACGGATCAGACCCTTAGGAGCTTCATCAGCGGAGTCTCAGAAGCGCTCTATTTGCTTCGGAGCTGCAGTTTATTGGTATTACTCTTTTGTGTATATACTTGGGCATGGCGGAGTCCTTCCCCATCTTTATGGATTCCTGTATTCTATAGAGGCTTGTAGACAGATGTATGTAGCTAGATGTTCCATGACCTTATCAGTCATATTGTTGTATAATAATTTGGCAACCTTGTTGGCTTATGTTTATGGGAATAGTTGTGATGATTATATAGAGGTGTGTTATTATCTGGTGATATACGCTCTTACAGAGTATGGCGCCCATGAGTTATCTTTATGGTCCACCTAGAAATGATTATGAGATGTATGTTCAAAGGTGCTCGGTAGGTTAGCTCTGGGTGCCCGTCATGACCCTCTGGTTGGGTCGTGACACAGAGCTTGTTCCACCAAGTTAGGAGTGTTCATGGTTCGGTTTGGGTCGGTTATTGATTAAAACCATAACCAAACCAATTTAGCCAGTTTTTAAATATCTAAAACCATAACCAAACCAAATAAAATAATAACCACCGGTTTGGTTATTGTCGGGTTGGTTTGGTTTGGTTCGATTTTTCGGTTTATGACTAGCAGCCACGAGGCTTATCAGTAAAACATTAAAAAGTTGAAAAAGACATATCTTTTTTTTATCCAAATGATAACTTTTATTTATAGTTTAAGGTTGAACGATATACATCATGGAAACATTTTCACTATTAGTGATAGTGTAATACTCAAGTTATCCAAAGTTGCTAAACTATTACATATAGAGCTAAAAATTAACTTAGTAGTGGCTGCACCATTTTTGTCATCTTAATACACATACCAAGAAATAAAGTAGAGCATATGAGCTTTTAGTTGTTGTTACAAACATACATATTAATTAAACATAAAGACTACCTAAAATTAAAATTAAAATATATGAAATAAAAAAACTTTGTGTAATGATCCCAAACTTTGGGGCAATACTTGCATTTTGCCTTCAATTCTCCCATTTTATTAAAAAAAATTGTGTGTAATGATCCCAAACTTCAGATGTTTTTCTATCATTATCCCCAAGGCTAGGGTCTCGACTACAAGGAGTTGTTCTTTTCTGCTTTTTAGGAGGATTACCCACGAAAGAAGTATTAGGGCATTATCATGTGCTTGAGTTGCAGCAAATGCTGATGTTACTGAAGTATCTTCTATAGGAACCTCCAAATCTACAACCTCTGTCCTTTTCATATGAAAAATATTAGAAGTTTCGGACCCATTCAGACAAGAAAAAAGAAAAGTATAAATTCGGAAAAAAGAAGAAGCAACAACCTAAAATCAAATGGCTGACAAAGAAAGGCTAAAAATTTAAGTTAAAGACATTAGACTATAACGTGAGCTTCTGTTAGTAGGTTTACACTTAACACTTAAAGAGTTAAAAGACTTAAAGACATGGGCTTTGACATACTCTTAAAAACATGGGCCTTAAACAATCATGTGAAATAAGTAGACCAAAAATCAAATTAATAATTAAAAGGTATAAAATATTTATAATTATTTATGAAAAACTAATATTATGCATATAAATAATTATAAAATTTATGTATATAATTTATCGGTTTGGTTCGGTTATTTATTCGGTTATTTTTTAATAGAACCATAACCAAACCAAATATTATTGGTTTTTAAAATTTAAAACCAAATCAAACCAAACCAAACCAAATGTCGGTTTGGTTAAATTTTCAGTTTGATTTTGGTTTTAACCAAAACCGTGAACAGCCCTACACCAAGTTGTCAGCTGCTTCTCTTCTTTTGAATTTTCTATCAGGAAACAGGTTCCTCTTTGCTGCTTTTTCAGCGTGTTCTTGTAATAGTCCTGCTTGTGGAGAGGACACTCTTTGATGAAATGTCCAGGTTTCCCACACTTGTGGCAGCGGTCATTTCCTTTGGAAATTTTGCTTGTGTTTCCTTTCCTTTGGAACCCACCATATTTCCGAACCATTTTTTGAAATCTTCTAGTGAGATAAGCCATGTCAGATTCATCATCACTAAACTGACTTTTAGCAGCAGCCTTGAGAACCAGAATCTTCTCTTTTATTGGCTCCCTCTTTTCCAGATCCTGTTGTCTTTTTAACTAATAGGTTTTAAGATTTCCAATTAGCTCATCCATGGTCAGTGTTTTCAAGTCCTTGACTTCAGAGATAGCATTAACTTTGCTTTCCCAAGAGCTAGGCAATACATTGAGTATTTTACGCACAAGTTTGTTTGTTGGAATGGTTTCACCAAGGGAATGAAGTTCATTGTTTATGGAGATGAACCTGGTATGGATATCCTGAATGGACTCACCATCCTTTATCTTAAAAAGTTGATACTCTGTGGTAAGCATGTCTATTTTGGACTGTTTTACCTGACTTGTTCCCTCATGAGCAGTTTGAAGAGTATCCCAGATTTCTTTTGCAGATTCACAAGACGAGATATGATTGTACTCGTCAGGTCCAATACCGTAAACAAGAATTTTCTTTGCTTTCTAATTCTTTTCTACAACCTTTCAGTCAACCTCAGTATACTCCTTACTCATTTTTGGATATGTTATAAAACCAGCCAGATCTGTCTTCATAGGAATATGAGGACCATCACAGATGATGTCCTATAACTCAGAGTCCTTAGCCATGATGAAGTCATGCATCCTTTCTTTCCACCACCCATAATACTTTCCATTGAATCTTGGTAGCCTTGTGCTAGACTGTCCTTCCTCTAGGTTTAGTGGAGTAGCCATGAGAAAGATCTTTTCTAGGTGTTAACCTTATAGAAAGAACCTGCTCTGATGCCAATTGATAGAATATAAGAGTCCACCAAATAGTATAGAGAACCAGGTTCTCTATCTGTTCCCTTGAGTACGACAAAAAGTAAATAACAGAAGATATTTACGTAAAAAACTCCTTGCTCAAGGTATTAAAAATCACGACGCTCAAACTTCACTATAAACGAGCAACTTCAGACCTTTACAACAACTCGATTGCAAAGAACACACCTTGACTAACTCTAACCAAGTAAACAAACTCAGAATGGTTGATAATCTGTCCTACTATTACACTTCTTAAAAGATATGTAGGTATACAAGATAAGGAACAAATGACAAAGACTCAACAAACCTAAGGACTTAAGACATCTTCAGTGATTGGAACTAGTCCTTCTGTTTGTTGCAGCTTTGTTCTTGAGAGCACTTGAGATGCTGCGGCTAACACTTGAGAAGAGAGTAATTTTCAGATTTGCAAGTGTTAGGTTTTCACTTGTAACATGTTTTTATATAGGTGGAGCAAGTGTTGATATGAAAGGGACATTTCATTTGTATTGTCCACTAGCAACC
Source organism: Lycium barbarum (assembly GCF_019175385.1). Classification (NCBI taxonomy): domain Eukaryota; kingdom Viridiplantae; phylum Streptophyta; class Magnoliopsida; order Solanales; family Solanaceae; genus Lycium; species Lycium barbarum. The sequence continues at coordinate 117,956,765 of NC_083344.1, read as the reverse complement.
TGCAGCTGTGCTACTGCACTGCTGCCAGTCGGTATAGTGTCATCAGCTTGTATAGTTGACCCTGCAACGGCTAGAGAACATGTTCCCATCTGGTTCCTCTAAAAGCATATATGGTTCCTCGAACACGTTTGTTACATCATCAAAATACAACATAGTCATAACTCATCACCAAACAACGATCTTATAGAATTCGTTATCAACTGTACGTGTTGTATCAGCATATTAGCCATCAATTCTGCTCATGATAGTTAAAACTATGATTAAGTAATTTAATGCGATGAGTCGGTGTGAGCATTTTTTTTTTTTTTTTGTGGTTTTTGTTTTGGATAGTAACAACTAACAAGGCAAAAATTAAGGAGGCAGAAGCAGCAAATTAGAAGCCGGTATGCATCTATGATCATTGCAAACCACATAATTGGTACTTCTTATAAACAAACTAATTCAAGATTCTTAACAAGACAAGAAGAAGATCACAAGCCATTTAATTTCCTAACTAATTAAAGTTAATCCATAGATCATAAATTTAATCAAAGGGGGATTCAGCAAAAACTGAACTGTGCCAACAGAGCCATCTCTAATGTTGTAAGAAAACAACTGCTTATGATTTTGCAATTCAGCAAAAGAATGGTGAAGAGAAAAATAATCATCATTGCCCCACATCCATTTTATTATCTTTAGCAAATCTCCCACTTTGTGTGTCTCTTTCATCTCCACATAAAACTCTGATAACGGAGATTCCACTTTAATCTTCATTCTTCAAATCTTTCCCGCGTAAAAGAAAAGAAGAAAAAATAAAAAGAGCAATTTGGTTTAGTTTCACATAAGTCTGAAGAATGACTTTAAAGCAGTCTGATCAGAAATTCTTATGTTACCAAATTTAATTTAAATAGCTAGGATATGATAAGCATGAAGTGCATGATGTATACTTGGTGACGTGTACATGATATTTTACACAATTAATCTTCTTAAAACGTAATTATAGGTAATAGTGTTTAATAAGTATTAATTAATTAGTAATTTAAATTAAATGGTAAGTAATAAACTAGAACAACTAGAACAAGTATTATGTCTCACTCTCAAACAAGTTGGGGTCGGGCTATATGATTCGGCACTTCTTCATTAAGTGACCATTTAATATCATCATCATATTAAATAAAATAAAATGAAAATTAAGTAGTTAAATGTATATAAAAATAATAATAACAATGCGTGGTACTTGCACCTTTTGATGAATGTGATCATTTTCAATCTTATCTAATTAGGTATGACCACACATCCATCACAATATCTTGGACAAAGTTCAAAACACTGTCATGAAATTTCACTTTTATTAAGTTCGAAATCTATGATTTCAAAAGTCCGTGAAATAAACTAAAATGGAGGCCGAGTTACTTATTGTGGGCTCATTCATGACTGCAATTGCATGGTATCATTGTTTTTGCGCGGATTACTCTTCATACGGACTGGTCGTTTATTTTTGCACCTCAAATAGCTGGTCTTTAATTTTTTCCCAAGTTTCTCATTTAATGAAATAAAAATGGGCCAAAGTATCCTTATTCGCTGGTCTACGAAACCAGAGATTCTGGGTTCGGTCCCCAGCAGAGTCGGAAAAAAAATACATAAAAACTTTGTCTTTTCGGGCAAAGTTACATAGAAACTTTATCTTATCCGGCATAAGTTCTGTAGAATTGAAGTTATCCGGCATAAGTTTATAGAAAGTTAGAAACTTTGCCTTGTCCGGAATAAGTTCTGTAGAAATGGAGTTATGTCGGATAACTTAATTTCTACAGAATTTATGTCAGAAGAGGCAAAGTTTCTATATAACTAGCCCGAAAAGGTAAAGTTTGCCTTGCGAAATTAGGTCATAGATAAGAGTAGGCCGATTTTTTTTTTCAATGTCAGAGGTATTTTCGACCGCTTTTTTGGAGAAAAGGACAAAAATGGTCCCTTAACTATGATAGTAGGTTCAAAATAGTCCCTTAACTACGCACTTAACGGTTTTGGTCCTTTAAGTTTGCCACAAGTTAACAAGAATGATCCTTTAACTATGAGGGTTGGTTAAAAATTTTTGGTCTTTTAAGTTCGCCAAAACTTAACAGTTTTAGTTTCGACAAAATATTCATCGAACTATGTTTGTTAGATTTGACGAGAACCATGAAAAAAAGGAAAAAATTAGCGAGAACTCTAGATTGGTCAAATACCTCGGGACAAAACCGACGGACGTTAGTCGGTAATAGGAAAAAACTGAAGAAAAACCTACAGACTTGATAATGTCAGAAAATAGTGTCTCGGAACACAAAGACCGACGGACTCTGTCGGTTAAAATCGAGGGATTCTATTCGCTAAGTAAAATACACTAGACTCGTTTTTACTGAAAACTCGAGAAAAATAAATACTTCCAGTGTAGTGATTCTTTTTTAAAAAAAATAGTTTTCGCACATTTTTCCTCAAAAATAACTGATGGACTTCCGTTGGTTTTCGTAAAAAACAATAAAAATTAAAAAATAGCGTCCCTCGATTTTATCCATCGGTTTCCGTCCATCATTTTTTCGCTTGTTTTTGGCAGTGACAACTTTTTTAGTTTTTGCTATTTCTAAATTATTTCTAAAGTCCAGTGTATTTATTTAGCCTTTGGATTCCCTCGGTTTTAATTGACAGAGTCCGTCGGTCTTTATGTTTCAAGACACTATTTTCTGACATTATCAAGTCTGTAGGTTTTTTCTCAATTTTTTCCTAAAACCGACTGACGTCCGTCGATTTTGTCCCGAGGCATTTGACCGTTTCTTTAATAATGTGTACCTCTAGATGTGAGTTCTCGCTAAGTTTTTCCTTTTATTTATAGTTCTCGTCAAATCTAACAAACAGAGTTCGATGAATATTTTGTCGGAGAAAAAAACTGTTAACTTTTGGTGAACTTAAAGGACCAAAGTTGTTATGTGCATACTTAAGGGACTATTTTTAACCAACCCTCATAGTTAAGGGACCATTTTTGTTAACTTATGGCAAATTTAAAGGACCAAAACCGTTAAGTGCATAGTTAAGGGACTATTTTGAACCTACTCCCATAGTTAAGGGACCTTTTATGTCCTTTTCTCGCTTTTTTGTTACTTAAAGTGCCGAAGGACAGAAATTAAAGACCAACCATTTGAGGGGAAAAAAATTAAGGGAGATTGACGTATATATACGTATGAATAGGGTATATTTACGAAATATGACAATACTTTTCAGTTTACAAAACATAACGATAAATTTTTTACAAAACATATACGAAAATTTTTGCTCAAAATTGTGTATGGAAACTATATGAAATGCGTATATCTCGTTCAAAACTTAAAAATTTGGCCTCAAAATTTTGTGTATAAAAATTGTATCAAATATGTATATCATGTTCAAAGCTTAGAATTCTCACATTTTTCGTATATGGAAACTGTATAAAAAGGATATGAAATTTGTATATAGCTATGTAAATTTGTATAAGTTCATGTTAGCTTTTTTAAAATTGAAAACAACTACAGTAACATTGTAATATAGTTTTCGTACAAATTTGATACAACAACAATAACAACACCAACATAGGAAACTCAATATACAATTTTCATACAAACTCGGTATACAATTATCATACAACTTAAATACAAATTTGAATCTCGCTTCAAAATTTGAAAAAAAAAAATCACGCTTCAAATCTCGCGTAGGGCTTAAAATTTCGTACAAATTTCCCTTGTTTTTCCGCTTCGCACCAATTGGAGAACTAGAGATTAATACATTAACTAGTTCAAACCACGCTCCGGCGGCATCTTTGAAGAACACAGAATTTTGAAAAAACGCAGATCTGAAAAAAAATACCAATCCCTCCATTTTTATTAAAGACTTTTGATTTGGTTGATGATCTTTAATTGTATAATAGAAACAGAGAACGGAAAAAAAGGGAAGGGAAAGGTGTTGGCTGTGGAGTTTGGGAGGAAATATAGAACAGGGAGAAGGGGGAGGGAAAGGGAAGGGTGGGGCTGTGGAGTTTCAAAGGAAATATAGAACAGGGAGAAGGTGAAGGGGAAGGGAAGGGTGGGACGGATCTGAACAAGGTGAAGGGGAAGGGAAGGGTGGGATGGATCTGAACAATATAAAACAGGGAATAGGAAAAAAGGGGGAGGGTGGACTTTTAATTTTTTCAGGTCTAATATGTTTTGTAATTAAATTGTTATATTTTGTAAATAAGAAAAAGTATTCTTATATTTTGTAATATGTAGTCTTAAATAGTATTATTAGGTCATTTTTCCAAAAATTAAAGACCACCCCAAGATAGGGACATTCGTGCAAATTGCCCGCAAGGTTTGTGTCTTGGATCAATGTTGTGGATCTGAACGAGCACCTAGGATCATTTGCACTTCTGCCGCTATATTGTGCAGGTCTTTAATATTTGGCCTTCAAAATCAAACTTATCTTTAGAGGGGCATAAATTATCCATCATAATATCCACAACTTATGACAGTGCCTTTAATAAACTTATGCCCTCAAGGCATAAGTTCGATTTTAAAGGACCAAAAATTAAGACCAGTCTATTTGACGGACAAACCTGCAATTACAACTAGAGTATCACGGCCTAACAATTGGTGGGCTGGCCTAATTTCAGAAAGCATACTGATATTCATTTTTTTCGCGGATTTCCCTTCAAAGGCGCTGGTTTTTAATTTTTGCCCCTCAAATTGCTTGTATTTAATTTTTGCCCTTCGATTAAAAAAGTGGAATACCCCGAGTTTCTGGGTTTGAACCCCCGCTCTAAAAGAAAAACAAATCGCAAGGCAAGGCTTCGCAAAAATTCTGCCCTGGGTGGATTCATCTGTATTAAAATTGACATTACCTTTACTTTATGGAATTTTTGTACTCATTCGATTTTACTTCATATAATACTCCTATTTATTACTCTTTGAGGAATTTGTATTTTTTGGTTTTCTATTCGATGTTTGGTACTCGTATTGAGACCTCAAAATCAATGTCGGATTGTGAAAAAATATTACTCCAAAGATGACCCTCTCCATTCCTTATTTTTTTCAACAAAAGAATTGGGACATCATGATCGGCGGTAATTACAAAAGTAAATACTTACCCGTCTGGAATATTTACACCAAATTAATAAAGTTAATCTTAGCAACTAAAAACTAAGCAGAAATTACTGTTAAGTTTAAAGTCCACAAATGCATTAAGTGAGGGACTTCAAAGGTGAAGTATGAATTGGAAAATGGAGGGGAAACAAAAGTGGAGAGAAATGAAAGTTCGGAAAAACAACCTTTCAAGTGAACACTTCTCCACATTGGTGGTTGAAAGTGTTATGTGTGTGCTTATATTAAGCAACACATTCTCTAGCTCATAAAGGGTTGAGAAGAGGACCACCCCTCGCGCCGTCGTAGTCGCTCGGCTCGGATTCGGATTGATATTTTTTTGGACCAAATTTATTTTATTTCCATTTTCGTTACTTAATATTTCCAATCCGGATATTAATTAATTCACGCGAAATTTAACTTAATTTATTAAATTCGCGGAATTATTTTTTCCAACGGACATAACGATGACCAACGGTCATCTCCTTCACCGAACAGGCACTTTCATACCTGTTCAAGATCAAATAACAGGCTATAAAATTTTCAGAGGCTTCGCCTCATTTCTTTACACACTGAAAAACTGAAAACATTTTTTGCTCTCTGGAAAAACGCAAATTTCCTTTCCCCTCATACTGCATTCTTTTCAAAACCGAAAATCAGTAAGTGTCGTGTGATTACTACCGTTCGTTAAGTTCGCTGAAATTCTGCAATTTCCATTGCTGGTATTACATAATAGAATTTCGTTCTATCCTTGGAAGAATTAATCCAAACCTTTGGCAACTATAAGGGGATTGAATTCTTTAAGGAAACACAGTTTTCTGTAGGCTCGAAATAAACACACAGTTCTTTAGTTTATGTAACCATATTACAATTTTGATTAACCGGAATCACAAACTTAAAGAATTCAATTAATTATACTTCTGTTTCATCTAATATTCTGTTCTGGTTGGAGACTAAAATCCTCGGATTTTCTACTCCAGTAATCTACTCGATTCGAAGATATAAAAGCTTCATCGAGATTATTACTTTGTGTGTTCGATTAGAAGAATATAAAAACTTCATCGACGTTATTACTTTGTGTGTTCTATTTATTGATTCTGGTTCTCTTTTGTTATCAAACAGAAAAATGGCTGATATCAGTGTCGAGAACGCTACTGGTTCTGGTGCAAAGACTGTCGCCTCTTCCAGTCGCACCACAACTGTCCCTGCGATGGCTGCGGCAGAAAAGCCCAGAAAGTTTTCTGGCATAGACTTTAAACGCTGGCAACAGAAAATGTTCTTCTATTTAACAACCCTCAGTTTGCAAAAATTTATTACTGAGGAAGTTCCTGTTCTACCAGAAGAGACTCCGGACAACGAACGTTTCATCGTGACGGAGGCATCGAATCATTCTGATTTTCTATGTAAAAACTATATTCTCAATGGGCTGGATGATGGTCTATGTAATGTCTATAGCGGCTGTAAGACGTCTAAGAAATTATGGAGTGCTTTGGACAAGAAATATAAGACCGAGGATGCTGGGTTGAAAAAGTTTGTTGCTGCGAAGTTCTTGGACTTTAAAATGGTAGATCATAAATCTGTCATGTTGCAGCTCCAGGAACTTCAAGTGATTACACATGATCTGCTTGCGGAAGGAATGGTAGTCAATGGAGCTTTCCAGGTTGCGGCCTTTATTGAGAAATTGCCGCCTTCGTGGAAGGATTTTAAAAACTACTTAAAGCACAAACGTAAGGAAATGACATTAGAAGATCTAATCGTCCGTCTTAGAATTAAGGAAGACAACAGATCTGCTGAGAAGAAGGCCAATGGCAAACAAGCAATAACATCGTTGAAACTGCCTCTACAAGTTCAAATAAAAGGAAGCGGGCTTCTGGAGGGAAGAATGTTCCAAGCAAGAAGAAATTCAAAGGAAGTTGTTACAATTGCGGCAAAATTGGACACATGGCTTCAGACTGTCGTGCTCCGACAAAGGATAAGGAGAAGAAAAAAGGTCAAGCCAATATGGCTGAAATGAATAATGAAGTGGATAATCTATGTGCCATGTTGTCCGAATGTAACTTGGTAGGTAACCCACGAGAATGGTGGATAGACTCGGGTGCTACTCGCCACGTGTGTTCTAACAAGGAATTCTTTTCTTCTTATGATGCAGTTGGCCCCAATGAGACAATCTTCATGGCCAATTCTGCTACTGCCAAAATCGAGGGAATAGGCAACATTGCCTTGAAGATGACGTCTGGAAAGATTGTGACGCTCAAGAATGTCCTTCATGTTCCAGAAATGCGGAAGAACTTAGTCTCAACTTCACTACTAGTCAAGAATGGATTTAAATGTGTTTTTGTTTCTGATAAGGTTGTTGTTAGTAAAAACGATATGTATGTTGGAAAGGGCTACCTCACAGAGGGCCTTTTCAAACTCAATGTAATCTCAGTTGATATGAATAAAATTTCTCCTTCATCTTATTTACTTGAGTCAAATAGTTTATGGCATGCACTCTTGGGACATGTTAATTATAAAACATTGTGAAAAATGATTAACTTGGAAATACTTCCTAAGTTTGAATGCAATAAGTCCAAATGTCAAGTATGTGTTGAATCCAAGTATGCTAAGCATCCTTATAAGTTTATTGAAAGGAATTCCAATCCTTTAGACTTAATTCATACCGACATTTGTGATATGAAGTCAACACCATCACGCGGTGGGAAAAAGTACTTTATAACTTTTATTGACGATAGCACTCGATATTGCTATGTGTATTTACTAAATAGCAAAGATGAAGCTATTAATGCATTTAAACAATACAAAAATGAAGTCGAAACACAACTGAACAAGAAAATCAAAATGATTAGAAGTGATAGGGGTGGAGAGTATGAATCTCCCTTTGAATAAATATGCTTAGAATATGGAATTATTCATCAAACTACTACCCCATACACCCTACAATCCAATGGAATTGCGGAAAGAAAGAATCGAACGTTGAAGGAAATGATGAATGCCTTATTAATAAGTTCTGGTTTACCGCAAAACTTGTGGGGCGAAGCTATCCTTACAGCAAGCCGAATACTCAACCGAGTACCCCATAGCAAAACAAAGTCCATTCCATATGAACAATGGAAAGGTAGAAAGCCTAGTTTAAAATATTTCAAAGTGTGGGAGTGTTTAGCCAAGGTACAAATTCCTAAACCCAAAAGGGTAAAAATTGGACCAATAACCATTGATTGTGTTTTTATAGGATACTCCACCAATAGTAAAGCATATCGTTTTCTGGTTCATAAGTCAGAAAATCCCAACATTCATGTTAATACGGTAATGGAATCTGATAATGCTGAATTTTTTGAGAATATTTATCTGTATAAAATAGAATGTGAGTCGTATGGTGAAAGACCTAAACGACCTCGGGAAGAAACAAAGGAGAATATGCCTAACGAAGAGAATCCAAGATGTAGCAAACGTCAAAGAACATCGACTTCCTTTGGTCCAGACTTTTTGACATTCTTAGTAGAGAATGAGCCTCAAACTTTCAAAGAAGCAATGTCTTCCTCCGAAGCACAATATTGGAAAGAGGCAATCAATAGTGAAATAGATTCCATATTAAACAATCATACTTGGGAATTGGTTGATCTTCCTCCGGGAAACAAACCTTTAGGCTCCAAATGGATTTTCAAGAAGAAAATGAAAGATGATGGCACTATTGATAAATATAAGGCAAGACTCGTTGTCAAAGGATTCAGACAACGAGAAGGTCTTGATTATTTTGATACATATTCACCAGTAACAAGGATAACATCCATTCGGGTGTTGATAGCGTTAGCTGCGGTGTACGGACTCCATATCCATCAAATGGACGTGAAAACAACCTTCTTGAATGGAGAGTTAGAGGAAGAAATCTATATGGATCAACCCGAAGGGTTCATAACTCCCGGAAAAGAGAAGAAGGTGTGTCGACTTGTTAAGTCACTTTATGGACTTAAGCAAGCACCCAAACAATGGCATGCAAAATTTGACCAAACAATTTTGGCAAATGGATTTAAAATTAATGAATGTGATAAATGTGTTTATGTTAAGAACGTTCCAAATCACTTAGTCATTGTTTGCCTGTATGTTAATGATATGTTGATAATGAGTAAAGACATTGCCGACATAAATGCTACTAAGCGTATGCTTGCTAGCAAGTTCGATATGAAAGACTTAGGAGTTGCTGATTAAATTCTAGGAATTAAGATCCATAGAACTCCACAAGGTCTAGCATTGTCACAAACTCACTATGTTAAGATGGTGCTTGAAAAATTCAAGTATCTGGAGTTTAACGTTGCAAAGACTCCAATTGACGTGAACCCTGCTCTTACAAAGAACCAAGGTCAAAGCAAGTCTCAGTTAGACTATGCTCGAGTGTTGGAAGTTTGATGTACATTATGAATTGTACCAGATATAGCTTGTGCAATAAGTAAATTGAGTCGTTACACAAGTAATCCTGACCAAACTCATTGGATGGCAATGAAAAGAGTTTTGGGGTATTTACAATACACCCAAGACTATGCTTTGCACTACAATAAATATCCTGCGGTAATTGAAGGATATAGTGATGCAAATTGGATCACCGGATCATCTGAAGTCAAATCCACAAGTGGATATGTTTTCACCATTGGAGGAGGAGCAGTTTCTTGGAAATCATCCAAGCAGACATGTATCGCTCGCCCTACAATGGAGTCAGAATTTATAGCTTTGGATAAAGCTGGTGAGGAAGCTGAATGGCTACGGAATTTCTTGGAAGACATTCCATTTTGGCCTAAACTAGTGGCACCTATATGCATACATTATGATAGTCAAGCTGCAATAGGAAGGGCTGGAAGCGTCATGTATAACGGAAAATCTCGTCACATACGACGAAGACATAATACCGTTAGACAATTACTCTCTAGTGGAATTATCACAATTGACTATGTAAAGTCAAAGGATAATGTGTCGGATCCACTTACAAAAGGCCTAACTAGAGAGGCGGTTGATAAATCATCAAAGGGAATGGGATTATGGCCAAGAACAAGTCATAATAATGGTAACTCCACCTACCTGACTGGAAATCCCAAGATCTAGGTTCAAGGAGATCAAACAAAGTTATGAATGACAGTTCAACATTGTTGTCAAACTCAATCCATTCTCATGATAAGACAATGTTCAGGAACAAGGATAAAGCGCAAAGGCTTTTTAATGGTTTTTAAGTTTGATACGAAGTATATCCAATTGTGTATCTATAGGATGACACGTTTAGGAATCACCTATGTGAGCGTGAAGTGGAAGCCGCTTCAAGGAGAATTAGAGTAAGGCCAGTTCTCTACACACTCATGAAACCAGGCGGTGTTCAAGGCTGAAACGAACACAACAATGAGAACCAAGAATGGTTAAGGGTTAAGTGTGTGACATATGTTGTCTAAATATACGTTAAATATCGACGGTTCAAAGATATCAAATCTACCGATTGAACGAGTATATCCGATGTATGTTCACTATGGAAAGTTCAAAGGGAAACCTACTTACCCAGATGCGGTTAATCTTTACCTGTAATCACACAAGTTTTTTTACGCATGTTGCATATATAGCCATTCCCCATTCATGTGGGGGATTGTTAAGTTTAAAGTCCACAAATACATTAAGTGAGGGACTTTAAAGGTGAAGTATGAATTGGGAAATGAAGGGAAACAAAAGTGGAGGGAAATGAAAGTTTGGAAAAACAACCTTTCAAGTGAACACTTCTCCTACATTGGTGGTTGAAAGTGTTATGTGTGTGCTTATATTAAGCAACACATTCTCTAGCTCATAAAGGGTTGAGAAGAGGACCACCCCTCACGCCATCGTCGTCGCTCGGCTCTGCTTCGGCTTCGGATGTGGATTTGGATTTGGATTTGGTCAAATGATCTGATTGATTGATAATCTTTTTGGACCAAATTTATTTTATTTCCATTTTCGTTACTTAATATTTCCAATCCGGATATTAATTAATTCACGTGAAATTTAACTTAATTTATTAAATTCACGGAATTATTTTTTCCAACGGATTTTTTTTCCAATGGACATAACGATGACCAACGGTCATCTCCTTCACCGAACAGGCACTTTCATACCTGTTCAAGATCAAATAATAGGCTATAAAATTTTCAGAGGCTTCGCCTCATTTCTTTACACACTGAAAAACTGAAAACATTTTTTGCTCTCTGGAAAAACGCAAATTTCCTTTCCCCTCATACTGCATTCTTTTCAAAATCGAAAATCAGTAAGGGTCGTGTGATTACTACCGTTCGTTGAGTTCGCTGAAATTCTGCAATTTCCATTGCCGGTATTACAGAATAGAATTTCGTTCTATCCTGAGAAGAATTAATCCAAACCTTTGGCAACTGTGAGGGGATTGAATTCTTTAAGGAAACACAGTTTTCTGTGGGCTCGAAATAAACACACAGTTCTTTAGTTTATGTAACCAGATTACAATTTTGATTAACAGGAATCACAATTACATATCACTTAACCATAGATAAGTACAAAGCGTATATTTGAAGACACATATCTTGTATGCGATGGTTTTTTCAATTACACATTAATAGGGAGATACCAGAATTGATCAATGTCTCTGTTACAACTTACATCAACTTAAATTTTGGTATGCGTGTTTACATTAGAGAGCTTATACTCGGGAATCAATAGATCAAGGGGTATAAATTATAAACAGCAGCATGTTTCTCTAATAAGTGGTAGTTTGTTAGATTCAGAAATTAGGCAACTCCTTGTAAATTTTCCCAAATTATAATATTACTACTCTGTGTATTGCAATTTATGTGACACTATTTCCTTATAAGTCTATTCCGAAAAAAAAATTATATTTTTATATTAAAAAATAATTTAACTTTACACTATTCATTTTAACAGTAATCAGAATTTTTTATATACACACAAATACTATGACATGTTCTCAAGTCACAAATTTGAAAAATCTTTTTTTATTTCTGAAACTTCCTATCAAATCAAATTATGTCATATATAAACTGAAAAAGAAATATTAAATTGCTTTTGAAAATTACGTGCATGCACCATCAAATTGATACCGAATTCAAACACAAACTGGGAAAACCAAAAGAAAGGTTAATAATCGATGGAATTTAATACAAAATAGGAAAAGTTAACACAATCAGTAATTTCTCCTTTTTTCCGACCTCTCGTTCCCAGTTATTAGTGGACTCAAAAAAAAAAAAAAACCTATATATATAGGTGAATTTAGAATTTTTATAATATGGGTATACCACTAAAACGGAGAAAAAAGAAAGTATTAAATGGAGATTGATCTATGTTCCTCTAGGTAAATAATTCAGTATTCAATCAAATGTCTCATTTAGCCTTTTTAGAACATTAATATTAAATTAATTTCAAAAAATAAATAAAATATCTAATTTGACTAAAAACTGTAGATTCGCATACCCCCATAAATAAGCCTATAAAAACGTCCCTACCTATATATACCCCGTACAAGCAAACAAAAACTCACCCAATAGAAGAACTCTTTTCTCTTCAAAAAAATAAATAATGGCTGCATCACAAGCCGCTCTCCTCCTGCAAAAACAACTCAAAGACCTAAACCGGCACCCGGTGGACGGTTTCTCAGCTGGTTAATAGACGGAAACAACGTATTCGAGTGGAGCATCACAATCATCGGTCCACCAGAAACCTTATTCGACGGTGGCTTCTTCAACGCCACCATGTCTTTCCCACAAGGCTACCCTAATAACCCTCCAACGGTGAAATTCACAACGGATATATGGCACCCTAACGTTTACGAGGATGGTAGGGTTTGCATATCGATCCTTCATCCACCGGGTGATGATCCGTATTTTTATGAGCTTGCGAGTGAGAGGTGGACACCCGTGCATACGGTGGAGAGTATTATGTTGAGTATAATATCGATGCTTACAAGTCCGAATGATGAGTCGCCGGCTAATGTTGATGCGGCTAAGGAATGGAGGGATAATGGGGTTGAGTTTGTGAAGAAGGTGAAACGTTGCGTGAGGAGGTCACAAGAGATGTTGTGACAAAAACTTACTTGACGAAAATAGAAGGTTTTGTTTGTTTTTTAGAAGTATTGCTCCCTCATCCCAATTTGTGTGAGACCTTTCGTATTTCGAGATTGAAACAAGTCTTTCTTTGACCGTAATTTTGTCATATTTCTCTTAAATATATTTTGAATTATCAATTAATGCGTCTTTTGGTACTTTTTTACGTAGTATTTATATATGTAAATTTTATTTCAAATTTTTTTAAGATTTCATGTTCAAAATTAAACTGTTTGACTCTCGAAATTGAAATCGTGTCTCACAAATTGGGACAAAGGAATATTATTTTGGTATTAGATTAATTTGAGGGAATCAAAACTTCTGTTAAGGTGATGATTAAAAGTTTAGGGTTTTGACAAATTGGATGCGTTATGGTTTGGTTTATTAGATTGTTTAAATATTTCTTGAAGTAAATTTATATTTTTATGCAGTTTAGTGATTATTTTTTCGTTTTACCAAGGTCTTATTGTCATCTTTTTCTATTAGTATCAAACGGGATGCAACATTGTAGAATCGGGTTGAAAATTCGTTAAAATTGCATCCATAATAGGTTTGAACCAATAATTTTGAAGAATATAATGAATTTAATATTAAGATTGCCTCTAATGATTGAAGTCATAGAGTTTAAATTCAGCTTCCGCCGTCATAGCTCCCTTCCCTTTGTTAGACAACCACACAAACTAGGACTCCCACACCCCCAGCCGTCTATGCTACTGTCAAGCAGTATCCAAGTTAGCTGTGTAGATTGACATGTAGAGTCCTACTTCCATGCAAAATATCTATAGATAGAGATAATAGAGGAAAGCATAAGTTGGTAGGATTACTAGCTATGACTTGTTTATAAGCTAGGTGAGGCAGTCGAAGATTACAGAGAAAAGAGAAGCAAAAGCTTAACTTCTGAAAGTTATTCCAATTATAATTTTCTTCATGATATCAACGCTTAGGCTGAGCTAAAACGACACGATCCTGAAGCCCCGTTTTTTTCACCTCTCGAAACAGTCATGGCCGCAACTACAGCACAACCTTAGCCCTCTCACCCTCTTCACTACACCAGCTTATTTCAATTTGTCCCATTAAGCTAAAACCATCAAATTACCTTGTTTAGAGGGCACAAATCCTTCAGCTCATGCAAACATTAAAAATTAACAAGGTCATTAAGGAGGACCCTCCATCGGAGACTATATAGGATGATAAAGGAGAAGCGAAGCCAAACCAAAAATTTACTGAATGGGAAGAACATGACGTTCTTGTTAGGAGTTGGATTTCGGGAACGATGACAGAAGAGTCAATATTCCTTATTATAGGATGCTCAACTGCGAAACGTATGTGGGCTTGTCTTGAGGATACCTACCTACAAGCAAGCAAGACAAGGAGTTTCAATTGAAGCAAAAACTTCAAACTGTGAAGCTCGGGTCCAAATCCATTGATGAATATATAAAGGAGTTTAAAGGGATTTGTGATAGCCTCATGGCTATACACAAACCATTGGAAGCAAATACAAGACCCTTCGCAGTTCGCACTGTGATGTTGAGTAAGCCACCGTACCTTACGTTTAGTCAGTTTGTGAATTCCCTTAGAGGATTTGAAATGAGGGAAGATGGAGACGAACATGAGACGCAAACTAGTTTTGACCCAGCTAGTGCCTTTGTGGCACAGAAAACCTAGGGACGATGCCGTGGATATTCTTTCAGAGGAAGGGGGAACCAACGAGGAAGAGGAAATAGAGGAGGTTCTAATCACAGGCAATTTACCACACAACCAACTGGATCAAATCAACCAAAGAAGATCTAAAAAAAATAACCCATGTCAGATTTGTGGAAGGAACAACCATACAGCTCTTTCTTGTTTCTAGGAATTATTCCTATCAGGCACAACAAGATGTACCACAAGCGTTAGCAGCCACACTGGGTGATCAACATGACAATCATCTCTACATGGATGCGGGTGCTACCAATCATATGGTGTATTCTTCAGGTATTCTTACAAATTCATCTCCGTTTAAGGGAACTGATCTTGTTATGGTAGGTAACGGTCACAAATTACCTATCACGCACTTAGGAGAGAAAAATATTGGAAAGAACCTACATTTGAAAGATGTCTTTGTCGTGCCAGAACTCAAGAGAAACCTTATTTTTGTTAGTAAGCTTGTTACAGATAATCCATGCTCTCTCAAGTTCACTGACAAGGGTTTTATTGTTTAGGACAAGAGAAGGAAACAATTCTAGCCAAAGGGAATAGTAGACTTAATCTTTACTCCTTGGAGGAAAATTTACATGAGGTCTTGAAAACTACAAAAGCATAGAAGAACTCCGACACAATTTGGCATCAACGACTAGGACATCCACATTTAAGAATTCTTAATTTTCTACATAGCAATAAATTGATTTATGTGAATAAAGATTTTTCTGTTGTACTAGTTGTCCATTGGGAAAAAGTGATAAGTTACCCTTTCAAGTGTCAAATAAAAGAGAAATTGAGCCGTCAACAAAAGTGCATAGTGATTTGTGGGGTCATGCTCCTATTGCATATTCTCAAGGGATAAAGTATTATGTTATATTTGTCAATGATTGCACAAGATTTACTTGGCTATATCCTTTAAAGCGAAAATCTGAAATTCTATCTACTTTTTTAGTTTTCCAAAAATTGGTAGAAAATTAATTTTCAAGGAAATTGAAAGTATTTTGGTGTGATAGCGGAGGAGAATTCAATAGTTTAAACTTCATCAATCACTTGGCTCAAAATGATATCAAAGGACAAATTTCGTGTCCTCATATTCCTGAACAAAATGGAGTGGAGAAAGAAAGCATAGAAACATTGGAGAAATTGGTTTAACTCTGCTCTTTAATGCAAATTTGCCATTGTTCCTTTGGGTTGAATCCTTTTTACTGCAATTTTTCTAATCAACAAAATTCCTACTTCTACATTGAGCATGCAATCCCCATTCTCTAAGTTACATGAAGAAGAACTAGACTACAATACCTTGAAAGTTTTCGGGTGTCGATGTTTCCCCTATCTCAAAGGACAAAATCAAAATAAATTTCAACCAAAAATATTTCCTTGCGTGTTCATAGGTTATAGTCTACTCCACAAGGGATATCGGTGTTATCATCCTCAAACACGAAAGGTTTTTATCTCATGGCATGTTAGTTTTGATGAATCCTACTTACTGTTTGTGTCTACAAGGATACTTTGTCTGCAGATTCAAGTGTCGTGCACTTCTCTACGTTCCAAGAATACTTGAAGCAGAATAGTACTCCTTCACCTGAGGTTGATTCACGTCCAAGTGAACATCCAGTAAACATGTATAGTGACCATGCTTTATTTCAAGATCTTGCAAACACAACCATTCAACCTTGAAGCTATTTCTACTCAAAATCAACATCTGCAGACAATTGAAATGCACACTACAAGCTCACCAACTCAAGAATCTCATGGCATTGATTGACATGCACACTCCAACCTCACCAACTCAAGATTCTCATGGAATTGAAATTCACACTCCAACTCCAACCAGTTCACCGTGTTCAACTAGCAGCCCAAGTTTAACTCCAGGTACTCATAATTCTATGGAACTCCCACCACCACCTAGCACCACTCTTACTCATGCATCCCCTACATACCTTTCCATGCAGCTTACTCCACCTAGAAACTATACTCGACCACCCGACCCAAACAACACACACACCATGATCACACGAGCAAAGACCACCTCCTTGCATAATCCATCGTTTCAGTCGCTTACCACATCTATTATGCCAGACACCAAAGAACCTACAAACATTAAACAAACTCTATAGAAACCACACTGGTTGGCAGCCATGAGAGACGAAATGCAAGCACTAAAATCTAATGAAACTTGGAGTTTGATACCTAAGAATCCTCATATGAACATTGTTGGTTCAAAATAGGTATTCAAGACTTAATTGCTTGGAAAATTCATTTTGGTTCCTTAAGTTTTTGGTGGGATAACTGGTTGGGTGATGGAAAGCTTGTTGACTTTGGAAATGCTTCTACCTCTATTAAAATTCGTGTGTCTGATTACATTGTGAATGGAGGTTGGAACTCTACTAAACTTCTTGATATTCTTCCCCTTGAGAAGGTACAACAAATCTTGAGAGTTATAATTAGCTCGCCACATCTTGAAGATCAACCAATTTGGACTGCTTCTTCAGATGGGAGATTTAGTTGTAGCTCCTCTTGGAATAACATTAGACAATTCCATAATTCTTCTTTTGTCAATACTATGATATGGCATAAGAAATGTCCTTTTAACATCTCTTTCTTCTTATGGAGACTTTTAAAACACCAAGTGGCTGTGGATGATAATTTGAAAAGATTTGGTTGTCATAGTGATACAAATCGAATTGGGGAAAAACCAATTCAATTAAAAAACGCGGAATTTAAAGATACGAAGAAAAGGGGATGAGGAATAGAGAATAAAAGTAAGACCCAATTAGGGCAAATTTATGGACAAACCTAAGTATATTAAACTTAGATCCTTCCAATTGAATCAGATCCTAAAAGAACCACTACTATTTGACACTCAAGGCAAGAGATTCAATTTGAATCCACAAATGACAATCTCTTCATGAATATCAATGGACATAAAAGGTTCACAAACCAACAATGGATTCCACCATCATCATGACTAAAATAACCCTAGAATCTACCTAACAATCTATCACTCAATTTAGAGTATTATTATAATTCATCATCCAAAATCTAAATGTAAAAATGAGTTAAGTCTAATATTTATACTCCTAGAAATAAAAGACAACTAGCTATTACATATTTGCCCTTAATGAGGCAAGGGCCTTGTTTGGCTAGTTGGGATGTTGCCTTGGAATTCAAAATATCTCTTCTTTGCACAACTAGCCCTCATCCAATCCACAAAGCTTGCAATTGTGACCACTTGCATTTATGCCCCTTGACTTGCATGTTCGACCACTTTTGTGTTTCTACCCTTTTGCGCTTCTAGCCACTTTTGATTGTTGACCTTCTTTCTTGTAGCCTTATCTTCGAGCCTCGCCCAAGCCATCTCCCACACATCATAGGCCTCATTGTGGGGCTTGTATGGACCTCCAAAGGCCTTCAATGTCATCCTTATCATCCATGCCACTTGTAGCGCTTGAAGTCCCATATCTTAGCCTTGGATGTAAGTCTTGAAATGAGGTGTGCCAAGTTGTCACGACCCGATTAGGGGCCATGACGGGTACCTGGGGCTAACCACCGAGCACCGCTCATTCTACTATTCATCATACTCATCCTGCGTTCATTCATTAATCTCATGCTTCTATTCATAGGGAAACCATTTTTCACTTGAAACATAATTACCTTGATATACATAAGCCCTTTGGCTATCAAAATAATACATACATATATACAAATGGGAAATCGTGAGACCATACTACCCACACATACGTATCTACGAGCCTCTACTAGAGTACTAGACATATGGACGAGACAGGACCCCGTCGTGCCCAAGATATATGTCACGACCCAACTAGGGGCCGCGACGGGTACCCGATACTTGTACCGAGCACCCCTTATCTCGTATCGTACTTTTACTACTAGGTGGGCCGTATAGACTATACCGTATCTTTTTTTTCTGTTGCTTAACGCTAACATTAATGGCATAATTGTAGACATGGACTTATAAACTTTGCTAGCACATTATACAACGACGAGGACAACAAAAGTACAAAACATCTGACTGTACATATCTGTCTACGAGCCTCTAAACAAAGTACATCTACATATACAAGAAGGACCGGTTCTACCGTGCCCGAATATGTACACAAAAGTAGTACCAAGAAACTGAGGCTCCGGAACAACTGGAGCGCTGCCACAGTACTGCTGATGGAGCTTCTAAGAGTCAAATCTGTCTACCTGTTGACCTGCGCGGCATGAAACGCAGCGTCCACAAGAAGGGACGTCAGTACGAGTAATGTACCGAGTATGTAAGGCATGAATAATAACATAAAAGAGATATAGCGCATGTCATGAAGTAGAAACACAACCTGTACATATAAGTGCACGTTGGCGGATACCATGCATGCTTAGCGCTGCGGAACGTGCAGCCCGATCCATATGTGCATATACTATAACGTATTGCTGCGGCACGTGCAGCCCGATCCATATACATATAATACTTTGCTTTCTTGGAAAACATTTCTTTTCATATATATATAACATAGAACATATCATATTGCCGAGGCGTCGGCTCCGATCCATTTAACCATATATCCCGCGTCCGGGACGATATCATGTACCATACTCCAACTGATCAGGTGGCTATGCGTCTATAGCGCCTTCTCTTTCCCAATCTTCCCCATATACATGTACATATACTTATCGTTCGATAAACGAAACAATTAAGAAAATCCGGGAATAACGGGCCCACCTCGGGTCAAATGAGGTGGCGTACACGATTTACATACGTTACATTTCATGACGTCACTTGTGAGAGTTTTAAGGTAGTCGGGTCCTATTTGTGCAAGTTCTAGATGTTTAGGCAATTTTTCAACATTTCATACAATATTTAATTCAATTCTACTGAATGAAAAAGGGGAAACTTTGGGTGCGGATTTCGGAGAATAGAGTTGTCCCCGAGGCTCGTATCCAACTTATTACGTTTAAGACATGCCATAGAAGGAAGGGTGAATCCTTACATACCTTTTCCGATTCATACACGTCTCCAAAATCAAGTTTCAAGTTCGCCAAAATCTACAATTTGGTCACAATTACCAAATGTTAATTGTAAGGCTTTAAGATTTCAATCTTAACCAATACTTGTCTACAAAAATTTGGGCAGCATCTCCCCTATAAATACACCATCCCCAAAATTCAACTTAGCCAATTTTTTAATCAATATCAATCCGGGAATTCAACCCGGCCAAACTATCAACACAATGACAACAACCATGACTACAAAACACAATATAACACAACTAGTCTTCTTTCCAACATAATGCAATAGTTTTCATTCCAACTTCACATTTCCAAACCAATCTCAATGCTTTTACATTAATTACTAATCAAGATCATTACAATATAATTCGGAAGCATTTCATATCATTTCTACCAAATATTCACAAGATATACAAACTTTCCACCAAAACCATAATCCATCCAAAACTTCAAATCTTCAATCTACATATTCATAACATATTTCCATCTTCCAATTTCATCAACCATAATCATAATTTGCATCTTAATAATTTCATTTTCACAATTACATAAATCTACCATAAAATCACAAAACTTCTCATAACCACTTAACAACCAATCTTTCATGCCAATATGGACTATTATCCTTCCAAATTCACCAACTAACATAATAATTCACATTTAAAACTCCACTTCTATAATTACATAAAAACTTCATTAAAATCATATAATTTCCTATAACTATTCCCAATAATTTTCCATGCCAACTTGAACCATTTTCTTCCATTTCCAATATAAATTTCACCATAACCACAACTAGAATACAACATAAAATTCAACTCATATTATTTATACAACAATATACATATATGTCCACTAACATATATGCACACCCACTTTGTAAACTTCCATATTTCCATAAATTCTACTCATTTCTACATACTACAACATAAACCAACCTTCATAACATAATAAAAAGGGATTAATTCTTACCTTTTTCTACAATCTTCTTCACTTGACCAAGTTGTCAACTTGAAGAAACAAGTGTTCTTCCTTCCAAAATAATTACACCAAGTTGTAAAGGACCCTTTAATTGGTAGAAAATGATTTTTGAAAAAAAAAAAAATTTTTTTTTTTTTTGGTCTAGAGCTTGGCCGAAAATGGCCTTCTTATTCTTACTCTTCTTTCTCTTGTTTCTCTCTTTCTCAATTGTCTTGAAACTTCTAAATGTTTCAAGACAATTTAATGATCCTTTATATTAATTATCACATGGGAAATTTATTAATTTTGTGGGCTTGGGCCATAAGATGGCCGGCCACCCCTCTCCTTTGGGCCTTAATTCGTTTTTTTTTTTTTTTGGGCCAACTCGGTTGATCCCGAGTTGGGCCTAGCCCACTGACCTTTCGACCTTAAAACGTCCATATCTCCTTGTACCGATGTCACCTGGGAACCCACGACCTATGGTTGGAAAGCTAATTCAATTATCTACAACTTCTATTTCTTGGTATTTTCCAAATTCCAAACTTATAATACCGTTTTTTCCCCTAGAAGTGAGATCACCCGAAAACGTTTTCTTAAAAATATTCGTTTGGAGGACTTCCACTTTGATTTGGCCCAAGGGTCCTTCTTGAGTTGTGTTTAACTTCACATATGTGATTCATATGACTTTTCAGATGTCCCAAAAAAATCTCGATGTGTGGGCCCCACCTCAGCAAATAATCTGACGTTCAAAAATACGGGATATAACATCCTCTCCCCCTTTAGAACATTCGTCCTCGAATGTCAAACTGGCCTCATAGTGTATTATAATACTTCGGGGAGGTCTCCTTTGTAATTATCTCACGCGTCACTTAAGATATCCATTTTAGGGACTTAGGTTGCCTAATTTTTTTTTTTTTTTTTTTTTTTTTTTTTTTTTTTTACATTCGTCTCTTATTCCTACATTTGTGAAATTTTCAGCAACACAAGGGACGGTGTATGATAAAGTAGATTCCAGATCAATTAACACACACATATCATAGAAAATGCCAAAAGTGTACCTGTGGCCGCGTCTGCAGAAGGTTCAGGGTCCTGCCGTCCTGTCAATGCATATAGGCGGTGGGGAGGACCGGCTGAACTGGGTGCCCCTCCTCTACCTCGACCACGACCTGCTGGGGCCTGGGAAGCCTGTCCAAGAGGGCGCACGGACGGTGATGAACCAATTGCGGATCCGGCGGGCTGGGTTTGGTCTCCCTCATTCCTCAGTGGGCAATCACGCATCAAATGGCCAACCCGCCCACAAGTATAACAAGCACGTGTACCTGCGCGACACTCTCCAGAGTGTGGCCTACCACACTGAGGACACCGTGGCGGGGGTGGCATCACCCTGGTAGAATCAGCTCTATACTGGGATCTTGAAGCTCTAGTACCCTGATCTGCTCCTGAATAAGTAGAACGATCAAATCCCTTATCCACAAATCGAGGAGGTGCACTGGCCGCTGATTGGCCTGAATACCTAGATTGCTCCTGTGCCTGTCCCCCTCTATACTCGCTTCTAGTCCCGGAAGATCTGCCCCTTTTTCTAGAACCCCTATCCGAATAGCGCTCCTCTCTCCGTAACTGATACTGTTCCTCCAGGTTTTGGGCATGGGCCTGGATACGAGCAATAGTCATTCCATCCTGGAGGGAAGCTGTCAGACACTCCTTAATTAAATGTGGCCCCAATCCACTCACAAACCGGTGTACGTGATCTCCCCTATCAGCTATCATGGCTGGGGCATACCTGGCTAAAGAATTAAAACGAAGACTATACTCCCTGACACTCATATTTCCCTGCTTGAGATTCAAGAACATATCGGCTCGAGCCCGTCGGACCTCCGGTGGTAAGTAATGTCGCAGGAATGCTTCAGTGAACTCCTGCCAAACCGGGAGAGGCGCATTTGCTCCCCTCGAAGATATCCAGTTATTATACCACTGAACTGCTACATCCCGCAACCTGTATGAAGCCAATTCCACTGACTCTGTATCCGAAGCATGTATGATCCTCAGTGTCCTCAGCATCTCATCTATAAAATTCTGCGGGTCTTCCTCTGGTTTCGATCCATAAAACTCCGGAGGCTTCAGAGTGATAAAGTCACGAGCTCTAGTACTAGCTGACTGATCACTTGAACTCACATTCTGCCGTTGTGCCTGGGCGGCAACCAACTGTGTCAGTAAATGGATGGCCTCGGTCACTTGTTGACCCGAAGCAACCGGTGGAGGGACTGGATGCACTGGAGCTGGAGTGGAGACCTCTTCATGCTCTTCTGCTACTGGAGGGATAGAGGTAGCATGCGAGGGAGTGACACTCTGAGACTCACTATGTCCAAGTTCAACCGGGGGCTCTCGGCTGGAGCCTTCTCCCGCAGCGCCTAGTATTGTGCTGACTTTCTTCTTCTTTCTCAAAGGCATTGCTGAAAATTAAACAGAAAAAATTTAGATAGTTACATCCTTAACTTGGCTCTATCGCACGATTTCTTAAGATGAAAGACGGTCATTTTTCCTAAATGCCCTGTAGCCTCTTGTTTATAAGTGTGGCGCGCTACACACCCATAAACAGGACTCTACTGGACACGGCTAGTAGACAAACCCCTAGGACGAACTGCTCTGATACCACTTCTGTCACGACCCAACTAGGGGCCGCGACGGGTACCCGATACTTGTACCGAGCACCCCTTATCTCGTATCGTACTTTTACTACTAGGTGGGCCGTATAGACTATACCGTATCTTTCTTTTTCTGTTGCTTAACGCTAACATTAATGGCATAATTGTAGACATGGACTTATAAACTTTGCTAGCACATTATACAACGACGAGGACAACAAAAGTACAAAACATCTGACTGTACATATCTGTCTACGAGCCTCTAAACAAAGTACATCTACATATACAAGAAGGACCGGTTCTACCGTGCCCGAATATGTACACAAAAGTAGTACCAAGAAACTGAGGCTCCGGAACAACTGGAGCGCTGCCACAGTACTGCTGATGGAGCTTCTAAGAGTCAAATCTGTCTACCTGTTGACCTGCGCGGCATGAAACGCAGCGTCCACAAGAAGGGACGTCAGTACGAGTAATGTACCGAGTATGTAAGGCATGAATAATAACATAAAAGAGATATAGTGCATGTCATGAAGTAGAAACACAACCTGTACATATAAGTGCACGTTGGCGGATACCATGCATGCTTAGCGCTGCGGAACGTGCAGCCCGATCCATATGTGCATATACTATAACGTATTGCTGCGGCACGTGCAGCCCGATCCATATACATATAATACTTTGCTTTCTTGGAAAACATTTCTTTTCATATATATATAACATAGAACATATCATATTGCCGAGGCGTCGGCTCCGATCCATTTAACCATATATCCCGCGTCCGGGACGATATCATGTACCATACTCCAACTGATCAGGTGGCTATGCGTCTATAGCGCCTTCTCTTTCCCAATCTTCCCCATATACATGTACATATACTTATCGTTCGATAAACGAAACAATTAAGAAAATCCGGGAATAACGGGCCCACCTCGGGTCAAATGAGGTGGCGTACACGATTTACATACGTTACATTTCATGACGTCACTTGTGAGAGTTTTAAGGTAGTCGGGTCCTATTTGTGCAAGTTCTAGATGTTTAGGCAATTTTTCAACATTTCATACAATATTTAATTCAATTCTACTGAATGAAAAAGGGGAAACTTTGGGTGCGGATTTCGGAGAATAGAGTTGTCCCCGAGGCTCGTATCCAACTTATTACGTTTAAGACATGCCATAGAAGGAAGGGTGAATCCTTACATACCTTTTCCGATTCATACACGTCTCCAAAATCAAGTTTCAAGTTCGCCAAAATCTACAATTTGGTCACAATTACCAAATGTTAATTGTAAGGCTTTAAGATTTCAATCTTAACCAATACTTGTCTACAAAAATTTGGGCAGCATCTCCCCTATAAATACACCATCCCCAAAATTCAACTTAGCCAATTTTTTAATCAATATCAATCCGGGAATTCAACCCGGCCAAACTATCAACACAATGACAACAACCATGACTACAAAACACAATATAACACAACTAGTCTTCTTTCCAACATAATGCAATAGTTTTCATTCCAACTTCACATTTCCAAACCAATCTCAATGCTTTTACATTCATTACTAATCAAGATCATTACAATATAATTCGGAAGCATTTCATATCATTTCTACCAAATATTCACAAGATATACAAACTTTCCACCAAAACCATAATCCATCCAAAACTTCAAATCTTCAATCTACATATTCATAACATATTTCCATCTTCCAATTTCATCAACCATAATAATAATTTGCATCTTAATAATTTCATTTTCATAATTACATAAATCTACCATAAAATCACAAAACTTCTCATAACCACTTAACAACCAATCTTTCATGCCAATATGGACTATTATCCTTCCAAATTCACCAACTAACATAATAATTCACATTTAAAACTCCACTTCTATAATTACATAAAAACTTCATTAAAATCATATAATTTCCTATAACTATTCCCAATAATTTTCCATGCCAACTTGAACCATTTTCTTCCATTTCCAATATAAATTTCACCATAACCACAACTAGAATACAACATAAAATTCAACTCATATTATTTATACAACAATATACATATATGTCCACTTACATATATGCACACCCACTTTGTAAACTTCTATATTTCCATAAATTCTACTCATTTCTACATACTACAACATAAACCAACCTTCATAACATAATAAAAAGGGATTAATTCTTACCTTTTTCTACAATCTTCTTCACTTGACCAAGTTGTCAACTTGAAGAAACAAGTGTTCTTCCTTCCAAAATAATTACACCAAGTTGTAAAGGACCCTTTAATTGGTAGAAAATGATTTTTGAAAAAAAAAAAAAAATTTTTTTTTTTTTTGGTCTAGAGCTTGGCCGAAAATGGCCTTCTTATTCTTACTCTTCTTTCTCTTGTTTCTCTCTTTCTCAATTGTCTTGAAACTTCTAAATGTTTCAAGACAATTTAATGATCCTTTATATTAATTATCACATGGGAAATTTATTAATTTTGTGGGCTTGGGCCATAAGATGGCCGGCCACCCCTCTCCTTTGGGCCTTAATTCGTTTTTTTTTTTTTTGGGCCAACTCGGTTGATCCCGAGTTGGGCCTAGCCCACTGACCTTTCGACCTTAAAACGTCCATATCTCCTTGTACCGATGTCACCTGGGAACCCACGACCTATGGTTGGAAAGCTAATTCAATTATCTACAACTTCTATTTCTTGGTATTTTCCAAATTCCAAACTTATAATACCGTGTTTTCCCCTAGAAGTGAGATCACCCGAAAACGTTTTCTTAAAAATATTCGTTTGGAGGACTTCCACTTTGATTTGGCCCAAGGGTCCTTCTTGAGTTGTGTTTAACTTGACATATGTGATTCATATGACTTTTCAGATGTCCCAAAAAAATCTCGATGTGTGGGCCCCACCTCAGCAAATAATCTGACGTTCAAAAATACGGGATATAACAATATATATACACAAGATAATAATCAATGGCAGCTCCGGAACAATGGAGTGCTCTCAAAGTCTGCTGATAGCTCCTACGAATCTGGATCACCTCCCTGTCTACCTGTGGGCATGAACACAGCGTCCAAAGAAAAAGGACGTCAGTACGAAATATGTACTGAGTATGTAAGGTATGAGTAGTAACATAAGTAAATCGTGAAGGATAACATAAAATAAAAGATCAAATACCTTTTGAGATGTTCGTCATGCTTAATTTACCTTTTCTCAAGAATCGTGGAATGCACATACATATATCTCATACACATTAAACATTATCGGTATTCGGCCATATAATGGCTCGATAATATCCGTATTCGGCCACATAGTGGCTCGACAATATCCGTATTCGGCCACATAGTGGCTCAATAGTATCCGTATTCGGCCACATAGTGGCTCGACAGATTCACATACATGTCATTCGTACCCGGCCATAACAAGGCTCGGTATATCTCATTATCATCATTGCCATCACTACGGAAGTCTTTTATCAATATCATTTTAAGAGTCTTAGAAGTAGCAAATTCTAGGTTTTCTTAGGAATAAGACATTTTAACTGAATTCGTAATAAGGGTATTATGCTTCTATATCTCCTGGAAGGCACAATCATTTTCGCTATCATGATCGCCATTACTGTCATGTCTCACTTTTGAAGAAAACAATGACATAAGACAAGGCCAACTATCATGAATATGATGGAGACTCATAAGGTAAGCTCAATCATCCCATGAGGACATATGGAACTTTAGTCTTTGGGTATCACTAGGAGGGGAATTACCATCGTAATCGTTGTCATGAAGAACATTCATCAACATCATCATGATGGCCTTAAGAATCATGGAAGCCTAGCATTTTAGAGTAAGGAAAATATGGAAAACAAGTGTGGGGGAATTACCATTATAAAGATTCTTATCGTTTATATCGTAAGGTTCATGAAAGTTGTGGGTGTCGTATGTAGTTTGGCAACTATGGAATCATCATCGTTATCATAGGACATATCTCATCTCTGGCTCATAAGAAAACTCTTAATAATCATGGAATACATAGGAGATACAATGCAGGGGTCATACCTTAGGAAGGAAAGGGGCTAGCATCATAAGGTGGGTCTAGCAATGATGAATAACATCAAAGAGTCGTACACGGATCATTAGCTTCGTAAAATGTCATGTCGTATTCGTAGCATGATTCGTGAAGACATCGTATCATCAGCTTTAGAATCTCTAGACTTAGGCTCATCGTTGCCATTATTGTATTCATAACATATCTCTTATTCTTTTATCTTATAAGAAACTCTACATAACGTTGGCTCATATTTTCCGGAATGTAAGAAAGTCATGGAGAGATAAGGGAAGTCATGTAATAAGAATCATGCCTTAGAAAGAAGGGACTAGCCTTACATACCTTATCGTCTCCTTAATGTAACACCCCGTACCTTTAACGAAAGTTTTGACCACGATCCTAGACTTAGAACATCAGATAAAGAATGTGGGAATTGAAATTTTTCCGTTCAGTTGTGATATGGTGGTTTACGCCCATGAACAGTGGTCGTATTCCAATTTACGACCATGAACAGTGCCCGTAATCTGAAACCAAGAATTTCTGAACATTCTGGAATTTGACATTTTGAGGTCATATGGTTAAATACGGACCGTATTTTACTTTACGGCCCGTATTTCCAAACGTGTTTGGAATTTGGGAAAACTTCCTTGATTAAAGTTGTAGAGCATTGAAATACCTTTCCAACAGTATCTTACGGGGGTCAAACGGACATCTGTGCAAAGAGTTATGGCCATTTTACTGAAGAGACGCAGTGCAGTCCGTATTGCAAAATACGGCCCGTATTGCAGTTTACGACCCGTAAACTGAATTTACGACCCGTAAACTGAATTTACGACCAGCACTGTTCAGAACGTAAATTGCAATTTCACAGGACAGTATATATTCATCCATATCAGTTCAACTCATTATTTTTCATTCCTTCAAACCCTAGAACGACCTCCTACTCTCCTCCAACATCAAGAACACCAAGGTAAGTCCATTCTAATTATTCCAACTCAATTCTAACATATATCCTTGTAATCTAAACAAGAAATCATCAATCCTAATCTAGGGTTTTCAAGAAAACCCATCTCAAGATTCAAGAATCAAGATTTAGGAAATCTTCTCCAAAATCCAAGTCTTTAATTCAAGTTTTGGAGCAATTAAGGTATGTAGAACTTCCATCCACATGTGGGAATCTCTATGTTCTTCCCCATGCTTCGTTTCCTTGATATTCATGAAGTTCAAATCTTAGGGCATTAAACCCAACATATTGGTAGCCCATATTTATGTATTTATGTACATGAATTTTGTATCTATATTCGTTGTTGTATTCCTAATCTTCTATTACGGTTATTAGGAATCCTAGCTTAATCCATGAATCATGAATTCTTCCTCATGTGTTCTCATTATGTTTATATGAAACTCTATGATTTTATCCAGCAAGTTACAAGCATGTTTTCAAGTCAAGTATATATATATGATTATGAACTATTGTTATTACTCATGCATCAAAAACATGTTTTGCAAGACTATGACAAGTTATCTTATGAAACTATATTTACAAGTTATGATTTATGAAAACCATGTACAAGCAAGTTATGATTTATGAAAATCATGTACAAACAAGTTATGATTCATGAAAACCATGTACAAGCAAGTTATGATTCATGATATACCATGGGCAGCAAGTGCCACTATTTTACATGTTCATGTTTTGGGAGTTGCATTAATTACCGAGGAGGGCTTCAGATAGCCTGAAACTACGTAGCCACCGTAGGATGAGGATCGCTCCACCCATGTCCCGGACGATCTCTCATAATGACTGGATCCTTTCATATTTTATTAAATCTCATGTTCCCTGGCAAGGACTGAGTGTTCTGCTGGCGGGACGCAAGCACCAGACCATGGATCGGTTATAAGTTATTGCTCTCCCTACTTATGATATTTTTACCATGTTTTATATATATATGTATGCACTCATGTTCATGTCCAGGTTTTCAGTTTCAGTTCTTATCATGTTATTCCATGTCCCATGTTATTTCTTTCAGTTGTTTTGCATACCAGTACATTCAATGTGCTGACGTCCCCTTTTTATTGCCCGGGAGCCTGCATTTCACGATGCAGGTACTGATATACAGGATGACGCATCTTCTCAGTAAGACATCATTCGTATCAGCTTATTGGTGAGCCCCATCTCATTCGGGGTTTAGTCAACTTTTGTTTTATGCTTAGTTATGCATCTGAAGGTATGCTGGGGGCCTTGTCCCAGTAAGTATGTTTTCCAGTCAGACTCATGATAGAGGTTTCATAGACTAGACAAGTCAGTTATGTCAGGCCAGACATTCGGAGTCGTATAGCCATTTTGGCTCATTCATGTTATTTCCGCACTCATGTTTAAACAAGTATTTATATTTAATATTATGACTTACTATGTTTTTATAAAGGCTCATCATGCACTTCACGTTATATTTCCGCTCATGTATGCCTCATGATAGTTCAGCAAGCCATGTGGTTCGCTCGGTCACATGCAGTCAGGCACCGAGTGCCGTGTTACGTCCAGGCCATGGTTCGGGGCGTGACAAAACTTGGTATCAGAGCCTAGGTTCAAGAGTCTTTAGGGAGTCTATGAAACCGTGTCCAGTGGGGTCACTTTTATATATGTGAGGGCCCCATACATATAAACAGTTGACCACCAAGACATTCAGGATTTGTCTCATTTCTTTCTACTCTAGATCGTGCCATGAAGCTTAGAGCAATAAGTAACTTCTCTTCCTCTCGAATTACGTACGTTTCGAATGCGCAAGAGATGAACATGTAATTCAAGGTCCAAGTAAGGATGTTTACCCATAGGGAGTACAATTGTGCAGCACTTGCTGGTAACGAATGAGACTTCAAGTGCTATTGAAAGTGGAATACAATGTAAGTTGCCCGAGAAGGGGTGTAGTGGAATGAATAGTATGTCGAATGATAATGATGTTCTTGAGAAAAGAGAATGGGATACCACAGGGAGAGGATATTAGAGAAATTAGAAAAGGAGCTAAGTCTACAAGAAAGTTTTCTACCGGAGGTCATCAGGACCCACTCCATCTGCTGTTAAAGATTGAAAGGGAAAATAAACAGGAAATTGTAACAGGTACAGTTGAGTTGGACATATGAGGTAAGTTCATCATTTTTATACTGTTGTTGAAATTGGGAGCCCTGTGTGGCTATGATATGATATGATATATATGTATATATGTTGGCCTTGTGAGGCATTGTTGGTATTTCCTGCGTGCAGATTTTTGGGATAGTAAGAAATACAGAGGAAACTCTGCCAAAATTTTCCTAGAAATAGAAGGAGAATGAGATATAAGTTCGTAATATGTCTGGAAAAGCCATGTCAACAGTAATGATAAAATTTGACTTTACTAGTACGGCTGACTTTGAGAAATATGATTTTATTTCCTATTCAGATGAATACCTTGAGTAGGTGACAGTTCGGATACATCCGAACGTGTGTTAGAAACCAAGGGCTTACGTTAAGCGTGGAGTAGAGTGATTAGTGAAAGAAGAAATCAGCTAAACCGTAAGAGAACAAACTATAGAAGAATAGCCTTTAAGAGTTATCAAAAGGGGTTGACCTAAGATTTACAATGTTAGCAGAGTAAAGTCATTAAGATGGAGTATGCCAGTTATGAATACAGTAGCAACCGTTCATGTAAGTAAATTTAGTTTTTCCCCATGAGAAATTGTTCAAATGGGAGTCGAAAGATTCATCAATGTTGTAGAGTACAAAGGAATTACAGAAGATAAGGAATGTTAATTGGATCCCATCAAAGGAGAAGAGTTTGTAAGTATAAGATGTTAGCCTTGGTCTAACGGGGAGATGCATAAATCTCCAATAAGTCCAGTGAGATAATTGAAGACCCGAAGGGTTAGTATGAGATATGAAGAACCTTAATTCAGTTAGATTGGCATAATGAGATAGCCTTCATAGGGAATATGCCTAACCCGAAATGAGTAGAATGATCGTCAAATGAATCGTGTCAAGTTCAATTACTATCAATTAGGAGATCACAGAAAAGCTATAAGATCATGCCCAGTTATGTGTCACAAAGGTAGTGTCATTGCATGAGACTCTAATCTTTAGGGTGCTAGTCATAGACTTAGCGCACAACAGTACTATGAGTATTTTAGGAAGTATCTAAAATCATGTATGGGAAGTATGGCTCATGATTTAGACAGACAAGAGAACTATGGTGAAAGAATTTAACCGCTTATCCAAGCTAGGAATTCGACTTTCAGGCTCCGAAGTAGGTGGAGTTGTTGCCCGGAACATGGCTTATTCCTCCTTAGTCATCGAAGTTAGAGAGAACCAGTTTGGTGATTCCTACTTGCTGCAGATGAAAGAAGGGATTCATGAATAGAAAGCCTTAGCTTTTGAACAAGGGGGAGATAATGGTACCTTGAGATATCGAGGCAGATTATGCGTTCCAGATGTAGATGGGCTCAGAGAGCGAATCATGTTAGAAGCTCACAACTCTAGGTATTTCATTCGCCCAGGCTCCACTAAGAGGTACCATGATCTTAAGGAGATTTATTGGTGGAATGATATGAAGAAGAATGTAGCAGAGTTCGTAGCTGAGTGTCCGAGTTGTCAGCAAGTGAAAGCCGAACACCAGAGGCCTAGTGGCTTGGCTCAGGATAATGATATTCCTGTCTGGAAATGGGAAATAATCAATATGGGCTTTGTATCAGGTCTACCTCGTTCAGCTATGAGGCATGATTTAATTTGGGTGATTGTGGACAGACTTACGAAGTCAGCGCACTTCTTGCCAGTTAAGACCACAGATTGAACAGAAGATTATGCCAAGTCATGTGTTAATGAAATTGCTGGATTGTATGGGACCCTAGAGTCCATTATTTCAGATTATGGTGCTCAGTTCACACCGAACTTCTGAAAATCCTTTCAGAAAGGATTGGGTACATAGGTGAACCATAGCACAACTTTTCATCCTCAGACAAATGGTCAGACAAATACGTTATTCAGATCTCATGTTATAATATTCATGTTAGTTCAATACTCAAATATCAGTCCAGTACTCACGTATTCATGCCAGTTCAGTATTAAGCTAATTCAGTATTCATCTAATCCAGTATTAAGTCAGCTCAGTATTCAGCTAATCCAGTATTCAATTAGCTCAGTATTCAGTCAGCCCAGTCTTCAGTCAGTACAATAGACATTCAGTTTAGTATCTCAGCAGTTTAGTAATCTTGTATTCATTCAGTTCAGTAACCGTGTGTCCTTGATTTCAATGATAATTGGGATGACCACCCGTCTCTTATTGAGTTTACTTACAAGAAAAAAAAAGGATTACCATGCTAGTATTGGTATGACACTGTTTGAAACCCTTTTTGAGTGAAGGTGTAGATTACCAATTGGCTGGTTCGAAGTTGGTGAAGCAGAGTTGTTAGGACCAGATTTGGTTTATCAGGCTATGGAGAAATTCAAGTTAATACAGGAGCGTTTGAAAACGGCTCAGAGTCGCCAGAAGTCTTATACAAATGTGAAGCGAAAGGACTTAGAATTTTCAGTTGATGATTGGGTGTTCCCTAAAGTCTAACCTATGAAAGGTGTCATGAGATTTGGCAAGAAAGGGAAGCTAAGTCCCAGATATATTGGACCTTACAGAATTCTACGAAAGGTTGGTCTAGTAGCTTACGAACTTGAGTTGCCACAAGATTTGGCTGCTGTACACCCAGTGTTTCATGTATCCACGTTGAGGAAATGTATAGGAGACCCATCGTTGGTTGTTCCTGCTAATACTATAATAGTTAAGGATCGCCTCACCTATGAGGAGATCCCCATAGCCATTCTTGACCGTCAAGTTCGCAAGTTGAGAACTAAGGAAGTAGCCTCAGTGAAAGTCCTGTGGAGGAGTCAGAAGGTTGAGGAAGCTACATGGGAAGCCGAGGAGGGTATTAAATCCATGTACCCGCACTTGTTTCAGCCCGCAGAAGAGAATTATGATGAAACACCAAGATTTTGAGGTATGTAAGCTTTCTTTTCATGTTTTTGGTCGTGTGTGGCCAGTTTATAGTGCTATTGTGATGTAGCCTTGTGAGGCAATGATATTATGGGCTGTTGTGACAGGTTGGTAGTGCCATATTACAGGGGAAACTCTGGCGAAATTTTTGTAGAATCCCGAATGTTTAACATTCGAGGACGAATGCTCCAAAAAGGGGGGAGAATGTTACACCTTAGAAATTTCCCCGTTAGCGTACCGCGAATAGAACCACAAATGGTATGAAGTATACGATATGTTGATGAGTAAGAAGAAATATTTAATGATTCTAACTGAGATTTAAAAGACATTTGAGGTAAGAGACGAAAGTTGTTAAGGAAAGCAAGGTATATGTTGTGTGTCGGGCAAGAATTACAAGTATCGAATTAATGATGGCTTAATGACATTTTGGAGAAGAGTTATAATGTCCCTTATGTATTCATGCCTCACGTTTCACGTCCAAGTTCATGTATTCTCTATTCATGTCTCACGTTTTAGCACTCATGTTTTCATGAAACTATGTCATGTCAGTTTTCCATGTTCCATGTCATGTTTCTTCAAGTCCATGTATTCAAGCCATGTCCATACATATCCTTAACCATGACCTATCATTCGAGGACGAATGATCCCAAGGGGGAGATATTGTAACACCCCGTACCTTTAACGAAAGTTTTGACCACGATCCTAGACTTAGAACATCAGATAAAGAATGTGGGAATTGAAATTTTTCCGTTCAGTTGTGATATGGTGGTTTACGCCCATGAACAGTGGTCGTATTCCAATTTACGACCATGAACAGTGCCCGTAAACTGAAACCAAGAATTTCTGAACATTCTGGAATTTGACATTTTGAGGTCATATGGTTAAATACGGACCGTATTTTACTTTACGGCCCGTATTTCAAAACGTGTTCGGAATTTGGGAACATTCCTTGATTAAAGTTGTAGAGAATTGAAATACCTTTCCAACAGTATCTTACGGGGGTCAAACGGACATCTGTGCAAAGAGTTATGGCCATTTTACTGAAGAGACGCAGTGCAGTCCGTATTGCAAAATACGGCCCGTATTGCAGTTTACGACCCGTAAACTGAATTTACGACCCGTAAACTGAATTTACGACCAGCACTGTTCAGAACGTAAATTGCAATTTCACAGGACAGTATATATTCATCCATATCAGTTAAACTCATTATGTTTCATTCCTTCAAACCCTAGAACGACCTCCTACTCTCCTCCAACATCAAGTACACCACGGTAAGTCCATTCTAATTATTCCAACTCAATTCTAACATATATCCTTGTAATCTAAACAAGAAATCATCAATCCTAATCTAGGGTTTTCAAGAAAACCCATCTCAAGATTCAAGAATCAAGATTTAGGAAATCTTCTC
Source organism: Lycium barbarum (assembly GCF_019175385.1). Lineage (NCBI taxonomy): Eukaryota > Viridiplantae > Streptophyta > Magnoliopsida > Solanales > Solanaceae > Lycium > Lycium barbarum. Next base: position 117,921,839 of record NC_083344.1, on the reverse strand, counting down.
CAAAATCCAAGTCTTTAATTCAAGTTTTGGAGCAATTAAGGTATGTAGAACTTCCATCCACATGTGGGAATCTCTATGTTCTTCCCCATGCTTCGTTTCCTTGATATTCATGAAGTTCAAATCTTAGGGCATTAAACCCAACATATTGGTAGCCCGTATTTATGTATTTATGTACATGAATTTTGTATCTATATTCGTTGTTGTATTCCTAATCTTCTATTACGGTTATTAGGAATCCTAACTTAATCCATGAATCATGAATTCTTCCTGATGTGTTCTCATTATGTTTATATGAAACTTTATGATTTCATCCAGCAAGTTACAAGCATGTTTTCAAGTCAAGTATATATATATGATTATGACCTATTGTTATTCCTCCTGCATTAAAAACATGTTTTGCAAGACTATGACAAGTTATCTTATGAAACTATATTTACAAGTTATGATTTATGAAAACCATGTACAAGCAAGTTATGATTTATGAAAATCATGTACAAGCAAGTTATGATTCATGAAAACCATGTACAAGCAAGTTATGATCACGAATACTATGTACAAGCAAGTTACGATTCATGATATACCATGGGCAGCAAGTGCCACTATTTTACATGTTCATGTTTTGGGAGTTGCATTAATTACCGAGGAGGGCTTCAGATAGCTTGAAACTACGTAGCCACCGTAGGATGAGGATCGCTCCACCCATGTCTGATGTGGCGTGATTTTACGCCACAATTGACGCTTTTCGGCTATAAGTTTTACTTGTTTTTAAGCAAGTCTATGTTATTTTACGTGATTTTTAGTATGTTTCAGGTAATACGGGGTCCCTAGAGCCAAAGTGTGGAAAACAAGAAAAAAAGAGCAAAAAAGCTGCAAAACTGGAAACAACTGAATGTTCTGGAAAATTTCGTGGAAAATTACTCTGCGCGTTCGCGCCCACGCGCGTTATTAAGTCCACGCGACCGCGCTGAATGAAGAGCGTGATTCTACGCGTTCGCGCAGAAACGTGGCGCGTTCGCGTAGAAGGAATTTCTGCCCAGTTCGACCAGAACTTGGGTTTTGACGATTTCTTCCATTCCAGTTCCTATAAAAAGAAAACTAGGGTTTTCTAAACACATCTTTGGCTCAACACAAGTCCTTGGAGGCTAGGGTTTCACACCAACACATTGAAGGAGAAGATTGGAAGCACTTTAATGAGATATTCTTAATCCTTTCTTCTACTCTTGTTTTGTATTGAATATTTATGTGTGTAGTATTTATTTCAATACTTGAATCTCGTTTATGGAAGTATTCTTGATTAAAGTTTGGATTGAATCTCTTGTTTTGCTTATGTGTTGAATGATTTTATTCCTAATGAAGTGAGTTATTGTTTCTTTAATTAATCTCATGTTGAATGATTCTTAAGGGAGTAGCTAACCCTAAGACTTGCCCATTTATTTCGGTTTAAACTTGGAAGAGGCAAACTCGGGATTGGGAAAGATTAATTAAGAATAATTTGGGGCGTTAACCCTCATCTAATGGAAATCGACCTAGGAATAGGCGACACCACTTGTAGCCATATTCGGGTGTTCTTAATGCTCCTAATTGCTTTAGGGATATTCAATTAGGTAGTCTAGTTAGTCTTCGGAAGAAGCTAATTTAGAGTCATTATCCGAGGCTAAGTAATATAAACTCACCATTATTTGTAAATCATGAAATACATTGGATCGTTACTTGAGTGTAGTTTCCCTTGTATCCATGCTTGTGGCCATTGATCATTTTACTTGCTTTCTAGGTTAGTTTACATTTTTGCATTAGTTATAATTTTCTCTCAAACAAAACCAAAATATTATCCATCGTTTGGCTTTAGCTATCCTTGGTGAAAATTTCTACATTTCCTAATCGCCTACATATTGTTATCTGTGGGATTCGACCCCGACTCATAGTTGGGTAAAATATATTTGCATACGACCGTGCCCATTCTAATTAATAGGGTGGATTTGGACGTTATCAATGTCCCGGACGATCTCTCATAATGACTGGATCCTTTCATATTTTATTAAATCTCATGTTCCCTGGAAAGGACTGAGTGTTCTGCTGGCGGAACGCAAGCACCAGACCATGGATCGGTTATAAGTTATTGCTCTCCCTACTTATGATATTTTTACCATGTTTTATATATATATGTATGCACTCATGTTCATGTCCAGGTTTTCAGTTTCAGTTCTTATCATGTTATTCCATGTCCCATGTTATTTCTTTCAGTTGTTTTGCATACCAGTACATTCAATGTGCTGATGTCCCCTTTTTATTGCCCGGGAGCCTGCATTTCACGATGCAGGTACTGATATACAGGATGACGCATCTTCTCAGTAAGACATCATTCGTATCAGCTTATTGGTGAGCCCCATCTCATTCGGGGTTTAGTCAACTTTTGTTTTATGCTTAGTTATGCATCTGAAGGTATGCTGGGGGCCTTATTCCAGTAAGTATGTTTTCCAGTCAGACTCATGATAGAGGTTTCATAGACTAGACAAGTCAGTTATGTCAGGCCAGACATTCGGAGTCGTATAGCCATTTTGGCTCATTCATGTTATTTCCGCACTCATGTTTAAACAAGTATTTATATTTAATATTATGACTTACTATGTTTTTATAAAGGCTCATCATGCACTTTACGTTATATTTCCGCTCATGTATGCCTCATGATAGTTCAGCAAGCCATGTGGTTCGCTCGGTCACATGCAGTCAGGCACCGAGTGCCGTGTTACGTCCAGGTCATGGTTCGGGGCGTGACACTTAACTACTCAACGCTCATCCTTCCAAGCTTGTAAATCTACATTCAAGATGATTCGCGCTAAAAGTAAGTCATTGAAACGCTCATATGGTCAAACTAAATTAATAAATGAGCTAACGAAAATTGGGCAACATTTCCTTTGTTCCAACAACTTCCTCCATATGATAAACAACTCCCAAAATCACAATATCAACAATTCCATAGTCAAAAGATTATATTCAAATTATACTCAATTCCATCCCCAAAACTTCTTTTCATAAACAATCCATAACAACAAATTTAATACAACCCCTTGTACTCTTGTATACAACACTTTCTCAACATCATTACTACCCCTCATAACAAGATTATACTCATAATATGCTAACAATTATAGCTCAAGTTAATTTACACTCAAAATATCATCAATATTCATATTTGAACTTTTTCCCATAACTCTTTCCACTTTTAAGACTTGCTAAACCTTCACATCCACTTAACACAAGAGATGAGATGAAGAACATACCTTGTATTTGAAGAATTTCAACTCACACAACTTGCTCCAATACTTAATCCCCACAACTCCAAGTGAAAGCAAGAACACCCAACTTTCATAAATTAAACTAGGTTTTTCAAGGTTGATCTTCTCTTGATTTGATTTAGAATGATTTGGTGTGTTTATGGGTGTTAAGGGGGAGCTTAGAGAGAAATTAGGGTTTGATTTTGGGTGAAAAATGAGGCCCAAGTCGTGGAAATGGGTATATAAAAGTTGGGAAAAAAAAAAATTCACCGCCCCAATTTCTGGAAATCTCGGGAATAGTACGTGTTACCGTTCATCACGTACTTTGAAGTAAGTGATGAATAGTATCACGTACTTTGGGGGGCAAAAATTTTAAGTTCTGGAATTTTTTTGCAAAATACGCCCAAAAAGTACGGGACGTACTTTTTTGTACGGGCCGTATTTTCCTACGTACTTCACAGAAATGCGATATGTCAGTTGCATTGGAAATAAGACTCGCTGAACTTCAATTTACATACGTTATGGATTCCGTAACTCCTCATATTCTAGGAGATATGCCACTGACAATTTGGACCAAAATTTCCGTCAAAAATTTTGCCAAGTTTTTCCAAATTTTCAACGAACCTAATTTCTTCGATTCGCTTGATCCCGAAACCTTTAAATACTTGTCTAACACTTATTAAAAGTTTTTCTTGACCTTATAGGGGTATCATGGCCTCTATGAACTCATGTTAGTTTTCTTACGACAAAGCGAAAATCCACGAGGTATAACATCCTTCCCTCCTTAGAAACATTCGTCCTCGAATATTAAACTCTTAGGAATTCTACAAATTTTTTTCCAAAGTTTCCCTTGTAACTATACCACTACCAGCCTGTCACAACAACCCAAAATATAGAATGCCTCACAGGGCTACAACAACAACAACAATATATTATGGCCACACACGACCCAGAAATCATTTAAAGAAGTATTATATACCTGGGGATAATGGTGTCTCTGTCTGTACTCTCTCTGAGAGCAGAAACAGTTTAGGTACCCAGCTGCCTATCATCTTTTGTTTTCCCAGGTGATCTTTTTCATCTTCGCCTCCTTTCATATTACCTTTATCAAGCTGCGTTTCTAGTTCTTAATTCACAACCTGGAGCTATTTGGGAGGGCAATAGGAACTTCTCGTATAATAACGGTTCCATAATTCAAATATCATTACTCGGCACAACTATGGGAAATTATCAATGCACTTGCAAAGCATAGACATATGAAAGTCCGAATTTACCAATTCCAATTCTGGAGATAAGTTAATTAAGCTCTCTAAATCATCCCGCGTCTATTCTCAGGAAATCTCTTAATAATTTTCATAATTCTTTCAAAGAGAAATTTTCGCATCTCAACAATGCGATACCGAGGATCACTATCGTCCAACTTTCGTATGCTTTCAAATAGTTTATCCTCATTTCAATTAACTCGCAACAACTATTTCACTTAACTTCCCGTCTTACTCCTTTATTTTCTTCGAGTACCTTCTTATTCAATCCTTCTTTACTACTTCATCGTTAACCTTTCTGTTGCGCCTTCCTCCTATCATTCGTATTCCCATTTCATCACCGTAGTAGTATTTATACCCAACTCTATTTTCCAAAACAATTTGCCTGATTATTAATATTCTCTCCTTTCTTCATTGCTTGAACACCCTTTCTTTAGACAGGTCTCTCTTAGACTACAAATTCATCTCGTCGATTGAGGACGTGTGTTATATCCACCTATACCTTTCTCAATCCCTTTCCACCATACATTTAATTCCTCTAGAATATCTCTCATTTCTTTCGTTGGTTATCCAGCCCTGTACTACTAGCTTAATAATCCTATACTGGTAAACTTCTAAAGTGCTAAATCTCATGTCTCGTAATTTTTTCTTTCCGCTCATATCTTTATAAAACATATTGACAATATAGTCTATACGATAAGGAAGCTTTCGTTAATAACTAATTTACTTGGTAGCGTACATCATTCTCTTACTTTTTCTAACTGACCTCATCTCTTTTCTAACATTCAAACGACAACTATCTTGGAAGTTCTACTCTCCATACCTTGTTTCTCTAAAACTCGAGTACCATCATCCTTACAACCCATCGGTAGTACTTTAAAAGGTATCTCACGAAAATTACAGATGATAGATCAATACTATCCTCGAGGATGTATAAATATTATTACTACCACATATCATTCTTTTCTAATTATCGTCACTTCATAGCATAAAACCCCTCAGTCCATACTTGCTTAATAATAAATGTGTTCTTCTTCTAACATGTTATCAAAGGTACAAATATACCTGTGACAGCATCGGGGAGGGACTTTAGATCATGTTGCTCAGCTAATGCATACATACGATGTTGAGGACCACTCGAACTGAACGCTATCCCCCTGCCCCTACCCTGACCTGCTAGTGTCTGGGAGCCTTGCCTCGGAGGGCACATGGACGATGAAGAACCAGCTGCAGATCCTGTGGACTGAACCACACACCTACCACCTCGAAAGGGGCACTCTCTCATAATATGGCCTGACTGGCCGCAAACATAGCAAACATCCAGACCCAATCGGCATGGTCCCCAATGTAGCTTACCGCACTGGGTACATTGTGGTATGGATGATCTCATCTGGCCTAAATCACTCCTATACCGAGAGCCCATCTCTCTGAAACTCTGATCCGGTCTGGAACGAATAGGGCGGTTAGACCTTTGGCCTGCAAGTCGTGGAGGTGTACTAGTCGCCGACTGGCTCGAGTGTCTAGAACATGATTGCCTCGATCCCCCTCTATAGTCGCTACCGGCACCTGCAGATCTGACCCTCTTACTTTGCCCTCTATCAATATCACGCTCACCCTTTTGCGGATACTGCTGCTCTTCTAGGTTCTGGGCATGGGCCTGAATGCGGGAAATATCCATCTCATCTTGCAATGAAGCCGTTAAACAATATTTAAATAGATGTGGCCCTAGGCCACTCACAAACCTGTGCACTCTATCTCCCATATCGGCCACCATAGTCGGCGCATATCTAGCCAGTGAGTTAAAATGAAGACTATACTCCCGGGCACTCATATTTCCTTGCTTCAAATTTAGGAATTTATCCGCTCTAGCCCGATTAACCTCGGGTGGCAAATAGTGGCGGATGAAGGCATCTACAAATTCTTGCCAAACTGGAGGAGGCGCATTCTCTTTTCTTAAGGATATCTAATTATTATACCATAAGACCGCCACATCCCGGAGTCTATAAGATGCTAGCTCCACATATTCAGTTTCGGAAGCATGAATAATCTTCAATGTTCTCAATATTTCATCAATAAAACCTTGCGGGTCTTCATCCAGCTTTGACCCGAAAAACTCAAGAGGATTTAAACTCATAAAATCACGGGCTCTAGTACTAACTGCCCTATCACTTGGACCTAAACTCTGCCGTTGTGCCCAGGCGGTAACTAACTGCGTCAATAAATGAATAGCTTCAGTCATTTGTTGACCCGAAGGAGCCGGTGGAGGAACTGTAGGCATAGGAGCTGGAGCTGAAGCCCCCTCTTGTTCTTCTAAATTAGGCGGAGTGGGAGAGGTATTAGATGGAGCCTCATTATGTGATTCACCCTCTTCTATATTCATTGACGACTCCCTTTCTACCCTCCTTTCTATCATCGTTTTGCCCTTCTGGGCGACTGTAGCTTTTCCCTTTGGCGGCATCTCTGAAATCATAGCGCACATTTAGGGAGGAGGAAAATCTTATAACACGGCTCTATCGCACGATTTCATAAGAAGAAGAACGGTCATTTTTCCTAAATTCCCTGTAGCCTCCTGTTTATGAATGTGGCGCGCAACACACCATAAACAAGACTCTACTAGACACGGCTCGTTGACACTTCCTAGGACTTAACCTGGCTCTGATACCACTTTTGTCACGACCCGACTAAGGGCCATGATGGGTACCCGGGGCTAACCACCGGGCACCACTCATTCTACTATTCATCATACTCATCCTGCGTTCATTCATTAATCTCATGCTTCTATTCATAGGGAAACTATTTTTCACTTGAAACATAATTACCTTTATATACATAAGCCCTTTGGCTATCAAAATAATACATACATATATACAAATGTCCGCTTTGGAGCCTTTGCCCCTCACAGTTTTAAAACGCGTCTACAAGGGAGAGGTATCCAAACACTTATAAAGCACTCTTCGTTCTCCTCCCCAATCGATGTGGGATTCGCCTAAGGAAAGCCTTATACTTATTGTAACACCTCGTATCTTAGAACTCATGTTAGACTCGTAACGTTAGAGTTTTAGAGAAAATTTTGAAAGTTTGTACGTATTACGAAAGTGGTTGACCAGCGTACTTCGGGCACCCGTAACTCTTTGATTGGTTGATAATTTGAGTAAACTTAAAACATGAAAGTTGTATCCCTTTGGAATAGATTTCCAACGGTATATTATGGAGCTCAAATGGAGCCCTGTGCTAAGAGTTATGCCTGTTTTACGATCATTGGAATTTTCAGATTTTGGGTTACGTTTTTAGCCTTTTCCTACTCGAATTGGGACTCCTTATTTTATTATTGTATGAAGTAAAAACGTCCCTAACACTATTATAAACCCTAAGAGACTATTATTTTTCTCTCTACCTCCATCCTTAAAGAATCTAGACACTTCAATCTTGCAAGAAACTCATTCTTGCAATCAAGAAAAATCAAGAAACCTTCAAGAATTTGGTTTGGTAATCTAGTTTCCTAAGGTTTCCTCCAAGGTAAATATTTTAATCAAGAACCTTTGTATTCTACAATATTTATCATTTATAAAGACTAGAATAAATCCATCCATCCCGTTACCCTATAACAATCAAGAGTTGTAAAAAAAGCTGGAGAAAACTCTAGTATTTTGTTGTTGAGTCTCATTCCAACCAGCCATATTAATGTGGTGTTTATCGATAATCTAACCGTTGGATCAAGCCCAAATTTTAACTGAGTGTTAATAACACATAATTATAAAATATGAACAGTGGAGATCTGATTTTGAGGTCTGGAGCAGTACCCTTTGAGCCACGAACATTAGCTACGAAAATCAGTGAAAATCCTCCCAAGGTTTCCAAATTCAAAGCATTTGGAATTCTTCTTTAAAGATTCAAACTTTTCTTCAAGTTTTGGAGCGATTAAGGTGTGTCGAGTTACTATCTACGTGTGGGAACATCATTGTTCTTCCCCACGCCTCATAATCCATAAATTATGATTTTCTGCGAAAACTAGGGTTTCTATACCATGCTCATGATAACCTTAGGTCTATGTCCATGATTATATTATGTATGAATTGTTATAGCTCCATCATTGAGTTCTTAATATTTCTTTATGATTATTAAGAATCTGTCTGTAATCTATGAAAAACCCATATATCTCATTCCATGGGTTTATGCATGCTAGTTTATGATATATTATGCTATTTTCAAGAAAATACTATACATGTTTTACAAGTTCATGCAAGCAAGCTATAATTCATGATATCCATGTAAAAGCAAGTTATATTCATGAAAATCATGGGCAGCAAGTGCCACTAATTTTGCATGTTCATGTTTTTTTGGGATTTTCTTAGTTAACCGAGAAGGCTCAGATAGCCTGAAACTACGTAGCCACCGTAGGATAAGGGTTGTCAGTAAGGAGGCAACACCTTCATTATGCAGTTTGGATCCTTACATGCTTATTGTTACTTAAATCTCATATTCCTGGCAAGATATGAGTGTTCTGCTGGTAGGACGCAAGTACCAGATCATGTTGTCGGTTATACTATAACACTCCCCATGTTACAAGCAGTTATATATACATGTATTTCCATTGATTTACTGTTTTCAGACTTTATTTATATGTATTCATGCTCATGTTCATGTCCAGGTTTTCAGTTTCACTTCTTATCATGTTATTCCATGTCCCATGTTATTTCTTTCAGTTGCTTTACATACCAGTACATTCAATGTGCTGACATCCCCTTTCTATTGCCCAGGGGCCTGCTTTTGACGATGCAGGTATTGATTGACAGGACGACAGGTTTGCTCATTAGGACATTGCTCGTATCAGCTTTTGGTGAGCCCCATCTCATTCGAGGTTGTGTATTTACTTCTATTTATGTCAGTTATGCATTTGAGTTATGCCAAGGGCCTTGTCCCGGTGAACAGTTTAGCAGTCAGATTCATGTCAGAGGTTTCATAGACTAGTCAGTTGTCATGTCAGATGTTCAGTTGAGTTAGCCTCAATGGCTACATTACCATAATTCCGCATCCATGATATAATGATAATATTTTCAGACTTATGATTATTGAACTCCATGTTTTCACAATTTATGCATGTTTACTTTATATTCCGCATCAGTTCATGTCCCATGTAGACTCAGCAAGTCATGTGGTTCGCTCGGTCACATGCCGCGAGGCACCGAGCGCCGTGTTACGCCCAGGCCATGGTTCGGGGCGTGACATGCATACAACTTCATATATTGCATATAGTGTACATATACCTTAGACCTGTCACAGCAAGTCGGTGGAGGCATAAGGGCATCAAATTCATCCTAGAGCAGTCGTAATTTAGTGAAATAGGCCGAAATAGAAGAAGTACCTTGAGTGATTGCACAAATTTCTCTATGCAATTGAAAACCTCGAGAACCGTCAACTTTACCAAATCGCTCTTGTAGATCTGCCCACACAGTTGCTGCATCTGTCACATAAACAATTCCACTCATTAATTCCTTTGATACTGAGTGCATTATCTAAGTCAACACCTACACATTGCATTTCTCCCAATGTTCTCCTAGTTCTGGCTTGTAGTCATCTTTCTTACACGTTCCATTAACAAAACCTAGATTGCTCTTAGCTCGAAGAGTCAATAAATTCAATCAGCTCCAAATTGCATAATTTTCTACACCTGTGAGTTGAATAGAAATTAGGTTAGATCCTGGGGTATCTGTTTGGTGAAGATGAAGTGGATGATTGCGATTTTTCTCGACATCATCCTTCGTATCATTGCTCACCATGATTGAAATGACTAAGCTTCGAAACAGAGAAATGCGAAGAAGAAGGTTTGTTTTGGATCGTAACCAGTTGAATCAATTCTGTGATTCAATGCTATGATACCATAAAGAATTTAGGCACTGATTTGAGAGAATTCATATTAAGATATTTTGGAGAATTCTGATTTCATTGAATGAATGAGAAATAAGCACTGTATAAACATATATAGCTACTAACCGACCCTATGTGTACAGCTGGTTGACACCTGGCCTCTAACTACCTATTCTCATCCCACTAACTGAATAATTGCCACTAACTTTCAGATAACAACTTTATAATTAAGCAACTAACTAGTAAATGAATAGAAACTAACTATGTGACTGCACTATTCTCTTTATTATATATACATATTGTTGAGATAAACTTTTCTTCTTACTCATTAAACACTAGAAAATAAATAAGAAAGTCACTATTGGGATTTTGTTTAAATATAATTATTAGTTTAAATTTAAAAATTAAGTGAAAGGATGTGTCTTTTATTAAAGAGTGTGTTGGTTATTAAATATTTTATCTATATAAAGCAACTTAACGTTACTTTACAGAGCAACTTTTCTTTCTCTGCAAAGTAACTTTTTCTTCTTCTCAAACCTTATGCAAACACACTTTCTTCTCCTATTCCAAAAGATCAAGTTCAAGCTTTTTCTTTCCTATAGAATTTCTTCACTTTTTGCTTAGTGCAAAAATTCATAGGCTTATCATATCCACTAAAACTATTTGCGTAAATCTCATAGCAATCTCGCAAAGAAGAGGGGGCAAAGATCATTTTTAGAAAAGCGTTTCGTACGTGTTTCAAGCCTCCAATCCAGTGTCTTTATTCATTCATTTTTTCTAACAGTCACTCATTTTCCAGAAAAAAACATTTTCATTTGTACGAAACACATCCTAGAATACATCTGTAGCTAAAACTAAGTCATGCGAATTCACTAGTACTACCATATTTATGCAAATAATGCTAGTAACTATAAACCAAACAATTTATTGCCTTGTGCAATATGCATCATGTCGCGCATGCCAGACATGCCTTTATGTATGCCTGGACACAGGATCGGATGTACAAGGTAAGGTATGAGTTTGCCCGAACTTAATAAGTTTTGCTTAAATTTTGTATATGTTAAGAAATTTATTAAATATGTTATATGTATAAATATTAAATTTGAATCCAATAATCCAGAGTGGTAAGTGAATTCAGTAATATACTGAACCTATAAATTAAAATTCAAATTATGAATCTGACTCCATATGACAATGCATTATTTGGGTCGTCTCCTTTCTCTTATGACCTGTTTGGATGGTGGTTTCCCATGGTTCATTAATGTATGGTTTTCTATGAAACCGTGTTTGTTTTTATTGTTCTTAAAATTATGTGGTATGGTGTTGTAAACCCGTGGTTCATCCCATGGTTATATAACCATGAAAAGTCCCAATTTTTGTAACCACGGATTTGGTGATTGTTCCGTGGTTACGTATTTCATTTCTCCATTATACCCCACCCCACCCCTGCCCCACCCTCCACCCCACCCCCACCCTCACCCCCAAACACCCCTCCACCACCACCACCCACTGCCCCTCACCACCACCCACCCCCACCCCCATAACCACTCACCCCCACCCAACCCCACCCCCATAACCACTCACCCCCACTACCCCCACCCTCATCCCACAACCACCCACCTCACAGGTTCACACTACCCCCAACCAATACCTACTTATTTTTTAAAGTTCCTATTTTATTCTTTACCTGAGTTTTATTAATATATATAAACTAATTTCTATTTAAGAGTTAAGGGTATTTTAGTAAACTTACAAGTTATTATACAGTACCATATAGTCAAACCAAACAATACAAATGTTATTAAACCACAACAAACGATACAGTCTATCCAAACACTGTCTACATTAATACAGTACAATACAATACAACACCATACTGTACATTAATGAACCACGGGAAACAACCATCCAAACAGAGGGTGAGGGTTAAGCTCCATCCTAAGGTCACCTCATGCTTCTCACGGCACATACAAAATTGCCAAGATATTTATAATTATGCTGAGGCATCTCATGACAAACTTTTGTTTTTCATAATCTTTTCTTTGCTTATTTGTTGGTTTGCAATTAAACGGATTGGTGCTTTAATTTGGAGGCATTAATGGCAATGAATCACGTCCACGGGAGTATGCTTTGAATAGTTTTAGAGCTAGCATCGTTGTAATTATAATCATCACGAAAATATTTCCATGTGATGATTATTGTGCTGGACTACCCTACCCTTTGTCCCAACGTGCTTTCAAGAATTCAAGTGACACAACTTAATTAGCCTCGTTTGTTTTAGTTAAGAACTTAAGATTAATAATAAGTCTAAAATCTTATACAATCTGACCATTATTAAGTTGTTGATTTTAATTTGGACATTGAAAGATTAAAATATATTTTCTATATATAATATATAATACATTTCTAAAATTTTCTAACGAATTATATGTATGTGATTACTAAAATACTGTCTCTGAATATGATGAAGATGATTAATACTGAGTAATTCAGATCATTTTGTTTACGATACATTTTGGAGATTTGCAAATATATACCATTGTGCTGAGGAGACATTGATGGAAATGAGTCACGTCCACAGTGTGCTTGAATAGGTTTAGGCATCTTCGCAAATATAATATTCCCTCCATTTCAATTTGTTTGTCTGATTTTGACTTGACACGGAGTTTAAGAAAGTAAAAAAGACGTTTCAATCTCGTGGTCTTAAACTAAAGATATGTAGAATGTACTAAAATGATATTTAATCTTGTGGTCTTAAACATGTCACATAGAAAATTGGAATTAAAGAGTTGCCAAAAAAGAAAAGAAACATTCTTTTTGAAACGGACTAAAAAAAAAAATTAGACAAACAAATCGAAACGGAGGAAATATTATCATTTCTAAAACTTCCCATTCCATATATTCACATTAAGTGTCACAGTAATCAACAGCTATGGAAAAATCCTTGATAAGGAGTGCTTTCCCGAATGGCCCTACGTGGGACAAATCCAATTATAATCGAACACCAATGCGAGTACCGGACACCGAATGAAAAAACCAAAAAAAAAAAAAAAGTATTTATGAATACGAGTTTATGCTGCTCATCACTGTTCTCTTGCCCTCAATTTGGTTATTAATCACCTCAAGGGGCAGATAGCTCATTTTGGGGCTTCCATCTAAGGCATACTCGAAGTTTATAAATTTTTATAAGTTATCGCCATTTCAAAAATAACTTCCTACATACACGTTCGAAGTTGCAAAATTTCGCGTTCGAAGTTTTGTTTGAAGTTTGGCATATTACTTGCATAAGCATACTTATGATATTCGGGTCTGAAGTTTGGCTTGTTAAGATCAAACTTCAAATATGTACGTCTGAAGTTTGAACTGTCAACTTTCAAAGTTTCAGACACAGATGTTCGCAACTGAATAGTTTTTTTGAAGTTTGAACTATCATTCGTCGTCCCAACAAATGTTTCCAAGATTTTCCAATAACACTCACCTGATTTAAACTCAATTTTCTTATTCGAAATTCAAGACTCACTTCTTCAAGCTTGCAACAATGGTACAACTCCACTCCCTATTTTAACTCAGACAGACACAATTAAGTTAACAAATTTACTACCTGTTTGACTAATATATTAGGTTGAAGTTGAAAATATTATTTGAATTTAAGGAAATTATTTGAAGTTGAAACTGAGAAGAGTATTTTGAATTTCAAGTTGCGTTTAAAAATTTACTTGACTTGAAAAATAAGTCTGTAAAAGTTGATGATTTATAAATAAAAATAGTTACATTATTTTACTTGAAATACTTTTAAAGTTACGTCCGTATTAGTTTGACCATTAATATTTGCATATAATGAAATTCAGTATTTGAAATACTGAAATGAATGAATACATTTACCAAATGGAATCTTACTGTAAATCCACGTCATGGATTTGCCTTTACCTGTTAGAAGAGCACGTTTTTTCCTGTGCCATACCCCTACCTTTTTTATTTGCTAAGAAGAACCCATTTTCCTGCCGTCTACTATTGCTTTTTATCCGAAGAGAAACCCTGCATGGAATTGTCGGAGTTTTTGTCAAAAAGGCAAAAATAAAAAAAAATAAAAAAAAATTATGTTTATGTTTCAATAGTTCTAATACTTCAGAGTTCTCCTAAGACTAAGGGGAATGGAATATCGAGTTATCGACTACAAGGTGAGAGTGGGAAAAACTTATAACACGAGGGAGGTTAGTGACTGGTCAAGTCATTAAACATGTAGTAGTTTTATCTAGAAATGGGACAGCTCAGCAAACGGACAAAATTATAAAGTATCTTTTGAAAAGTTTCATGTGACGATGGGGATCATTTTGATCAACATTAATACATGCGGATTGGATTTATGGGTTTAACCTGACTACGATCAGAGTCGCGGCTACATTCAATTGGAATATATTTTTTTAGATATTGCTCGACGATCAGAGTCGTGGCTGCATTCAATTGGAATATATTTTTTTTAGATATTGCTCTACTAAAGTAATCGGCTTAACCTTTAGTTTCCATTACCAAGTAATTTTTCAGACATCAGTTCCTGATTAAACATCCTTTTGCCACTGCAAACACCATCTTGTAATGGCGCCATTATACATGTGGTCCTTTGAACCCAACAAAGTAAAGTCTGTATGTGGAATAAAAGCATGACCGAATCTTAATCATGCACAGTAAATTAGTTAGTACTGTCTGAAGTATTTGTCCTTTTCCTAATATAAGGCTATGTACTCACTACTCACTGTACATCTTATCTATCATAAGAAGACACCTAAACCTATGTACTTATGTCGAAACATCTACTTCATTTGTCTCGCTTTTATATCCTGATATTTGACTCCACAAATAAGTACACTTTTTTTTTTTTTTACTGTTTCTCTATGGTTCGAGTTGTTGCATCACTGAATTTACTTCAATAATAAGCTCATGCGTCGACTTCAATTGTTTGTTGAGATCCTTAAAATTAAAATAGAAAGAAGTTGTTTCCTGGACAAGTTCCTATCCTAGGTTTAGAGCTGAGTAAGACCCCTACCCCTAGCTTATTTCGGAGAGATTTAGAAAGCCGCTAAGGTTGACCCTTACAAATTTTAAGGAGTTATATTCAATCACCCAAAAATATTCGCATTTATGAATAGAAGCTATGAAGGAAAATTCATACAATGACATTTCATGAACAAATACCATTTCTTCTTGAATCAGGCATTCAGAGTAGTGGCAAACAGGACAAAAAGATAAAGTCCATTTGTTTCATGATCTAAACATCTGGTCTGGGAATTTTATTTAAAAATATTGTAAATGTCCTTAGACTGCATATTTAGACTCCCAAGAAAAAAATAAGAGGAGGTTCATCAGATGGTAAACACCCTTCACCTCCAACCCTTAGTTGTGAGTTCAAGTCAGCTAGGGAGCAAAATGAGAGGAGCTCCTGGGAGAGGGATTAGAAAAAAATACTTTAAAAAAAAATCCAATCAATTGAAATGAGAATCATCTACAAAAGAATGTGGCCTATTATGAAGTTTACTTGTGTTTAATCTTTTCTGATTTAAATTCTTCTTCTAGAATTCTTATAAACAGTGGACTAAGAAGGAAAAGTCGACGAATAAATATCTGCAATATTTTTTTTGGTAAAAGGAATTCTTTTAGCGCATATTAAAAATGCTCTTAAGAATTGTGGTCCTAAATATATCTTAATGGTTCTATGACTATAAAAGTATTTCAGTAAGAGTAATATAGAAAATTTAAAACTAAAGAAATTCCCATGATTTTTTATCTTTAGAAGCCAACAAGGTGAAAAGCAAATTAGGAAGATTTTGGACTTAGTTTGAAGATCTGAAGATATAATTGTCCACACAACTTTTTGAGCCCCTATAAAATTCGGGCAATTCGCAGGAATGACCTTATTTTGGGTGGTCTTTAATTTTTGCTTATTAAATTGGTGGTCTTTAATTTTTGCCCTTCGTTAGAATCCCTTGGTTTCGAGTTCGAATCCCCGCTTAGTCAAATTTTTTTTTAAAAACATCGCAAGGTAGAGTTTGAATTCGCAAGACAGAGAATTGCTACCTTCAGGCAGAGTTTGAAATCAGGCAGAGTCGTAGAGTTTTGCAAACTCTGCATGCAGGTGCAAAACTTTGCATGCAGGGCAAAACTCTGCTTGCAAGTAGAGTTTTGCATTCAAAATTCTGCCTAAGGTAGAGTTGCGAATCCAAACTTCTGTCTTGCGAAATTCTTTTTTTTTTTTTTTACTGAGCTAGGGTTCAAACCTAGAACCTTGGCGTATTAGGCGAAGGACAAAAAGTAAAGACCACCAATTTGAGGGGCAAAAAAATGATAAAATTCCCCAAATGATTGAAGAGTGTTTTTCTCCTCAACTTTTCCATTTATTACGGATTCTAGTTTGTGTTTATGTTGATAAATAATGTAAATATGTAATCATAGAATATTTTGTAAATCTTTAATTTAGGTTAGTATATTTTGTATCCTAATAGGACATTGTAACTATGGTATATTTACCAATTCCATCAATGAGAATGATCACGGAATTAATCTCTTTCATGGTATCAGATACTAGGGTTTCTTTTCCTTCTCTTCCGCTGCCCTAATTTTCCGACGTCTTCTTCTTCTTCTTCGATTTCCGTCCATTTTCTTGCCTTCCATCAATGGCAGACACCAAGTTCCATCCTGCCTTGGTTGTCTCCAACATCAAGGATCACATCCCAATCATTCTTGAGATGGAAACGGATCATTATTCGGCTTGGGCCGAATTATTCAAACTTCATGCCCGGTCTCACCGTGTCCTTTCCCACATTCTGCCAACCGGAAAGGAGAAGGCTCCTACCACCGACGACGAAAAGGAGTTGTGGTCCACTTTGGATGCCACGGTACTTCAATGGGTATATGCAACCATTTCCACGAACTTATTGCATACGATCATCGAAGAAGACCTATCGGCAAAGGAGGCCTGGGATCGCCTCCGTAATCTTTTTCAAGACAACAAAAACTCCCGTGCTATTGCTTTGGAACATGATTTCTCTCATGTCAAGATGCGGGATTTTCCAAACGCTTCGGCGTATTGCCAACGTCTCAAGACCTTGGCCGATCAACTTAAGAGTGTGGGGGCTCCGGTGACCGATAACCGCCTCGTTCTCCAACTGGTGGCTGGACTCCCCGAGGCATACAAGAATTTGGGTACCTACATCCGCCAAAGTAAGCCTCTTCCACCATTCTCCGAAGCTCGGTCAAGTTTGTGCCTTGAGGAAAAGGCGTTGGCTGAGATGCACGATGACTCGCCCGCGGCTATGGTGGCTCATTCCAAACGTGATTTTGATGATTCTTCTCATCTGGAAAATTCTGGTCGTGCTCACCATCATCGGGGCAAAAATAACAACAAAAACCGCGGCTCTAGCGGCGGGAATAATAGTGGCCGTAGTTCGGGCGGCGGCAGTGGCAATCGACGCCGTGGAGGACGCCCCTCGGGTGACCAGCAGCAGTGGCAACAGCCCTCCTCACAGTGGCAGTGGGGTTGGATGCCGCAGTGGGCTCCCCCTTGCCCTTATCTGACCATGCAATGGGCTCGGCCACAGCAGCAGTGGCAGCCGCCATCTTCTTCGTCTGGCCCGAGGTCGTTGGCCCAACCTGGCATTTTGGGTTCGCGACCACAGCAGCAGGCATATGCATCCGCGGGCCCCCCGACACAATGGACTCCGATGGATATTGAATCGGCCATGCACACAATGACGTTGAACCAACCCGATTCGAATTGGTATATGGATACCGGCGCCACGTCCCATATGACATCCACAAAAGGTACTCTCTCGTCTTATTTTAATTTGAGCAATCGTAATACTGGAATTGTTGTTGGTAATGGTAATTCAATTCCAATTCGAGGTTGTGGTCATGCTAAATTGCCTCCCCCGAACCCTCCTTTATTGTTAAACAATGTCCTTCATGCGCCAAAACTCATAAAGAATTTGATATCGGTTCGTAAATTTACTACTGATAACTATGTGAGTGTTGAATTTGATCCTTATGGGTTTTCTATGAAGGATTTCCGGACGGGGATGGCTCTCATGAGGTGTAATAGTAGGGGTGCTCTCTATCCATTGTCCACCTTCAAATATTCCACCAATTCACCGTCGACTTTTGCTGCCTTGTCTTCAACCCGTTGGCATGATCGTTTGGGCCACCCGGGAGCTTCTATTTTGGATTTTCTTAGGCGTAATAAAAGCATTGAATGTAATAGTTCTAGTTCATCTAGTATTTGTCATTCTTGCGTTCTTGGTAAACATGTTAAGTTGCCTTTTGCTAGTTCTATGTCCGAAACTTTGTTTCCGTTTGACATTATTTATAGTGATTTGTGGACTTCTCCGATTTTGAGTTCTATGGGCCATCGTTATTATGTTCTGTTTTTGGATGATTTTACCAACTATTTGTGGACTTTCCCTTTGGCTAGAAAATCTGATGTTTACTCAAAATTCTTGGATTTTAGGACCCATATTCTTACTCAATTTAAACGTCCTATCAAGAATGTCCAATGTGATAATGGGAGGGAATATACTAATAGCCAATTCGGAAAGTGCGTCCAATGCGATGTCTTTCCGTCTTTCGTGTCCTCATACATCCTCTCAAAATGGGAAAGCAGAAAGAAAAATTCGTTCACTAAATAATGTCATCCGGACTCTTCTTGCTCATGCTTCCATTCCTTCGTCGTTTTGGCATCATGCATTGCAAATGGCGACGTATCTCCTTAATATTTTACCAAGTAAGCTATTGGGTCACAAATCACCTTTAGAGGTCCTTTACCAACGGAAACCATCTTATTCTCATCTCCAAGTCTTTGGGTGTTTATGTTATCCCCTTTTTCCGTCTACTACTATTCACAAGTTACACCCTCGGTCAACTCCATGTGTCTTTTTGGGATATCCACCAAACCATCGTGGCTACAAATGTTTTGATTTATCTTCAAATAAAATCATTATCTGTCGTCACGTTTTATTTGATGAGACTCAATTTCCGTTTTCCAAAATCCATACTCCGGCTCCCACCGCTTATAACTTCTTTGATGATGGCCTCTCTCCTTACTTGATCCATCATATAGTCGCCAGCCCTCCATCGCTGCCCGCGACACAGCACCACGGCGACACCTCCCAAACTGGGCAGCAGCCTCCGTCATCCTCTATGCCGGACCAGTCTGC
This sequence comes from Lycium barbarum, assembly GCF_019175385.1. Taxonomy (NCBI): domain Eukaryota; kingdom Viridiplantae; phylum Streptophyta; class Magnoliopsida; order Solanales; family Solanaceae; genus Lycium; species Lycium barbarum. Next base: position 117,902,240 of record NC_083344.1, on the reverse strand, counting down.
CTCTCTCCCCCACCAGCTTGCCACCAGCCCGCTAACTTCGTCCATTCCTACTCTTGTCCAACCCAATACCCGCACTCACATGGTCACTCGTAGTCAACGCGGGATTTTCAAACCCAAGCACCCATTTAATCTACATGCGACGGTTACTAAGTCCCCCATACCTCGTAACCCGTTGGATGCGCTACGTGACCCGAATTGGAAATTGGCCATGGATGATGAATATGATGCTCTTATTAAAAATAAGACGTGGGATTTGGTACCCCGTCCACCTAATGTGAATGTTATTCGGTCTATGTGGATTTTTACTCATAAAGAAAAGTCTAATGGTGATTTTGAGAGGCATAAAGCCCGTCTTGTAGGTGATGGCAAAACACAGCAGGTTGGCATTGATTGTGGTGAGACGTTCAGTCCGGTCGTAAAGCCAGCAACGATCCGCACTGTCTTAAGCCTAGCTCTATCTAAGCATTGGCCTATTCATCAGTTGGATGTCAAAAATGCATTTCTTCATGGCGAGCTCAAGGAGACGGTTTATATGCATCAGCCTATGGGTTTTAGAGACCCATCTCGTCCCGATTATGTGTGTTTGTTGCGCAAGTCCTTATATGGGCTTAAACAGGCACCGAGAGCTTGGTATAAAAGATTTGTTGACTTTGTTTCTTCCATTGGTTTTGCTAATAGCAGGTCTGACCACTCCTTGTTCATCTATCGCAAAGGCCACCACTTGGCTTACATTTTACTATATGTGGATGATATTATTCTTACTGCTTCATCAGATGCTCTCCGCCGTTCTATTATGGACCTTCTTGGCTCAGAATTTGCTATGAAGGACTTAGGTCCTTTGAACTATTTTCTTGGCATTGCGGTGACCCGTCACAAGGGTGGTATGTTTCTATCACAACGTAGTTATGCGGCGGACATTATTGAACGTGCAGGAATGTCCTCGTGTAAGCCTTCTTCCACTCCGGTTGACACTAAACCGAAGGTCAGTGCCTCTTTTGGCGATCTGTGTGACGATCCCACTCATTTTCGGAGCCTTGCAGGTGCTCTTCAGTATCTTACCTTCACCAGACCGGATATTTCTTATGCTGTACAGCAAATTTGTCTTCATATGCATGCTCCACGAGATACGCATATGCTTGCTCTTAAGCGGATTATTCGGTATATTCAGGGTACACTTGATCATGGTTTGCATCTCTACTCATCGTCAGTTACTGATTTGGTTTCATACACTGATGCTGATTGGGGGGGGGGGATGTCCAGACAACAGACGCTCCACGTCGGGTTATTGCGTGTTTCTGGGAGATAATTTGATATCCTGGTCATCTAAGCGCTAACCTACTCTTTCCCGCTCTAGTGCGGAAGCAGAATATAGAGGGGTCGCTAATGTTGTTTCTGAATCATGCTGGATACGTAATCTTCTCTTGGAACTACATTGTCCGATCCCTAAGGCTACTTTAGTTTATTGTGATAATGTCAGTGCCATTTACCTGTCTGGAAATCCAGTCCAACATCAGCGCACCAAGCACATTGAGATGGATATACATTTTGTTCGTGAAAAGGTGGCGCGCGGCTACGTCCGTGTCCTTCATGTTCCATCCCGATATCAGCTCGCTGATATTTTCACTAAAGGACTGCCACAGGTCTTATTTGAGGATTTTCGGGACAGTCTCAGCGTTCGTAAACCTCCCGTTTCGACTGCGGGGGTGTGATAAATAATGTAAATATGTAATCATAGAATATATTGTAAATCTTCTAATTTATGTTAGTATATTTTGTATCCTAATAGGACATTGTAACTATGGTATATTTACCAATTCCATCAATGAGAATGATCACGGAATTAATCTCTTTCAATATGTGTTGGATTTTTGTGTAAAATGTTTGTAGGCTAATCTTCCTATTTCTAGGATTTTAATGCACTTGTTATTGGGTTGTTCTGAATGACTCCTTCTGATTATTGATTCTTGAATTTTATTTTTTTTAATTATTGATTCTTGAATGTATATATTTGATTGCATTTTATTATATCAAAAATTGTTGAGCTAGCAATTGTGTACGCTTAAATTTTTGTTTGTTCCTGCGAAAGACTTTCATGTTCGGTCGATCATACAACATCACTTTAGGTTAATTAAAAAATAAATTATGTTAGGAATCTTTCGTTTCGATTGTAACCTAAATTGGACAATTATTCAATAGGATGAGTAAGATAAGACCTAGCCCCCGTTACTAGTACTTTTTCCTTTGAGTTTCGTTTTCATTATATAAATAAAAACTAGCCCTAAATTTTTTTTTTTATCCAAGGTCTTAGATTATTTTGGATAAAATAATACTTTATAACAACGATATTATCAACAATTGGAAAACTCTAACAGTCAACCCTAGGTTCAAGATTAATAGAATCATATCGAGCGTATCAATATATATATAGGAGGCTTATTCAGGATTAATTAGTCCGATAATTGTACTCTATACTTTTATCACCTGTAAATTCTACCGTTATTCTCTGTTGTTAGTTCTATTCTTTTCTTTTTTCCGCTTAATTAAATTAGGACTTTAAACTAGTAAATCAAATACTCCCTCCGTCCCAATTTGTTTGAAGGTTGACCAGTTTGGGAGGCAAACAACTCTTTCTTTGACTATCATTTTCTCTAACTATTTTCAAATATTGTGAATTATTAATTATGCAAACTTATAGTACTTTTTATGTAGTTTTCAAATATGTAAATTTTATTATAAAATACTCAAAGAATCTATGTTTAAAATTAAGTCAAAGAAAAAACTATTTGACTCCCAAACTGGTCAACCTTCAAACAAATTGGGACGGAAGGAGTAATTAATTTCTGAAGTTTGACTTAGTTATTTAGTTAATAAAATCAATAAGAACTTTACAATCCGGCTATATTTGCTGCGGTCGCTTAATCTCTTTTAAGGTGTAGCTTAGCGAAACGTATATACTCAAAACTTCACCATGAAAGACAGCCAATGAAGCTTTTGGGAAAAAAACAAAAGTTATGATGTCAATGCAATAGTAAATTCGTACAAATTGTCGATAGACAAATGTAGATAAATATCTAAAACAGAAGCCTCTCGGACCAAGCATAAATAAGGCAACCATTAGTACATCAAGTTCTCCAAATGGCAGAAAAAGAAAGTGAAGACAATAAAGAGAAGAGCACAAGCTCATCAATTGGAGATATGGCAAAGAAGCAGAGGGCTAAGTTTTATATTCTCAGGCGATGCATCGTTATGCTCGTGTGTTGGCATGACAAGAATGATCACTAAATTCGTCGAGAAGCGGATCCAAGATTTGAGCTCTATTGGTTCAATCATTACGGTTCTTAACATTAAACTCGTTATATTTTTAAAGTTATGAGTTCAAATTACATATATATTTATGCTCTGCATCGAAAGTAATGGAGATGTACTGAATGGTTATTATGATTACATTGATATAATTCTTAGAGTTTAGCTTATTTATTAGTAGTAGTTCTTGCTTGATGAAATATTGTTCATGACTTTTAATTTTAATCTAGTTAATGTGAAATATTGATCTTGATCATGTTTCTAAATGGATATACTGCTATCTCAAGTTATATGACAATATATACACTAATATAAGGGTTAATTTCATGGATAACTTTATTGCACCAAACTTAATTATATTTTAACGAGAAAGTCACTGAGTTTCTTTATTAATTTATTTATTTTTAAATTTGGGTCTGTCTTGATCCTGTCACTATCCGTTAGTCTAACTGAAAAATACAAAAAGAGGAGGACATTGACCAAACCTCCGAACAAAAACACCAGGACTGTTATATACCGTCTACAAAAGGAGCTAGCAGAATCACAACTTAGCAAAAGTACTCCATAGCAAAAGAGAAAACAAATCAACTTACAAAAAAATATTCTCCTTATGTTAGAGAGTTGCATTTTGCAAGTTGTTAGAGAGTTGTATTTTGTCAAGTTGTTATAGTCCCTTCACCTCTTTCTGGAAATGTTGAAAAGAGTAGAAGAAGGTACTATTTCACTTGTTGATGCTAGTTTAGCCATGAAGTCAGCGCCTTGATTGACTTCCTTGTAACAGTGCAAAATTACCACCTCTGCCTCCTTCAAAATTTGAGCAGTGTCTCTGATGACCTTCTTAAGTTTGAGGTTATCAGTATCTTTCTCCTTGATCATGTTAGTAATCATCAGAGAATCTAATTCCGTATGAAATTTCATGAAGCAAGTTTGAACACACCAATTACTTCCACAATATGCAACTTTGGCTTCTGCTTAATTGTTGCTAAAGTCATTAAACTATTCTTTGTAACTGTTAGAGCTAATGTTTCGCAGTCCTCATCATCTAGTTAATTTAAATCACTTTGTAATCTATTTTGTATCTAGATAGAAAACTGGATAGATTTTACCAATTTGATGTCCCCTGATTTTTACCTGATATGATGTACATTCCTTTCATTTTTGGAGTTTACAATGTCATATTTTGTCTTTTGTAATGGGTTGAGTCCATCAACCCTCAAACTAATGAAGGTTAGGTTTCGGTCCCCCTTCTTGTAAGATGTCTTTATTGAATATAGTATTTCGTATCCAGGCTCAGTTTGGAGCTGGATGTTTGACTAAAAAAAAACAAAACAAAACAAAAAACTATAGAGGGTGAGAAGTAGCATGCTGGAAGTGTATAAAGTGGCATCCACTGTCCTTTACTTGTTCACTCTTTTGTGCAGCAAATTTAAGATTCTTTTCAAGATTTTCTTTGTTTTTTTGACTTAACATATACATATCCATCTCGGACAACTGCATTAAACAATAACAACTGAAGTTTGTGTACATTATCTTAAAGAACACAAGACAGGCTCAAGCATCTTTTTCAAATTATTTTCCTGTAGTTACATCGTTCTGTTTTTTATTATTCATGACGGTATCACCAATAATTGTGTTGTTACCTAAGATAAGGCCTAACCCCCCTCAATGTAAGTACATTTGTTAATACAACATCATCCAGATCAGCAGATCTTAGCTGCATAATTTTATTAAAAATAAAAAATTTAAAAGCCCAATGTCATCTCCTATATCGCTTCCATCCCCTTATTTGCCACTTTCACTACCTCCATATACATCACGTCCACTAGAACCAAAAAAAGATACACTCCACATTCAACCATGAAAAATACTTTTATAACCATCGCAAAAATCTCAACGTTTGATTATTCCGTTTGAAATAAATATCAAGTGTTTACCATGTAATTAAAGGGGTCTAAGGACAGTGGCGGAGCCAGAAATTTTGGTAAGGTTGTCCAAATGTTGACGAGTATATAATTTTTTTCCGATGAATGAGTGCAACAAATTTTTTTTAACATCATTACTGCACACCCGCCTAAAAATTTATGATCTATTTGATTTCGCAAGTTATTCTTGATAAATTTCATTGCTAGAAAATTCTTACGGTGATTACAGTATCAAATGACAGCAACAACAAACAATAACATATCCAGTGTTCGTAATCCCGCAAGTGGAGAACAACAAGGGGCATTCCGAGAATGTTACAAAGTGAGAGATAATGACTGATTAATTTGATTTGACAAAAGAAAGAAAGAGAACAAAATTGGATAATTAAAATGTTCACAGAAGCAATTAAAAAAGAAAATAGAGCAAAATAAGTGGTAGCTAACTTGCTATTAGATCTCGTTGTCTTATTTTAACAATACGTCTTCTTCTTTTCTAGGAAATAGGAAGGAAAGAAGAAAGACTAAAGGTGCTTCAACAAATGAGTCCAACGTAACTCCAAACCAACATAGGAATAAACCAAATGCAAATCATAACTCAAATACAAATAAGTTTAGTCGGAACATGGAAGAAAATAAGTGCAAATACAAATCAACCAAGTAGCTTCAAACATTGTTTGTATGTTTTCTTTTAAAGAAAGAAGATGACCAGCGTTTGACGCAAGCTTTAAACCGTGACTTTTAGGTAAAATTAAACACCCTTTACCTCTAACCTATCTATCTCAATTATTTTAAGGGTGTTCAAAATTTAATTGATATCCAGTTAACTATAATATCTAATTCATATACTAGTACAATTTTCCAGCCAAGGGTGTGCAGGTGACCACCCTTGGCCATGAGTTGCTCCGCCACTGTCTAAGGATGCATTTTGGACAAAGACGGGGTGATAGGACTCTCTCAAAGTTTATATATGCAATAAGAAAAAAGCGTAAATCCTACTTTACCCCCCTAACATAGAAGGGTTGGGAAACGATATCCACTCCACATATTGAATGGGAACGATAACCCCCTTATAGAATATTTTCCTCCTTTTTGACGAGTTTAAGCTAAGAGTCAATTTCACTTTATTCTTTTAATATTTAAGGGTTGAAAAATAATACCTTCTCCATATGTTGAATGGGAACGGTAACCACCTTATACAATATTTTTAGGTGAGACTTTTCATTTTTGAATGAAGTTTTTTTTTTTCTAGAACTAAAAATATAAAAATATATACCTCTTATTTATTAGATTTAAACTACTCATACATTTGCATAACACAAACACTCAAATAAAATGTCTATTGATTTCATGTAACCAAGCATTTCGTCCATGACCCTCAAAGAATTGCTTATATAAATATAATTAGAAAAATGTTTCATATAGGATAAAAATCGAATCTTCAGGGAAAAAAAAAAGAAATTATTTGTTTGATTCATCTGAGTGGTTTTGAAAATAAAAAAATAAAAACATGCTTAGATAATCGGTTTATGTGGAAACTCATGTGAAATATATCTTAGTAGATTGAATTACTACTATACAAAATATTCATAGATGATCCAAAGGTAATGTTAGAGGGGGAAATTTGAACCCAAAAGTTTAATGTGAATGTAGGTAAAACGAATGCCACATAGGTTGAAATTTATTAAGAGATTATTTCAAGTAGTTGTTATATCCTAAAAGAAGTACATTATTTTCAACCGAATTAATATGAATGAGACAATAATAAGAGTTATATGTTTTCGTATTTTAATTCTAGAAAGAAAAGAAAAAAGATCTTATTCAAAAAAAGAATATTTTTACCGAAAAATATTGCATAAGGGGGTTATCGTTCTCGTTCAATATGTGAAGGGGGTATTGGTTCCCAACCTTTAAATGTTAGGGGGTAAAGTGGGATTGTCTCGAGAAAAAATGGTCCATATATATTATTCCTACTCCATTTAAAGTTGATAGACCTTAAATCCATCACTACGCGAGACCTAAATTAACCGGCAGACACGGGTAGCACTGATAGACTGATAGTAAGTGTGACCTTGCAAAAGTTCTGGCAAAAAAGAAAGAAGTATATATGACCTTAGAAACGAGGAGACAAAAGGCTCTCACTTCTATAGAAAACGACATTACGGTCATAACTAAATATCTCCCAGGAAGATAAAAAGAGCCACCTAACTAAAAGCGGTAGAAGTGGAGGACAAATATTTAGACCCACAAAAATTCTCAACCATACTATATTGCATCATCTACAGAATCTCTACATTATGACACTTTCAAATCCAAGAATGAATCCAACTAACTTCAGGCTATATATATATATATATATATATATATATATATATATATATATAGTTGCAAGATGTCCGGGCTTACTCAAGATAGAAAATAGTATTCCTTCCATTTAATTTATGTGAAAATGTTATTATTTGGGAGTCAAACAATTTTTCTTTTGACTATAATTTTCTCAAAATTTTTAAAAATTATTTGAATCATTAGGTATGTTACTTTTTGTGAGTTACATATAAAAATTTTATCGTAAATATTTGTAGGATCTATGCCTGAAATAATGATTAAAATTAAATGTTTTGACCCTCGTACTCCGAACACCTTCACATAAATTGAGACAGATGCAATAATTTTTATTAAATAAGTATATGTGTCACATTTTTCTACAACAGAATTAATTTGATAGCTGGGCCACTCCTTTTAAGAAATTAAGTTAGCGTTTGGCCATAGATTCCTTTTTTTTTTTTTTTTTTTTTTTGAAAAACTTGACTTGGGCCTAGTTTTTCAATTTTTGAAAATGTGTTTGATCATAGTTTTTCAAAACATATTTCACTTTTTGCTTTTGGATCAAACATGAAACATTACTTATATGGTATACCCATAAGTTCTAAAAACTATAAAGAATACCAACCACACAAAACATACATACTTGCTAATCCCAATTTATGCAGAACATGATATTTTAATAATGATTGCTAATAACATATTTACTAGCTATTACAATTCAAATTACAATATAAAGATCCATGTGCAAGAAAAACAAAACAACGGTAGTAACTAGTTATTCTTTAATATAATCTTCTTACATTTTACAAACAACCTTCACTTTATAGAAGAGACTGATTTAATTGTCGAAACATGATAGATATGGCTTTAATAGAGGAACATGGTAGATAAAATTAGTTGGGTCATAAATATATGAGAGTTTTTATAAAATACAAAAGTTTGGGGTAGTTTTTAAAAGTCTTGAAAAGGCCAAAACATAGATCTTGACCCAAAAACAGGTTTGAGTCGGAATTTGAGAATTTGAAGATTGATTTTCAAAATCTGTCAAAATTTTATGGCCAAACAAAGATTTGAAAACAAATCTTCAAAATATGCGGTGCATGTTCACTAAGGTAAAACAAAATATGGAGTATTCTCCATTAAATTTACTGTTCTCGCGTATTAATTGAGCAAACACACCTAAGATGGAGTATTTGTTCATTTTTAAATAATTAAATCATGTCTTAAATACAACGACGTAGCTAGTAATTATGTTCACTGTTGACACCCAATTTTGTCCCTCTTTTATTTAATTTACTCGTGTTTATAAATTTACTAACGAGCTAAATACTTTATTTTTCACAATATTTTATTGCTACTACTATTAATATCACTACTTTTATTTTCAACATTATGAGCATTACTTTATCATAAATTTTAAACAGTTAGTCATCGTTTCGTTTTCAGGTTCGGATTCGTTAAATTAATTACTAGACAACACTTTCTAAAATCCTTATTTTTCTACATATTAATTACTATTTATCTTCACATAATAAATATTGTACTAGTTACTGAATTAGAAGTCTGAAAATAATTAAAATGGCGGAGAAAGGACCAACAATTTTCAGCCAAATTAATGGCCCAAAATACCAATACAATATTATTCCCTACCCAAATAAATAACCCACATTTTAATACCCAACCCACATTTTCAGCCCACTATTCGTTCAACATCAGCGGCCCATTTTCTTTATACCCGACCCGACCTAATTCCTAAAACCTAACCCTTCACCCCATTCCTCTTCAGCTCACTCTTTCTCCTCTCTCCACTCTCGCCGCCGCTCCCCTTCCCTCTCTCTTTCCCGCTTCTCTCTCTTCGTCATCCACGCCTCTGCACACCCACGTTCTCTCCACTTCGCCCGACATCTCACTGCCTCTCACGTTCCACACACCTCTCCTTGTCTCCCTCACGTGCTCCCTCTGCACCTCCACACTCCCACTCGTCGCTGTTCCCCACGCCGCTCCTCTCTCTCGTACGCTCCTCGCTTTCTTCAATACCAATGAAACCCTATAAATATAATCCGAGTTACTCAGTTGAAGGAGGGGGATTTTTGGATTTTAGGAATTGATTCAGTGTTTAGGGACACTCACCATTTTCCAACCATAGTTCTCACTTTTCCGGTGAACTTTAGCCGGATTACTCTAAATCACCATATTTTCACACAATCAATTCTGGGTTTTAATCGAAAGCATCGTTTGTTCGTTCGAGTTCGAGCGTAGATTCGACGACGTCGACACCCCACTTCACTGTACCTACAAAAGGTCGGTAAATCTCCCTTAGTTATTTGTTTATTAGCAGCTTTAGTACTTTCTGTTTGTTTCATATGTCGAAGTGTTTCGTTGGTTCGATAGTTAGCTGTTAGGTTGGTTTGATATTTGTTAATATCAATAGATGATTGTGTCAGTTTTTTTTTTTTTTAATTACTGAAGCAGTGGTGTTTGCAAATTTGTTTAGTTTGAGCATTGTTTGATTATGTGTTTGTAGATGTTGTCCAGCACCTTATTTGAATGATATTCGTGTTTTAATATGGTTTATTTTTCCAGCCTAGCTACTAGCAGAATCTGTCTGCTCATTCCTTAATTCAGTTCAGCTAATTTTAAGTTTTATTAGCATGTTTGGGTCAGATGTTGTACAACCTTGAATCTGTTCAGTTTTATTGTGACCTAGCATGTATTTGCTTAGTGTGTCCTAATGGTAGCATCATATTATGTCCGCTTGTTTATTTTCTAGGCCTAATTTCATTATGTGATAGTTTTATACAAATTGGTTTCAGTTACCACATTAGTCTATTTAAACTAGTTTCATGCTCCTCTTGAACCTACAACCATGGATGCAATGTCATTATTGGTGTTAAATCCTTGATAAGTCTGCTGCTGTGCCTTCCCACTTTGAGATATTCCCTCTGTGTTTTTACTGAACGAAAACATTCCACTTAGCCCTGCATCAATGTTTTAAGTTGGTGTCAATCTGATTTGCCTTTAGCCATCCCTGAGATGCCATACTATGAAATGTTATCTTATTGTGCTTATCTACCTTGTCCAACTTGTTTGATTTCGTGATCATGATTGATATTTACACTCTTCTGAAATAAGTCTTTTTTTTTATGCCTTTCTCATCTTAGTATGCACACTTGACATATCTACCTAAAGTTTAGTTATACTTAGCTTAACTGATTAGGACTGATTTACTATTTACTAGATAGGTCATTATGTATCATCAAGTGAATTTTGCACCTACTTCTCAAACATATTGTAACCTGCCTGTCCTCTTTCATCTTGACTGTTACATATCCATGTTATCTTGTGTTATTGTTTCCTTCTGATTTCAGCATGACCCTCCAGCTCTCTTCTGATTTGCTTTCTTGTGTTTGTTAAGTGCTCTTTCTCTTTCTTGGTATGTTATAAAAGGCTAAAAGGAACTGAAATTAGGAGACAAATTGGAGGAATAGAGTATCTAAATCAGTGGGGAATAAATATTGGTTAAATGAGATACAAGCTGATCTATAAACTGACCCTGACCCTTGGGATGCTCCCTCTTTGGTGATTTGGTTCGAAAACTGTATGGCTGGTACCTTTAATTTGCTGTTGGTTCTGGTGCTATAAAAATCAGAATGGATTCAAAGCGACTAAACATTTAAAAGCCTAGTTTAGCAATTTTGAATCTATCCACGTGACCTGTTGAGTCGTGAGAAGATGTTCGAAATTTCTTTGTTGGTAAAACACATTAGCTGAGCATTATTTCATCATTTCTTAAATTTGAATCTGGTTAGGCTTACTAAAAAGAGTGATAAGATTAGAAGGGTATACATCCTCGTATCTTGTTTGTTGGATTTGTAAGAATGTTGAGGATTGCCATGCCCAGTTAACATGTGAAAGGAAACTGCCAAATCCTGTTTATGTAATCAACGTTGTCCCGACTATCTATCTTATACTTACGCTTAGAGTGTTCATATTGGTTTATCTTTGCCTGTTTTTTCTATCGGATTTTCTGTTTGTTGTATGGCATACCTCGAAGTATACATGAATATATGAACCTTAGTATGCACTTGGTGTATATAGGGGTCGTATATCAGTGCATATCCTTCAGTTACGCTAGATATACTCTGGATACTGCGCATATATCAGTCGTTGCATACGTCCGAACCCTCCCATGTCTAATGCACAGTAAATATCATACGATTCGATTCATCTATGTTTGGTTGGTGCCCTGTTTATATGTGGCGCATGGCGGCTGAATTTATATACGCATGAGATATGCTTAGATATACATATGGCCTACTAATTTGCTATTTTTCTTGAATTTGTATTTTACCTATTTAATCTTATTTATTGACCACATCCTAATCCTTTTTCTTCTCATTTTTTATGCATGATCATCTCGCACACGAGTCCGAGGGATTCGTTTTCATCCGTATTTGGCGTTGGGTTAAAAGCCCAACATGATTCCATTCTCTATCCAGCCGCAACAGTCCAAAATGACTGGGCCAAAGCCCAACAGCAGCCTAGTCAAAGCAATCCTAAAATGCGCTGAGCCCATTTAACTTATTTGCCCTTCCATTTCGTTTTCTTTTGTGTATTTAATTTGTGTTGTATGACTAACACTTTTATTTGTTAATTTAGATGAACTTTAGCAAATTAGTGAAGTTTAGTTTAACAATGGGTAGTTAATTCAAAGAGAAAACTAACAATTAGCTTCATTAGTTTATGTCGAAATTATTTATTATCCACAATATTTATCTTTAGAATAATTGATTTTCAAATAATATGACTATATATTTTTTTTTTTTAAGTTAAGTGAATCATATTTTATTCTTATTATCTCATGAACTTCAAAACATCGTTAAATAGGAATTCAATCATATTTTATAAACATTTACAAGATTTATCCAATTATACATATTTTTAGCCGAAATTGTTTAAATAAAGAGTGATAAAAAAAATAGAAAGAAACTTACGGACTTTTCATCGTATTTAAGAACATAAGTCTAGGCATTTCTACACCACCATATTCATATAACATCATTTCATATAAAGATAACATTTAACAAATCATCTTTTAAAAGGCTATTATTCATAGGCAAATTACCCTATTTTCTACAAAATCTTATTTTTTGAATAACATTACTATATTTTTCATTTAAGGCCTTAGCAATATCTTTAAGTCTCATTTAACATTTAGATTCTTCTTTTACGCGAATTGCTATGTTTTCCTACAAGTATTATTTTAAACAACACTATTATACTTTCGTTTAAAGTCTTAACAATATTTATAGGTCGTATTTCGAAATAGCATTAAAAGTACTCTTTTATACAAATTATTATTTTCTACAAGTTTTATTTTAAATAGTATTCTTACATGTCTATCTATAACTTTAGTCATACTTACAAAGCTACTTTATTTTTTCTATAATACCATATTTACACTTAGCCTAATTAAATTTTAGTCTGGTCGGTTAACCATTGTTAATGGGTCTTAAAGGGTGCCTAATACCTTCCCTTTAGACTAATTGAACCCTTACCTAGAATCTTAAGTTTCGCAGACCTTAAACAGAGTTAACTTTTAACATAACTTTAATAAACTTTAGGTGTCCTAATTCACCATAAATAATTAGGTGGCGACTCCTTAAAATAAACAAAACAGGAATCTCCAATATGTTGTACTTCTACTTTAACCCGGTTAAAATGGGGTGTGACATTCACTCTAGCTTATATTTATTTGAAGCATTAAATTTGAAATCTGTTCTTTTTATTTTACGATTGTGTTAAAACATTATACATAAATTTATATTTTATATAAAAAGATTATAAAAAATGAGAAATTTAAAAATAATTTTAAATTTCCCATGGGTGAAAATATCATCCGTGAGAATACTGTCCAAATACCAAATGAGTTCTTTGTTTCAATTAGATGACAACAATGTAATCCCACAAAGTGGGGTATGGGAAGGTAAAGTGTACGCAAACGTTACCCCTACCATGTAGGTAGAGTGGTTGTTTCCGAAAGACCACTCCGCTCGAAAAAAGCAAACCTCAATCCGGAAAAATAAATAACAGCAGTAACGAAGCCATGAAATTCAATTAGATGACATCATTATCTATTTTGATATTATTGTGCAAGATGGTACATCATTCATGTGTGACTTTACATCTATATCTTTGTCTTTTGTTAAACGGTCAGCGAATCAGTGTGCCCATATATTAGCCCGGGCTGCAAGTTCTATGTATGATGCTATGGAGTGGATTGCATAACCCACATGCATCTTTGATTCATGATGTAAATGATTTACGATTGAATAACAATCAAGCTTATTGCTTCTTTTCAAAAAAAAAAAAACATTGCTTATTGCTTCTTTTCAATAATAAAAAAAGATGACATCATTACTATTCGCACCTTTCACTACAACAAATTCGGTTATCAGTGATGAATTATTTTGTCACTTAAAATTCATATTTCGTCACAAAATATCTTTCGTGATGAAAACAATTCGGCAATGATTCGTCCCTAGACATTGGTCGCTAAATGGGCATTAACTACGAATGTTTTTTTGTCTCCAAATGCTTAATATTTATGACAAATTCATTCGTCAAGAAAGTATAAAAAAATTGTAGCTAATAGTGTGTTTTCGTCACTAAAAAGGTTATTAATATTGACAAAACTACCTCGTCACCAATTTTTCAATTTAATTAGTGAAGACATCAATTGTCACTAAAGTTATATATATTTCGTAGTTAACAAAAGTAATTTTGTCCCTAAAGACAACCTTTCATATACTAAAAGATATTTCGTCCCCAAACGTATAAATTAGTGACAACTTTGCTTTACAAAAATGGCTTATAATTTTGTAGTTGAAACCTATCATGTCGTCACTAAAGATATTTTTTTTTACTAATACAACAAAATTGGCACTATAAATTGTCCTGATTAGTGACAATAACAATTACGATAAAACACAAATATAATTTGTAGTGAAATAATGAATTATATTATTGATCATAAGGCAATTGTAGGACAAAGACTAGGTTTTGTCTCGAATATAATCAATTTATGACAATAATGTCCTGTGATAAAATTGTGATTATCTTGAAAAATACAATTTAAATTAATCATAACGTCTTTCTCCTATCTTGTGAGCTCCTTCCACTTGTTGAAGTGGAAGAAAATATTGAGCTGTCATTTCCATCTCTATTGATAGCACGCTCAAGAGTATTTCTACACAACACCTGCATAAAGAAAATGAAGGAGAAGTCAAACAACTTCATTATTAAACTTTCAGAAACTCATGCCTAATTAATAGTACTCATTAAGGATAGCAAATCATAGGACACTCTTAAGACGTGGAATAACCAATTAAGCTTGAAGCTTTACCAGCTTTCTATTTGTTGATTTAATGTTTTGAATCTTTAAAATGTTATGTGGTAGCACATGTAATAAAAACAAGATAGTATATAATATATAAGTAGAAGTGCACCAAACTTACACATTACTCTAGTTAAAGGTAGATATTAGGAGTTTTTTTATCGCTTTGACACACACATTCTCATGCCAGCCAAATAAACACAAATATCACCTTCTCTGCTGAAATAATATTTCTACCAAATCATTACACCTATGGCAAAAGTATTTGGAGAGAGAGCACACTATTTGAAGCCTTTTGAGTAATGCACCCTCCCGAAATTTCCTAGTTAGTGTTTCATGTTTGTTGATTCTTCATCATACTAATCATAGTCGGCCTATGATATCTACTGGTACATAGTGTTTGTATTGATACTACCTTGCTGCAAGGGGTGTTCATGATTCGGTTTGGGTCGGTTATTGATTAAAACCATAACCAAACCAATTTAGTCGGTTTTTAAATGTCTAAAACCATAACCAAACCAAATAAAATAATAACCACCGGTTTGGTTATTGTCGGTTTGGTTGGATTTTTCGGTTTATGACTAGCAGCCATGAGACTTATCATTAAATATTAAAAAGTTGAAAAAAACATGTCTTTTGTTTTGTTCAAACGATATCTTTTATTTATAATTTAAGGTGGAACATACATCATAGAAACATTTTCACTATTAGTGATAGTGTCGTACTCAAGTTACCCAAAGCTGCTAAACTATTAGATATAAAGCTAAAAACTAACTAAGTAGTGGCTGCACCATTTTTGTCATCTTAATATACATACCTGGAAATAAAGTAGAGCATAGGAGTTTTTAGTTGTTGTTACAAACATACATATTAATTAAACATAAAGACTACCTAAAATTAAAATGAAAATATATGAAATAAAAAAACTTTGTGTAATGATCCCAAACTTTGGGGCTGTACTTGCATTTTGCCCTCAATTCTCCCATTTTATTAAAAAAAAACTTTCTGTAATGATCCCAAACTTCAGATGTTTTTCTATCATTATCCCTAAGGCTAGGGTCTCGACTACAAGGAGTTGTTCTTTTCTGCTTTTTAGGAGGATTATCCATGGAAGAAGTATTAGGACATTACCATGTGCTTGAGTTGCAGCAAATGCTGATGTTACCGAAGTATCTTCTATAGGAACCTCCAAATCTACAACCTCTGTCCTTTTCATATGAAAAATATTAGAAGTTTAGGACCCATTCAGACAAGAAAAAAAGAAAGGTATAAATTCGAAAAAAGAAGAAGAAACAACCTAAAATCAAATGACTGACAAAGAAAGGCTAAAAATTTAAGTTAAAGACATTAGACTCTAACATGAGCTTCTGTTAGTAGGTTTACACTTAACACTTGAAGAGTTAAAAGACTTAAAGACGTGGGCTTGAACATATTCTTAAAAACACGGACATTAAACAATCATGTGAAATAAGTAGACCAGAAATCAAATTAATGATTAAAAGGTATAAAATATTTATAATTATTTATGAAAAACTAATATTATACATATAAATAATTATAAAATTTATGTATATCATTTATCGGTTTGGTTCGGTTATTTTTTAATATAACCATAACCAAACCAAATATTATCAGTTTTTAAAATATAAAACCAAATCAAACCAAATGTCGGTTTTTTATTCGGTTTGGTTAAATTTTCGGTTTAGTTTTGGTTTTAACCAAAACTGTGAACAGCCCTACTTGCTGCATTCTTTTGAGTGCAGATTGTGATACAGAGACTGCTACTCTTCCTCACATCTAGCGTTAAGGCAGTTGCTGATAGATCTAGGGTGAGCTTTTATCCATGCCTGGCCGCCCGAAGATCTTCTTCTTATGATGTCTATTTCGTATTTTGGACATTATCGATATTTATTAGGCAGATTTCATTTCCTAGACGTGTTCTAGTTTAGAGTCCCCGTAGAACTTCCGCATTTACTTCAGTATTTTTATGGCATGACTATTTTGATCTTCTTATGCTTGAATGAGTAATAACTGATTCATTTGGTTAACTTAATAACAGAATTGAGTAAATAGATGACTTATGTGTTGGTTCGCCCACTAGGATTTAGTGGGGTGCCATTCATGGCGGGTCTGGTCGTGACAGAGTTGGTATCATAGCCTTAGGTTCGTAGATCTCATCGTACAAGGACATGTCTAGTAGAGTTTTGCTGATCGGTACGGAGACGTCTGTACTTATCTTCGAGAGGCTACCGGACACTAGAAAAATTCCCTTTTCTCCTGTCTTTTGTGCTACTTGATTCCAATTGGTAGCTGATGATTCAAATGTGTATCTAACTATCCTTCATTCTCTCGCAGATGGTGAGAACACACGCGGCAACAGCTAGAGGTAGAGGTGGAGGCAGAGGAGCTAGTAGAGGGGCAGCCCCAACTGGGGAGGGAGGGCATCCCAGTGGTTCCTAAAGAGCCAGCAGGAGATGTAGTCGCACCAGCCCAGCTAGCGGCAGTACCAGTTCTGCCAGGAGCTGCAGCTGCTTAGGGAATACCAGATGCTATGGCACAGGTGCTAAATTGGTTGCACGGTTTAGCACAGGCTGGAGCTATACCAGACGGTCCAGCAGGTAAGGGCACAGGAGTAGCAACCCCAGGTTCGGATAGAATTCAAGCTCCGGGGGTTCAGCATGCCGCAACAGTGGCACCTCGATTGGAGGAAGTTCCGGGTTTTGAGGCCTTTCCGAGGCTAGTTGCAGGGCCGGTAATGACTGGTGAGGAGCATGATCTGTTTTGGAGGTTCACTAAAATGAAGCCTCCTATGTTCTATGGTACTAAGTCAGAGGATGCATATGAGTTCATTATAGACTCTCACAAGAGACTCCATAAAATGGGGGCTGTGGACAAGTACGGTGTACAGTTCGTGACCTTCCAGTTCTTGGGTGATGCCAAGTTATGGTGGAGGGCATATGTGGAGTGCAGGCCAGCTGGGTCTCCTCCGTTGACTTGGGTTCAGTTCTATTCAATGTTCTTGGATAAGTACATTCCCCGTACTCTGAGGGACTGAAGGAAGGATGAGTTCGCTAATATTGATCAGGGAAACTCATCTGTTGCTGTGTACGAGTCCCGTTTCCACTCCTTGTCCCGTTATGCTCTTTAGTTGTTGCCTACTGAGGGGGAGAGGATCAGGCGTTTCGTGAATGGGTTGAACACTAGACTTCAGCTATCAGCTCTTCAGCTTGTAGCCACTGGGGCATCATTCCAGGAGGTAGTGGAGCATGTCTGTGTTGTTAAGGGCATTAAGCAAGAAAGTCATGCAAAGCAAGCAGAAAAGATGGCCCGAAGGGGTGGGGTTTTCAGCAACTCCTTCTCGAGGGGTTAGGGTTCGCAGATATATTCAGGGCGTCCGGTTCAATCCGCAATGTAGGTGTCGGCTGGGAGCCCATCAGGGGAAAATTATCAGGCTTCCGGTCAGCATGGAGGCTATATTGCTTCATCAGCTTCTATTCAACGACCTACGTTGGACCGTGCATGTTACGAGTGTGGTGAGATAGGGCACATTAAGAGGTATTGCCCTAGACTCTGAAAGAGTGGGCAAGGGACTCAGTATCAGGCTCCCCGAGCTCTGTTTGCACCAGATAGAAGAGGTAAGGATCGCGCACCGACAGGGAGGGATGGCCACACCGCGGGTAGGGGTGGTGCCCAGCCTAACCGAGGCAGTCCTCAAGCAGGTAGAGGCGGATAGTAGCCCGAAAGGGGCAGGGCTCAGACTGGTCATGGTAATCGCGATGGTTCCCAGGCTACAAGAGGGCGCGGTCATTTGTACGCTTTCCCAGGTAGACCCGAGGCTGAGGCCTCCAATGCAGTTATCACAGGTACTGTCTCAGTTTATGACCGGATGGCTTCTGTTTTATTTGACCCCGACTCTACTTTTTCTTACGTGTCTACATATTTTGCTGTGGGTCTGGAGATGATGTGTGATACCCTTGATGCCCCTATTTATGTATCTACTATGGTTGGGATTCTGTGGTGGTGGATAGCGTCTACCCTTCTTATGCGATTACTTTTATAGGGTATAATACTTGGGCGGATTTAATGATCCTAGACATGGTAGATTTTGATGTTATTTTGGGCATGAGTTGGTTGTCCTCGCACTATTCCATTCTTGATTGTCACTCTAAGACTGTTACCTTAGCAATGCCCGGGGCACCTAGACTTGAGTGGAAGGGTAACCTTAGTCCCGTCCCTAAGAAAGTTATATCCTTTGTTCGTGCTAGGAAGCTAGTAGAGAAGCGTTGTTTAGCTTATTTGGCACATATTCGTGACACCAGTGCAGATACTCCATCTCTTGATTCGGTTGTAGTGGGACGCGAGTTTGCAGATGTATTTTATGCCACCGGATCGTGACATTGACTTCAGGATTGATTTAGACCCAGGGACTCGTCCTATCTCTATCCCACCTTATAGGATGGAGCCAGTAGTTCTTAGGGAATGAAAAGAGCAGTTGCAAGATCTTCTGAGTAAGGGGTTTATTCGCCCAAGTGCCTCTCCGAGGGGTGCTTCTGTGTTGTTTGTTAAGAAGAAGGATAGGTCTATGCGCATGTGTATCGATTACTGTCAATTGAATAAGGTAACTATCTGAAACAAGTGTCCCATTCCCCATATTGATGACTTGTTTGATCAGTTACAGGGAGCTTCTGTGTTATCGAAAATTGACTTAAGATTGTTGACACTCAATTTTGTCCCTCCTTTATTTCAATTTATTTCCTGGAGCTTCTAAATTTATTGACGAGCAAAACATTTTATTTTCACTATTATTTTCATTGCTACTACTATTAATATCATTACTTTCATTTGCACTATTTTACTATCAACATTACTAGCATTACTTTATCACAAATTTCAAAAGGGTTCGTTATCATTTTATTTTCGGATTTGGACTCGTTAAATTAATTACAAGTCAACACTTTGTTAAATCTTTACTTTCTACATATTAATCACTAATTATCATAGTATATATTGTACTAGTTATTAAATTAGAAGCCCAACAATAATTTAAATAAAGGAAGAAAGATCCATATTTTCAGCCAATTAATGGCCCAAACGATCAAGCCCATTATCCATTTAAACAAATTACCTCACCCGACCAGCCTAAAACAGATCAGCCCATACCCGCTTCTACCCGACCCGGCCCACGTCGTCTATTTCACCATCATCTACCCTAATCAAAACAAAACGCAGCCGCAGCCCCTCTCTCTACTCTCTCTTTCCCTCACTATTTTCGGCTATGATACACCATTCTTTAGCCGAGCGCAGTCTTGTCTATACCATTTCCACACAAAAAATGTCTCTATGTCTGAGTTACCTGAGTTTTCTGTCTTCGACAGAGGAAAGGAGTCCTTTTCCAGCTTCAAACACATGTTGATCCTAAAGGACCATAAATGGTCGATCCATTTGCGGATAAAATCCAAGTCAACCCTTTGAAATTGGCTCGAAAACTCCTTCAATATTCAGATTCAAACGGGTCTATTTTGGACTCGTTTTGAAACCCTAGATGTTAAAATCCCGCCCATTTTTCGAACCGAGAAAACCCTAAATCACCCTATAAATACTGACGTTTTGATCCAACAAGGGGAGTTCTTTGGAGTCGCCTGAATCCCTCCTAAATATTTACACTTCTCACTATACCCGGAGAATATTCTTTTGGAGAGGATTACTCACATTTGAAAATTGTTTTGAGATAAACGGATTTTCTTTTTTTAACAAGAGTCTACTATTTCGGCTGATATCGAAATTTTCGATTCGAAAGATTTTTCGAGTTTGAGTTCGTCGTGTTCGAACGTAGATCCGCGATCTCGTACCCCGTTCACTGCACCACCAACAGGTAAAATCTGATGCTGTTTGATTTATCGCTTTTGTTAAAATCATGCTAGCCTAGAACATTCATGTTTTGATGTCTTGTTGTTACCATTTCACTCAAATCTATGCAACTGTTACTGTTTAGATTGGTTTAGATGCTAGCGCATTTTTACGTTGTTATTGTTGTGTGACCTTGTTCCGGCATGTGTTTGCATACTTTATTAATGTTTTAGATTAAATTCCAAGTATGGAGCTATATGTTTGTCATTCTTGTTTCGTCTAATTAGTTTAGCATGTACTCATGTATTTGTTTGGTTTCAGTTGGTCAGTAGGAGCACATTGTTTATGCCTAGGACTAGTCAATTGGATCTGTTAAAGTCTAACTGTTAGTATGAATGTCATGTTTAAATATATGAAGCATAATACCATGTCTTCCTTCAAACGCTAATGTCATTAGTTGGGATTACTCTTTTTAGTTCAAAGTGGTAGGTCTCACTAGAAAGTAACCAGAAATGCCTTTGAAAGAAAAACCACTGTTCTCTAATGCGATTCATTCCTTTCGTCATTCCAACTAGAATGTCATGTGTTACATGGTCTGTTTAAATTCGATATGAGTTTAAGGCCTAGCAGGTTCTGTTTAAATTGAGTTTGAGTTCCTACAGTTGGGTTTCGAGATAATATGGTCTATGAGACAATACATTTGGAAGATCCTTTGCTTTCCAGCAGTGGGCAGGATGCATTAATTCACTATTTAAGTGCGAATAGGTTAATATTTAGCATAAAAAAGGGCAAGGCTTGAAAAGAAACTTGCATAGGGTGTTGTCTTGGTTTTGTTCCTTGAGGTAGAAGAGTTAAGTGTTGAAGTAACAATTTGTTAAAGTTTTGAATGGTTGGAGTTTTACAGTTATTAAGGTAACTTAAGCTTATGGCATATCACTGCCTCCGTATGACCTCTTGATTCTCTGTATACTCTGCATATTATCCTCTGTCTACTCTGCATATTATGATTGCTGCATCTATTTCCTTCTTCTTCTTCTTCTGAAATCTATTCGTATACCCTTCAACTGAAGCTTTAAAAAACATCAAGCAGAACCAAGCATGTCTTTATTTGTGTAAGTGTTGATTTTTTTGTTTGAGAATATAGGAGATATGCCTAGATATACTAGATGTATATAGTTCCTGCATACCTTTGATAGACAAGAATTTGAATATTAAAGTCTTGCATACACTTTGAAACTACTCAGTTTTATATGCATGTCTTTATTTCCTGCATACACTCTGAAACTATTCAGTTTTCCTGCATACACTCTGAAACTCTTCATGTCTTTATTTCCCGAATTCACTCTGAAACTATTCAGTCTTATATGCTAAGTGTACTTGTATCGGTTATGTATATGTGTGTATATGACTGGTATATTTTAGCCAATACATTTATAGGGAGATTAGTAGGTTATTATGGATTAAGCTTGAACCCTCCCCGGTGTTAGCCATGCCTGGAATTCATGAAATCCCTTGGAACTTGTGCAACATCGGGAAGACGGGGGCAAAAGCTTTCCAATATTAACCTTCTAAGTATCCTTACGAATGTGTATGCACGAGATATACTTAAATATACACAATATATACATAATCCATTGGTTTGTTTCGAATTTACATTATATATGTTTAGCCTTATTTATTGATTGTATACTAATTCTTTTCTTTCGTTCTTATGCATGACTATCGCATACGAATCCAAGGGACTCATCATCTCCCGCATTCGGTGTTGGGCCAAATCCCAACGAAACTTTCCTTTCAAAGCGTCCTCCTCAGCCGTGTAAAAGGGCTCTGGGCCGAGGCCCATACAGCAGAAAACAGATCGCCATTGGCCTGAATGGGCCCGACTCATTTACTTCCTCTACTCTATTCCTTTTGTGTATTTGACTTGTATGGATTGTCTAACATTTTATCTTGTTCTTGTTTCTCTTAGCTTAGATGAATCCTAGTGTGGTTTGTAGGAATTCTAGTTTTTAGAAGATTAAGTAGGATCGTTTAAAACTTAGAATGAATTTAAATGTTAGTATCTACAACATTTTTGGGCTACACGAATTGATTTCCCAAAGGACGCCAAGGGCTAAATAATAACCATACCTTCCAAACAAATCATGTTGATCTCAAAATATTTTTAAAATAATGAAGACTTGGATCATTCTTTTTAGACATTAAAATCCTCTCTCCGATTTCTGACGATTTCGTCATATTTTAACACCATTAAACTTTAAAACTTTACTGATATTAATCTTATAATGATTCTTTTAAATTGTTAGTCGATATAACTTATTCTCCTCAAATATTTATAAAACGTTACACAATCTCGCGCTTTCTTTAGTCTATTTACAGCTAAAGTCTTTTAGGGAAAATTGTTACCTTTTCTAAAAAAGTCCTATTTTAAACAACATTATTATATTTCTATTTATAACTTTAGCAACACTTACAAACTATTTTCCCAAACATTTAAAATATTATATTTGTATATTTTTAATCCTAGTTAATTAACATAAGTCCGGTCGGTTAACCATTGGTAATGGGTCTTAAATGATGTCTAACACCTTCCCTTTAGACTAGTTGAAACCTTACCTAGAATCTTAAGTTTCGTAGACATTAAAACGGAATTACTTTAGATAATTACTTTAATAAACTTTAGGTGTCCTAATTCACCCTAAATAATTAGGTGGCGACTCCCTAACTTTAAATAACCCCGGAATTACCGGAATGTTGTAAGCTATTTTGACCCTGGTTAAAATAGGGTATAACAAAGATCAGGGTATCATCAATTGAAGATTCAGGCAGAGGATGTTTCATGAACGCCCCAGCTGCATTCATGGATTTGATGAATAGTGTGTTTAAGCCCTATTTGGACTCGTTCGTAATAGTGTTCATTGATGATATCCTGGTGTACTCTAGAAGTAAGGAAGAGCATGATAAACATTTGAGAATTGCTCTTGGGGTATGGCGGGAGAAGGAGTTGTATGCTAAATTCTCCAAGTGTGAATTCTGGTTGTCTTCTGTGTCTTTCTTGGGGCATGTTATTTCGAAAGAGGGTATTATGGTGGATCCTCAGAAAATTCAGGCAGTCAGGTAATGGGCTAGGCCCACATCAGTGACCGAGATCCGTAGTTTCGTGGGTCTGGCTTGCTACTATCGTCGGTTTGTGAAAGGGTTTGCCTCTATTACTTCTCATTTGACTCAGAAAAAAATACCGTTTTAGTGGTCCGACGAGTGTGAGGAGAGCTTTTAAAAGCTCAAGACATTGTTGACTACAGCACAGGTTCTAGCATTGCCTGTGGAGGGCAAGGATTTTGTTGTTTATTGTGATGCTTCACGTTCTGGTTTGGGTGCTGTTTTGAAGCAGGAAAAGAAGGTGATTGCTTATGCTTCTCAGCAGTTAAAAATGCATAAGAAGAACAATCCTACTCATGATGCGTTGAAAATCTGGGGGCACTACTTATATAATGTCCATTGTGAGGTGTACACAGACCACCGCAGTTTACAGCATGTGTTCACTCAGAGGGATCTGAACTCTAGGCAGCGCAGATGAATGGAACTGCTGAAAGATTATAATATCACCATTCTGTATCATCCTGGTAAGGCAAATGTAGTGCCTGACGCGTTGAGAAGAAAGTCGGCTAGTATGGGAAGTCTGGATCGTTTGATTTCTTCGGAGCGTCCGTTAGCTAGAGAGGTTCAGACTCTGGCTATCAGTTTTATGAGACTGGAGATTTCAAGCACAGTCGGGGTGTTGGCTTGTGTTGAGTCTCGGTCATTGTTTTTAGAACAGATCAAGGCTAAGCAATTTGAGGATGCTAAGTTATGCCAAATACGTGACAAAGTGTTGCGTAGTGAGTCCAAGAAGGCCGTGATCGATGAGGATGGTAGCTGCAAATTAAAGGACGGGTATGTGTGCCACGTGTGGGCAATTTGATCAAGACTATTCTGACCGAGGCTCATAGTCGAGATATCCTATTCATCCTAGCGCTACCAAGATGTATCGCGATTTGAGACAACACTACTGGTGGACTAAGATGAAGCGTGATATAGTAGAGTTTGTTGCTCAATGCCTGAACTGCCAACAGGTGAAGTATGAACATCAGAAACCTGGGGGTACACTTCAGAAGATGCCCATTCCGGAGTGGAAGTGGGAAAGAATAGCCATGGATTTCATAGTGGGTCTTCTGAAGACACTAGGGAAGTTTGACTCTATCTGGATTATTGTTGACAGGTTTACAAAGTCTGTCTACTTTATTCCGTGAAGATAACTTATGATGTGGATAAATTGGCTAAAGTCTACATTTGGGAGGTGCTTAGGCTTCACGGGGTTCCTATCTCCATTGTGTCCGACAGGGGCACAACGTTTACCTCCAGGTTTTGGGAGTGTTTGCATGAGGAGTTGGGTACAAAGTTGGATCTTAATACAGCCTTCCACTCTCAGACTGACGGGCAGTCTAAGAAGACTATTCAGGTTCTTGAAGATATGCTCCGTACGTGTGTGATAGACTTTGGTGGGCATTGGGATCAATTCTTGCCTTTGGCCGAATTCGCATACAATAATAGCTACCACTCGAGTATTGATATGGCCCTATTTAAGGCGTTGTATAGAAGGAGGTGTAGGTCTCCTATTGGATGGTTTGATGCATTCGAAGTGAGGCCTTGGGGTACTGAACTTCTGAGAGAGTCCCTAGAGAAGGTGAAGGTAATTCAAGCCAATCTTCTGGTAGCGCAACGTAGGTAGAAGGAGTATGCAGACCGCAAGGTCTGAGATCTTGAGTTTGAAGAGGGAGAGCAATTGTTGTTGAAGGTCTCACCCATGAAGGGTGTGGTGAGGTTTGGGAAGAAGGGCAAGATTAGCCCGAGGTACATTGGTCCGTTTGAAATCCTCAAGCGTGTGGGGCAGGTGGCTTACAAGTTTGCTTTACCTCCGAGTCTATCAGGCGTTCATCTGGTATTTCATGTTTTGATGTTGAAGAGGTGCCACGACGATGGTTCTTACATAATCCGTAGGGATCCGACTTTGTTAGATGAGAATTTGACATATGAGAAAGAGCCCGTTGCGATCTTAGATAGGGATGTTCGCAAGTTAAGGTCCAAGGAAATAGCCTCCGTGAAATTTCAGTGGAAGAATCGTCCGGTCGAGGAAGCTACTTAGGAAACAAAATTTGATATGCGTAACAAGTATCCTCAGCTTTTCGCCGAGTCAGGTAACTTCTCCCTAGATTTCTCATCTTTGTTCGTTCGGGGACGAACGATGTTTTAATTGGTATATAGTGTAACGACCCTTCCGGTCGTTATGGGAAAGGTAGGATCAACATACCAAATAGAACATTTCCAAGGGTAGAATGAGCTAGTAGAAATGTGATTTTATAGGTCTAAGAGCTGAAAACTTGACTTGTTTGTGGTTGTTGTGTATTTTATTAAATCTGTCGAGGGGTGACGTAGAAATTAGAACTCCATTGGGAATTCCGAGGCCACGGGTGGATTCGCATGACATTTTTATGTATAGATGCATGGTTTAGTTTTGTTTGTGAGGCTTCAGATGAAATGTTGGTGATAGGGGGAAGAACTGGGCAAAAATCGAGCTCACTGCCCAAATAGGACCGCTGTGGCGGGGCTTGTACAGCTACGACAGTACCGTTATAGTGGTGAGCCCCTCGCCGCCAGCGGTCAGCCATAGTCCTTGGGTCCGCTGTGGCGGGCCATGTGCAGCTATAGCAGAACATGGGCCGCCATAGTGGTGGTAGAATTTTTATTGGTCCGCTATAGCGGTCCCTTGACCGCTACAGCGGTGGTTCGATCATCACAGCGATCAACGGATGGCAGAATGTCGTGTTTTAAAGACTTAGTCTCACATTCTTTATTCATAGAACTCCAACACAGTTCCCCACAAGTACATAGGGTGAACTTCCAAACTATGGCAAAAACACTCTTGAGAGGTAAGTTTCAATCATCCCTTTCAATCATTCCATATCATCTTCATGATTATCATTCTTTTTATGGGTTTGCAATGGTGAAATTTGTAATAATAGCCCTAGAATAATAAACCTTCTAAACTTGTTGAATTAGGGTGGTTATCACTTATCATCTAATGGCTTGGGTTAACTCCTCTTAATCATGAATTGCACCCTTAGAGCCATGAACTAAATAAATTGAGACCTAGGGTTCTATAAAAATGGTAGCTTGACCATGAAAACTAGTTGTAGTTGGAATGTTAATGTAATATTGTTATAATTGGATGATTAGTGATAACTAAGGCCCTTGTAAGGCTGCTTTACACCTAGAAAATCGTTCACCCATTAGAATGGGGTAAAAAAGGAAGGGTATTCTTGAATTGGTAATTGCGACTAAAGTAATTATGACTCATTGACCTTCTATTTCTAGACTTTAGCGTTCTGAGGCTTTGAGGAAGGGAAAAATGGTAGCGGAGTGATTTGCTTTGTTCCAGCTCTCTATTTGAGGTAGGTTACGTTCTACATGAGTTAGACTTTGATTAGTTGATTGTATGTTTTGTGAATTCTATATGAGAAAGCATGTTTAGTCTTCATGCATGATATTTGTGTGTTAGAACTCCTATATGTGATCGATTGAGTGACTGTGTAGGCTTCGTGCCCTGTTTATGTGTGTTGAATCTACAGTTGATATTGTTGTGATGAGAAGTTAATATGACCTTCTCGGTGGAATTGTGATATGAATTAATGATTTGAGCATTGATAATGAGAAGGTAATAAATACTGTCATATAGAGAGATATGGAAAGGCACAAATGTGACCTAGATTATGGGCTCGTGGTCCGAGGTTCGTTCCGAAAACGAGAGATACATTGATATGGCCGCGTCCGAGGTTCGTTCCGGAGCAGAGGTTTATGCTCGGGTCCGATGAGTATTCGGAACGAGTGGTACATGGACACCATGGGTCCCCTACAGGTCATGACTACTGAGCAATGACATCAGTTAGCATGTATGTACAGTGAGTATGGTTATTGTGGTAAAATTGTTCCATTTGTGGCCTCCATTGATTGTGATTTTTGCTATCTTGGGTAACTTGATTTGTGATTATCCTTGATTGATTTGTTGTGGTTTATTGATTTCGTGTATGTTGGTTGGCTTGCTTGTTCTATTGATTCTATGAGATATGCATGATACTAATTATAGTCAGCCTATGATATCTACCGGTACATAGTGTTTGTACAGATACTATCTTGCTGCATTCTTTTGAGTGCAGATTGTGATACAGAGACTGCTACCTGTCCTCACATCTAGCGTTTAGGCAGT
The DNA here is from genome assembly GCF_019175385.1 of Lycium barbarum. Lineage (NCBI taxonomy): Eukaryota > Viridiplantae > Streptophyta > Magnoliopsida > Solanales > Solanaceae > Lycium > Lycium barbarum. Next base: position 117,874,150 of record NC_083344.1, on the reverse strand, counting down.
TGCTGACAGATTTAGGGTGAGCTTTTATCTATGCCTGGCCGCCCAAAGATCTTCTTCTTATGATGTCTATTTCGTATTTCGGACATTATGGATATTTATTAGGCAGATTTCATTTCTTAGACGTGTTCTAGTTTAGAGTCCTCATACGATGACTTTCGGATTTTGGGGATTTTTGTAGTAGTTAGAACTTCCGCATTTACTTCAATATTTTTATGGTCTGACTTATTTTGATCTTTTTATGCTTGAATGAGTAATAACTGATTAGTTTGGTTAACTTAATAACGGACTTGAGTGAATAGATGACTTATGTGTTGGTTCGCCCACTAGGATTTAGTTAGGTGCCTGTCATGGCGGGTCGGGTCGTGACAATAATGCAACTTATAAACTTAAAACATAACTAAGGAAATAACTTTTTTATAACATTCAAAAAAACTAAGACATTAAATACTAACTGTTGAGCATATCTTCAAATAAGTTGTTGGAAAAAATCATGTTGCAAGGTAGCACAAGTTTTATTTTAGGGGAAAAATCAGAATTAGCCGGTCACTTACATTTTGCACCTTCTCTAGCCGTAAAATACGATTTACTGACAATAGCCATATAACCTCGTGCCAACAAAAATGAAAATAAAGTCGGCAGCATCGGCAAACTCTCTACAAGGGTTCTTTCCAACACTCAAAAACTTGAAAAGGGCAAATCAAACTAAATAAAATTGCTCTTCAACTTCAAAATCACAAGACTAAAAGTCAGCTTCACCATTATACAAGACCAAAACCCACCAATTCAAAAATCCCCCAAAATTTCACATTACCTCAGTCTAAAGCCAATATATATTACTTATACATATTATATATTGAATATGCAGTGTATAATTGATGAATAATCACTGCATTGTGTATAATCAGTGTGTATTTATTATACACGGCTTATACACTTATTATGCACTAATTATACTCTATTATCATTGAGTTCACCTTACCCAAATAAGTATATTTTTTTTAAAAGTCAAAATTTCTTTTCCATTCTCTTCTCTCCAGACACCTCTGTTACACACACACACACACACAAAAAAAAAAAAAACACTGATCTGGGGAAAAAGTTGCAATGCATATCTAAAAAATAGAGGAAGAAGAATTCTCTGATGATGTTGTGACGATCTGCGACGTTGAGGAAGGGAGATAATTTTTTTCGTTGTTGGCTGCCATGAAAGGACTAGTGAAGATGGTGAAGGGGGAGTAAAAGGGGGTCTGGGACTTTTTGGAGATAAGAAAGAGAAACGGAGCGTAGGAGTGGGTGGTGGGGGCTAATAAAATAGATAAGGAATACCCGAATGGCTACTATATGTATCTGATAAAAAACATATGGTTATTTTGAGTTTATTACTATAATGGGGTGTTAATTGAATTAATTATTCTTTATTTATTTTAATCAAATATTATTAAGCAAGATATATCAAGTATTAAAAAATCTAAAGTCTAGACATGTTTGAAATTGAGATTCTAACCCAAGAGGCCTACACTAGTTGTGGGCCTGAACTTGTACTGAATGAAAGGCTCATCGTAATATGGCAGAGACGACAGTCACAAGTGAAAGAGCAGCAACTGATCCCCAAAGAACCTAATTAGTGATGCAATTTGACTAAGAGTACGCACTCCATGTAATCAATATGAAAATTTCCTCAATTCAAACATCCAAGCTGTACTTGAGCAATAGATAATATACTCATTTTCTTTATTGGGAAATATGCAATACCAAAACTGAAGCAAGCACACGACTAAATAAAGATCATTTACTCTTTGACAGTTAAGACAACATCATCAATCGTGTGTCATACCTGAACCATACGATTCAATACCAAAACTCAGACTTAATTACGTAGCACAAGTAGTAAACACTAAGCTAGATGCACATAATGTCATTTAAGGATTAATACTGAACAGTACTGTTGTGCAAATTATCGTACAATACTAAAAGATTAGCATCAGACTAATAAGTATAGCACAACCACCTTACATTTAGCCATGCATAAACGTTCAGGTGGTGAAACATCCTCTTCTTTGTTTGTCTAAAATAAATGAAAAACAGTCAAAGTCTTTGTTTTTGTTTTTTCATTAGCAAAAGGAATATATGACATGTTATTTTCTCTTGTTTGTTTTTACACTGCTGCAGCTACATGTTGCTAAAGGAGAAAGCTTTGAATGTTACATTGGATAAAGACTGTAATATATTACTGCTCCCTAAATATTTAATCATATGATAAACTAAACATCATTTACCCTTAGATCTCAAGAACAATCAAGGGGTTCCAAAGTACAATCACATAACAGAACACACAACTATGTAAAGATCAAGTCACAATACCTTAAGACAATTCAGTTAACCTGCTTTAGCACAATTGCAGCTGACTGACCATTGCTAGTCTATCCATTTTTTATAAAGCACTTAAAGAAACCACCATGACAGATCCAATCGAATGAAGAAAGAAGATTATAATATTAGAATTACTAGAATAAAGAAAACAGATTACAATTAATTATAGTCAAATATTGATTTCGTTTTTAATACCCCAAATTCCTAGTATATGAAGTAAAAAAATAATATCTTTTTCTATTTCTTATGAGTTATCCTAAGTAGTATTTCAAAATGTTTTTCCATAGTTGCGTTAAGCCAATTCTGATTTGGGGGAACTTACAATTTGAAGCCCTAAATTCTGATTTGGGGGAAGGCCAATGCTCGTTCATACGAACGCTGATAGGATTGGGAAGGTGATTCGAGCCCAGAGTGAATCTAAGGGGTCGTTTGGTAGAAGGTATAAGCTGAGATATCACAGCACTAATTTTTATACCATGTTTGGTAAAAGGTATAAATTTATCCTGGGATAAATTTATACCTTGTACCAAACATGGTACAAAAATTAGTGCTGAAATATCCCAGCTTACACCTTCTTATCACACTAAAAGATGGTATAAAATAATCTCAATAGATGGGATAAATTAGTCCCGGAATTATAATCCAGAGATAATTTTGACTATCTACCAAACGACCCCTAAAAGATAAAACTTATAGGCTCTAGGTAGTGTGAAGATAAGAGAGGGAAGGATTTGGGGAAAACCGTAAAAGAGGAAAACGAGGAAAAAGTTTGCCGCATAGCTTTTCGCTCAAATTTGAAAAAGATTAATGATTTTTAGGCCACAAACCAAATTAATTGTTTAGAAAATTACATATTTTACCAACAACATCAATACTCTTGGCTACGCTAAAAGTCTGTTGTTGCTAATGTATATATATCCAAATTTATCATATTAACCCATAATATATCGCTACAATATTAAAAGATCTAGTAACAAGAAAAAACCCATTATTTAATGAAAAAAATTGAGTTGTTTCCATTTATCAAATTTAACCAACAATTTGTGGTTGTTCCTAAAAAATTGTTGCCAATTCTATGTTTTCTTATAGCGACAATGTTCAATGCCGCTGTAATTACTCTTTCGTCTCTTGAATATTCATTTTAAAAGTTCAATATATTGTTAGTCATGTAAGAAAACATATACAACAACAACATATTCAATGTATTCCCACATGGTGGGGTCTGGGGAGGGTAGAGTGTACGCAGACCTTACCCCTACCTTGGGAGGTAGGAAGGCCTTTTGCGATAGAACCCCAGCTCAAGAAAAGGTGTCAAGACAACAATAATTATAGGCAGTAATAGCAACATATAATAAGATAAATGACGTTAAAGAAAGAAAGAGAGAAACAAGCAAGCCATATGAGAGATATTAAAAAATAAGCGAGTGAACACAGATAATAAAACTCCTAATGCAGAAATGAAATCCTCGCGGCCCCCTTCTAGCCCTCTACCCTTATACTCGACCTCCACACCCTCCTATCACCGGTCATGATGTAAGAAAACATATATATTGTAGAAATTATGCGGTCCAACATTAAAAATTTTGTGACCGTGTATTTTGCAATTTGAAGTATCCAAGACATTCCAAGTTTATCAGAATTATGATTACTGTATATTTCTTCAAAACTAACGTGTATACGAAATAAATTTATTTTTATGTTGGTCAGTTGAATTAACACTTATATACAAAATATCAATCTGATAATCACACTTGACACTAATTGTAATATCACAAAGACATTAGTCCGTATTTTCTGTAGTGTCATACGACACTTTTTTTTTTTTTTGTGTTTGCTTCGTGTTTGCTTCAACCATACTTTCGACCTAATACAGTTAAAGACTTTACAATAAAAATATTGAATAGTAACTTCTTCTACAAAAGTGTTCAATTCCTACTTCTAAATGTATTTAGCTTTAAAATTCTAATTTCAAAAGGTATTCAACACAACGAAAAAATTGATTTTACCATTTAAGTCTATATCTTTTTAACTTCTACTAAATTTTTCCTGTTGACCTAGGTCTAAATTACATTAAATTCTAATCACATTCAATCAGGATTAGTTTTTCTTCTTATGATCTTTTTTCTTTTATTCAAATAATAAAATTATTAATCATTTAATTAGACTCGAAGTAAAAGTCTACAAATCTTATATCACCAGGAAAGAGAATGGTGGGTAGATAGAATCTCGTCACCCTTAAGCAGAGATTTCAAACGTAAAACCTGACAAATATTGTTGCTATTACTCCCCAATAAATAGAATTAATCTTTGACAGACAATTCATGTGATGAAAGTAAGTTACATTACCCGTAGATACATATATGTTGTGTGTAATGCGGTGTATGGATTCGAATGACACTATAACTTCAATTGAAAGATTGATTGATATCAGGAGCGTATAGAATGTATATCATTATGTTAAATTAGTACGTATATCTATAAATTTTATATTTTAAGGTGCAAAATCTATAAACAATTGGTAGTGCTAAGAAATTAAACAAGGATACTGACCAAGACAATCAAGAGAGGAGAGAAATGATATAACTAGAAAAAAACTTTTTAGAAAACAACATAAGACTTAATGCTTGAATCACCTACCACAGATCCAAAAAAAAAAAAATGAATTATTGATTTTACTTACCTCTAAAATAAAACAAATACAATCAAAATTGAAAAAAAAAAACGGTAATAATTTATTTAACATAAAATAAATACCAAGCAAAATCAATTTGTAGTGGCAAAAGTCAAGAAACAGTACGTGAGAAAAGAAGAAGACCTCTTTGGACGTTCTAACATGTGAGATATTTTATTGTGCTATTTAATTCAAATAACGAAATAATTTGTACAAGATACAATTCTATTGATTGAAGTCCTAAATTTTAGACAATAACAATAAATTACAATTATTATATTTAGTCTTTTTTTTACGAATATATGTTATTTTGTTCAAGTTCAAGAAACTTAATGAATTAATTGGATAATTAATTTATCTCAATTTTACTTCGATTTGATTAAATTATAAATTGTATTTGAAATTTATTCTAGAATTGAATTTGATTTGCAGATTTGACTATAATTGCAATAAAGTAGCCACAATTTAGATATGATTATAACCATATTTTAAACGCCTGAATTTGGCTAATTTTCCAACTTGGAACATCATCTCATTCCTTCTTTCTTCGCGCCGCTTGCTTTTTTCATAAATATCCTGTCTTTTCTGAAAATGTTCACTATAAGGAGACAGTCAAACATCGATAACTTGTCACCATAAACAATCGTAAACAAAGATCATTGATTTTAGCTATGAATATTTTTCGTAGCCAATAGTTAAATCATTCAACTACAACTTTTAAATCGTCGCTATTTAAACCATTACATATTTTGTGACAAAAACTTGTTGTCACTAAGTCGCATGTTTATTAGAGACAATAAATTGTCTATCACTAATTGTTTATGTTATTAGTGACAAAAACTAAGGTCACAATTAAACATAAAAAAAATTAGCTAAAACTTACAATGATTAACTACAAATTATAATTTGTCGCTAATGTATCAACATAGTTTTTGAGACAAAAGTTTTTCGTCTCCAAAATTTAACTAATTTTAGGACGAAAATCAATCTGTCACAAATTGGGTACATCATTAATGACAAAATAATTTGTCACTAATAACTTTAAATTTGTGGCTAATAGTACTCAATAAATGGCGCCAACTCTTTTTTTGGAGGGAAAATTTAGGGGACAAAACTTTGCTACGAAATTGTGTTTCGTCACTAAAAATATGTGCCTCATGTATTTAAGGATGAAATGTAACTTTTGTCACGAAAAGTGAATAATTAGTGACGAAGTTTGCGTCGTAGCTAGTATTTTCATAGCTAAATATAATATTTGTTGTAGTATTTTAAACTATTTTAAAGAGGCTCGAAGTTTGTTATATTTACCAAATTGAATGTGGCAATTCAAGTAATAAAGGAATAAAGTAGGGGTAAAAATGAGAAGTAGAAATGTGTACATAGACCTGTAAAAAGTTAATTTAAAAGGTTTTACCCAAAAGACTTGAAAGTTTCTTAATCATGCTTTGCTATGTAAATAGCAAGAACAAAGGCAATGTGGAAGACCAAACTTTTTGGTTGGCAAAATCACAGCCAGACAGTTCTAATATAACTTTGGACGAATATATATATATATATATATATATATATATATATATATATATATATATATATATATATATGTGAGAGGGGGTTATGTTTTTCAATATATTTTTTCAATAATTAAAATTCCAAAGAACTTGATAGAAAATATAAAGTGGTTTTTAGCAAAATTTTTAAATAATCCTACTCGGTACTTCCTCACTCCTGGACGTCCTCTTATCATGTAGTTATATTTCTAAGTTTCTGTCTATCTCCCAATTTTTACGTTTTTTTTTTAATAATCTGGACTATGTCCAGGCATGAGTCTTGTTACACTGTTCATCTCTTTCTCTTAACCTTGATTCTTAATATCCTTCTTCTTTAACCATACCCCGGTTACCACGGCCAACATCGTCCTTTATCATTTTTTGGACATTAAAACGGCCTCTCAACACTTAAGAATTTATAGGTTAATCCATCGAGTTTATTAAGAAATTAAGAATAACCATATACTAAGAGTAACAGATCCATAATAACAAGTAAGTAATTACTTAAACATAACATTTATATAAACATGGGATAATTTACATAATAGGGAGAGTAGTACAGAAACATAGTTAAAAACTTACATGACTTGAAGATGGAGAGAGGTTTCCCTTTCGGGGAACCCCAAAAACTACTTCACGCTAAGAGAAATTACTGAAAGCTTAATACTATTTTTACAAGGAAATTTATTTTACAAGGGTCTTGGACTGGGAAAGGGATTGAAGCATTTGAAAGAGAAGGGGAATATGGAGTTTTTCTTTGAGAGATGTTGTTGATGCTTTTGTTGGTTATTTTCTTTTGGTCTTCTTCTGTTTAAAATTCTTGATAAGAAATTATTATCTATTCTATTGTCTGAAAAACTTGCGCTTGGTCTTTCTTGTCCTTGCCTTTCTGATCCTCCTTTGTTTCTTGATCTAATTGGAAAAAGGTCCATTTTTGTGGTTTTCTAATTATTTTGGCTTTTTCCTTCTAAGGTGTTATTCCAACCTTCTTTAATTGTTCTGTTAGTTCTTCAACTTCTTTATTCTTTAGGGTTTCTATATGATTTTTTTCTTTTTGTCGGTCACTTATCAATTGTAGGTGTTCGCTTATTAATTCTAACCTTGGTACTATTATCTATTCTATTTTCTTAGTTATTTCTAATAATAATGAGATTATAGCAATATTTTGTTTTAGTATTATTTGATCAGATTTAGCGTTAGGTATATAGTCTTGTGGTAAAGGTATATATTTTTCTATTAATTTTGAGGCTTCTTGTTGGGCTATAGTTGGTCTGCTCATGAAGGAGTAATTTCTTTTAGTTCTTCTACTGTCTTTTTCAATTCTCTAATACCACTAGTTAATACTGATGTAAAATAGGCATATATACGCAACGGAAGCAAATAGCAAGGATTAAACTTGCATGTAAAATAGACAACACGTAATCAAGATATTAATCAAACAAAAAATTGATACTTATCTCTTGAAGCGTGACCGCGACTAAGAATCGAATCTTCAACCACGAACACACACCATCCACGAGATCGCCATCCTTCAGTTCTACAGTCTTCTGCTGTGTAACCCGAATAATACCAGAATTTTTGAAATTCGTATGGGCGAATTTCTATGGAAAAAGTGTAGAAACATCTAAAACCCTTTAGCCTCCTTATGGAATAACACCCATATTTTATAACTACATGTTTAAGGTTTTCACCCTTTTCTAAAACCTGTTGGGTCTTTATTTTCCACCAAGAAATAATATTTTATTTAATTCTTTATTATTCGGGCACAACAGGGACCACAGGATTTAATTAACGAGGCTTCCTATTATGGAATTAATTCGAAATAGCTGAATTAATCTTACCGTAATAAATTACAAATTATTCCACTAAAAAATCATAGTTGCACTCCTCAGTTTAATTTCGAATTAAATCTTATTTAACTCCCCATGTTAAGATTACAGCTACTAATCAATTAAATTAAATTACTGACAATTTAATTCATTGACTAATTGAATTCTTTATATTTCCGCTTAACTTATATCATGTGACGGATACAAAATCCACCTGTAGGGTTTTCACATGAGACTTATAAGCATTCATAAAGGGGTATCATCAATCTTAAAGTCGAGATATGGATTCTATCAACTAATTATTATTTCACAAATGTAATTTGTCATTATCCAATTTAACAGGAATACATAGACCCGCAATTGAGTCGTACCTTTAAATAAATCAAAATAATGAACAAATCACATTGATCATAATAATTATATCAAGATTAAGAGTATAAGTACATTTAATGAACTAGAGAATTTATTTTATATATTTAGTACAAAAACACTTATCTCTACTTGGTCCGTTCAATACATACAAAATGTACTAGCACAAGAAGACGAAACTATACTGTTCCCATAATGAAGATACATTATATTAATCTTATGCTATAATCATAGCAATAGCTTTGTTCAATTTTCATCTTAGATTGTGAACATAAATTTTATACTTATAAGAACTTACGATTTAATCTTCTGTGTATAAGCTAAACTCTATACATTAAACCATCTACTATACAAGTAAAGGACACACATACTAGTACATGATCTATTTAACTCTTTATTAAACAATGAATAAATAATTGTTCTATAATAAATACTATATCCAAACGCATAGTTAATAGTATATATCCCAACAAATACTTCTACTTGTTGTGTAATTTGAGTTACTATCTGAATTGTCTTTATTTCTATTTCTTTTGGTTTTTCTGCAATAACTTTAACTAACTTTTCTATTTCAGTCTTCGTAGGTAATTTTTCTAAACTAAATTTGTTATTTAAAATCTGAATTTTTCTATCTAATTCTAATTCTTGTGATTTTAGGTAATCAAAATTTTGTTCTAATTTTTCTAATGTCTTCTTTTGCCTAGTTTGGGAAGATTCTATTACTTCTAATATTCTAATAATGTCTTTATTATTTTCTTGAGTTTTTTCACTAAAATTTATAACTAAATCTACTAGTGTATTAAATTGTTTATCTTCACTATGTAATATATGCTCTCCGTTACTGAAATTACACTTTATAATACTATGGTCTTTTAATGCTCTATATTTCTTTTCTGGTATATTCTTAAGTCTAAATATTCTAAATTTTTTAATGTATCTATTTTATCTAAATTTGTTTATTATCCTAAAGGAATTCTTATTTTACTAACTTTCTTTTGATTTTCGATGATGGTTGTGAGTCTTTCTATATCGTCTCGTATGCCCTGTAATTCCCACGTTATAGCGGAAATTGTATCTTGGTTAATCAGGCTTTGTAACAGTCTATTTTCTATTATTGATGATAGTGTTTCTATATTTATTACCTCTAAATATGCACTTAATGCTTTTTCAACTTTTCTATATTCTCGTCTTCTTTCTATATCCCTATATAAATACCAATAGTTAATAGCTTTTTGTTTAGCGAAGGGCTGTGTTTTCATAGAAAGAGGGCTAATACGGGTTATATCTTCTTTGTCTTCGTTGCTGAGAGGTTTTTCTAGATTTTATGTATCCTAACAGTCTATATTCTAATTATGATATTATATCTATCAATTCTTGTAACCTTAACTGGTTTCCTTTAGAATTGCTTAGTCTAATATACTCTGGGTATAGCCTACTTAATTCTTGTTTGACTTCTGAATAACTATCTTTCATCTATTAACCTAAAGGTATGAACTTTACTTTGCTTTCTATATATATAATATATGCTTCTGCTCTAAATATTTCATCGTTTGTAAACTGTATTTCCCAAAGGAGATTATTTCTAAGACATAGAACGTCTATGTTAGTTTCTAGAGCTTCTCTATGTACTGTTTCTAGGTATTTAACTTTATTAGTAAGAAATCTTAGTAGTTTTTTGGTTTTTCCTAGTTTTTGTAGGGTGAGGTGAATCATACGATAATGAAAACTTATATGTTTATTAAAACTATGTTGTCTCATAGAAATTTGTCTAATAGTAGTTGATGGTCTTCGATGTCTAGCACTAAAAGGTCGTCTCATGAAATATAATCTTAGGTTCCAAAAATCTTCTTGCTCTGATACGAAAGTAAGAGGGGAGTTATGTTTTTCAATATATGTTTTCAATAATTAAAATTCCAAAGAACTTGGTAGAAAATATAAAGTGGTTTTTAACAAAAATTTTAGAAAATCCTACTCGATACTTCCTCACTCCTTGACGTCCTCTTATCATGTAGTTATATTTCTAAGTTTCTGTCTATCTCCCAATTTTTACGTTTTTTTTAATAAGCTGGACTATATCCAGTCATGAGTCTTGTTACACTGTTCATCTCTTTCTCTTAACCTTGATTCTTAATATCCTTCTTCTTTAACCACACCCCGGTTACCACAACCAGCATCGTCCTTTATCATTTTTTGGACATTAAAACGGTCTCTTAACACCTAAGAATTTAAAGGTTAATCCATCGAGTTTATTAAGAAATTAAGAGAATAACCATATACTAAGAGTAACAGATTCATAATAACAAGTAAGTAATTACTTAAACATAACATTTATATAAACATGAGATAATTTACATAATAGGGAGAGTAGTACAGAAACATAGTTAAAAACTTACATGACTTGAAGATGGAGAGAGGTTTCCCTTTCAGGGAACCCCAAAAACTACTTCACGCTAAGAGAAATTACTGAAAGCTTAATACTATTTTTACAAGGAAATTTATTTTACAAGGGTCTTGGACTGGGAAAGGGATTGAAGCATTTGAAAGAGAAGGGGAATATGGAGTTTTTCTTTGAGAGATATTGTTGATGCTTTTGTTGGTGATGACCTCGCTTCTCCACAAATGCTGGTATTTATAGGTGTCTGGCGGAATTGAACTCCGGATTTCAAAATATTAAAGAATCTTTTGAGTTCAGCCGGGTGCTCTTTCGGCCCCATCGTCACGTGAAGCTTTTCAAAAGAAACTTTATATTTTTGTCCGTTTGTTGATGTGTCCATTTAGTGTGGCTGCTTTATTAAAGCTACTTTTAATAAAGTCGTCTCCTTCTCTGAAAATGTCTTCTAGCCGTTGCTTTGTTCAACGAATCTTTCCGTCTTCTGTCTTATCATGATTACTTCCTCTACTAATATATATATATATCGTCGTCGTTTAGATCTTTTGAATCTTGAAATGCACTGTTCTGAAAATTTACCATATTTCCTTCATCTGAACTATGGATTGGTGACATTTCTGGACTTGGAGATAATTCTGGACTAGGATTCTTGATTATGTGCTTGTCTTGTTCTTGTTTTGTTTGAAAAAAATCTTTCCAATGTCTCTTTACCTATACTTTCTACTTTTCCATTCTTTTTCTTTTTAGCAAATGTGCTTTTCTTCGTAGAAGTTGCTACTTGCGTAAGTGTCTTTGGTAGTCTCCGTCTTGTCTGGAGAGATGAACATCCCTCATTTTCACTTTTTGGAAAAGTGACAGCCATCAACGGATTTGATGAGTCTTTACCGGCTACCATTTGAATCGGACTAGTTGTATCCTTATCCGATATAGTGGATCTAACTGCATTCATTGGGGAATGCACACCCGTCTTATCCATTTTTGTCTGAGATGGAAAACTCTGGGATTGTGCTAACTCGAACTTAACCGCTTGTAGTCTTTGTTCTAACATCTTTACTTGTTCCAAGAGTTTCATTTTTTCTTGGACTGATGTCTCTTTCTGCTGGTTTAGTCTCTTGACAACTTCAGTCATAGTAGAACAGTGATCACAAAAAATCACCTTGCCTGTGTCTTTTTGTATGTACTGAGGGATTTTTTCTAGTTTTGTTTAAGAGTTGGAGAAATTTAATAATTTGGACCCAACATTCCTCTAGCATAATCTAATGCCTCAATAAAATCATTAAATCTTTTAAAAAGAGGTTTTCTTATGTCTTTAATAGAGTCTAAAACTTCTATCCAAGTTTGAAAAACTCCATTAGTTTTACCATGAACTACAACATAAAATTAGAATTTTTTGTCTAAGTTTTTTTCTGTGAAATACTGACAAAGTGCATTTAAAGTGGCTATAAAATTTTTAGCATCTTTTCTATTATGTGATATCCACAAATTGTCTACTAAACATGTCTGTTGTTTGTCTATTGTATATTCTGGTAATACTTTAAAAGTCCAATTGGATGGCGAAAAAAATACTAAATTATTGGCTCCAAAATGTATTCTTTCTAGGGCATTTATTTCTAATGAAGATGTAGGTCTAAAATGAAGGTTACCTAATACCTTTTGTCTGTAAGTATCTTGGGTTGAGGCTATGCCTTTTCCCTTGTCTGTTGTCTGAGAACTTGATGGTCTCATGCTGTTCAAATAGGAAATCATATCATTAGTTAGTAGTAATTTTTAATCTACTTAATTGGTCAGCTAAATTATTATCTTTTCCTTTTATATGTTCAAATTTTAGATTATAAATTGAAATGGTATCTATAAAATTTAGCCATCTCCGTCTACTACTATTTTTTTCATTTATCTTTTGATAGAATTTAACTATAGCTTCACAATCTGTTCTAACTAATATTTCTGGTTTGTTTAAGATACAGAGTATAAAACTATTTAAGCCACATATTACAACTAAAATTTCTGCATCTATACTACTCATATTTCCTTTTTCTCTGTACTTACCACTTTGATAAATAGATATCTTTTCTTCACTTTTATTACTATATTTATTTGGTTTTGCTTTTAATACTACCTCCTATCCTTCAAAACTACTATCTGTTTCTATAATTAAATAGTCTGTTTCTAGTGGCATATTTAAATCAGGAATTTTTATTTTTATTTTTTCTTTAATTTTGTGTACTAATTTAATGTCTTCAGTGTTGAAATATTTTTGACCGTTCGATCCCGTCTTTGAATACAATGGTCCTGCTATTTTTCCTAAGTCCTTTATAAAATTTCTAGCATAATTTACTATTCCTATTTTTTTTTGTAATTCTTCAACATTATCTAACTTATCTGGCATCTCTAAAGCCTTTTTAGCTATATGAGGTTGTAGTTTTATCTTACCATTTCCTAGTACTACTCCTAAAATATTTATATAATTTTTACATAATTTCATCTTTTTCTTACTAATTATTATTCCATTTTCTACAAATAATCTAAATACTGTTTGTAGGTGTCCTAAGTGTTCTTTAATATCTCTACTAAATACTAGTATATCATCTACATATGCTAATACAAACCTTTTGTATTCTCCAAATATACTATCCATTTTTCTTTGAAAAATTGGTGGAGTTGTTTTTAGTCGAAATGCCATTACTAACCATTCGAAATGATCTTCAGGACAGGTAAATGCAGTCCATTCTATACTTTCTTCATGCATGCGTACCTGCCAGTATCCTTATTTACAATCAAATTTACTAAATATTTTTTTTCCTTGTGTTCTATTTATTAATTTTGTTTTATCTGGTAACTTATATCCATCTGTCTTAGTATTATCATTAAGTCTTTTATAATTTATTACCATTCTAGTTTTTCCTCTTACTATCTCACTATGATTCCTTACCATAAATGCTGCAGATCTATGTTTTGAAGTAGATCTTCGTATTACTCCTAGATCTAATAGTTCTTTTATTTGTACTTTAAAGTATTCTACATCTTGGTTAGTTGCTTCTATTGAGGCTGTTTTAATTATATATTCTGGATTTTTTATATCTAATTTACATATAATCTTGTTATTTTTCCAATGTTTTAAAGGTTTTTCTCCTATGATTTCTATTTCATCTAGTATTTTTATTATATTATCTAGATCTTTTTGATTTTTTATTAGTCCTATTCTTTCTATTCCTGTTTTAAAATTATATAATTCTGTTTCTATATCTATTAAAGTATAATTTTTTTCTAATAGATTTTCGTCTTCTAGTATTTCTTCTTCTTCTAGAATTAAATTCTTTGTTTCTGTCTTGCTTTTACAACATGTATTATTCTCTTGACAGTCTTTACAACAACTATCTTCTTTCTTTTGCAGGTTTATTTGGTCTGTGGTAGGGATCTTCTTATGTCGGATTCTAGTTTCAGTCTTAAGAGCTTGTACTGGTGTATGTGTGATATTTTTTAAGAAAATTACTCCATCTCTTGTAATCATACAACTGTCATTATTATGTAACATAAAGTCTAATCCTATGACAAAATCTACGTTTATATTAAGGTCTCTTACCCATATCTTATCCATTTTATAGCTGGGTTTGTAAAATTGTGAACATGTATTTATAAAGCTAATGTATGTCTTATGAACATAATGCCTATATATGTTATGAGTTCCATCCATTTGCATGGCTGCAACTGTTTTTTCTAGGATTTTTATTAAATTGGGTGGAACTATTCTTTTATTTATTATACACTTCGTGCACCCGAATCTACTAATGCTAATGTCCCTATTTCATAATCATTTATTTTAATTCTTGCGAGTATCTTTATTGTTCCTAATTTTTTATCTTCATTACATATTAATGCTTCATGGTCTTCTTCTATATATATATTTGTGGATTTTTTGACTTTTCGCCAAGAGAAGGTTTTTTGTTACTAATTAAATTCACTAAGTCTCTTAATTCTTAATCAATGAGTTAGGCTAATATAAAAAAATAAAAAATAAAAAAAGAGCAAAAAACTTGACTTAATCTGGACTTATTTGGCTTTGTGCCAAGAAAGTTCACATTTCGTAAAAATCAAAAAGACTAAAATACCCCTTCTTTTCTTTTGATTTATGCTGCATCAATCCCATAGAATAGGGTAGATAGGTTATTTATATATAATGTGTACCGATCTTAGAGATCGAGCATATATACAAACTGTTTTAAGGTTTGATAACTTCGTAATTAAATATTAATTGTATACAGTACTACTTATATTTGTGTGTGTTGAGATTCAATTTTAACACAGATCTTCTTTCAATCAACATATACACTTAGCTTAGTCCAGGAAGCCACCTTCAGCAATATTATATTGACAGTTCAAACGATCGAATTAATCTAATTACATACTGCATCCATAAACCAGAGTATATTGTATAGTACAACATTACTGTCCCGCCGTTACGATCAAAATCTTCGGTAGGTAGATCCGTTAAATATTCCTGAAAAGTGGAGCATTTGGATCGAGATAATCAGGTATCATGTAGAAGCTAACAAACAAATGTCGAAAGACAATTAGATAACAAAAGAGAAACATATCAAAAGTAGGGGTGGACGTTTGGGTCATCGGATTGGATATATATGAAAATTTTGGTTTGGAGTTTTAGTTTTCAGATTGAAGAAATTAAAACCCAAATCCAATTCAAATAAGTTCGGGTCGGATTGGATTTTTGAAGTTCAGTTTCGGATTAATTGGTTTGGATATTTCGGATTTTGGTTTTGACTTTTTAGTATTTAAAGTAGGCCTATTAATTAGAAACGAAAGTCATGTGCCCCAGTTATCAAGTTACAGGTCTTAGCATAATGTGAAACTAAATATGTGGATTCAACAAAGCATTATTACTTCTAAACCAAAAGGTATCAAGTCACATAGTTCAGTTCTACATTATCCCTTATGTTTCATCGGAAGCTGCTTATTCTAAAGTAATGAAGTAAACTCCAACTTTTCAAGCTATATTATATTTAATTTAGTAGAAAATTGCATATTGAACTTAATATTATAAGGGGTAGAGCCGTAGGATACTAATCTATTAGACCTTAGGACTAATTGGTATTGGGCACATATAATAGGGAAAAGGACACTGTGTGTCCACTCAGCCAAACTAATCCCACATTTAACCACTGTTTGGGCTTAATCCCACCAGGAGTCCGGTCGGCCCAAATTAATGCCAAAAAATGGCCGGTCGACCCAACAGCCTAGGCGCTTAAAAAAAAAAACTTTTTAGTCGCCACAAAAACGTCGTCACTAAAGGGCTGCTACAACATATATACATATGTTGGAATTATATATACACTTTATATATAAGAATGATACAGTTTATATACATATGCTGGAATTAATCATACATTTATTATACATAAATTATACGTTAATTATACATTTATTAGACACATATTATACAATAATGATATGATATTTTTTTTTACATATACAATAGTGATACATATTATATACCACAATGATACGATTTCTATAATACATTTTTTATACGTATGATACAGTTTATATACACATGTTGGAATTATATATACACTTTCCATACAAGAATGATACATTTTATATACATATACAATATGGATACATATTATGTACACATATGATACAGTTTCTATACATATGATATATTTTATATACATATACAGCAGGGATACATATTATATACACATATGATAGAGTTTCTATACGTCAAAGCTTTTTCAGTCCTGCAATGGCGTCTTCATATGAATCCTCTGCCATTTTCGTAACCTGCAACTCACAAAAAACAACGACAATCATATGTGTCCTTTCGTACGTGCTCCCTTATGAACTGTTGGTTGTTTTTATCTTTTGCATTTGTTCGTATATTTTACTCATTCTTCCTCTTGTTTATTTTATACTATTTTATTTGCATTCTTCAATCTGCTTATTTAAAATTTGGAGCAACATGGCTCTAGCTATTACTTTTGGTTTGTCATTTGCCAGTTTTGTTCTTTGATGAGGTAAACGTTTTCTTTAAAAGTAATCTGTATCAAATAAAATTAAAAGGCGTCCTCACAAGGCATCAAATAAAATTGGAGAAGAAGGTGGAAGAGGAGGAGAAGATGGAGAAGAAGGTGGAAGACGAAGAAGAAAAATGGAGAAGGTGGAAGAGGAAGAAGAAAAATGGAGAAGGCAGAAAAAGAAGGGAGAATGGCTAACGGCTGGAATTATTTTAGTGGCTATAATTTGGATTTGTACAAAGTCGAGCCATTGGGTTGGATAAGTTTGGGCCGACCAGCCATTTGTGTCCTTTCCCCCATATAATATGGGTAGGGCTAAATATAAGGTATAAAATTTTTGAATTTTCGGAATATTGTGGATGCTTTCAAGTGAGAGGGAAGGAGCCTCAATTTATAAAAGTCCAAAAAAACTTCCTTCACAAAAAACGGATTAGCCACACATGAAACACTATGTATTTTTGTTTTAATAAGAAGAAAATCCAAGTATTGTAAGACAATCATGCAAACACTTAACAACTTTCCTTCTTGACCTTAATTTTAAGACCAACTGAATTTTCTCCACCTTCTTCCCAAAATCTTCAACAGGTTGAATCGCTTGTCTGCTTCTTATTATTTTTGAAGAGGTTAAGCATTATATACCTCTTGTACATGTATTCTATTTTGGTAAGTGTCCAGCCTAACCTCCTACCCTTAAGGTGTCTTTGATTAAATAAAAATAATGCTTACTTCTCTGGTTTTCCGGTTTTCCGAGATGAACTCTTATCTCCGTTCTTTCAACATAAAAAATGAGTAAATAAAATAAAACTAGTTTCAAATGGTAAATGCATGTATAACAAATTAACTTACACCTTATGCATAGTTTGAGGAAACTCATCAAGCAATAGCGTATTCCATGAAATTTTGGAAATATTGATTTGGTTACGACTAGAAAAAGAAGCTGCAACTTGAGAGGACTTGAACTTGCCATATCATGTGCCCTTCACCATAATTTAAAACCTTGGTGGTCTCACCTTTGAGAAGCGTTAGTCAAAATAAAGTTTTAGAAAAGTTTTTTAGAAAATCATGTTTGTTTAATTTAATTTTATTTTTTGGTCAAAAACGGTTGCTTAATATTAGAAAGGCAACTTGTGTTTTTGGCCAATATTTTGAACAAGTGTTAAATTACGAAAAAAGACAAACAAATATTCCTTTTACAACTACCATACTATAAATGGAAACACGACTTTAAATACTTTATTATGACTTTTTTTTTATTTAGTTAAAATGAATAATAAAATTTAAAACATTAAAAATGTTACCAAAGGTGTCTTGGACATCTTATTGATTACTTAATTTTTATGTGATAGTTAAAAAAAATCACAATACATCAGTCAATATATATTGAGGGATAATTTGGTAACTATATACATCTTATCTTATATTATTATAGTTATAGTTGAGAAATTGATGGATTAAATTAGGGAGAGATATTTCGGTAAATATGCATCTTGATAAAGATATTTTATTTAGAAGAATTTTCTCCTTCTTGCTTCTGTTTTGAAGAAAAGATACAAATATCTACTGTGTCGCAGAAGAAAAACAACAACTTCTATTGATCAAACACTTGGTAGGGAGCGCTCCCTCCAAATGGGATCCTACGAGGCTAATTCGGATATAGTCGAGCTCCAATACGGGTACCGGACACTGGGTGGAAAAACAAAGTTGTCTTTTCTTTTAAAAAATAACATTTTATATAGTTATTGATAAGTTCAGTCAACATATCTATAAAAGTATAAAGAATTTTAACAATAGTACTATTGTAGCTCACGATTGCATGAATTCCTCATTGATGCAGAAACACAATAATTATGAACCAAACTAATCATGCATGCAATTCAATATTGTCATACAATTTGCATGTCATGTAAAACGCACACGATTTTTTCCTATGAAGAAGATTCAAGATTCAGTCATTTCTTCAACCAAATCAAAGTCTGCCAGTACTTAATTAAACATCAATTTTGAATTGCTACTCTTTCAGTCTTAGTTTCTTTCCCTAGTGGCCATGGTTGAACCACAAAAGTTGAAGATTAAGGTGGAGTCAGAAACATCGGAGTTCAATGCAACAATGAAAGAGACAGACAAAGTTAAGGACTTGCTGGATATAATTAAAGCCAATTGGGGTGACGATTTGTCTTACAAACTTGAGCACAATTCAATTGAAATGAAAACTGATGAGGCCTTGTCTGCATACAACCTCAAAGATGGCTCAGTTGTTAAAGTAACATGGGTAGTTGAGTCACGTTAATTTGGTTTATAAAGGCTCTACAAATACTACTACGGAGTATTATATTATGTCATTAACGTTTAGTTATTTTTTAAAAGTTTAGTCCAAGAATATGATGCGTTGAACCTCTTCTTCTAATCATTAGTATTAGTGATCAGAGGCAACTTTGTTATGAATCTACTAAGTTGTCTTAATTAGTTATGGTTCTGTTGAATCCACCGCATTTGACAACTCAATTTGATTTGTCGAGCCACACTACAGTGCAAAAATTTTCACCGTAGGGACAATTGTTTAGTAAAATGATCATTTTTTTTTCTTGCTATTTATGATTTTTTTTAAAGCCTATATTTGCATAACTTTTAAAAAATAGGAATAAAATCTAGTGGATTGATTTATGCAAATGTCCCTTTTTAGGACTCCATTTAAATTAAAAATTGTGCAAATATAGCCTTTGCAAATTACCCTTTCGGACAATGTTAGACTCAAGTCTACTTATGTTTGCTCATATATTTCTTAACCTTACAGACAACATTAGATTGTCACCTGATGTTTACAACCACTTACAAGATTTTAGACCGTGGTCTAACGTATTCTCATAAAATTTTCAACATAAATCTTTAACACGTGGTCTAAAAGGTCAATAATCACAAAAAATTAAAAACATTTGCTAAACAACTATCCCAAAAAATAACAATGAATAAAAATTTATAAATCTATCAGGAGCCTAAAAAGAAATATTTGTGTAAATCAGCCTGAGCTTTTAAACTTTAAGTTTCAGTATGCTTTCTAAAGTTTGGGCCAGCCCATCAACAGTTAGCCCATGACACTCAAGTTGGGGTCATTTGCACCTTTGTCCCTATTTTGTGCTGGTCTTTAATTTTGTCCTTCAAATAGGTTGGTCTTTAATTCTTTTCCCTTCAAAGTCTGAATTTATGTCTAGAGGAGCATAAGTTACACATCATACTATCCACAACTTATGTCAGTTGCATTTAAGAACTTATGCCCCACTAGGTATAAGTTTGATTTTAAAGGAAAAAAAATAAAGATCAGCCCATTTGAAGGACAAAAATTAAAGACCAGTCCATTTGAAGGACAAACCGTGCAATGGCGTGCAATTACTTGCTCTAGTTGCTCTTACAAATCCATCACATTGATCCAAGACAAAAACCTTACCGTACCTTGCAATTGCAGTCCATGGACCAGTCCACAGTACGTGACCTCCATTCTAATTTATGTGACATGATTTGAAAAATGGGAAAAGGACACAAATGGCCATCCGGCCCAAACAATTGACAACCGGATGGCCCGGGAAGCTTAAAAGATATTTTTTAGCCTTTTTAAAATAATTTTATTTCGTAGCATTTTTTCAATTAATTGCAACATATATATAGTACGTGACCTCCATTCTAATTTATGTGACATGATTTGAAAAATGGGAAAAGGGCACAAATGGCCATCCGGCCCAAACAATTGACAACCGGATGGCCCAGGAAGTTTAAAAGATATTTTTTAACCTTTTTAAAATAATTTTATTTCGTAGCATTTTTTCAATTAATTGCAGCATATATATATATAATGTATCATTGTTGTATAGAAAATGCATCATACGTATATAGAAGTTGTATCATTGTCGCATAGAATATGTATCCCTACAGTATGTGTTTAAAAATGTATCATTGTTGTATAATTTGTGTTTAATAAATGTATAATCAACGTATACTTACTAATTATACACATATTATACATGTTTTGGGATATTTTTGAAGGCTCAGTCAACTTATATTTACTAATTATTCACATAGTATACATATTTTAGAATATTTTGTGAAGACTCAATATGATATTTTTTTCGTCGATCTTTAGTGGCGACTTTTTGATCTTTGTGGCAGCTAAAAAGAGTCTGATCTTTTTTGTAGTGAATGGGCTGCTGGGCTAGCGCTTGGAAATAGTTTGGATCAACTCGCGGTATTAAGCCCAAACATGGGCCGAATAAATTTCTGATAGCCATGTAGTGTCCTTTTTCATTGAAAAAAAAGGTTTTTGGTGCCTTGCCCAGTCAAATTTGTAGATTCTTGCGATAATGTATTATTTTGGTTTCTTGTAAGGACGTTGGTGCTTCCCCTATCACTTGCCCCACTATTTTCTTTTTTCCTCTTTCTTTTTCAGCGACAAAAATGATTAAGAACGATTTGTTGAATCAAATGAATAATAAGCTTTTGAGTAATTATTTGATGCATTATATAGACAAATAAATATATAGTATATATTATTTCTAATGAGACTATTTTAAATACATTTTAAAATATGAAAGCTCGTTGAGAAGAGTTGTATTAATACACCTCAAGTTGTGTTCTATTAATATGATTCGAATTGAGACCTTTCCAGAAAATGGTGGTCTACTTTATTAAAAGCTAATATCATCCTCCGCTTATATGAGTTGTGTATTGTAATTGTTCTGGTTGATACATATATATCAATATTAATCCAAAAATATGCATCTTTAAGCTTAAAAGAAAAACTCTGAGACTTGATATATCATGCGTCTATACTTATGAATATGTTTGCAAACAAACAAATTTGCCATCTGCATATATTTTGTAGAAACTAATTCAGAATAAATTGTTATTAGTTACAAGTTTACTATCCCCGCAAACCTGTTTGAAAAAAGTTTTTCTTGAGCCGAGATCTATCGAAAACATCTCCTTATCCCGCAAAGATAGAGATAACGTCTGCGTACACCCACCCTTCCCAGATCCACTAGTGAGATCACACTGGGTATGTAGTTGTTGTTGGAGTTTACTATGCTATCTCTTTAACTGTGTCGAAACCTCAGTTAAGTAGATTCCACGGTTAACATTTTCTATTAAGTGTGGCTAATTATGTTAATTAAGTACATTCCACTGTTAAAGTCCATTTAATTTGATATGATGTGCAAATTTAGCAAATTGCATTAGTAATTAATTTTTGCCTTTTCAAAATTGACTTAAACCACATTTATAAGACAAGAAGTTTCACCAACACCGTGTGAAATGACTCTACAAGATTCCAATTTCGTTACCCCACAAATTATAATTGGCATCACATTCACTAAAACACAAAAAATAGTAAACACAGATGGACAATTTTCGGATCCGGTCCCTTCTCGTGCAAAATTTCTCTAGATCCCCGACATACAATTTCATGATTTTGACACATCTTTTAAAGTATGTTGGATTAACAAAAATAGTTTCTCTCTCCTAGTATCTAAAATAATTCCTTTCTTTTCTGCCAAATCTTTCCGAGAAAAAAAAGAATGATGAAAGTAAAAATGGAAAAGATTGTCTCATCTACAGTCTGATTTATTAGATTATTAAGAAGAAATGTCTCTTAATCGTACGACTTACTATAGGAAATAGAGAGATTATTATGTATCTAGGGGAGCTATAAATGCCTTTTGTTAGAGCTTTGAGATTTATTAGTAGGAAGTAATTTTTTCTAAGCTTTACACGGTGCAAATTTGAATCAATCAGATTAACGTTCAAACAAAACTTCAATTATATTCAAACGCCTACTTTGCTTTATAGGCCTAATACCATACTAGGATTTAATTTTAATTGTTTATAATTTATCGTCTAGAATATAAGATCCTAACGAACAACCAATATAAGATCATTTCAAAGCAAAACACTTCAATAAGTTATTAAGATATTATAGCAAATTGCTTGATAATTATTATACTGCTTGCATTTTGGACACACACACACATATATATATATATATATATATATATATATATATATATATATATATATATATATATATATGGAGTTTCCATATGGTAATACTTACCCGAATAGGTATTTACATCAAGGAGAGTATCCAATAAATATAGCTACGAGTTCATCTGAACCCATAGGTTATAGCCTAGCTATGTATGTGTATAAAATAAAACACTAAATAAGTATAACTAATGGATTTTAAATCCTCTAAATTTGATGGAGGTGGTAGGACTATGAATCTGAACCTATAAATTTTAAACTTTCTAGATTTGTCTTTGTTTAATTAATTAAGTGATATGCTTTGAATTTTAATTGTTAAAGTTATTAATTTTGTTAGTTTGGTGTAAATATCCTAGGTAAATTTTACCGTTTCATTACTATCATAAGAGTATGCAAAGATGACGGGAGAGAATAAATAGATATAAATCTCATTTCATGTTATCTTACACAGTGTTTTAAAAGGCGGGGGCGTAAGGCGGGGCGTTTTACATACGCCTCGACGAGGCGTAAGCCTCGAGGCACGGGGCGTAAGCCCCATGAGTATTTAATTTTTAGTATTTCTTAAAATAATATAATTACAATAAATATTTTTAAATAGATAAAATTACATAAAAAAATAAAAGAAAATTGTAAATAAATGAAATATATATATATATATGCGCGCGCTTGATCCTCACAAAAAAATAATCAAAGCAATCCATTATACATCGCTTATAACTTGTAATTATATATAACATAATTTTACAAGTATAAACAATACAATGAAATAAAAGCTATTATGAAATGCAAATCAATTCTAACATTTTAACTTTCAAATACGGAAAAAACATAGTTTCTTAAAAACACTATTACTATCATACTATTCATTTTATCTCTCTATAAGCAAATAATCAATAAAATTTATCAATATTACAATTAAAACATAACTTCTTCATGAACAAAAAATAAAATTATATGATAATTCTGATACATAGGACTTATGACCAATGACAAGTGAAAATGTACAATTCCGCTATGTTTTTGTTTTTAAAGAAATTAAGTGATATTCACCCTCACGACGTTCTCAAAGAGTAAGTATCCAATACTACGACTTGTTATATGAGTTACACCCAATCTTCTATTTCTATAGATGAAAAACTATTAAGTATCATTATTTTGTTAAATAATTATGAGGGTGAATGATTTTAATTAAGGAATTTAAAATATAATTTGTGTAAGAACTGTTAGGCGAGCCCCGGGCGTTGGGCGTTAGGCGTGTTTAGGGCGTACAGTTGGGCGCTTAGGGCATAAGCCTCATAGGTACTAAGCCCCGCACGTTAGCCCCAGGGCATTTTTGTAACGACCCATTTGATCGTTTAGCACTTTTAGGCCTAATATCCCTAAAACACCCTTTTCGTGGTCTAATTTTGGTGTCTATAGCTTGCGATAATGGGTGATTCGATTATTTAATTGATGAGTAAATTTTAGAATATGTATATTTAATGTGTGTGAATAGTTTATTCATAAAAAGAGTTATTTTCTTTCGTTGTGAAAATTAATAGTACAAAAATTTATCCTCTTGATATAAGAGAAAATTAGAATTTGATAAAATATAATTTCTACATATCTCAATATTTATGAAATCATTATGAGATATTTTTCATTTACTAATATTTAATCAAGGATTTTATATGGGAAGATACTATGTAAGCACAATCCACTTGGATCCTTGGAATTTCAGCAGCAAGTGACTAATATATATACATATATATATATATATATGAATCTTGTAATGACACCTACAGCTAGTATAGAAATGTTTCTTTTGGAAAGTAATTGCTAGTGGGGTGGGGCCCACGGTTCACAAAAGGGATTTCAACTCTAGATCTCACTTAATTAGTCTTGTCCCTTAATAAATTATAGACACCCCATTCAGATCCCATTTTCCATTTTAGCTAGTTTTGGTTTTTATAGAGGTTACAGACACAGTAGCAACGTGATTGGACAAAACCCGTAAATTGTGATTGAGAATAGTTCTTACCTAATAGTTCTTACACAATTTACTTATGGCATATTTCATGATTTATGATGATGAGTATATAAAGTGATTAATATTTAAGTGAATTGAGATAAAAAAATTAATTATGTGAATAATTCGTTAAATATATGATTATTTTAGTGGGAGATTAATATATTGAATAGCAATATATGGATAAACATGCTGCTGGACATGCTCCACGTAGTTGAAAACAAAAAGGATGACTAAGGCTTAATATGGTTAAAGGTGGCACATTATAATGGGCAAAGGTATTAGTCAGGTGGACCCTACAACTCCACTAAGTCATGTAATTTATTTCTAGGTAGAATACATCTCTTGAACTTTATATATATGCAACAACTTTACACCTTGGAAAACTACTAACGCACTCAAAATATGGAATAGGCAGCATCATTAAGTCACGATTGTTAGATAGTAATTTATTTCATAAAGGCAGATTTATGCATCAACAAGTTTGTTCACACCAATGAAATTATATTTCTAGCAACGTTTTCATACTTGAAGAAGATGGTATAATATTTTTCTCAAGAAGAGATGTTCATTTCGTGATTGAAGGAGAGCTACAGAGGATGACGTATAGGTTATGTCCACATCGATTATGTAATTTTAATATCGATTGTTCTCCAGTTTATAGCAAACCAAAGATTTCTTCAAATTGGAGTAAGGTGGAAGAAGAGTATCTCTTGGCATATAAGACTTTGTCCGTTCGGAAGCACTTCAGAAGGAAAAAGCTTTGACGTGAAAGTTCGTGACACCTGTTCGGCATCGAGGTAGGTTACGATTTACTTTATGTCTAGACTCCGGTTAGCAAAACGTATGTAGATAGTAGTGATTGACGGGGAAAGCATGATAGGTCTTCAGGCATGGTGTGGAGGTAAATTCCATCTAGGTTGATATTGTCAGCTGTTACGTGGGCTTGTCGCCATTATTGTGATACTATTATGTGGGCTCGTCGCCATTATTGCGATATTGTTATGTGAGCTTGTCACTGTATTGTGATTTCATATACTTGATATAATTTCCTCTCTCTTGTCATCTCACTGGTCATATGGAAGAGGAAGTTTTTACTGAGAAATTGAATATTGAATTGCACTTCCTAGTATGAATCTATGGAACCTATGACTGCGGTGATTATTGAGGTTGATTTCATGCGAGGCATGCATCCCATATTCTATGTGCTATTTGATGTAATTATCACCTAGTTGTATCTTTATCACATACTAGCTCACTCACCTTATGAAAGGGAAGGGTAATATTGATTATTGAGCCATGGACAATAATATGACTTGTACTTGTTTATTGCATATTGATGATATAGTTGAGACTGATATCATGCATGACATGCTTCCATATTACTTTTATGTTGTCCTAATGGTGAGGAGAGTGATTGAGAGACTCCGAGGTCTTTGCCGGAGATTGAGAGTGACAGAGAGACTCCGAGGTCTTTGCTGGAGATTGAATATGATTGAGAGACTCCGAGGTCTTTGCTGGAGATTGAATATGATTGAGAGACTCCGAGGTTTTTGCCGGAGATTGAGAGTAATTGATAGCCTCCGAGGTTGCTGCCGGAGAGCACGAGTGGTACATGGACTTCGCGGGTCCCCCATGGGTCATTACTATGAGGCATTGCCATAGCATGTGTGTACGAGAGTGGAGCGTGAGAGGGGACTACTGCATTGCATAACATTTACATAGCACGACATTGCATTGCATAGCACTCCATTTGAATTGCCATTCATGTCATTGCATGGCACATTCTCTGATTGATTCTTGACTTGTGAATTATTGAATTGTTGTTGTGAGTATTTATTTTAGAGGCTTGATGGACTCGAGGTTTATAGATTTCTTCCTAGGCTTATAACCTGAGATATTGAAATCCCTTGTGACTATCGTTACTGCAAGACTTTCATATGTGCTACAGTTGTGACTGTGTTTGATTACTTATCTGCTTACCTGTTAGTTGCTTCTTGTTTATATGCGTGAACTAACCATTGTCGGCCTATGATACCTACGAGCCTTGTGTTGTGCTCATACTACTCTTGCTACACTCCTTGTGGAGTGTAGAGTTATTTTCAGGTGATGTTCGGAGTCTCACGACCGTTTCGAGGCATTCGTCAAAGGCGTTTGGGTGAGCTATTTGACATCTTGCAACCCAGAGTCTCTCCTTAGATTTCTGTTGTTCTCTATCCTTAAACAGAAGTCGTATCCAATTTGAGTCTGTTATCTACTTCAAATTGTAAACTTCTTAGAAGCTCTTGTATGAGTCTAGACCAGCTTTTGGAAATTTCTTATAATAAAAGTATTTATTCCGCATGTTGTATCAAATTAAGGTAGTTACCTGAAGGGTTCGCCCACCAGGGAGGGTTAGTGTGGGTGCCCGCATGATCCGTGATTTGGGTCGTGACATTTTTGCCACTGCCCTGCCCCGAGGCGAGCCCCGGGGCGAGTCCTGACACTGCCTTTTAAAACAATGATCTTACATACTTCACTCTTAGAAAATAACATTACATTTAATAGATACTCCACTAAAGGATAATCTTAGACTCAAAACGACTAAATGCTTTCACATCCCACAATAACCTTGATCACCTTAAAACCACAAAAGCACACACCTAGATAATATAAAGGCAATGCACTTACGCGAATAACATCAGAGCGCATGCACTTTGTAATTCTAGAATACTCAAAACTATTTTCCTATCAACTTGTAATTGGGATACAAAGTATAAACGACGAATATATCCCTATTACAAGTTTACACTGCCATTTCATTATCTCGGCTAATTAAGTAGATTCCATATGTCATCCACAGGAAATTCATCCCAACCATCACTTTGTCCTTCTTGCAACAAACTTGGTGTTCTTTTAGTTGCTGCTTCTTCTTCAATTTCATTGCAATTTTCCATTATATTTGCCCACCATTGGATGTCGTTGTCTGTCGATGCTTCTTCATTTCCGATACTTTTATTGTTGCACCAAGAAAAATTCAACTTCTTGGTGGTTGAAAGTTTCCGAGGTTGAGGTTTTATTATGGCGTTTTCATGAATAGTTTTGCACTTTCTCTCTTGTTTCTGAGGAGCAATATTTAACTTCCTGAGAAGGCGAGTGTTCCAGCAATTTTTCACATCGTTTGCTGTCCTTCCTGGAAGTCTACCAGCAATAAGTGACCATCTACATATTTATAAAATATGTAGTTAAGTACGTAATAATTAAAAGCATGGCTTTAGATGAAATGGTCACACATATTTAATGTGATACCATAACAGACAGGAGCTAGCTTAATTGTGAGTTTAAATTATATATACTGCCGTGAAAAAGAACGATATATTTTTATGTGTTTTGGCTCATGTATAATAGAATCATGCTTGCGCACACAGTGGTGGAACTAGGAGGAGTTTATGGGTTCTGAACTCTAGAAAAGATATATAGGTTAATAAGTTTTAGATAAATTATTTATATATTAAGTAAATTTTTAAACACAAATACATGATCTCGACCAAAGCTATTGAGTTCAAGCCAAACACGTAGTCAAACTTGTAACCCCACTCCTGTGCGCACAAGAGGGCATGTTGAGACATAGTAATATATATAATTATATTATAAAAAATTATATATATAAAATTTGTACATTAGATCTCTAATATAAGAGTTGTGGTAGAGTGGCAAAACTCCTTCATCCTTAACCAGAGGTCTTGGGTTCGAGTCTGGAGTTCCCTCAGTACGGAGTCACCTTTGTTAGGGAGCGCTTTACTCCCCAATATGCGACAAAACTAAAAATAAACAGGTAATTTGCAGAGGTTGAAAATGCAATTAGCGGAAGTTATTCAGCCAAAATACGAATACCGAATATCCAATGTGAAAAAATAAAAATAAAAAACATGGGTTGGGTGAGTGTAATATGAGATTAATGTGTTTGAAGATGAACTTGCCTGTTGCCTAGAAGCTTATGAAGCCTCAAAATGAGATCAACTTCATCAGAAGAGAAGTCACCTCTCTTTATATTTGGCCTTAGATAATTCAGCCACCTTAATCTGCAACTCTTCCTGCATCTATTTAAACCTGCACATATTCACATATAAAATTAGCAAGGGTATATATTTCAGATATATGCATATACTCTTATTCATATTAAGGAATATAAAGAGCTAAATTGCTACTCTACACTACTGCCTTCGCTCCAATTAAATTTACTCTTAATGACTATAAATCATATCATTAGAGTAAATTTAAATTTAAATTATTTATAAATATAGAAATATGTCATTTCTTTTAGGAGAAAATAAAAAAGAAATTAAAGAATGTCACATAAAGCCTGACCACTTTTTGAATATTAAGTTAATAGAGTAAGTTGTTCTCTTAAGTTGTGCCTTTAACATGAAGCTATGGCAGCAATGCGAACACTTGTGAGTGCATTGAGTAAATTAAACAAATACTAGTTCAGATCGAGCGGACGCCAATCAAGCCTTCTCAGTCCTTCAGAGAAAGTACTAGTTAACTTACCAGATCTAACAGGAACAAGATGCCACTTTCCTTCACCGTATTTTTGAATGCATTTTCTCAAAAGAAAATCTTCTTCTTCGGTCCATGCACCTTTCCTCACGCCCAACTGCATACAAGTAGGAGTATTCATGATAATTTCAAGTCATTTACTACCTTTTCAGTCTCTCTCTCTATATATATTACTATATATAATAAGGGACAATGCAAAGATTTTGTAGTCCTTAGTTGGATCTCAATCATTTAGTTGTGTGCTTGCTAACTAAAAGGATTTTCTCTTCCAAATCTACCCTTGTACTTGTTATTTATTGCATGATATACCAAAGTATGTTCCAAATAAATCAAGATACTTCCAAACTTTTTTTGGTAATATTGTACATGACCCCTTTGTTCAACTTTTTGTAAGTGAAATATGTACCATAACTTTTTTTGTCATATATTTAACCCTACTTTATTCCTTTATTACTTAGGTTGCCACATTTAATTTGGTAAATATAGTAAAGTTTGAGACCCTTTAAAATGCTTAAAAGTTGTGAATAGTAATGATGTCATCTAAAAAACGAGCTCAACACTTTTGTAACCCAAAAAAAAAAAAAAAAATTGGAACCAAACTAACCCATTAAAAAAAAAGGAACCAAAGTGTACATTTACATTTTGTCCCTTTCATGCACAGAATCTGTGCGTGAAACCCTTTCCTAAAACCCCCAACCCAACCTTTATTCTTTCTTCTCCTCTTTCATTTTCTCCATCTTCACCCTTTCAACACACTTTTGCACTTCCAAAAACATGTCTCAAAGTTTTTAAACTTCAATGTTTGCTATATAACCCGATATTTGCGAATGCAGTTATTACTGTAAACTAAAAACATCAAAGACCCAAGATAATCTGGGTCGCCGTTTTTGGCTTTGTAAAGTGCCCGAAGTAAGTGTTTTTACATTTTTTAGTGTTTTTTTTTCACGTTATCCATATATTTTACTTTAAAAAACTGATTTTCTTGTAATGTTTATAGGATATGGGCGGTTGCAAATACTTTCGGTGGGAAGATAGATTCACGTGGATAAAACGGTGACGGCGAAGTTTAAAAATCCAGTTTTGGATAGAGATACCGCGACTTCACGTATCTCTAGAGATACCGCTAAGTTGGACTCGCAATTTAAGCTTGTGGAAGCTGAAGAAAAAATTGAAGGTTTGGAGGTGTTGCTCACCGATTCCGAAAAAAAAAATGAAATTTGCTGAAGGCTAAACTTAGAGAGGCTCAACATGAGAAAATAGCTTTGAAAGAAAAACTTAAATTATGGAAGATTATTTGTGCTATCTTGTTGTTATTCATTATTTATATGTATTTTGTTTATTAAGTTTAATATTTCTATGGATTATGTTTTTTACTAGTTGTACTGTTTCCCCTATAATGTAATCCGCACCCTTTATGTACTAATTTAGTTGTGTTTCTTTGTTAAATTGTCAATTAATAATAGACTTTAACAATAAAAGCAAATTAAAAACATGCGAGAGTTTAGTCCGAAACTTAAATGACCCATAATCTAAGACAGTGAGCCTAAATAGATCCTAATCGTCATCAGAATAGAAGTCCTCAATATCATCCTAAGAACGATATTGGCGGTCTCTTAACACACATCTTTTTTCAGGAGATGTTAGTTCTCT
Organism: Lycium barbarum; assembly: GCF_019175385.1. NCBI lineage: Eukaryota > Viridiplantae > Streptophyta > Magnoliopsida > Solanales > Solanaceae > Lycium > Lycium barbarum. The sequence goes on along the minus strand of NC_083344.1, from coordinate 117,842,722 downwards.
ATCGGTTGATGATGCTTGTTCTTCAGCCAACTTTATCATGTAAAATCTACAACGTCTTGCCAGCATTCTGTTGTTTTCTTTTCTAATCCTATGAACGACCATCTCGCAAGTTGCTGGACCTACTCGAGGCATGGTTAGTGAGTACCTTGTTGGGATTGGAGTGTTGAGATTTTCCAAGTCACGAACAAGACGTTCTGATTCGGCAATCCGATGTGACCATTCTCGGCGTAAACCGCAATAATATTCTCACGAATCTGAATATTTCAAACTACAGAAACCATCATTACGCTCTACAAGAAGGTGCAGATTTAGCTCGTCTAGTTTGAAATCACTGTTATCACTCGAAAAACTGCTATGATTTGAACTCTCATCATCACTGCTATTTGGTTCTTTTGGAAGGAGTAAAGACCAAGCTGAGTTTCTACTACTCGACATTGAATATGGTGTAGTCTAATGACAAAAGAAAGGGCTACTTATATAGTTGCAAACCCCCAAGTACCCTCGGGGGGGGGGGGGGGGGGGGAGGAGGGGGAGGGTCTTTATGACCCTACCTACTTACCTTATTATAAGAAAAATATTAATCTTCATCAGACATTTCACAGTCTGAATCCCACTTGGATCTAAATCTTGTGCTACCATGTATACCATATTCTACCCTATGGTAACGTATTTGTATCCGATTGTTCTCTTCGCGAAAACGATTAAAAGCAAAATTAAACTCTTGTGGAGTTCCGCGAGGCATTGACATAACACTTTTTTTGGGCGTTTAAGCCCTATTGAAGCTAACTTTTGCTCCAGTGCTTCAGCCTCCCTAACACGCCAATTCCACTCCTCTCTCATTGTTTTATTGTATTCTTGATTGAATCTTTTGTTAGGGTTATTTGAGTAATGAAAATCATCATCATCCAGTTCCCATGTCCTACCCATTGCTTCAAATATTTTTGCTGGGGTAAAACATGTAATAGAATCAAGATTTCCAAATTGGTTGTAGAATGTCATGATAACTCGTTTTAAAGTGAATACTAGTTGTTTGTCAATAATGTTATATATAGTACTGCATTTTTTGGCCGTTTATTCGAATTAAATTCATATTACGCAATGTTCTTGTGCAATAGGACATGATTTGACAACACATCGTGCATGCCAATTTCAGCTTTTTTATGACACCTAAAGGACCGATTAGACAACACAATGCTGAATTTTTGACCATTTATTTGAATTAAATTCATATTATGCAATGTTCTTGTGCGCAATAGGACATGATTTGACAACACATCATGCATGCCAATTTCAATTTTTTTATGACACCTAAAGGACCGATTGGACAACACAATGCTGAATTTTTGACCGTTTATTTGAATTAAATTCATATTACGCAATGTTCTTGTGCGCAATAGGACATGATTTGACAACACATCATGCATGCCAATTTCAGCTTTTTTATGACACCTAAAGGACCGATTGGACAACACAATGCTGAATTTTTGACCGTTTATTTGAATTAAATTCATATTACGCAATGTTCTTGGGCGCAATAGGACATGATTTGACAACACATCATGCATGTCAATTTCAGCTTTTTTTATGACACCTAAAGGACCGATTGGACAATACAATGCTGAATTTTTGACCGTTTATTTAAATTAAATTCATATTACGCAATGTTCTTGTGCGCAATAGGACATGATTTGACAACACATCATGCATGTCAATTTCAGCTTTTTTATGACACCTAAAGGACCGATTGGACAACACAATGCTGAATTTTTGACCGTTTATTTGAATTAAATTCATATTACGCAGTGTTCTTGTGCGCAATAGGGGTGAATATGAATCTATTTAAGAAGAATGTTGGACGAGGTAAAAACTCATCCATTTCATAAGTTTAAGTCTCTTAAGTCATTCAAAAACACCTATCCTAAGTCTTACAAAAAATGGCTCAAGATATTCCACCAGTTAAGGTTTCAATACATTGGGATGGTATTATCCTTGGTGACAATAGTACAGTTCGTTACAATAAAAGACCAAACGTTCATGTTAAATGTCCACTTGAAATGTCTTATGAATCACTAGTCACTTACATATGTGAAAAAATGAAGGTTAGTCCAGATGAGTTTGAAATCTCTATAACAGGCAGATATCCACAATCAGTTTCCAATGGTATAGTGCTTTATGGTAAGCATTATGTCAATGATGATGATTCTTTAAGGGATTATTTGAATGCGCCAGAAGAATTAAAACATTTAGTCGCCCTTAATGTTCTAGAGATGTATGTTGAAAAGATACCCAGAGAGGTCCCGCAACAACAACTCAGTCAAGCTAACACGTATGGAGATTTTAGTTCTTACGGGGGTATTTTGAGTGGCCAGGTGCCGCTGGAAAATCTTAGCCAACAATTTAATCAAGCTTGATAAATATGCATTCTTATATTATTATTTTGTGCAGTAGCACGTGTTTATTGTATGTATTGATAAATAACCATTTTTAAATCTTTGTAGGGGTTATAGACCTGATACGAGTAATATTGGGCAGTCATCTCAATTTAGTGGAGCAAGTCATTATTATCAGAACTCTCAGTCCAATGGAGCGGATTATTACAATAATTCTCAGTTCAGTGGAGCTGATTATTATAATAATTCCCAGTTCGGTGCAGCTGATTATTATCAAAACTCGCCAGCGGTACCAACTATGGATGAAAGGCAGTCCTCTCAGTTTGGTGGAGTTGATCATTCTCCACACCATGCTCATAATCAATATGTGTAGGTTGATCACCTAGATGCTAAATATATATATATATATATATATATTTGTGAATTTGGAATTTAACATATGCTTTTTATCGTGTAGGAGGAGGCCCTTCTTAGATGGCGCTGATGGTCCAAGTTATATGGATACATCAGAGAGTGATGGCGATGAACCAGCTAATAATGCAGAGGTAACCGATGATGAAGATAGTGAAGGGGATGAAGATACGCATTATAGTCCCCAAAACCAACCAGAACTAACTCAACACCACGTACCACCTCCGATGGCTAAAAACCCAATTCCTGACAGCTCAATGAAATGGCATTCTGACTATATTCCATATCTTGACAGTCTCCAAGGTCGTGAGGATGCATTTGTCTTCACAAGAGATGATTATCAAAGTCACCAAAAAACGTGGATTGAACCAAAAAATCCCATGACTGATGAATGCGTCATTGCAAAGGGTATGCAGTTCACATAAAAAAAGATGTTGCAACGGGCTGTCAGAATGTATTGTGTAAAGGGTATGCGAGAGTTTAAGGTTGATGACTCAAAAAGATCGGTATGGAGGCTGATTTTTAAGCGACATACTCAAGGTTGTCGGTGGTTGCGTCGGGGAATTGCTAAGCCGGATGGTCTGTGGGAAATCACAAAATTCCACCCGAAGCACACTTGTGATATGGGACAAAGTCGAGCAGATCATTGTAATCTAGATATAAACATGATTGCTCATGTGTTACTTAAACACATTGAGGAAACTCTAAGGTAATTTATCTGACCGTTTACATTATATATCTTATAGCAATTAAAATATCATTGTTAAATGTTGTTTGTTTAAACTTATGTAAGATGCCTATCAAAACTTGTATTGGCATGGTCCACTCAAAATATGGTAAAACCATAAGCAAGAGAAAGGGATTTCTCGGGCGTCGACGTGCTTTTGAAACGATCTTTGGAACTTGGGAATCCTCTTTTCAGGCGTTACCGGGGTATATGGCGGCTCTACAACATGCTATTCCTGGCACTATTGTCAGTGGCGGCTTTTAGAGGGCATAGTTTTCGACTTCGCCTTTTGGGTATTCAAACCAAGTATTGGTGATTTTGCTCACTGCAAGAATGTGATATTGATAGATGGGACCCATGTATATGGTTGATATGACATTAAGCTCCTAATTGCAGTAGGTATGGATGCCAATGGGTCAATATTCCCTCTTGCTTTCGCAATTGCCGCCAATGAGAGCAACGAGACATGGGGGATGTTCTTGACTCATCTACAAACTCATGTTATTAAGGGTCGTCAGGGCATATGTGTCCTATCGGATCGTCATAAAGACATATTACACAATATGCGTACTCTGGAAGGGTGGTAACCTCCACATGCTTACCATCGATATTGCTTAAGGCACTTAAAGGCTAATTTGCAAACAAAGTTTGGAAATGGCAGTGTAAATAAATTGATGTGGGAGGCTGCGATGCAGCATCAACAAAGAAAATAGGCTACAAAAATGGAGCTGCTAAGGGAAGGGAGTGAAGAGGCATATGTTTGGTTGATGAAATTAGAAGTTGAAAAATGGACTCTTTATGCTGATGGAGGAAGGAGATGGGGCATGCTCACAACGAACAGCTCGGAGTCTTTCAATGGACTCCTCAAATCTGCTCGAGGACTACCTGTCACCGCAATGGTAAGACTAACTTTCAGGCAGGTCGTGGAGTGATTTGCAGATAGGACAAGGTAGGCCATAGCTATATTAGCCGACGAGGGAACATGGATGCCAAAGCCCTACAAAAAAATGGAGCACTATAGAAGAAAGGCAGAGGGTCACCAAATGACCGATATGACGTCGTTCAACGAGTGTATGAAGTTAGAATGGGTTATTGCGACGGCAAAGGAGGAAACAAACATATCATTACTGAGCGTACACAATCATGCACTTGTGGTAAGTGGCAAACGTACCACATGCCATGTTCTCATGCAGTCAAGTGCTTTGAGAGAATGGCCAGAAATGTAACTAATTATGTGGCGGAGGAATAAAAGGTTGTAAAATACCTTAAAGCATATTCCGGCCAATTCTGTCCCCTTGGTGATCAAGCTTATTGGCCAGTTGCGCCGTTTTCTATGATTGCGAACAAGAACCATATTCGTAAATTGGGAAAAAAATAAGCTAACCCGTTATCGCAATCAAATGGATATTAGCGAAACGACTTACTCTCGCAAGTGCTCGACATGTAAGCAATTTGGGCATGATAAGCGTTCATGTGGGCAAAACTTTCGTGGTGGCAGCACATCTGGAAGTAGAAGAGTGTCTAGAACTTGATTTTTTTTAGTCTATTGTAATTTAATGATGTATTTCGTTGCTAATGGAATGAAATATTTTTCAATTATTATGAACCTCTCGTATTGGATGAATTATTTTTAAATATTATATTTATTTTTGCACATTCAAAAAGTGCGGATTACACAATACAATAACAAAATAAAAAAGACATAAAAGAATCCGCACCCTATAAAATATGACACTTAAACCTAAATATAACAAGTTTTCAAACGTACTTCGGAGCACTTTACAACCCCTAAAACGACAATCCAAATGTATATGTATGCTTGATGTAATGAGCCGATATTATTGTACACTAAAAAAAATATTAAGTTCTATATAAAATATTTATATTCCGGTGTTTTGAAACGTGACTAATCTTCGGTTAAAGTATGCAAAAAACCTTAATTTTTGAGTTTGATAAGAGAAAGAATAAGGGTTGGGTCGGGGGTTTTAGGAAAGGGTTTCACGCACAGATTCTGTGCGTGAAAGGGACAAAATGTAAATGTACGCTTTGGCCCTTTCACGCATAGACCTTATTGGGTCTGGGGTTTTAGGAAAGGGTTTCACGCACAGATTCTGTGCGTGAAAGGGACAAAATGTAAATGTACGCTTTGGCCCTTTCACGCACAGAATCTGTGCGTGAAGCCTAGTTTGGTTCCAATTTTTTTTTTCTGGGTTACAAAAGTGCCGGACTCCTAAAAAACCAAATATCCATAAAGATAAATAAACAAAAAATAAATAATAGTACTCCCTCTGTTCCAATTTATGTGGCACCGTTTGACTAGACACTGAGTTTAACATATTTGTGAACAGGGAGTTTGAGACTTTTGAAATTTTTCATTGAAAACAAGTTTTAGATATTAGTGTGGTTGTAATTCACTTCATAAAGTTAAATTGTTTCTAAATATATAAAAGTGACTTTTTTTTTTTGTTTTTTGGACAGACTAAAACGAAAAGTATGCCATATAAATTGTACATAGGGAATAGTAACTTTGAAGAGCTCATTTGGTATTGAGAGAGAACTCTGTAAATGATATTTTCACTTTGTAAATTTTAGGATTATAGTTAGATTTATCCTGATCTTATCTCTTAATAGTCTTTTTATTTTGAAAATATAAGTTAGGTATGATATTTTAACATAATTTTGTATAGTAAAGAAAATCAAAATTGATCTTTCAGAAAATAAAAGCGAGAAGGAACAAAATTATTAGGTACGTCGTTGCATTGAGACATGATTTACTTATTAAAATTTAGTTGATCCTAACATTCTTGGACTTATAGCATAGTCATATTATTATTATGACGTAAACTATCAAAATAATATTCCAATTAGACTTTAAAAAAAGAATGGAAAAGAAATGTCATTTCCTCACATGCATTTTTGAAAAGAAAAAGAAAGTTTAAATTATGAAAACTAACAGTTTTTCATATTTTGTATGATTTAATTAAAATTAGCATATATTAATATCATTTTAAGGTGTCAATTTTTAAAAATTTAAAAATTATATCTTTATTTACATGTAAATTCACCAATTTCTCAACAGAAGAATAAATGTAAAATGTATGGTTTGATATTTTTTTCTTGAACTAAAATATATATTATTATTTTTTTTATTTTTTTTTTGGTAAAAAGTAGTTTATACCTCATAAAACATGGTTTTTACTAATCGTGCATATGTAAACCACCACTCCTGCTAGAATTGTTTTTGCTGAGATTTTGCATTGAATCTTTGTTTTTTCTGGTGCAATAGCTTTTAGTATATTATGGTATCAAAGCTTTTCAAGAATTAATAAATTAGGATCTTTGAAAATAAAAAATAAAAATAAAGAATTTTTAAGGTTTATTCAATGTTCTTAATTAAGTGAAGGAAAGAGAGGGAGGGGTGTGGGGGTGTGGGGGGGGGGGGGTGTTCGGAGGAGGCTAAAAGGAGAGAGATGTAACTGTGTCTACTAAGTGATCGGCTCCTTAATCTATTTTTAATAACTTTTAACCTTTTTAATAATTTTGTAACTTTTGAAGTTTAATTTTGTTATTTATCTTCTCTAACTCTTAAACCATTTTAGTTTAGCTAAACATAGGCTTTTACGGATATCAATAGGATATCATTTTAAGTAAATGATGCAAGAATTTGTGGTGAAGAATTAAAAGGATCCTTTTACTTATCGAAATCTTAGCTGAAAAATAATAGACTTCTTTGAATCACTATGAAGAAAAGCAAAACACAATGGTCGACTACTCTTGGAGTTAGTTTGGAATTATTTTAAATACTTCCAACTATGTTAGTTTAAAATATATCAAATTATCTTTTTTTCTAATTAAACTATTATAAAGTTTTTTACATTGATCTTAGGCTCGGGCTCAGCACGGGCTTCACAAGACTAGTATATACATATGACTGGATTTTAACAGGTGCCCTAAAACTCTCTTGACAAGGCCTGACACTATCTAAGGGTGTGTTTTGTAGGAGGGAAAATATATTTCTGAAAAATAAGTAATTTTCTTATTCATTTTCTTGTGTTTGGTAAGTAAGTAATAAATATTATCCCAAAAATGTTTATATAATATAGGCAAACACTATGATGATTGAAGGGTGAGGTGAGGTATGGTGGGATGGGGGTTATAGAGGGTGCGGGTGGGGTGGATTATTGGAGAGGGTGAAAATGTGGAATATCACTTGTGGAACTTGTTTTTCTATTTCCATTAGGAAAGTCATTAATTTTTATAAGTTGTAAGAAACTTTTTCCTAAAGAAAACGCTTTCTAAAATTTTTAACCAGCTAAACATAGAAAAATTAAAAAAATATTTTCTTAAAAATGTTTTACTTCATATCAAACACACCCTATTGCACACTATTTTTTTTTTCACCAAAAACTATTCACAGGAGTATGTACCTCCCGTGTGATGAAGGTTTGGCAAGACCCCTACCACGTCAATATAATCTAAAAAAAAAAGGCAGATACATAAGTTGGAGGAACCTCCTTTTACATCTTAGAATACAGTAAGTATATCCTATTAAAGTTCTTGACCTAAAGGATCGTAGGACAGCCAAGAGACATGCATTCAGAGCACCCCGCACCAATACGATATGTGACATAATCGTCCATTTTTCTATTTTCTTAGATTAAAGACTCAAGATACTTGAGACTTCCTCTGTTGGGGATGGCCTATGTGTCAAGACTAATTTCCACGCCAACCTCATATGTTATACCACTGAACTTGTACTCCAAGTATTCAGTTTTGGTCCTACCCAACCTAAACTCTTTAGACTCCAGGGTTTGTCTCCACATCCCTAGTCTTGCGTTAACTCCACCAAGAGTTTCGTCAATTAGAACTATGTCATCCGCAAATAACATACATTATGGCACCTCCTCTTGAATATGATGCGTCATTCATCCATCACCAAGACAAATAGAAACAGATTAAGGCTAATCCCTGGTGCAACCTCATCACGACTGAAAATTTACATTAGTCCTTTAAATTTGGCTGAATACACACATTTGCACAGAAATAGTGTGACGAGCCCCTAGCGGGGCGGGGGGGGGGGGCTAGGTTGGGCCTAGGGGGTTCAAACGTACCCCGTTCGGTCAAAAATTACACTGTATATACAAGGTTAAAATTATTTTTAGATAGTTATAGTAGATGTTGAACCCCCTTGACTTCTTCGTGCGTTTATTTAATTATTTATATTTTTGAGCTCCTTAGCATAAATCTTCGCTTCTCCATCGCCCCGAGGTGCAGTTCGGGATGTATGCCCGCACATTTTAAGGCCTAAGTTTCGCGAGAAAATAGCCTGCACCTGAGGCCAAAAGCGTTTTTTGAGTAATTGGGGTGAGATGCAATTCTGCCTTTTAAAACACAGGGTACTACGTACTGATCAGCTAATGCATCTATACCATTGTCTGTCTTACTTTTCTTACTTTTTGTAAAAATTACTTTCATATATTCAATGTTTAAACTAGTCTTCTCTGTTTGTTCCAGCTAATTAAGAAATCAAGAAAGTCATAAAAGAAACATGTGAAAAATTGAAATAAAGTGAAGAAAGTTTTCATTATTTTCATTGTCTTAATCATAGTACAATTTTGTTTCTATTGTTTATTTGATTCTATGACTACCATAGATATGAAAATACAGTAGGGTCAGGCATTTTCCCCTTATTTTGTGCTGGTCCTTAATTTATGTCTCTCACAACAACCAAAAAAGTTTTGCACAAGTAATAAGTTTATATTTTCGTATAATCATATCTTGATTATATCCCCTGGTATAACTTCAATTTCTAAAGTACTTATATCCCATTAGACATAAGTTCGACTGCTAAAGGGCAAAATTAAAGGCCAACCCCTTTTAAGAGCAAAACGTGCAATTTGATCTCTTTTTCAGGTACGAACTACTCCTTCTATCCCAAAAAGATTGACACTTTTCGTTTTTTGAGAGTTAAATTTTTTAATTTTGACCGTGTGTTTGAACATAAAATCTTTTATTTTTTCGAAATAATATTTACATAATTGGAAACTATGTAAAAAGTACTATAAGTCACCATAATTAATAATTTAAAATATTTAAAAGACATATGAAAAAAATTACGGTCAAAAAACAACTTGTTTAACTCTCAAAAAATAAGAAGTGACAATCTTTTTGGGACGGAGGGAGTAATAAGTGATTGGCAAGTCCATATACCATTAACGAAGACATTTCCTTTACCCCTAGAGACTAGCTAGTATCCACATGTTTGGCCCAAAAAGACGTTAAAATAATAGTAGAGAAGTATTTTGAAGAGATAAAATAATATAATCTTCTAAGAAATTTATATTAATGACCACCAACATGTTGTTTCTCGTTTTCAGGAATAAAATAAAAAAATTACTTCACAGTAGCTCACAAACTTTTCATATTATGACAATTGTTTGTTAGGATCATTTACTAAAATTTCACATATTTTCTATTTTTATGATTCTTTTTAAAATTCATCCATCTCTATTATAGAATGGATGTAATATATTAATAGAAGCATCAAAGTACAAATCAGTTTTAAGTTAAAAACCATATAAATTAACCATAGAGCAAAGGGAGACAAAAATCAATTAATTAGACTCTTTCTTCTTTCCTACCCTACTTTTGGGTGGTTAAGGAGCAAGCAATTAAGATCAGGTCCATTTTCCACTAGAAGAAATGATATATTACCAAGAGTAAACTGAAAGACAAAAGAAATGTCACAAGCAAATTAATTTTGGGGACAAATGCCTATTCAGTTTATTTTGAATTACTTCGATATTACCAGTTTAGCAACTAAAAGAAACTCCACTATATGCTCCAACTCATAAAGTCCTTCAATTTTTTAGTTATAGACATTGGTTTTTTTTTATTTTAAATATATCAAAAGGAAAGATGAAAAAAAAATTACAAGGAAGGAATCGAACTCTCACCAACAAAAGATAAAAGTTATTACGGACAATCAACTACATTAAACCACGTTTGTAAGATGACAACAATTTCAGCGACAATGAGTGTTGTGACTCAATAATAATCATTTCCAATTTCGTTACCCCACAAATCATAGGGTCATCAGATTCAGAAACACTAAAATAAGAACACACAGATGGAAGCTCCTTAGCTATCTCTTCATTTTACAATGTCCATTTTTGTCTGGGGGCTCCCCTTTCTCGTACAATATCTCTTCATTTCCTCCGGTACAATTTCATGATTTTGGCACATATATCTTCTTAATAATCTAATGAAAAATATGTTGGATTAACAAAAAGAGATTAACCGTTCTTTACTCTCACTTAAATTAAAAAGAGTCTGCAAATATGATATTATAATATGCATGTATGTGTTTAACAGTGTACAATCAATATATAATTTATATATATATCCGACTAAGAAAAGTAAATAGCGAATCTGACCGGCTATTTGTAACAAAAGCGCTTTTTCTTGTCCGATATCTTTCCAGAAAAAATGATGCAAGTAACAATTGAAATAATTATCCATCACCATATGTTCTGTTAGATTATTAAGACGACATATTTCAAAACTGTAAGACCCTACCACAGGAAATTAAATGGACAGATGATGCATTGGAGGAGATTGAGTTATACTTACCTTTTTCATTGGAACTTTGAGAATGAAGAAATTATTGATTGGAGACCTTTCTCCTAAACCTGGTAATAAAAAGCAAATTAAAAGTTTCGATTACCATAACAATATATGATTAAAAAAAATAAAAAAATCTATCTTCTTTTTCCGTAATAACCCATATTTTTTTAGGCTTAATTGGTAATTTAAATAATAATAATAATAATAATATATATATATATATATATATATATATATATATAAAAGAATTAAGTGGTACAAAATAAAAGAAAAAGAGGATTAAAGGATCCTTTTAAAAAAAAAAAGAGATGTGGGCCAAGCCCACAAAAAGAAGAAAAAGAAAAGAAAAAGAAAATAAAGAATAAAAGGGAGTAAAAGGGGTCAGAATTTGCAGAAGCAAAACCAATAGAGCCGAATAGAGAAAAAACACAATAGAAGAAAGGGAGAAAAGAGAGGAAGAAAGAGGAGAAAAATAAAGATTCTTCACCCAACTTATTAAGGTAATGACTCTAATCTTTTATTTAAGTTTATTATATAATTATGGGTGAATCTTTATGGTGAAACATGGAGATATTTTGAGGAATTGAGAAAATTTAGCTCTAGGGTTCTTCAACTAAAATCATTGATTTGAAAAGGCAAATAGCGTCGGATTTTAGACTTCTATATATCTTTGGAATCCTCTCGTTAAGGCCTTTCCGAAAACATAAGTCTTGTCGGGTTTTGAACACTTTGACCAGAGGGCGTTTTCGTCATTTAAAATTTGACTTTAACCGTTTAAGCCTCTAAAGATATAGAAGTGGTTTACCCTAAGGGTTTTGACCATTCTAAATCCGTTTTTGTGTAGTCTGAGGCAATCCGGAGACCCGAGAATGCAGTTTTGATTTTTTTGGAAAGTGTGCTTGAATTGTGAATTTGAGGTAAGTGAGACTTTAAGCTTTGAGTACTTGCTTTTCAAAACCTGTTTTAAAAATATATTTTGTCTGTCTGGTCCATGTGTTGGGGCGAGCGTGTGCTTGGCAGAATCGGTGGTTCTTACGGCCAGCCGCATATACTTTATTTTCAAATACTCTAAAACTCTATTTATAAATTGTTTCATAATGAGATGCGGCTGTGAGCCATGATATTGGGGCATTGTGTATGCTTCCCTTAGCATTGTGTATGATTCTTGATTATATTGGGGCATTGTGTATGCTTCCCTTAGCATTGTGTATGCTTCGTGACATATTTGGCACATTGTGTATGTTGCCGTGAATTCATAGTGTTGACTAATTCTTTAACTGCCACTTATGACGGTTCGTAGTGTAAATTGTGTTGAGATATATAATATAATTGATAAACAGTGGTTTGGACCTTGGTTGCTAATATATAATGATATATTCATGTGCATAATATTTTTGTGCTTGTTGTGTGTTTGTATTTTCTAACACTTGTTCCAGGGGTATTTGAAGTGGCGGGTCGAGGATGTTACTGGGTTATATTTATGTATTACTCACTCCTTACCTGCATGTCCATGCAGCTACTGTTGTTGAGAACGAGGCTGGTAATTGAAGACTTCGTGAGTGGACACTGTTGCTGAGGTGAGCCACCGCATAGTTCGTGGAGGCAGCCATTTCAGCTTTATCTAGTTTATTTCTAGTTATTTCTTTTATTTTGGGTTTACATGCCCGACACTCAAACTCATGTAACTCTGTTAGATGCTCCATGGTCTTAGCGTGGGATGTGGGCTAGTGATTCTTTTATCTTAGCGTTGATTGGTTTTCATAAATCGATTATGGATTTGGTTGGCGACTATTTCGCATTTTTATCATTAATAACGTTGTTGGACCTGCACTTATTTTCTTTTAGTGCTTTTGTAAATGATTAAGAGTATGATATATGGTTCGCCTAGCGGGTGGTGTTTTCTGGGTGCCAATCACGTCTAGCGGGTATTTTGGGACGTGACAAAGTTAGTATCAGAACTTAGGCTTTAAGTCCCGGGTCATGGAGCAGTGTTTAGTAGAGTCTTGTTCATGGGTATGTAGGAGCCCATACTTATGACCTTGAGGCTACTGGACATCTAGGAAGTTTTCTCTTCTTTCATTCCTTGTTCGTGCGTGAGTTGAATCAAGTTTAACCTTGTAATATTTATTTCGCAGATGGCTAAGAAACGCGCATCTTCATCTGTAAAACGTGGTGCTGGACAGAGTGCTACCCGTGGTGGTAGACAAGCTACTGCTCATCAGACTAGAGCTCAGACTAGGACTCAGGCCACTTCTCAGCCTGAAGTTGTGAATGGGGGTCAGCCCCGAGTTGCGTCAGAGCAAGTGCAGGAACAAGTGGTTCAGAACAATCCACCGGCACCAGCTGCCGCCCCTACTATTGCTATGCCCGCAGAGGTGGTGACCAGATTATTGAATGTGTTGGAGGCATTGGCGCCTAATCATGGTGGAATTCCAGGTCCTCAGGCCACTTCACAAGCACAAGCTCAAGTTCAGTTGAATGTTGCAGCTAATTAGACACCTCAGTTGGCCCCTCAACAGGTTGTCCAGTCTGCAGGGCAATCTAAGGAGTTTAAGAATTTCATGGATCTTAAGCCACCAGAGTTTGATGCTTCACCTACTTCTATTGAACCTCAGAAGTTCATTGATCGTTGTGAAAATATATTGACTACGTTGGGGCTGAAGGAGACTCGTGGTGTGGAATTTTCTACTTTCTTATTCTCAGGGTCTGCAGAGTCTTGGTGGATTTCGATTCAGAGAGGTAGACAACCAGGGTTACCACTTATTACTTGGTCAGAATTTTTAGCACTGTTTAAGGACAGGTTTATTCCATTAAGCAAGCAAGATGACATGAGACGTCAGTTCAATAATCTGCGGCAGGGAACTATGACTGTTACAGAATATGAGGCCAAGTTTACAGATTTATCTAGGTATGTACCTTATTTGGTAGAGGATCCGAGAGAGAAGGTGAGACGATTTGTGGATGGACTTGAGCATCGCTATCATGGTCTTGTGGTACGAGATGTGCGATATGGTACCTATTCAGATATAGTTGACACTGCTCTCCGTTACGAGTCCTATCTAGAGATGGAAAAAGTTGAGCGTGAAAGAAAAAAGCCACGTAACACAGGTGGGTTTAGTGGTGCTCCATCTGGGGGCAAGAGTGGTTTTTATCGTGGGCAGTACAGATCTACTCAGTCAGAATCAGTGGTGCAGTCTTCTGGTGGTTATTTCGCTAGACAGGGCCAGCAGCAGATGCAGCGGAAGGGTAATAGCTCATATCAGTCAGGTTATCATCCAAGGTGTTCTAACTGTGGTAGAAATCATAGTGGTCGTTTCTTTGGGGCAGATGGGGCTTGTTTTACCTGTGGTGAAAAGGGGCATATTGCTAAATACTGTCCTAAAGGAAATTCTGGTGCTAGTCGAGCTACTACACAGCCGCAGGGAACTACTACAGCTACACAGGGTCAGATTCAGCCAGCTAGGACCGCTCCACAGGGTGCTCATGGACAGGGTCGACAGGTTGCTCAGGGAGGGGGTGGACCGCCGAGATTCATTGCTATGACCAGACAAGATGTCGAGTCATCTAATGTAATAGTCATATGTATTATTACTATTGGGTCTCATGGTGCATATGCTCTTATTGATCGTGGTTCTACGTATTCGTATGTATCTCTTTCTTTTGCTATATTCTTAGACCGAGGAGTTGAGTCTATTAATGTGACATATGTGGTAGAAACCCCAGTGGGGGGGGGGGGGAGTATATTAGTGGATAGAGTTTATAGAGATTGTGTGATATCTGTTCAGGGCAGGGACACCGTAGTTGATCTATGTGTGTTACCGATGTCCGCTTTCGATGTGATTATGGGCATGGATTGGTTGGCATCATGTTATGCATCGGTTGATTGCTATGCTAAGCTTATACGTTTTAATTTTCCTGGAGAAACTTTAGTGTGGAAAGGCATGACTCCTGTGACTCAAGGAAAAATAATATCTTATGTAACGGCACGCCGAATGATTAATCATGGGTGTTTGGGCTTTATTGCCACCGTTCATGATACTCGGGCGGAGAATGTTACTATTGATAGTGTTGCTGTTGTTCGCAAATTTGCGAATGTTTTCCCTAAAGATTTACCCGGCCTACCCCCGATGAGAGAAATCGAGTTCAACATTGATTTAGTTCCAGGGACTCAACCTATCGCTATTCCTCCATATCGTATGGCTCCAGCCGAGTTGAGAGAGCTGAAGGTTAAACTCCAAGAGCTACTTGATAAGGGGTTCATTAGGCCTAGTGTATCGTCTTGGGGTGCACCTGTGTTATTTGTGAAGAAGAAAGATGGCACGATGAGAATGTGCATTGACTACAGGCAACTGAGCAAAGCGACTATCAAGAATAAGTATCCATTACCTCGTATTGATGATTTGTTTGGTCAACTGCAGGGTGCTACTCATTTTTCCAAAATCGACTTGAGATCAGGTTATCATCAGGTGAGAATCAAGACTGAGGATATCTCCAAGACAGCCTTTCGGACAAGATATGGGCACTTCGAATTCTTGGTGATGTCATTCGGGCTGACTAATGCCCCTGCAGCATTTATAGACCTCATGAACAGGGTATTCAAGCCATACTTAGACCATTTTGTGATTGTGTTCATTGATGATATTTTGGTCTACTCTCGGAGTGAGGCTGAGCATGGACAACACTTGAGAATTGTGCTACAGAGACTTAAGGAACGAAAACTTTATGCCAAGTTCTCAAAATGTGAGTTCTGGTTGAGCACAGTTTCTTTTTTAGGACACGTGGTGTCCCGAGATGGGATTCAAGTTTATCCAAAGAAAATTGAAGCAGTTCGAGATTGGCCTCAACCCACTACTCCCACAGAGATACGCAGCTTCATGGGACTAGCTGGATATTACAGAAGGTTTGTAGAGGGTTTCTCGAAGATAGCTGCTCCATTGACACGTTTAACTCAGAAAGGTGTGATATTCCAGTGGTCAGATGAATGTTCAGAAAGCTTTCAGAAATTAAAGACTACATTGACTACGGCTTCGATTTTGACCTTACCTACTGATGAGGGTGGTTTCACCATTTATTGTGATGCATCTCGAGTCGGGTTGGGTTGTGTCTTGATGCAGAATGGTAAAGTGGTAGCTTATGCATCTCGACAACTAAAGAAACATGAGAAGAATTATCGAACTCATGACTTAGAATTGGCCGCAGTTGTATTTGCACTCAAGATCTGGCATCACTATCTTTATGGTGAGCCGTGTGAAATCTATACTGATCACAAGAGTTTGCAATACATATTCAAGAAAAAAGATTTGAATTTGAGACAGCGACGGTGGTTAGAGTTACTTAAAGATTATGATCTTACTATTTTGTATCATCCTGGTAAGGCGAATGTGGTGGCAGACGCCTTGAGTAGAAAGTCTATGGGCAGTTTGGCCCGATTTACTGCTGAAGAACGACCTATGGCTAAGGATATTCAGGCATTAGCCAACCGCGGGGTTTGGATTGATCATACAGTACAAGGCAAGTTACTTGCAGTTATGGTGGCACAATCGTCCTTAGTGGGGCAGGTCAAAGCTTGCCAATATGAAGATCCCCGTCTTGCTAGATTGCGAGATCGAGTGCAAAATGGGGGCGTTAAGTCATTCTCTGTTGATGACGAAGGCGTGTTATGTTGTCATGGTAGACTGTGTATTTCTATGGTGGGTAATGTGAAGCAACTAATTCTTGAAGAGGCTCATAGCTCGCGGTACTCCATCCACCCAGGTGCTACGAAGATGTACCAAGACTTGCGTGGATTATATTGGTGGAAAGGTATGAAGGCTGACATTTTGAAGCATGTGACAAGTTGCTTAAATTGTCAGCAGGTCAAATATGAACATCAAAAACCCAGCGGAGTAATGCAAAACTTGATTATCCCAGAGTGGAAGTGGGAAAGGATTACGATGGATTTCGTAGTTGGTTTGCCGGATACTTTCAAGAAACATGACTCAGTCTGGGTGATTGTGGATAGACTCACCAAATCCGCTCATTTTATACCAGTTTGGGTTACTCATACCGCGGAGCAGTTAGCAAATATTTACCTCCGTGAGATAGTACGACTTCATGGTGTGCCTATTTCTATAATATCTGATCGAGGTGCACAATTTACTGCTGAGTTTTGGAAGTCTTTTCAGAAGTCGTTGGGTTCACAGGTCGAGTTGAGTACAACTTTTCATCCACAAACTGATGGACAGTCTGAGCGAGTTATTCAGATTTTAGAGGACATGCTTAGAGCTTGCGCGATTGATTTTGGTGGTCAGTGGGACGATCAGTTGCCTTTGGCAGAGTTTGCTTATAATAACAGCTACCAATCGAGTATACAGATGGCACCGTTTGAGGCTCTATATGGTCGCAGGTGTCGTTCACCAGTTGGATGGTTTGAACCAGGCGAAGCACAACTATTAGGTCCAGATCTAGTTCAGCAAGCCTTGGAAAAAGTTGTATTGATACGAGAACGGCTTCGGACAACACAAAGCAGACAAAAGTCCTATGCAGATAAGAAAGTACGTGATATGGAGTCATGAAGGGGGAAAAAGTCTTTCTAAAAGTATCCCCTATGAAAGGAGTTATGAGATTCGGTCGGAAAGGTAAGTTAAGTCCTAGGTACATTGGTCCTTATGAGATTTTGGATCGAATTGGGTTGGTGGCCTATAGACTTGCTTTACCTCCGAGATTGTCTGTTGTTCATCCTGTATTTCACGTGTCTATGCTAAGACGATATGTTGGTGATGATAGCCATAAGATTCAACCAGAGGATGTGGAGCTCGATGAAAATTTGACTTATGAGGAGGGTCCAATATCTATTCTTGATAGGCAAGTGCGACAATTGAGGTCGAATACGGTAGTTTCAGTCAAAGTGTTGTGGCGTAATCATCCAACCGAGGAGGCTACTTGGGAGTCTGAGACGGATATGCGAGATAAATATCCTCATTTATTTGACGCGACAGGTATGATCTAGATCCGTTCGAGGACGAACGTCATTTTAAGTGGTGGAGAATGTAATAACCCATATTTTTTTTAGGCTTAGTTGGTAATTTAAATAATAATAATAATAATATATATATATATATATATATATATATATATATATATATATATATATAAGAATTAAGTGGTACAAAATAAAAGAAAAAGAGGATTAAAGGGTCTTTTAAAAAAAAAAAGATGTGGGCCAAGCCCACAAAAAGAAGAAAAAGAAAAGAAAAAGAAAATAAAGAATAAAAGGGAGTAAAAGGGGTCAGACGTGAATTTGCAGAAGCAAAAGCAATAGAGCCGAATAGAGAAAAAACACAGTAGAAGAAAGGGAGAAAAGAGAGGAGGAAAGAGGAGAAAAATAAAGATTCTTCACCCAACTCATTAAGGTAATGACTCTAATCTTTTATTTAAGTTTATTATATAATTATGGGTGAATGTTTATGGTGAAACATGGGGATATTTTGAGGAATTGAGAAAGTTTAGTTCTAGGGTTCTTCAACTAAAATCATTGATTTAAAAAGGCAAATAGCGTCGGATTTTAGACTTGTATATATCGTTGGAATCCTCTCGTTAAGGCCTTTCCGAAAACATAAGTCTTGTCGGGTTTTGAACACTTTGACCAGAGGGCGTTTTCGTCCTTTAAAATTTGACTTTAACCGTTTAAGCCTCTAAAAATATAGAAGTGGTTTACCCTAAGGGTTTTGGCCATTCTAAATCCATTTTTTTGTAGTTTGAGGCAATCCGGAGACCCGAGAACGCAGTTTTGATTTTTTTGGGAAATGTGCTTGAATTGTGAATTTGAGGTAAGTGAGACTTTAAGCTTTGAGTACTTGCTTTTCAAAACCTGTTTTAAAAATATATTTTGTCTGCCTGGTCCATGTGTTGGGGCGAGCATGTGCTTGGCAGAATCGGTGGTTCTTACGGCCAGCCGCATATACTTTATTTTCAAATACTCTAAAACTCTATTTATAAATTGTTTCATAATGTGATGCGGCTGTGAGCCATGATATTGGGGCATTGTGTATGCTTGCCTTAGCATTGTGTATGCTTCTTGATTATATTGGGGCATTGTGTATGCTTCTTGATTATATTGGGGCATTGTGTATGCTTCCCTTAGCATTGTGTATGCTTCTTGATGATATTGGGGCATTGTGTATGCTTCCTGACATATTTGGCACATTGTGTATGTTGCCGTGAATTCATAGTGTTGACTAATTCTTTAACTGCCACTTATGACGGTTCGTAGTGTAAATTGTGTTGAGATATATAATATAATTGATAAACAGTTGTTTGGACCTTGGTTGCTATTATATAATGATATATTCATGTGCATAATATTTTTGTGCTTGTTGTGTGTTTATATTTTCTAACACTTGTTCCAGGGGTATTTGAAGTGGCGGGTCGAGGATGTTACTGGGTTATATTTATGTATAACTCACTCCTTACCTGCATGTCCATGCAGATACTGTTGTTGAGAACGAGACTGGTAATTGAAGACTTCGTGAGTGGACACTGTTGCTGAGGTGAGCCACCGCATAGTTCGTGGAGGCAGCCATTTTAGCTTTATCTAGTTTATTTCTGGTTATTTCTTTTATTTTGGGTTTACATGCCCGATACTCAAACTCATGTAACTCTGTTAGATGCTCCATGGTCTTAGCGTGGGATGTGGGCTAGAGATTCTTTTATCTTAGCGTTGATTGGTTTTCATAAATCGATTATGGATTTGGTTGGCGACTATTTCGCATTTTTATCATTAATAACGTTGTTGGACCTGCACTTATTTTCTTTTACTGCTTTTGTAAATGATTAAGAGTATGATATATGGTTCGCCTAGCGGGTGGTGTTTGCTAGGTGTCAATCACGTCTAGCGGGTATTTTGGGACGTGACATTTTCTTTCTTGGACAAAAAAAAAAATAACGTTGTCGACCTTTCATTGGTGGGGTAGGGACTAGCTTTCTTCTTTGGGGAAATTTCAATAATGTACGATTTACATACAAAATTACATTTGCGTAGCCATATTTTTAAATTACACCCCGCATAGCCACTTTTCACAATATACAACATTATACATCTGAAGTAGACAATAGATCAACCTTGTATAAAAATGTCTAATAATGTATCGAGTGTATAATAATGTATAAGAGGTATTTATATTCAAGAAAATTCAATTGTATACAACAATATACAACATTTTTTAAATTATATTGAAGGTACAAATATACAACAGACTTTTGAAGTGAGGATACAAATTGGGTCATTTCAGATAATTTTACAAATATGAGCTATTTCAGACAATTATTTTCTCTAAATAGTCATTTTCCCTTCTTTCTGAGGACAAAAAGAACTGTCCTCCT
The DNA here is from genome assembly GCF_019175385.1 of Lycium barbarum. Taxonomy (NCBI): domain Eukaryota; kingdom Viridiplantae; phylum Streptophyta; class Magnoliopsida; order Solanales; family Solanaceae; genus Lycium; species Lycium barbarum. The sequence goes on along the minus strand of NC_083344.1, from coordinate 117,822,208 downwards.
CTTTTCTTTCATTAGATTAGAAACGAATATATTGTCTTTTCTGATACTAGCTTTCCCAGACAAAATTTGATAGACAGTTCTGGATGTTAAAGAAACTTTTAATACTCCGTCAGTTTCAATTCATTTATAAGTATTTTCGTATGGATTTTATCTTACCTTCTAGAAGAATTGTTCTTACAAGGATTTTATGAGCTTGTGTTGAAAAATTAAATTCATAGTCACCTCCACACAAAGGTATAAAAGAAGAGAAACCACTCAAATAATATTAATAATAATGTTCTTGTGTATAGAAACATAACAAAATTCACCCCTATATCAGTGACGGAGCCAGAAATTTAGGGAGGGGTATGCAAATTTTGTTCTCACTTGTGTTAAGGGTGTGCAAATTAAATAGATACTCATAATCGCTAATATTTAACCTATGTACACCGCGTAATTTTCCAGCGAAGGATGTGCACCGGACCACCCTTCGCCTAAGGTGGCTCCGCCCATGCCCTATATATAGGGGAAATCTGTCTCAAATAGCGTGAATTCGAATCTGATAATTAAAAAAATACTAAAACTTGACTAGTAAACTCTTAAAATGAAACTTTAAACTAGAGAAGCATGTAAAATAATGTCAAACCTCTTCCCTAATAAAATAAGGAAAAAATATACCAAATAACAATACTGTGTTATAAAATAAAAACTATAAAGTAAATACACAGAAGAAATATGTAGAGAGATATCAGATTATATTCACATTCCTTCAATTCTACATGTGACCACTATTTATAGAGGAAAATATATGCTTAACGGCTAAGTAACTTAATGGCTAAGTAACTTAATGGCTAAATAGCTTAATGGACAAACATATTCATAACACTCCCCCTTGGATGTCCATTAATTAGATGATGTGCCTCGTTAAAACCTTATTAGGAAAAACCCTATGGAAAAAAGCCTCAATGAAGGAAAAATAGTACACATATCTAGTAATACGCTTTGAGAGCTGCCTCATTAAAAACCTTACCAAGAAAACCCAATGGGACAAAACTTGGTTAAGGAAAAAAGAGTACAACGCGTATTTCACTCCCCCTGACGAAGACCAAGATTCAGATGTCGGAGTCTTCGCATTCCAATCTTTGAATATCATCTTCTCAAGAGTTGAAGTTGGCAAAGATTTGGTGAACAAATCTGCAGGATTGTCACTTGAACGGATTTGTTGCACATCAATATCACCATTCTTCTGGAGATCATGTGTGAAAAATAACTTTGGTGAAATGTGCTTCGTTCTATCCCCTTTTATGAAACCTCCTTTTAATTGAGCTATGCATGCAGCATTATCTTCATATAATACTGTGGGTATTTTTGTATCACACTTCAAGCCACATCTTTCTTTGATGAAATGTATCATTGATCTCAACCACACACATTCTCTACTTGCTTCATGAATAGCGATTATCTCAGCATGATTTGAAGAAGTAGCAACAATGGACTGCTTTGTTGATCGCCATGATATTGCAGTACCTCCGCATGTAAACATATAGCCTATTTGAGATCGAGCTTTATGTGGATCAGATAAATAACCTGCATCTGCATAACCAACAAGATTCCGTTCCAATGTCTTCGTGTAGGAGAAGAGCTATATCTTGCTAGCGAATTAACATAGAACGCTAAGTCAGGTCTTGTAGCGTTAGCAAGATACATAAGTGCACCAATTGCACTAAGATATGGTACTTCAGGACCAAGAAGCTCTTCATTTTCTTTTTTAGGTCGGAACGGATCTTTACTCACTTCAAGTGAGCGAACAACCATTGGAGTACTTAAAGGATGCACATTGTTCATGTAAAATCATTTTAAAACTTTCTCAGTATAGGCAGATTGATGGATAAAGATCCCTTTTGCGAAATGTTCAATTTTCAGACCAAGATAGGGTTTTGTCTTTCCGAGATCTTTCATCTCAAATTCTTCCTTCAAATATTCAATCGCCTCTTGGAGCTCTTCTGGAGTTCCAATGAGATTTATGTCATCAACATAAACAACAAGTATAATGAACCCTGATTTTGTTTTCTTAATAAAAACACATGGAAAAATTGCATCATTTATATATCCTTCATTTATCAAGTACTCACTTAGGCGATTATACCACATGCGCCCTGATTGTTTTAAACCATATAATGATCTTTGTAATCTGATTGAATACATTTCCCGAGACTTTAAACCAAATGCTTCAGGCATTTTATATCCTTCAGGAATTTTCATATAAATTTCATCAAGTAAGCCACATAGGTTGTGACAGCATCCATCAGTATAAATAATGTGACATTTTCTGATGTTTGGACTGCTGGTCCAATAAACATTACGTTTACCAAGATGCATCATTTTACTTGGTAATTATTTCTACATCAACATGCTTTAAGAGACGTAGTACTCAGATCCTCACAATCTTATACAATATTGCGCGCCATATTGTATGAAAGATATTGTCGACAAGATATCATTTTGTATCGGTTCGCAATTCGACATAACTTACTGAGATCTCATCACTTCATCATTTTCAGGTACCTGAACCTTTCATAAGGTTTATGAAGTGTTATGTCGTCACAATCTTATACAATATTGCGCGCCATATTGTATCAAAGATATCGTCGACAAGATATCATTTTGTATCGGTTCGCAATTCGACATAACTTACTGAGATCTCATCACTTCATCATTTTCAGGTACCTGAACCTCTCATAAGGTTTATGAAGTGTTATGTCGTAGCTCTTCAAGAGCACATTGCCTCTTTATTATGATCATTTGCTCCTCTCTTTTTCAAATATTATTATATTTGGAACCGATTCGTCTACCGTGCTTCATGCATCTGTAGACTTGTCCTTCCGGGACATTAGGAACATTTTGCAGATGAAATATGAAATAGTTGGGTCAGCAAATGCTTCCAGTATTTGACTTGAATTATCTGAGGATCATACTAATGATAATTCACAACATATTTCTTAGCTGCTTATTCTCTCCCCCTTATTTTAGTGACATATGTCCCCATTTTCTTTGGGAAAATCCATCTGTGTGCATCATGGTATATCCATTGATCATGTACCGCACATCAAATGCTAAAAGATGGAAATATCTAGTTCCTGACCCTGAACCAAATATGAGGGGAGAATTTATCAAAATTTATTGATCTGAAGCATACAAGTGCTGTTGTATGCAATATATCATATCTCAGACCAACATCTGAAACTCTGTTCTCATAAGCAATGGTTTAGCTGTATTATGGAGGCATCTAATGCCAAACCAACTTAGATATAAACCAGCATTATCAAGATGATTGTCTTGATTACATATTCTGAAAATTGTGCTTCCAACTCAATCATTTTGAGCGAGCAACTTTGTAAATGTCAAACTGCCAGTTGACAATAAACATACATTTGACCGTCTCATAGATGCATCTATTTAAGACATCACATTACAGGTGAAGGGGCCCACATTCACCTTATATATTTTTCAGAATTTTGGGGATTCAGTCCCAACATTAGCTGGTTTAATCAACTTATTATGAGAACAAGCAACACAAATAAATTCTTGAAGAATCTTCTAGTTCTTCAATATGTTTTTAATACTCAATTAGCACATCAGATTTAAATCAGGACGATCAAAATGGTCTTGTCAACTGATAAAATTATCTGTACCCGTAAACTTCAAGTTTACTATCACGAGTGCTATTTCTTTTAATAAACTTCTGGTTTACTATTGCATGAAATTATATATCAATAAACTTCTGGTTTATCGTGGTATATGATTTCATCATGCTCGGGTAACATTTCACATGAGTATTTCTTACCCGTAGTAACTTGAAGATATTTAATATTCCGATCATTTGCAGTCTCAATATGATAACCATTTTTATTGTTAGTAAACTTCAGGTCTACTACAGTGTTCTGATCGTACCAATTACGATCTACGATGAATGGTATTATCATATATAACATCTTCAAGAGACTTCAATTTATTTATCATAATCAGATATTATTTGGACATTGCTAGTGTCATGATACTTGTAAATAAATAATTAGCTCTTCTGGAGCCTTTGATCATTAATTTATATTACCAAATATTTCTCAAATACTTCTGGTACCATGAAAGCAAATTTCGACACTACTGGTGTCACGAAATAAACATTGAATTCTAAACTTCAATATTTTAAACATCTCTTTCAGGGAGATTCATCATTAACATCTGAACATTTTGTATCAAAGAGGCAACCACATAGTTATTAATTCCTTCAGGGGAAAATACATTAATTGTTATTTCCTTCGAGGAAATACAATAACAATTAACCATAATGTATTAATGTGGTTATAGCAGAACCATTCTACTCTGCTCCCTTTTCCTTAGAATGATACTTTGATAAAATTATTTAATATGTTTCTGCGTACGACAGGTACGTGTTGCTATGTCTTAATTTCATACCACCAAAATAACATGTATGTTCCTTGTATTTTATCTCTCCAGGAGACAGGTTGTGGTATTTCTTCATTCACTTCGGGGAATGAAACCTGATTATTTAAATGTGCTTGAAATACGACGCTCATAAATAGCTCGTTATTTTGCTCAAACACAAGAAGACATTGCTTCAGAGAATTTCTCAGATATTTTGGTAATTCTTTCTGCTTCAGGAGTAAAGTTTCAGAGTTTTACTGCTTCGGGAGTAAAGTTTCAAGTTTTACCACTTCGGGAGTAAAGCATATAATATTCAGAATATTTCTTCTCAATTATTCTACCTCTTCTGGAGATGGATCATGATATTTTCACAATCAAATGCACGTTTATATTTATAGACTTTACTACATATTGTCACATTCACTTCAGGGAATGAATCTATATTTATAGCTTATATCAAAAGTTCTCATTCTTCAAAAATGGAACACAATCATCTTAACGTGCAGGCCTTAAGCATATCAAATTGTGATAGCTTAGAATTTCTTTTAAGATATTGCTACTTCAGGAGCAAATCGAGGCATACATACAATTTATAGAATCTTTCTCTAACATATCTTTATGTAAACATTGAAGTAGATATAGTTATGCAAATAAAGTATTACACACACTTTATTACATATATTACTATGAAAATATTATCATTTCTAGTGATTAATGAAGACATGATATTACCACTTCTGATGGTTGTACACATGATAACATCACTTCTGATTGTGATGTTAATAGCATAATATTTCTTGATGTCTTATCACGTATTGCTCTTCAGGAGCAATTAATGCTTTTGAAATTTTAATAGCGTGAAAGAGATTAAGACAACATACAAATCAAAATTCATAAATTGTTAAAGAATCATACCTGCAGGTAGCAGATTGCCAACGAATCTTATATGCATATGCATATGTTAATATCTTTTTCTTTAAATGGTAGGAGCATAGAAAATTATGACTTGTGATATCTTCTGGCATTACTTTTGTTCTCCGTAGCATTGTAACACTTTGATCTTTTCGAAATAAGTGCTCAAGATAGAATCTCGTGTTGATAACGTGTTATAAAATAAAAACTATAAAGTAAATACACAGAAGAAATATGTAGAGAGAATATGTAGAGAGATATCAGATTATATTCGCATTCCTTCAATTCTACATATGGCCACTATTTATAGAGGAAAATATATGCTTAACGGCTAAGTAACTTAATGGCTAAGTAGCTTAATAGCTAAGTAACTTAATGGACAAACATATTCATAACATACTGCTGATATTCAGCACTTTTTGAGGTGAGCTTCCAGCCCTTTTTGGGGCTAGCAGTCAACTCATTTGGGCTGAAATTCCAACCCTTTGTTGGGCTAGATTCTCAGGGGTAATGGAGCACTTCTTAGGCTCATCTTGGCCCCTCCATGTTGGCTTCATGTGGCTCCTCGGCTTTCATATGGCCCCAATCTTTCTTCTTTCAGATTTGAACAATAAAATATCGAATAGGAAAATGACCTAATAATACTAGTTAAGACTCTATATTACAAAATATAGAGATACTTTTCCTTATTTACAAGATATAACAATAAAATTACAAAATATATCATATTTGAAAAATTAAAAGGGCATCCCTTCCCTTCCCTTCCCCATTCTCCTTCACCCATATTTCTTCATCTCCCGACATCGACTCTTCTTCCCCACCCATTACCTCACTGCTAAAAGTGCAACTCCGACTGAGGCACCCACCACGGCCAGCGACACCACCACATTGAAGGCCTTCTTCTCTCTTTTTGGTCTTGCAATCGCTGCCACATTATTCTTCTAATTGATTGTTTAATTACTATTAGTTAACTCATATATGGTGGTTTAATGGACTAAAATAGGGACGAGATTCAGTTGTTTGGATCTCAGTTGTTGGCTATCCCATAGTGATTTTTGGTTGAAGAGTGGTGGAGGGCTGGTTTTCCAGAGAAATCAATGGTGGAACCTTAAGCTTCACCTTTCTCCACCAACCCTGCCGATGAAACAATTCCGTAGATCTGGATGTTGTATTAGGATATTGGGTAATGAATTGTATGAATAATAATAGAATACCTTCTAATACTGTTCCAAGTCCCACTTTTCAGGTTCCACTACCTTCTAATTTGCTTCTGCACGAAACAACTTTCCATGTTGAATCAATTGTCCATTCAAGCAAATGTTACGTTTTCAGATGTAATATGGAATCAGACGCCCTTTCCTCTTAGAATATATGGCGAATTTGGATTAATTTGATCAATGTTGATTCCGAATTGGTTGAATCATCGACACATTAATCACTTAGACTAGGATAAGTATTAATTGAAGCAAAAATTTATATTAATGATTGGAATTGTAAGTCCCAAGCGAGATTAGAAGCAGATTCAAAATTATTAATTTGTATGAATATTGTATGAAAGTTGTATACAATGTTGTTGTAGTTGTATTAAATTTCCGAAAACCTATCATACTATTTATACAATTTTTTTTACAGTTATATACATATTTCGTACCATTTTTATATAGTTTTCAAACACGAAAAATGTTAGAATTCTAAGCCTCAAGTGAGATATGCATATTTCAAACCCAAAATTTTGAGCAAAATATTTAAGCCTTGAGCGAGATTCATATAGTTTTCATACACAAAATATTGAGCAAACTTTTTCAGCCTGAGCGAAATATACACATTTCATATGGTTTTCATACACAAAATTTTGAGTGAAGTTTTTAAGCCTTGAGCTAAATATTTTGTATATGTTTTGTAAGAAATCTATTGCTATGTTTTGTAAACTGAAAAGTACTGTCATATTTTGTAAATATGCCCTATTCTTATGTATATATACGTCATTCTCCCTATAGGATAATTAACTTAATTAGCAGCTCACTATAGCATTAAATTCAAAATAGCCATACTTTGTTAAAGGAATCCGCGACTTTTGTAGCACAAAAAAAAAATTGAACCAAATTAGCACAAAAAAAAAAAACATTAGTAGGTTTAGGACCAAACTGAAAAAATGCAAGTTGGGCCTTTCACACACGAATTTCGTGCGTGAAGGAGGCAACAAAAAGTCGCCCCCTCCTTCCCCACCACAAACCCGACCATTTCACCCATCCACCAACCCGCCATTAACGCCGTTTTCAGTGGTTCCCAACCCCCCCCCCCCCCCCCCCCCAAAAAAAAAAAAAACACTATTTTCGTGTTGTTTTTCAATCCAAAACTCAATATTCTTGGTATATTGAAGTGTAGGAACAAGTTTCTAAGGTTAGATTTTGGAATACAGCGACGCAGAACTCATTTTGAAAACTCAAAAACACCTTCATTCTAGGTATTTTAGTATGAACTTTTTATTACATTGCTAAATATATTATTACCTTAGAGGAATTTGTGGTGGATTGTGCATTTGTTTGTGCGTTTTTGGGCAGTCCGCACCCACCACTGCGACTGCCCCCTTTAATTGTTTTTATTTGTTTATCTATTGTTAATTAGTTAATTATTTATTGTTTTTTTATTTAGTATTTGTTAATTGTTCGATTAGCGACTTAAGTATTTATTAATTGTTAGACTAGCTATTTCAATTGTTAGACTGGCTAATTATTTATTTAGTTTTTGTTAAGCCAATTGTTTATTTGTTAATAATTTCTTAATTGTTTCATTAGTTAATTAATTGTTTATTTGTTAAATATACGATAATAATTTATTAATTTTTTGATTAGTTACTTAATTGTTTATTTATTAAATATATGATAATTAATAACTTGTTAATTATTTGATTAGTTAGTTAATTGTTTATTTATTAATTATTTATACTAATTGTATGCTAACTAATTGTTAATTATTTGACTTATTAATTTTTAATCTTTATATTTTAGGATTTGAAAACCCTTAGTTTAGGATTCATAACCCGTAGCTTAGGATTGAAAACCCTTAATATAATTTTCGATAAAAGATTACATAACTAATATTACTTGTTAATGATTTATTTAAAATACGTAAAACATATGGGTCACCACAATCCTTAATAAAATTTTCGATAAAAGATTACATAACTAATATTACTTGTTAATGATTGATTTAAAATACGTAAAACAGATGGGTCACCACCATCCTTAATAAATTTTTTGATAAAAGATTACATAACTAATACTACTTGTTAATGATTGATTTAAAATGCGTAAAACAGATGGATCACCACCCTCTTGATCCGGGGCCCTTCGACCGAGAGTTACTGTATCTTCAGCCCGAGCATAGGTCGCAACATATATGGCCATCCGACCTGCAGCCTGAGTCTCAGGTCCGTACCCGGTTAGGGGACTCAGCATGGGAGATCTTAGCTGCTCACCCCCCCACATCCTCGTGTCCTGGATATACTACGTCGGGGCGGTATCTACCAGTGCGTCGAAGTTGGTCGGGTACAGCACGATAGGTCGCTAGTGACGGCATTGATTGAGAGGGTGGGTTAGGACGGGTTATTACAACGGTAAGGGTGGAAAATGTAAGCATCACCAAATGACCGAGTATGACCCAATTCAACATGTGTATGAAGTTAGGACGGGTTATTACAACAGTAAGGGTGGAAACGTGCATACCGTTTATGAGGCAACAAGAACATGCACTTGTGGTAAGTGGCAATGGTACCACATGCCGTGTTCTCATGTTGTCAAGTGCTTCGAGAGAATGAGAAAAACGGTAACAAGTTATGTGGCGGGGGAATACAAGGTCCACAGTTACCTTAGAGCATATTCCGGCCAATTCCAGCCACTTGGTAATGAAGCTTATTGGCCAAACGAGCCGTTTTCGATGGTTGCTAATAAGGATTACATCAGGAAATTGGGCATTAACTCACGGAGTCGTAGACCCAATCAAATAGATGTTAGTGAAAGAACTTACTCTCGCAAGTGCTCTATATGTAAGCAATATGGCCATGACAAGCCTTCGTGTGAGCAATAAGGCCGTGGTAGTACAAGCACATCTCGAAGTAATAGAGCCTCTACAACTTGAAGATTGTTGTTACACCTCGGAAATTTCTCCGTACTTGTATAAAGAGTGGAACGATGAAAAGTTGAGTAAATGATGTTTTATTAAGTCGGGAATGGCTAATTAAGAAAATTTTGGAAATAAGAAGGTCGCGGAAAATTTTCACCCAGTGGTCGTATATGGCACTATACGGCCCGTAAAGTGATTTACGGACCGTATAGTGCAATCGTCTTTCATTGCGTCAAAAATCTCAAGTTTCTGTTAAGTGTTGAAATGGTTAAAGATGACCCAGAATAGGGCCCGTAAACTGGTTTACGGACCGTAAACTAGGTCGTAAACCACCAGGTCCCTCAGCCAAGACTTTCTGTAAATGTTGAATATGGATAAATACGACCCAGTTTACGGCCCGTAAACCAGGTCGTAAACTTCCATGTCCACCAGCCAAACTCTCTGTTTTTGAAATGCTTAAATACGACCACAATGGACGACCCGTAAACCAAAATACGGTCTGTAAACTGCAGTTTACGACCACTGTTCACCCGACGAGAATTCATTAAAGATCAGATTTTGGGATTATTAAAAGAGACTTAGACATCATATTCTTCCATTATTCATCAACACTACTCAAGAGACCTCTAGAACTTTCCAAATATTTTCTCCACAAGAATTCAAGAGAATCACAAGGAACATCAAGATCAACACCACCAAACTTATGAAATCAAGTGTAAGAACACCATAAAAGATCATCCAGGTCAAGAAATCCCATAAGGGGTGGAACTAGGGTTTTGGCTAAGTGAAGAATCTCAACTTAAGGATTGTTCAACCTTCATCCAAGGTAAGTTTTATGATTATTCCATATTGTTTGAAGTATTGGAAAGCTTAGACACTTGAAATGTAGAAGGACATAGAAATGGGTCATTATTGAGTGAATAGTGTCATAAATGAATGATAGTGGAATTGAATTACGAATGTTGAAGTGTTGTGAGTACAAATACATTACGGATGATGTTTACATCATGAAACAAGCGTTAAACGCATGAAAACGCAAAGACGAGTCATAAGGCTAAAAATGGGGGAAATTGGAGGAAAATGGTGGATTTTGCTAAATGTACGTAAATGACGATGGTCGATTGTGATATTATGAGTAATGTTAGGAATGTTAAGAGTTGAGATAAAGCACGAGAAAAGTAGTATAAACGAAGGAAGCGTTGTTCGACTTCCCTACAATTAGCGATACGTTCTTGTAGTTAGTTACTAATGCTGATCCAAATTCTCTTATGAAGGTAACGACGTGATATTGAAGAAGAGCAAGTGAGTGATAGTATAGCTAAACGACCAGGTATGTGAGGCTAGTCCTTCTTTCTAATGGCATGAATCCCTTAACTTGAATCCCTATTGATAACGTCCAAATCCACCCTATTAATTAGAATGGGCACGATCATATGCAAATATAATTTACCCAACTATGAGTCGGGGTCGAATCCCACAGAGAACAATATGTAGGCGATTAGGAAAAGTAGGAATTTTCACCAATGATAGCTGAAGCCAAACGATGGATAATATTTTGGTTTTGTTTGAGAGAAAATTATAACTAATGCAAAAATGTAAACTAACCTAGAAAGCAAGTAAAATGATCAATGGCCACAAGCATGGATACAAGGGAAACTACGCTCAAGTAACGATCCAATGTACTTCATGATTTACAAATAATGGTGAGTTTATATTACTTAGCCTCGGATAATGACTCTAAATTAGCTTCTTCCGAAGACTAACTAGACTACCTAATTGAATATCCCTAAAGCAATTAGGAGCATTAAGAACACCCGAATATGGCTACAAGTGGTGTCGCCTATCCCTAGGTCGATTTCCATTAGATGAGGGTTAACGCCCCAAATTCTTGTTAATTAATCTTTCTCAATCCCGAGTTTGCCTCTTCCAAATTTAAATCGAAATAAATGGGCAAGTCTTAGGGTTAGCTACTCCCTTAAGAATCAATCAAAATGAGATTAATTAAAGAAACAATAACCCACTTCATTAGGAATAAAACCATTCAACACACAAGCAAAACAAGAGATTCAATCCAAACTTAAACAATGTATACTTCCATAAACAAGGTTCAAGTATTGAAATGAAATACTACACACATAAATATTCAATACAAAACAAGAGTAGAAGAAATGGGTAAAGAATTTCTCATTGGGTGCCTCCAAATCTTGTCTTCCAATGTGTTGATGATGAACCCTAGCCTCCAAGAACTTGTGTGTTGTGCCAAAGATATCTGATGTTTTGCCCTAATTTTCTATTTATATGAACTGGAATGGAAGAAATCGTCAAATCTCAAGTTCTGGTCGAAAATTGCCGAAAATCCTTCAACGCGATCGCGCAATGTGTCTGCGCGATCGCGTGGATGACGTCATCTCTACTCGCTTCCTTCAGCGCGATCGCGTGAACTTTCAGCGCGAACGCGTGGACTTAATATCGCGCGTGTGCGCGATCGCGTGGGATACCTGCGCGAACGCGTATAATTAATATCGCGCGTAGGCGCGATCGCGTGGGATACCTGCGCGAACGCGCAGAGTATTTTTCCACGAATTTTTCCAGAACCTCCAGTTATTTCCAGTGATCAACGTTTTGTGCTCTGTTTTGCTTGTTTTCCACACTTAGGCTCTAGGGACCTCGTATTACCTGAAACATGATAAAAACTACGTAAAATGACATAGACTTGCTTAAAAACAAGTAAAACTTATAGTTAAAAAGCATCGATTGTGGCATAAAATCACGCCACATCAACACCCCCAACTTAAAGTATTTGCTTGTCCTCAAGTAAGCCATACAAAACCATGACTCAATCTAACACCTAGATATTATAGAATAACAATGTCTACATTGGTTTTGACTCTGAACTACCGGCATGCATGTTTTTGCTTTAAACGACCACCCCAACTTTCTACTTTAAAGCAATATGAACACCTCAAGAACACTACGACTAACAATGAAGCTTCAATGAATGACATTACATTATCGAACATATTATGGTGCACACAAACGCTACTTTAGGCGGTCACTTTATTTTGTTCAATTCTCATCCTTATGCCCTCACATAGACCAAAGAATGTCCCAACACACATATATACGACAAGAATGGGACGAAGACGAAAGAGAAGAGAAAAACACTCACACTCACAAAGAAATTCATATCTACACATGCAAATACCATAGACTTGCCCTTATTTTCTATGTTTTCATCCTAGGCTCGTTCGGTTGTGATCACATTAGGACTTGTTTCGGCTTGTAATGTAGGTTTAGGGACAGGTCGGATACTTTTTGGATATTAGTGACTCACCCTCCTTGAACACTACAATCATCTTGTCACCTTAATTCGCCTTTTTCTTTTCACCCTTTTATTTTCTTTCAGTTTTCGACCTCGATGTGGTTTTACTCCTAACCAACTTACAAATCTTTTTGCGTTACAATTTTCTGATTATTCTTTTTTTTCCCCTTTTTTTATTATATATATATATATATATATATATACGCAACTACCACATCGAATCTCCACTAGCAAACTCCACCACCCCCAACTTATGTTTTTAACATGTACTCCACATTTAATTCACCCCCAACTTAGGCATTTTGCCTCATCTAACTAGTAGCATCAAGGAGGGAACGGGTGCGAAGATGGATTAATTTCACAAAGGGTAAGGTTTCATAATTGGCTAGCCAAGAAAAAGGTCAAAAAGGCTCAAAAGGGAAACTAAGGGTATTTAACACTTTTGGTAAGGCTTATTTAGGAAAAGTGACTATTTCAACAAAGAAAGCCTAAGATCATCTCACAACCAAACTAACTTTCGGATTTCATACAAGACCAACCGGGCAAGTTCTAGATTATACATGCATAAACAGAATCAAACTAACAACTCACACACACATCGGCATAAGGACAATAATTTTTACACTTGTGACCTCCTAAGTAGTAATTCATCACACACAACACCCCAATAATCATAATGTCATATAAAGAATCAATCATGTCAGACACTCACTGTTCTAAGTATGCATTTTTCAAATTTTCTGAGGGGTCCAAAATTTTCAACAACCCACAACACATGCCATAAGTTACAAAGTAACACCAAATAAGTCAAGATTATTCTACTCAACCTAAGCAACATCCTAAACATGCCAGTTTCAACAAAACTAAAACCCCCCTCAGGAAAAGAATTCTAGCAAAGAAAAGCCGAGGAGGTTCCTACCCCTAACTAAAAAAACTTGCAGTGTCCTCACTGCAGTACATCAACACAGAAAATCTTTTTTTTTTTTTTTAAACATACCTCCTAGCACTGCGTGCTATGGTCATCTCTGCTCACCCTCGGAACTGGAGCTGCTGGGCTCTGGCAGGACAAAATCGTCCTCATTTTCCTTCTCTTCATGTTGTGCTCCGCATACACTCCTCAGAATGCTCATCATTTTGTTCAGAAATTTGCTTTGCTTCTTGGCGTGCTCTCTTGCCTTTTTCTGCCTCCTCTCTATCTTTCCCTGCTTTTCTTTGATATGCTTCATGTCCTCCACCACACCAGCTAATGTCGGACCAATAGGAACAGAGGGAGCTGTAGATGTGCCTTCTCCATGTGGGCCCGCAGGGCGACTAGCCACTAGCTGCTGAATCCGATTGTCCACCCCATGGACCTGGGTGGAGATATATTGGAAAGGCCTGGCGGCTTCTTGCAGTGGTGGAAAGATTGGTATAGCCATGGGAGGATCAGATGCCCCACCAATAGAATCTGATGCAGTAGATGTGAACTGCTCAAATGATGAGGCTGCTATATCAATCTTCCTTTTCTTTTGTACATTACCGGGCCCTCTCTTTTTCAACGGATAAATCGGTCCACCAGGCCCTTTTTCTTTGTCGCCTGGTCTTGTGGGCACTCCATCAGTGGAGCACAAGTAAGTGATCAATGATGGGAAGAATAAGCTCTTAGTCCGTTCAAGCACCACCTCCCGGATTTCCTGCATAATAAGCCTCCCCACGTCAACAGGCAACCCTTCCATCACAGCACAAATTACTTTAGCCCTCTCAAGGGGCACCTCTGAATCGTGTTTTGAAGGCAGCACCCTGGATGTGACAATATCAAGCCAAGTTTTGGCTTCAGCAGTGAACTCTGCAGAGTCAATCCTTTTCTGCATTGTGTTTAGCCACTTTGGTTGCTCCCCACCGTGAAGGTGGGTCACAAACCATTGTTGCCGCAGTTGTTCGTACATCTGTGCCATCTCGCTGTTGTCACCATCCTGCAGATTGTAATAGGCATTGATTCTAGAGGCATTGCACAGGACATCCACACCTCTGACTTTGACAATTGCCCTATGTGTAATGTCTGCCTCTGCAGCATTTGCGTAGAATTCCCGCACAAGGGTATGATTTGCCCTGATTGGTTCAACTGCAAAGCGTATCCAGCCGCTTGTTACCAACCTTCCATAGAACTCGGGCATCTTTTCTTCCAAATTTTCTGTTACAAAGCCCCTCTCTTCAATGAAGCTCTTTCCCACCAGTCTATCATATAGCTTCGAACATTTTGCTGACTGGAAGGTGGTGGTGTCATAGTATTCAATCAAGGGCACTTGGGCAGCATTGGATGATGAAGCCATTTTTTAAGTTTAAGTACCTACAAAACAAAAGCAGCACATATGAATACCTAAAATGATGTATAATGAGGTAACTAGGCCAGATAAATTGGTTGCCAAAGTTTTGGGCAGCTATGTACTAGCTTTCTGTTTGTGAACTGTCGGATTTCCTTTAGCGCGATCGCGCATCAACCTGTCGCGTTCGCGCTATTTTACTGATTTCCTTAACCGCGATCGCGCTGAGTCATTTCAGATTCTCAGAAACATTTTCACAAATAGGTTATGGGCATCATTTTTGGGGCTTTAATTCAATGATTCTTAGCACGTATTTTTCCCCATTTTTTCTTTTCATATCAACACCCAACTCTCAACTCACATCACTCACAACAAACAACAATTTTCTTGACAAGAAATTCAACAATTTCATCACGTTTTCATGCTTAAACAAGTGGAAGAAAATTTTTCTTTCACAATTTCTAACATGGAAAAATGATAAAAACAACCCTAGGAACAAGACAATGAAAGAATCACATACCTTGTAGTTGCAAGTTGAAGAATGTTTCTTAAAATTTGAAGTTGAATTTGAGAGAAAAGTGAGAAAAGTTTTGAGAAAAAGTGAAGGAAATGGGAGTTTTGCAGTTTTGCCCTCTTTTACTCTGTTTTGATAACTGGAAACGCGCATCTGCGCGTTCGCGCAGTGTTATTTTTTTATTTTTTTTTTGAACGCGATCGCGTCGGTTCGTTGCGCGATCGCGCAGAGTTAAATCAGCCCCTATTTTTCCAGATTCAGAAAATAAGCACAGAAACCAGCAGCTACTGATTTGTGGCTGTTCTGCAAACCCAACCTGCTCAAAACAATTCCAAAAATTTTGAATTTTTGCAGATTAGTCACAAATCATAAACTAAACAATTCTAAAAAAAAAAAAAATCAAATTTCAAAAATGATTTAAAATTTTAAAAACGATGGGTTGCCTCCCACCAAGCGCTTAAGTTAACGTCGCGGCACGACGGTTACCAACTTTACCGCTTTTCTCTCCATTTGGAGCTTATGAATTGGGCACCTAACTTGGAATCAAGTTTGTGACCACGAGCAGCGGGGGGTGGTAAATATCTAATCATGCCAAGTAAAATATTGTTCATTGTACACTTCTTGGCTTTCAAGTGAGGAATGTCATTTTGCCTTGTTGAATTTTCAAATTGCAGACTATAAGGCTCTTGAACTTTTTGAACTATGACATCCTCTTTTACCCCCGGATTGGGGTCAACACCAACCATATTGTTCAGAACAATGGTTGACTCCCATTCATTTGTTTCTTTGGCATTCCCAATAAACTCATCTTCATGATTTACCCTTTTATCTTGAGCATTGGGTAGTTCATAATGATTTGCCCGTGGAGGATTTTCTTCTTCTTTCATCAAACCAAGTTGGAGACTAGTTTCCAAGTACTCTTCAAAGGCTTTTTGATTTTCATTACCCTCACCTAGTAGACACTCCATCATGAGTTTGAACTCACCAATTTGGCCATGCTCACAATAAAAGTCATTACTAAACAAGTTTTCATGGAAAAATGCCATTTTTTAAAAAATAAAAATAAAACACAGAAAACAACTACACAAATATTTACGGGTTCGGTTCAAAGCAAGTTAGCTTATTTCCTAGATTAGCCAAAATACACCAATTGTTCCCCGGCAACAGTGCCATTTTTGATAACGTCCAAATCCACCCTATTAATTAGAATGGGCACGATCGTATGCAAATATAATTTACCCAACTATGAGTCGGGGTCGAATCCCACAGAGAACAATATGTAGGCGATTAGGAAAAGTAGGAATTTTCACCAATGATAGCTAAAGCCAAACGATGGATAATATTTTGGTTTTGTTTGAGAGAAAATTATAACTAATGCAAAAATGTAAACTAACCTAGAAAGCAAGTAAAATGATCAATGGCCACAAACATGGATACAAGGGAAACTACGCTCAAGTAACGATCCAATGTACTTCATGATTTACAAATAATGGTGAGTTTATATTACTTAGCCGCGGATAATGACTCTAAATTAGCTTCTTCCGAAGACTAACTAGACTACCTAATTGAATATCCCTATAGCAATTAGGAGCATTAAGAACACCCGAATATGGCTACAAGTGGTGTCGCCTATCCCTAGGTCGATTTCCATTAGATGAGGGTTAACGCCCTAAATTCTTGTTAATTAATCTTTCCCAATCCCGAGTTTGCCTCTTCCAAGTTTAAATCGAAATAAATGGGCAATTCTTAGGGTTAGCTACTCCCTTAAGAATCAATCAAAATGAGATTAATTAAAGAAACAATAACCCACTTCATTAGAAATAAAACCATTCAACACACAAGCAAAACAAGAGATTCAATCAAAACTTAAACAATGTATACTTCCATAAACAAGGTTCAAGTATTGAAATTAAATACTACACACATAAATATTCAATACAAAACAAGAGTAGAAGAAATGGGTAAAGAATTTCTCATTGGGTGCCTCAAAATCTTCTCTTCCAATGTGTTGATGATGAACCCTAGCCTCCAAGAACTTGTGTGTTGTGCCAAAGATATCTGATGTTTTGCCCTAATTTTCTATTTATATGAACTGGAATGGAAGAAATCGTCAAATCTCAAGTTCTGGTCGAAAATTGCCGAAAATCCTTCAACGCGATCGCGCAATGTGTCTGCGCGATCGCGTGGATGACGTCATCTCTACTAGCTTCCTTCAGCGCGACCGCGTGAACTTTCAGCGCGAACGCGTGGACTTAATATCGCGCGTGTGCGCGATTGCGTGGGATACCTGCGCGAACGCGTATAATTAATATCGCGCGTAGGCGCGACCGCGTGGGATACCTGCGCGAACGCGCAGAGTGTTTTTCCACGAATTTTTCCAGAACCTCCAGTTATTTCCAGTGATCAACGTTTTGTGCTCTGTTTTGCTTGTTTTCCACACTTAGGCTCTAGGGACCTCGTATTACCTGAAACATGATAAAAACTACGTAAAATGACATAGACTTGCTTAAAAACAAGTAAAACCTATAGTTAAAAAGCATCGATTGTGGCGTAAAATCACGCCACATCACCTATTCCTTTCATGAGTTCTTGCATTCTAAGAAGTTAAAAGCTTGTACTTATGAATGGCTATATGAGAAGAGTTATACGATATGATGACACTAGAATGATGATGATGTTATTCCTTGCCTAC
Organism: Lycium barbarum; assembly: GCF_019175385.1. Lineage (NCBI taxonomy): Eukaryota > Viridiplantae > Streptophyta > Magnoliopsida > Solanales > Solanaceae > Lycium > Lycium barbarum. The sequence continues at coordinate 117,803,924 of NC_083344.1, read as the reverse complement.
ACTCACCTTATGTACTAGTCCTTCCAAGGTGAGGCAGAATGTCCATGACGGTTCCATAATGTAATCGGGGGATCACGACCTTACGTCACTCCGATAGGGTAAAGTTGATCATGAGTCTTATATACGCATTATGATAAGATAAGTATTTTATGACAAGAATACTAATATGAGCATTTACACTGAGCATATCATGAGCATTGCATACCGTGCCTAGTTGGCTGAGCAGACACCGCTTCGGCGGGCGGCGATACGGATACACCACGACCTACGGGCGTGGGCAGACACCACTAGTGGGCGGCATGAGATGGTACCCCGGACGCGGGAGGCCTGGACGCGGGCTAATATTATTGATTATCACACCGTTCCGACACGGACGGGCAGCTTGCATCTGATGCATACATGTTATGATGATGAGTATGAGTAAGACAGCATGCATTACTTCATTTATGACTATCACCCAGATTCAGATGTCTCATGGATGTGTCCTCATATTATTGACGTTTCCTTTCATTATGTATGCCTCTCATACTCGGTACAATATTAGTACTGACGTCCTTTCTTCGGACGCTGTGTTCATGCCCACAGGTAGACAGGGAGGAGCGCTTGGTCCAGATCCTCAGTAGCTGTCAGCTGGTAGATAGCACTCCATTGTTCGAAGGTGCTTATGACTATTCTTTTGGTGTACATTCATATATGCATATTTTGGGCATGGCGGAGTCTTGTTCCGTCTATGTATTCATCATGTTAGTAGAGGCTCGTAGATACGCAGTGTGGGTTAGATGGTCTCACAAGACGTTTTTATATGCGTGTATATTATTTTGATGGCTGGAAGGCAATTGTATATAAAGTATTTATGTTTTGACTAAATATGATTTTTCTACAACTGGTATGTAAATTGATAAAAGAATATTAAATGAGCAAGATAAGTAGTAGAGTGAGCGGTGCTCGGTAACTAGCTCCGGGTATCCGTCGCGGCCCCTAGTTGGGTCGTGACAGAAGTGGTATCAGAGCAGTTCGCCCTAGGAAGTGTCTACGAGCCGTGTCTAGTAGAGTCTTGTTTATGGTGTGTTGCGCGCCACGCTAATAAACAAGAAGCTACAGGGCATTTAGGAAAATGATCATCCTTCTTCTCATGAATCGTGCGATAGAGCCATGTCTAGGATTATATCATTCCTAAAAGTGCGTTGTGGTTTCAGAAAATGCCGCCAAAAGGAAAAGCTACAGCTGCCCAGAAGGGCAAAGCTACGACAAAGAGGCAGGCGGAAAGAGAGCCTCCGGCAAATGTAGAGGAAGGTGAATCGCAAAGTGAGGTTGTGCCCAATATAGAAGAGCAAGGAGGAGCCTCAGCTCCGATTCCTCCACCGGGTGCTTCGGGTCAACAAGTGTCCGAGGCTATACATTTATTGACACAGTTGGTTGCCGCTCAGGCACAACGACAGAATGCGGGCCCAAGTGATCGTTCAGCTAGTACAAGAGCCCGTGACTTCCTTACCCTAAACCCTCCAGAAATTTTCGGGTCGAAGCCGGATGAGGACCCACAAGGCTTTATCGATGAAATGCTGAGGACGTTAACACTTATACATGCTTCTGAGACTAAATCTGTAGAGTTGGCCTCGTATAGACTTCGCGACGTGGCGGTACTATGGTATAAGAATTGGGTGATAGCAAGAGGGGAGAATGCACCACCTCCCGTGTGGCAAGAGTTTGTAGATTCCTTTATTCGTTACTACTTTCCACCTGAAGTCCGCCGAGCTAGAGCGGACAAGTTCCTGAACTTAAAGCAAAGGGGTATGAGCGCCCGAGAGTATAGTATGCAATTCAACTCATTGGCCCGATATGCTCCGACTATGGTGGCCGACATAGGAGACAGAATCTATAGATTTGTGAGTGGTCTGGGGCCACATTTGTACAGAGATTGTTTGACAGCCTCCTTGCAAGACAGGATGGATATTTCTCGGATACAGGCTCACGCCCAGAATCTTGAGGAGCGACAACAGCAGCAGAGAAGTGAGCGTGATGGTGACAGAAGTAGAAGACAGGGTAAGAGGGCTAGATCTATGGGAGAGAGCAGTGAGTATAGAGAGGGACCGAGACAGACACATCCCAGGCACTCAGGTCAGTCCGCGACTAGTGCGCCTACTAGATTCTCAGACAGGAGGTTCGATCGCTCTTTTCAGTCAGGGTAGGGTTAGAGTTCGAGGGCCTCAGATTCGCAGTCTAGGGGAGACTTTAGCCAGAGGAGACCTCCAGTACCGCGGTGCAGCCAGTGCGGTAAATTGCATTCCGGACAGTGTCGTCAGGGTTCGGATGCTTGTTATGCTTACGGGCAAGTCGGTCACATGATGAGAGATTGCCCCTCAGCAAGAGATAGAACTGGCACTCAGCCTATAGGTTCAGCAGCGGGTTCTTCTTCAGCACGCCCGACAGCACAGACCCCTCAGACTACGGCAGACAGAGGCAGAGGTAGAGGGGGAGCATCTACTTCAGGTGTTGTTCAGCCCCGTGTGTATGCTTTAGCAGGGCGACAGGATCTTGAGTCTGCCCCAGACGTTGTCACAGGTACCTTGACTCTATTTTTCCGTGATGTATATGCTCTGATTGATCCGGGTTCTACCTTCTCATATATTACTCCGTATATCGCTGATTGTGTTGGGGTGAGACTTGAGCAAATTAAACCCTTCGAGGTATTCACTCCGGTTGGTGATCCCGTAATAGCGAGACAAGTATATAAGGACTGTGTAGTGGTTATATGTGATCGTCTAACGAGAGCTAATTTGATTGAACTTGAGATGATAGATTTCGATATAATAATGGGTATGGATTGGTTGGCATCGTGCTATGCTAATGTTTGTTGCCAGACAAAAGTAGTTCGATTCCAATTTCTGGGAGAGCCCGTACTTGAGTGGAAGGGTAATACAGCTTCCCCAAAGGGTAGGTTTATTTCCTACCTTAAGGCAAGGAAGATGATAGCCAAAGGTTATATTTGTCATCTAGTTCGGGTTCATGATACGGAAGCGGAATTGCCAACTTTCCAGTCGGTTCCGATAGTGAATGAATTTCCAGATGTGTTTCCCGACGAGTTACCAGGTCTTCCTCCAGAAAGGGAAATTGATTTTGCCATCGATGTATTGCCAGACGCCAAGCCTATCTCTATTCCTCCCTATCGGATGGATCCAGCAGAGTTGAAGGAGCTAAACGCACAGTTGAAAGACTTGCTCGAAAAGGGTTTCATTAGGCCCAGCTCATCACCATGGGGAGCACCGGTCTTGTTCGTGCGAAAGAAGGATGGGTCGCTACGAATGTGTATCGATTATAGACAGTTGAACAAGGTGACTGTGAAGAACAAATATCCCCTCCCCAGAATTGACGACTTGTTTGATCAATTACAAGGTGCTAAGTGGTTTTCTAAGATAGACCTGAGATCGGGTTACCATCAAGTGAGGATCAGAGAAGAAGACATTCCCAAGACAGCTTTCAGAACGAGGTACGACCATTACGAGTTCCGAGTAATGTCGTTTGGGTTGACAAATTCCCCGGCGGTGTTCATGAATCTAATGAATAATGTGTTCAGGCCGTTCTTGGATCTTTTTGTGATAGTGTTTATCGATGACATCATGGTATATTCTCGCACAGAGTCAGAACATGCAGATCATCTAAGAATTTTTCTTGGTGTTCTTCAAGACCGAGAATTGTATGCAAAGTTTTCGAAGTGCGAGTTTTGGCTAAACTCAGTGGCATTTCTAGGTCACGTTATTTCAGATGATGGTATCCGAGTCGACACTCAGAAAATAGAAGCTGTGAAGACTTGGCCAAGGCCTACGACGCCCATAGAAGTTCGTAGTTTCCTTGGGTTAGCAGGATATTATAGAAGATTTGTAGAGGGCTTCTCACCTATTTCAGCCCCGTTGACAAGGTTAACCCAGAAATCGGCTAAATTCTAGTGGAGTGAT